>NC_138770.1:171844532-172444532 GCF_965119305.1 Pelophylax lessonae | reverse complement strand
CCTCACTTACCAAAAACTCTGCAGTGACCCTCTCCCGATCTTTTCGGCTGAGGCACACGCGCTCATAGATAGAGCCTCCAAGGACGCTATCAATACTCTGGCAGAAGTGGCTTTTTTTTAAACATGATTTTTACCATAGATCATATTTTTATCACCTTCCCAAAATCCACAAGGATCCAACTCACCCCCCAGGAAGACCCATCGTCGCATCTATGGAAAGTGTCACAAGGTATTTTTCAATATACATTGATCACTTTTTACAACCCATTGTACAACACCTCTCCTCTTACATTAAAGATAGTATACATTTTTTTCTTGAGTTACTACAACCATATATCTGGCGATCATCATATCTCTCCCACCCAGCTACACCCACAACTATTTTTATTCAGATGGAGACTTCTATATCCAAATACAGGGCACAGCTATGGGGGCACATTTTGGCCCCAGCTATGCTAATCTCACCATGGGTCACAAGGAACACCTACACATCTGGCAAAACAACCCCTTTGCCTCCAATCTTGTCTTTTACGGTCGTTACATTGATGATGTAATCATCATCTGGGACGGCCCTGCATCCTCCATCTCTGATTTTCTGCAGGATTGTAATAACAATAGTATGGGGTTATCATTCACCTCTGTGTCCGATGCCCATAAACTTGCCTTCCTTGATCTTGAACTCTATCATCATGAGAATACCATCTGTGCACAAAACTTCACTAAACCTACAGCTGGCAACTCATGCCTGCATTTCAAAAGTTGCCACCACCCACGGTGGATTAACAATATACCCAAAAGTCAGTTTTGCCACCTGAAACACAATTGTACTCAGATCCAAGATTACCAACACCATGGCCAACTTCTCAAGCAGAAATTTCTCAACAAAGGGTACCCAGACACCATCACAGAAGACGCTTTTCAGTTCTAACTACATAAAGATGCTAGCAAGAACAGATTGGGGCACACTGATGACAACTCAAATTCTTCACCCCCGACTTGATTCATCACCCAATTCTATACACAATTCAAGCAAATGGCACATATTTTCTCTAAACATTGGGCTATTTTGCAACAAGACCCTCAATTACATACTTCCCTCACTGACAGCCCTGTCTTCATCTACAGGCGTGCTAGAAACCTAAAATCCCACATAGCAACTAGCAAAGTATGTTCTATCAAACCCACTAACAGTGCCTCCCTGACTGTTGGGATGTACCAGTGTCGTAAAGCTTTATGTCTCACCTGAAAGCACGTAAAACATGGTCAAAAATAATTCTCCTCTAAAGGCAAGATATACACTATAACAGATTTCTATACATGATTGCCTTACCTGTCTGTGTGGCCTCCTCTATGTGGGTCACACCATACGGACTTTGCGGAAGCGCTTTGGTGAACATCAGGGCCTAGTGGAGAAAGGTTCTAAAAAACATCATATATTTATAGATTAGAAAAAATATATATTTTATGTATATATTTTTGTATTTTTATTTCCAATATAATTCATAATTTTTAATAATTTTTTATATACTCCTTCTTACTCGCACATAGCTCTATACATTGCATCTTGATCCTCTATTCACCTTGTGTCCATTTTTTATCCATTGATCATAATACTTCTCACTTTAGCATTATCCTTTAATCATCTTCCATTATCACATGTCCATTTTTATTAGTCATCGATATCCTCATTTATATGTTTTAACTCTCAATTTGATTTTGTTTTTTGCTGTCATTATATTCCACCTCTGGCCTCTGTGCAGGCTCTTGCCTTGTTCTTTACAATTTGTCTTATACATTTGTCCCATACCATCCACCATACGTCCAGCTGGCTATTTATGCTTCTTCCACGATGGCCCCTTCAGAGCCTGATGAAGGAGCATGCATGCTTCTCCTGCCTTCTCAGCTGCGGGATGTGACTTCACCTGCGCCTCTGCACAGATCCGGGTGCCGTGGAAACAGCTATGCTGACTGAAAGATGCTGACAGCCATCAGCCTACTTGTCTCAGCAGCATCCATTCATTACCAGAGACTCTGCAGATGACCCATTACATTAACCATGCTGGCATACCATTTACCTTTGTGAGTGCATAATTTCTTTTAACCCCTATTAAACTTAGTATGCTAAACTCAGTAGGCGCTGCTTTCTTGTTTCTTGTTAAGGACACAATTGCCTGGAGTAAAGCGGAGGAAACTCTGCACAAGGTTAGAAAGTACTCATTTCCCTTCACTGAACAATTGAAGGAGTTAATCCAGGAAGAATGGAAGGGGTCAGAGAAAAAGGCCTTTATAAAAAGGTTCTCAAAACTGTATACCCTGAAAAAGCTAAAGGTGAACCTGCTGCGGTCTCCTCCGATGGTGGATGCATCATTAATGCAGCTGGCAAGACACGTCACCTTGCGGTTACGTTCAAGGAGGCTTTAGTCCGAAAATTAGACCCAGCTCAGAAGTGCTCCTACATACTGTAGCATCTGCAGATGCCTGCAGACCAGCAATAACCAGCCCATGTGCTGAGTGAGTCTAATGGAAGTAGTTTCATAATTATCAACCAGCTGCTGCACCTGCACGACTCTGAGGAGAGTGGCAGGGTCTGTGTCCCTTTAGACGCAATTTCCTATTGGGAATATCTTACCAAATATTAAATTTTTTTGGAGTGGATGGCAAAAATCTGACTTGTATCTTCATGCAAACTTCTGGGAAAATCAGTGAGCCAATCACTCAAGCAGGAAATGATGTTTCAGGGGGGCCTTCTGTACACATTCTGTGTACAGAACACCTCCAGTTAGCCATATTGCCTTGCATTTTACAGAAAATTACAGCCCTGCAGATTTAAGAAGAACGTGGAGTTACTCTTTAAAGAAGCCCTTCTGGAGAAAGTGAAGAGAGAAACGGCAGGAACAGCTTTGTAAGAGCTGATATTGATGGGAGACTCTGTGGTGGATGTGTCAGTAGACATCAATTGATGTTGTTCAAGAGCGGTGTTCCCCTCGGTCACGACAAGGAGGGCATTATGGCTGAAGCCATGGTCGGCAGATCCCGTCTTAAAAATAAAACTGATGCAAGATACCAGACAACTGATCCAATCTATTTGTGAGAAGACTGGATACAGCCATCTCAAGGGTGACCACTAGCAGGTCAGGGCGAATATCATCTGACAAACAGGAAAAAAAATCAGAAAAGGTCCAGCATACAGGTGGCAACTCCCAAGTAAATACCAGGAAAAAGATTAGTAAAGGAACTGGAGAAGTACCCAATCTTCATTGTTGAAGCCTTAAAAATCTAAGGCACCTGTCTTGGGAGCACAGCAGAAGTCCTTTTAAGGGTGCATTTATCAAAGGGGTGCCTGTGTGAAGCTTTGCGTTCTGTCGATGAACAATAGAGAAACACTGGTTTAGGTCATCTGACACTCTCAACACGAATTCCACACAAATTTACACTTTGTATGCTGTGGTAACCCTTTTCTACTTGTGTGTAGACTGAAGTAATAAAGTAAAACTCTAGTGATTTTAGGTTAGTGAAGGATTAGAAACTCATATTTTAATGCTATCTGTGACCACTTGGCTTGTGTGAGTGTGTGTATGTGTGTGTACATGCCTGTAGTCCTAAAGTAAGATTATTGCATGCACAACCATTGCACTCAAGCTAGCCCATCTCAGTTCAAGTAACAGAAGTTTGCCCACAACCTGAGGATGGTTGATGGACTTTATCCCTCTCTAATGTCTTTTCCTGGTGCATCATGGCAGCATACAATAGCTTGAGGCTCCTCCCCCACAACCTGATAGGACTGGTTAACTATAAATCAAAGACAGACCTGGCTCGCAGCATTCTCCTTTTTGTCCTTAGCCGATCAGGACTAGAGTCGCAAGGTATACCTTACAGTTTGTCGCCCCAGCCAGGTTTAGCCTCTCCTGGGTGGAAGTCCTTCCTGCTCTCTAATTGAGCTACATGGTTGGAGCCCTATTCTGGTGGTCTGGGGGCATAGTTTAGCCTCTCCTGGGTGGAAATCCTTCCTGTGCAGCCTCTACATGAGCTATATGGTTGGAGCCCCATTCTGGCGGTGCAGGCCTGTCAAAGGAAGCTTTAAACAAGCTTTGGCATAAGTGGCAGCATTTTCCCTTTGCTTTCCATATGCTTTTCACTTCTTTTTCTCTGTCTGTGTTGTGAGTGTTTGCCAAGATGGCTGCAGCAGTGCAAATACACTCTGAGCATGAAAGGCAGGAAATGATAGGGCCTCTGTGGCCAGTTTCCTGGCTACCCCTTTTTCAAGATGGCGATCTGAGCATACTTATGTACTGATATCACTAATGTCAAAATGTGACAGTTTAAATGGTTTAATGGCATTTTTGGACAACACATGGTGGTGTTCTCTATTAATGCATGCTGGATGCTTATGTGGTCATTGTTTGCAGGTATGTTTTCCGTTTTTATGGCATTCACCTAGACTTTTCCTATCTCCTTCTCAGTTTTGCTCTGAGATCACTGTGTCATGCTGTTTTTCATTTCAGTCTACTGGTTTGCTCTGTTTCTATAGGGAAAGCTGCCCAGTGATCCCACCCTATGCTTGTAAGGTAAAGGAATTAGGTAAGTAGTGAAGATATTGAGAAAAAAAGAGCCTATACCTTCAGCACTGTAAGGACCTCAAGATGAAGGGAGCCCTCTAAATGTAAAGACAAGTCGCCCATCTAAGAGCAGACATCCAGGCAATGTTGATCAAGGTCATCATCTTACCTCTCATTATCATTGCTCCCCATCTACAAACATCACAGGTTACCAGCCCTAATAGTTGCTGCATTTGTGGTGGAAAGCCATTGCCTGACAAGCTAGTGTGTCAAGTCTGCCTTGAGCAAGCAGCATACAGCCCTGCAAGGACCTCAAGATGGAAGGAGCCCTCTAAAGGCCAGAACAGTCGCAACATTGCTCAAGGTCATAATCTTGCCTCTCATTATTATTGCTCCCATTTACAAATACTACAGGTTACTAGCCCTAATGATTGCTGCGTTTTTGTTGGAAAGTCATTGCTTGACAAGCTAATAAGTCAAGTGTGCATGGAGGAAGTGACAACTGACAAAGAACGGGATATTGGGAAAGTAGGGGCCTTGATTACAGAAACAGCGTTGATACATGAAGCCTGTACTCCTCAGTCGACAGCTGAATTGCCTAGCACTTCCAATTAGAGCCAGTAGGTTGGTGTCTAATTTGGAAAGCTTGTTGGAAGATGAAGGCATTAAAGGGGCCACAGGCATTGACGTTTTCCCAATAGAGCCTTTTGCAAGGGCAATTAAGGATGCAATTGCCTGGGGCGAAAGGGAGGAAACTCTCCATTAGGTTAGAAAGTACTAATTTCCCTTTATTGAACGACTGAAGGAGGAAGAATGAAAGGGGTCAGAGAAAAAGGCCTGTATAAACAACAGGTAGTCAAAATTGTATCCCCTGAATAAGCCAAAGGTCAACTTGCTGCTGTCTCCTCCGATGGTGGATGCAACATTAATGCAACTGGCAAGACACGTCACCTTGCGGTTAATTTAAGGAGGCTCTAGTCCGAAAATTAGATCTAGATCTGAAGGGCTCCTTCATACTGTAGCATCTGCAGGTGCCTGCATACCAGCAATATCCAGCCCATGTGCTGAGTGAGTCTAGTGGAAGTGGTTTCATAATTATCAACCAGCTGCTGCACCTGCAGGGCTCTAATAGAGAAAGTGGCAGGGCTGCATCCTTTTAGACGTGTTTTCCTATTGGGAGTAGTTTACCAAAAATAGATAACCATATTGAATTGCATTTTACAGAAAATTACAGCCCTGCAGATTGAAAAGAAAAGAGGAGTTACCCTTTAAAGAAGCCCTTCTGGAGGGGGTGAAGAGAGACAAGGTGGTAACAGCTTTGTAAGAGCTGAAATTGGGGAGGGGGGGACTCTGTGGTGGAGGATTTCAGTAGATGTCAATTGATGTTTTTCAAGAGCGATGTTGTCCGCGGTCAGGGCAAGGAGGGCATTATGGCTGAAGCCATGGTCGGCGGATCCCGGCTTAAAAATAAAACTGGTGCAATATACCAGACGATGGATCCAATCTATTTGGGAGTAGACAGCATACAGCCATCTCAAGGGTGACCACTGGCAGGTCAGAGCAGATATCATCTGACAAAAAAACAGCAAAATCAGAAATGTGCAGCATACAGGCAAAAACTCCCAAGTAGATACAAGGAGGCAAAATCCTACAGACTGGGAAAATATTACTGAAGGAACTAGAGTAGTACACACATTTCATTGTTGAAGCCTTACAAATCTAAGGCACCTGTTTTAGGAGAATAGCAGAAGTAATTTTAAGGGTGCTCTCATCCAGGGGGTGCCTGTGTGAAGCTTTGCGCACACACCTGGATGGAAAATATTCAGAATCAGTGGGCTATATCAGCTATACTGGTGTGACATTGGTGGAAGTTTAGGTGATGTCCTCTTTCTGATCTTTTCCAGCCAGCCAGGATACCTGATTTAATGAAAAAGTATAAAATTCTGGTCCACTTTGTAGCCAAATTAAATAAAAAGCGAGCAATTGTGAATGTTCCAAGGGTTCAGAAGAGATGAGGATTGGGTTCACCTCTGTTCCTAGTAAAAAAAATCAAAATCAGGCAATCTGTGCCCAGTGCTAAACTTGAAGAAACATAATAAGCACAGAAAGTTGAATTTGTGCAAAATAAAGAACTTCCTATCAACTGTATTATTGATAAATCTGGGAGATTGGATGCTCTGTAGGTTTATCAGATACCTATCTACTTGTCCCAATCCATCCTGCATTTCAGTTCTACTACCAGTTTCAGTGCCTCCCCTTCAATCTGTCCACCTCCCTCAGCACATTCATAAAGGTCCTACTGTCTGCAATAATGACGGATATGAGAATACACCACTACTTGTACGACATCCTTCTTCTATAGCCAGCATTTCGGAGATGCTTATCCAGCATTAGAATACTCTGCTACACAATCTACAAAATTGTGATAGCTAATTGATTGGAAGAAGAGCTTCCTCTGCCCAGCGCAAAGAATGAGGTTCTTGGCATTTTTTGATACACAGAAAAATTCAGTAGAATTTCCACGAGGGAAGATCCGTCCTCCGATAGAGAAAGCCAAAGGTGCTTTGGAGCCTGAAGAAAAAATGTTTTTATTGAATTTTATATGTAGTACAAACAAATAAACAGAGCAACAAAACTGATAAGCAAGGTTAACTAAATGGGAAATAACAGTATAGGTTCAAGTAGTATAATAAAGATGTACACACATTGCCATCTTGTGTCAGAAAAGCATATTACATGCAAGTACTTATTACATATTAAAGAGGAAGTAAACGCACATAATAAAAACGAGAAAAAAAAAAACCCTGTAAAGACAAAGGCATAATGAGCTAGTATGCATCACATATTAGCTCATTATGAAATACTTACCTAAAAACGAAGCCCCTGCAGTGTCGCCCGCTCAGTAACAGGGCAGCCGACATGTCCGGCCGCCCTGCTTCCTTGTTCACGTCCTCCGGCCATCTGATTGGCCAGAGGCACGATTACATCACTCCCGCGCGCCCGGGAGCCGCCGTTCACAGCATAGGGTTCTGAAGGAATGGCAGGGGTGGCCTTTCCTTCAGAGCGCATACGCCGATGACGTCATCGGCTGCATGCACTGTAAATATCTCCTAAACGGTGCATGTTTAGGAGATATTTGTAGCACCTATAGGTAAATGTCAAAAACGTGGGTTTACAACCTCTTTAAGTATTACAATAGTGTTGTATTGGGTGCCATCTAGTGGTCAAGATGTGTATTACAATTTAGGTATAAGTGTATGGAGATATGTTCATTTAGCAAAATGGGTATCGTACCAAAGTGACCACTGCTGCCATTTAAGTTTTTCTTTCTGGTGAAGATCATAACTGGACATCATAAGGAGCTCATATATGTAATGGGTTTGTGTGACTTCAATTATTTCTAGTAGGGAAGGAGGACTGCTGCTTTTCCATGTTCTTGTTATAGAAGTTTTATTTGCGAGAAGTATGTTGACGGCTACTTTGCGAGATTTTGTAGGGAGATTTTCAATAGTTAGGTTTAGCAAGGCTAGTTCTGGTGTGGGTGGGACATGTGCCCTATGATTGCAGACAGTAGGTGGAAGACTTCCGTCCACAATGAGGCTATAGGGGAACATGTCCACAATATGTGTTTGAGTGTGCCTTCATGACCACAGCCTCTCCAGCATTTGGATGTAGAATCCTTACCAAATTTAACTATTTTGGTCGGAGTGAGGTACCACCTCATGGAGATTTTTAGGTGTAGTTCCCAGAGAGAAGTGCTAAGTGTGGCCTTATAGCTTGAGGTAAGTGCACTTGTGCACTGGGAAGGGGTAAATTAAGTTTCTAGGTCCTGTTCCCATTTTAGTAGGGGTGGGGTTTTAGTAAAGAGATTTTCTTCATTAAGCAGAGGGTAGATAGTTGAGATGCCTTTGGCCTCGCTTGAGGGGGATGTTAGGTAGAGCCAAAGCTTAGTGGGGATTAGGGCACGTAGTTGGGGGTTATGGCTTAGGCACGAGGCAATTTGGAGGTATTGGAGCCATTCTGTGGGTTGTAGGTTCAGTTTGGACGATAGCTGCGAGAAATGTTTTATGGTGTTTGTAGCGTAGAGGGTGCTAAGACGGGTCGGGTTGGTTTAGGTCAATGGCTTCAAGTTTATGTCGGGGAGAAGTTGAAGTAGGCTAGAAATGGGTAGGCCTATAGTGGTGGTTGGTGGTAAATTCCATTTTACCCCCATTAGTCTCCGCCATGTAATAACAGATGCTCTGATGGGTGGAGGTAGGTATGATGGGGTAGCTTCCCCTTGTTTCCTACTGCAGAGCCAGTTGGAAAGGTTTCTGTGGGGGATTAATTCCCTTTCTATATTTCCCCAAATGGTATTCGGGGCAGGTTGTGATAATATGGTAGCATGGTAGTAATCCTCCAGGATGGGCAGTGAGGTGCCCCCTGAGGTTCTATGTTTTAGTAGCGTGGATGAGGCACATCTGGCTTTTTTGGATTGCCACAGGTATCGAGTTAATTTTGGATTGGAGGGAGCTCAAGTATGATTTGAGAACAGGAATGGGAAGAGATCCGAGCGACGCAAGTCTTCCTGACCATGACAGTTCGAATTTAGAGAGGGCCTGGAGTTCTTTGTCCATTTGCGCTTTAAATGGGGTGTAGTTGGCTTGGAAAAGGCTTTTAGTAGATTTAGTAAGGGTTATACCTAAGTAGGTGATTCCTGCATACGCCCATTTGTATGGGAAGGTTTTAGACAGAAGGATTCTAGTGGTGCCATCTACTCCCAGGTCCAGAATATTGGATTTAGCTTAATTGACTTTATATAAGTATATTTTCCCAAATTCTGAGAGTATGTGTTTGATCTTGGGCAGGGAGGTAGTGGGATTGGAGAACATCAAAATAATGTCATCTGCGAATAGACTGATGTGGTGCTCTTGTGGACCTATATGTATGCCTGTAATTTGTGTGTCTGAGCGGATCTTTTGGGCAAGAGGTTCAATGGCCAAGTTGAATATGAGGAGTGATAAGGGGCACCCCTGTCTCGTTCCATTTGTGATTTCAAACGGTCGGGACAGTAGGTTGTCGACCAGAACCTGGGCAGATGGGTTTGTGTATAGAGCTAGGATCGCTGAGAGTATTTTCCCTGTCAATTCAAATCTTTTCTTTTTTTCTTTTTTTTTTAATGATTTTTATTGGATTTTTCAAGAAAGTACAAAACATGTAGTACCATGGTATACAAAACAACATACATAGTTGACTTGTGAACATATTGATAGAACGAGTGTAGAAAACATTTTTAACCACAACTGTCAGTGATTTGGCTTTGATTGCCATGCATTTCAGAAATTTGCATAAATTTGCATAATAGACCATACACAAAAAAAACAGAAAAAGAAGGGGAGGGGAAAACAATGAAAAAATGGTGACTAGCAAGGCGAGGTAGTAACCATACCACCCCACGTTGCCCGCCATCTGTTGTAGTTATCACGGGACACGCGCAGACCCCAGGAAGCACCCAAATGGGAACATTTCCGCCCCCCGGGGTCGCACCCGCCCAAGAATTATATTTTTAAGTAAAAGGAAAAAGAACAGGGTTACATTCTAGATGCTCGGAAAACCTCCCATAATTGCCACCTGCTGTTGAATTGTTTGAAGTTTTGAGCAGAGCGGGAAATAATTTTTTCCTATTCATATGACTCTCCTACGATCTGCAGAACTTCTCTTTTGGAGGGCAATACCTGGCTTTTCCAGTTGCGAGCTATCGCCAATCTAGCTGCATAGAGGACATGTTGGACTATTACTCTGCAGGAAGGCGGGTACCAGTCTAGCCCAATACCCAGTAAGGCTTGTTCCACTCTTAGTTTGTTGAGAATACCCGTGATATCAGCTATCAGTCTGTGTATTGAAGTCCAGAAACTTCGTAAGGATAAGCATGACCACAACATGTGCACTAATGTACCGACTTGCCCGCATCCCCTCCAGCACAGGTTAGAGCAGGAGCCACCGTATTTAGCTAGAACATAGGGAGTCCTATACCACCGCAGGTGGATCTTTTGTGCCCCTTCCCTGAAGGTGGAGCATTTAGTAAGTGAGTAGTTCAGCTTAAAGGCTTTCAGCCATTGGGCATCAGTAAACGTCTGTTGTAGGTCTTTTTCCCATGTCAGTAAATGGGGAAGTTTTAAAAATGAGGATCTGTCATGCAGAGAGTTGTAGAAAATGCTGATCCCCCTCTTGCCTACGATGTCAGTAAAGCAAAACTTGTGAACTAGGCGAGGGAAAGTGATATGCAGCTCCGGTAGAGTGTGAAAAATATGTGAAACTCTGTGGTATGTCAGAAATTCTGTCTTAAAGTCTCAGGCATAGGTCAGCGAACGGTGTTAAGGTGGAGTGAGTGTACAGATCTGGGACCTGATGTAGTCCGTATTTTCCCCAATGTGCAGTGCATAAGTCTGGGGACAGTGCTCTCAACGTGGATAATGCAATAGGTGTCTGAATCTGATCCCCACCCCTAGACCTGTGTGCATAAAAGAATTTCCATGCTTGAATCGTGGCTGAAATGGTGGGGTGGTCAATCGTCTTTGGTTTCTCTGTAAAGGGGAGTGCCAAAATTAGGTCCTTCAGTGAGGGTTGTGGCACATATGAATGCTCCAAAGAGCACCACAGAGGCGCCTTCCCTGTAGAGAACCAGTGCTTGGACTGTGCCAATATAGCCGCCATGTGATAATCTTTCACATCTGGAACTCCCATGCCCCCCACCAGAACGTGCCTGGTGAGAGTCTTGTGAGGTGTTCTAGGCGGTTTACCGGACCAGAGAAATTTACTGATCAGTGTCTGCAGCGCTTTGTAAAAATGGTTTGGGATCTGAATAGGTAGCGCCCGGAAAATGTACAATATTTTGGGTAGTATTAACATCTTGAAGGCCGCATTTTTACCCAACCATGAAAGATAAAACTTCTGGAGTCTGAGAGTGTGCTGAGTTGTGGAGGTCAGAAGGGGAAGAAAATTAGCCTTGAACAGGGATGTCGTGGAGTTAGTCAGTTTGATGCCCAAATAGTCCATGGATTCTTCCTGCCATTGATAATGTACCAAGCTCCGGAGCCGTGCTCGGAGCCTGGGGTCCATTGCCACTCCAAGGAGATTAGATTTAAGCTCATTCACCTTGTAGTAGGAAACCGACTGAAATTCCTCTAGTATGCGTCTAACATGTGTCAATGATGTTTCTGGGTCTGTGCAGGTCAATATGACGTCGTCCGCAAACAATGAAATAACATGAGGAGTTCCTCCAACACATATACCCGTAACCCCAGGGTGGGACCTAACCCTCTCAGCGAGGGGTTCCATGAGCATCGCAAAAATAATTGGTGACAGTGGGCACCCTTGACGTGTGCCATTGGTTATGTCAAAACTGTCAGAAAATAGGCCCTCAGTGAAAACCCTCGCCGAGGGGGAGGAGTATAAGGCCATGATAGCCTGGGATATCGCTCCCCGAAAGCCAAATTTGTCCAGAACCTGCCTCAGGTAGCCCCAGTGAATCCTGTCAAAGGCTTTTTCGGCATCCAAAGACAGGAGTACCGTGGGAACCTTGTGAGTGGAGACTCGATGGATTAGGCCAATTAATCTCCTAGTCGCATCTGTGGCTTGACGCCCCAGAACAAAGCCCACCTGGTCAGGTTTAATTAGGTCAGGAAGGAACCTAGAAATACGGTCAGCCAAAATTCTAGCGTAGACCTTTAAGTCCACGTTTAACAGTGATATGGGCCTAAAATTTTGTGGTCTATTAAGTTCCTTGCCCGGCTTCGGTAGCGTAATCACTGTGGCCTCTAGCATCTCAGCTGGAAAAGGGACCCCACCGATTGCCTTCTGGAACACTCGTGTAGCATAGGGAACTAAAGTATCTGCGAACAGGCTGTAGTACTCGGGAGTGAATCTGTCAGGACCCGGGGATTTCCCCTTGGGGAGAGATTTAACCGCTTTCAAAATCTCTGCATCAGTGAAAGGGGCATTCAGGGTTTTCAGATCCCCAGGCAACAGACTCGGAAGAGAGATGGAAGACAGAAATTGTTGGATGTCTGATATAGTGGGTTGAGGAGTTGATGCGTCCTCGCGTAAGTTGTATAGGGAGCTATAGTATTGGCTAAAGGCGTCCGCTATATCCTTTGGATTGGTCAGACGTTCTCCCGTAGCATGGTGAAGCATGTACGGTATTTTCTGTTTGTTCAGCTTAGCTTTCAGTTGGTTAGCTAGTAATTTTCCGGCCTTATTGCCATGAGAGTACTGCGAGGCCTTGAGCCGCCCAATGGCTCTAGTGTGCTGACCAATCAAAAGGACCCGGAGTTCAGATTGACATTTGAAAAGCTTCTCCGCGCAAGCCGCGGATGGAAGCAATTTGTTTTCAGCTTCTAGATGTTTGATAGAGGTGAGAATGTCATCCAATTTCTGTCTCCTCTGTCTCCGAACCCTCGCCCCTCTAGCCATCAACAGACCACGTACAAAAGCTTTATGTGCATTCCACACGGTGTATGGACAAATCTCAGGGGTATCGTTAATAACAAAAAATTCAGTCAATTTAGAGAGGGTCTCCGTATATGCCTCCTGGTTGGTCAGGAGGGTAGCATCAAACCGCCACCTGTTTGCTCTGGTGGTGTAGGGCACGTCCCCGAATGTTAAAATAACAGGGGCATGGTCCGACCACGTTATGGAGCCCACCGATGCGCGTGTGACCCTTTGTAACAGAAATTTATCCGTGAGGCAGAGGTCAATTCTGGAGTATGAATGATGGATCCTGGAATAGTAAGAATAGTCTCTTTCCGAGGAGTTATAACATCTCCACACATCGTGCAAGTCCGCAGATGACAGAAATGCAGACAAGTCCGCACGGTGATGGCGCCTCGGATAGTTCATGGACACATCCAATTGGTAGTTGGGAACAGCGTTAAAATCACCGCATAGCAGCACATGGCCCTTGAGCATAGGTTGTAGTTGCTGCCACAGGCGTTTGAGAAACGTAATTTGTCTGGAATTGGGGGCATAGATTGTCACTATCGTGTATGTAGAATTGTTAATGGAGCAGGATATTACCAGGAACTTGCCCTCTGGGTCCGCAAACTGCGAGAGCAGCGAAAATACCAAAGTATCCCTGAAGAGCAATGCCACTCCACATCTCTTTTTGGGGTTGTTGGCGTAAAAGGCGTGTGGGTATTGCTTTGATGTGAGTTGTGGGTGAGCTTGGGCCATGAAGTGCGTTTCTTGCATGGCAACCACATCACAATTCTGGGTTTTAAGTTCCCTCCAAAGCATATGTCTCTTGTGGGGGCTATTAAGACCATTTACATTAAGAGAGAGCAATTGGAAAGACATCTTGTGGGGAAGATCAGGAGCAATGTTATGTGAAGGTGTATTGAAGTACACTCACTGAGTTCACGCCAGTTGCCAAGTCGCAGTCCCTCACCGAAGGATCCCGGGAGTTATGGAAGTAGGTGCGAGACAGATCAAGGCGGAGGTCTTGAGTCGTTAGTGCTTGGCAGTTCAGGAGATTGTTGTAGAGCTGGATAGAAAAATTAAAAATAAAACAGAAAAAATAAAAGACAAGGCAAAAGTGCGTGGGAATAGGCACTCTGCAACAGCAGAGATCAGGAAAAATAAAAAAGGACCACTCTACTGGAGAGTCTGCACGGTACACTTTACCGTTAGGTGGGGGTGTAAATAGAACAAACATTAGCCGAGCATGTCACTCGGAGCTTCGTAGTTGTAAACACGTATAACTAGGAGGGTCACATTAGAGGAATCAGCTTGATAAGGCCGCACACATAAAAAGAAAAGTCATTCCACAGCTGGGGCCTGGTGGTCCTCTGGGTCCAAAATGCCCCACCGTTGTAGCAGTGCTATGCCATCATCCAGCGAATTAATCCGGTAGTCTTTGTCCCCCCTAGTAACCACTAAGGTAGCGGGATAATTCCAACGGTATGTGACCTGATGATTTCTAAGAGGCTTAGTGATAGTTGAAAGGTTGCGGCGTCTATTCATTGTATGAGCCGAGAGGTCTGCATAGAAGGATAAGTTGTTTAAAGCAGGAGGAAGATTTGTACCCCTCCGAACCAAGGACATAAATTTTTCTTTCACTGTAAAAAAATGAATCCGGGCAATGGTGTCCCGGGGGAGTGATGCGGCAATGTGTTTCGGTTTGGGCAACCTATGTATGCGGTCAATAGCCATGTCACAGAGTGGGACGTCTGGGAGGACTTCCTGCATCAGTGAAGTAAGATAGTCTGTTAGTTCTTGAGGCTTAACCGACTCAGGGATCCCCCTGATCTTTATGTTGTTGCGTCGTGATCGATCTTCAAGATCTGCGACTTTCGATTTAAGCCATGTGATATCATCGTTGTGTTCGTTGTGGGCATCTACCATAGTATTAAAGGTGTCCGCAAATTCTCCCATCTTATTTTCGATTTTTTCCACCCTTGTATCTACTGCCTTAACAGCCCTGTTGCACTGGGACATAAGCTGTAGCATGTCTGCATGGATGGAGCTCCTAAGGGACATCATCATGTCTTTCAGCAGGGAGTCCATAACAGGTAGGCCTTTAGTGGGGAAAGATGAGATGGTGTCATGAAACTCTAAAGTATCGTCCACTGCTTCACCTGAGGCCCTGTCTTCATCTGTAAGCTGCAGTTTCATCTTAGATTTAGCGGGGCTGGCACAGGGAGAGCGAGGGGTAGAGGTGATATGTGTCTCCCCCTGTGAGTCCGCAGCCGCTGCAGCACCTCCCTCAGTGGCTGACTGTACAGAGCGAGCAGGGGCCGCCAGAGCGGGCAGTGAGGCACCGCTACTAGAAGAGCTGGCGCCATCTTGGCTGCGTGGCCCGCCCGTGGGATGGAAGAAGTTTAGTAGCTTACCGGGTTTATTCTTCCCCCTCCTCTTCCCCGGTATGTGCTGCTGACGTCCGGCCATCGTGGGGTGTAAGTGAGATGTGAAATAACTGACCCTCGATCCGTAGATTCGTAGTGTGACTGCTTAGCGAGGAGCTGTGCAGCTAAGCGTCCATCTCTCTCGCCGGCCGGCTCCGCCCCCAATTCAAATCTTTTCAACACTTCGCGAAGGTAGCCCCAGTGGACCCTGTCGAACGCTTTCTCTGCATCCAATGCAAGAAGAAGAAAAGGCGTTCTAGTGAGGGTGGCAGTGTGTATAACATTTATAAGTCTCCTGGTTGCATCTGCAGATTGTCTCCCTTTTGTAAACCCTGTTTTGTCCATGTGAATGAGGCTCGGTAGAATTGGCGTCAGTCTATTTGCGATTATTTTGGCATATAATTTTACAACAGTATTGAGCAGGGAAATAGGGTGAAAGTTCTGCGGAATGGTAGGTTCCTTGCCAGGCTTTGGAAGAGTAATTACCATTGCTTTTAACATCTCCGTTGGGAAGCTGGAAGAGGAGGCAGCCTCGTTAAATAACGTACACAGGTGGGGAGCTAAGATGTCTTTTATCAGTTTGTAATATTAGTTGAGGCCATGAAGGCCCAGGGATTTGCCCATCCCTGGGCCAGTGCAAATTTCTTCTGTTGTAAAGGGGGCGTTTAGGAAGTCTAGTTGGTCAGGGGAAAGTGTTGGCAGGATGATAGAGTCCAGAAATTTGTTGATTAGTTCCTGGGAGGGGAAGGGGCATCGTCAGAGTGGAGGTTGTAGAGGGAGTCATAGTAGCTGCTGAATGTGTTTGCAATGTCTATAGGGTCATAGAGAGTTTCCCCAGAAGAGGGGTGGTTGATAGATTTAATTCTGGTTTTAGAGCGTTGGCCTTTTATCTTTGCTGCTAGCAGTTTACCCCCCTTGTTGCTGGTAGCATAGTGCCTGGCTTTAGATTTTTCAACTGCCTTTCATATGTGTCTAGTAGGTGGGACCTAAGTTCTTGTCTGAGTAGTATGATTTTCTGTTTCAGGGCAGGGGAAGGGTTGTAGAAGAGAAATGGGAGGGGCCATAGAGAACCCCTTGGAACGGCTGCAGGAAGGGATGCTCAGACCGACTTTGTATAAATTTTCAAAAAGCTTTATTGAGGATCAAATGACACATGGTCTAAAAAGTACCCCAACATTGGGGAACAATGTACAAATATCAAAAAGGTACATGGAAGTACAGCCAACAACATACAAGACATATAAAAACAATGACTCACACTCACAGGGCCGGCCACAAATTCATTCCAGAAGATTTGACCAGTAGATACTTGAGCCTGCTGCATATATTCCCTTATGGGAATTTGTAAATGCCTCTAGCTCATGGGTCTGCTGGTCGGCATGCCACAATTTGGTATTGTAACCTGGTGTATTAATAAACCAATAATGCTGCACCAATTAGACATTGGATCATGGATTACATATAGTATACTCCCATCGAGTCAGGCTAGTGTTTCAAAACCAATATGTGATGAATTCAGGTAGCGATGATGATGACCGATCGGTCACTTTTTTAAGGGAGGGTGCGGCGGAGGATGTCTCTCCGCCCCCAAAGGGGATTCTGAAAAAAGGATCCAAAAAGAACAAAGGAAGCAAAGACAGAGAAAGAGAAAAAACGGGAGGACAGGGAAACGTTTGGGAACAAAGAACCAGACCACGCAATCGTCGGTAATGATTAGTTTCACACAGTCTCCAAACGGTGAAGGGGTCTCGTCCCTTTCAATGACTGAAGGATCAAATGACCCTAAAGTCATTAATCTGTCCAACTTTATTTTAAATGAATCACATATCTCTGTCTTAACTAAAGGCCTCTCTTTCTCACCAACCTCAGGCATGGACCATTTTGAGGTATACAAAGACCTTTGTCTTTACCTCAGGAAAGTGTACTACAGACTGGTACATGCAGGAGAAAGAGAGACCCTAAATGAATCACAATTTAATGCAAAAGAAGTGGAAGCTTTGTCAGCCTTAGAGTCATTACTAGATGAGGCCGGTGAGTTCTCGGAGGAGGATGAAGCCCCACAGGACAGCGATAATTTGAGAAAGAGCAATATCTACATACGCTCAACTAAAATGCCCAAATTTTGCACTAACAAATGGCTAAATTCCTTCTTATTGTTAGTAGAAGAAGATCTCAAACGGGTCAACTGGGACTCGCTCTCCTCCGATAATCTCACACGGGAAGAAAGAATAGCCTTACACGACCTTAAAAAAGCCAGTGACCTAATCATCAAAAAAAGTGACAAAGGAGGCAATGTGGTGTTGCTTACAGCTGATAAATATGAGAGAGAGGTTAAACGCCTACTATCAGATGAAAACACCTATACAAAACTTCAACACAATCCGCTACCAGGGCTAGTAAGTAATATTAATGAAAAACTCCAGTTCGCCCATGAAGCCAGATTAATAACTACCAAGGAGAAACAATATCTCCAGGTATTAGAATACAATATACCCACATTTTATATCATACGAAAAATTCATAAAAATCCAGTGGACCCCCCGGGCAGACCAATAGTGTCTGCCTGTGGGGGCCCACTGGACAGGATTGGTAAATACTTAGACTCATTGATCAAGGATCTTGTTCTCGACCTTCCCTCGTATGTGAGAGATACGGGGGACGTCTTGAGCAAGATCCAAGATCTTGAGTTCACCACTGAAGTACTGCTTGTCGGTATAGACATTGAGTCACTCTATACCTCTATCCCCCACCCCTGGGGGCTACTATCAGTATACCATTTTCTGGAACAAAAATTCCCATTACAGGGCCCACAAAATGAGTTCCTTTTGGAATTGCTTGAATTCTCCCTACTGAACAATGTTTTTCAATTCTCTAACCACTTTTATCAGCAAATTAGAGGTACAGCTATGGGTGCCTCCTGGGCACCTTCATATGCATGCCTGCACCTTGGCATGTGGGAGGAAGAAGTGGTGTACACCTCGTCTATGTACCTCAGCCACGTTCTGACCTGGCTGAGGTACATAGACGATGTGCTCATGGTCTGGGCAGGTACACCACTTGAGTTGGAGCAGTTCATTTCGGAACTCAACAACAATCAGCGCAACATCCGGTTGACCTATACAGTTGATAAGAAAATGATTTCCTTTTTGGATTTGAATATTGAGCTTAGAGATGGAAAACTAGCTACCACTACTTTTTGTAAACCAACAGCCGCCAATACCCTCCTCAGGGCAGATAGCCCCCATCCAACCAGCCTTAAAATGGGGATCCCTGTAGGACAATTTATCCGCATTAAGCGCAACTGCTCATCCGGTGAGGACTATTTACGTGAATCCAGAGAACTCTATGCGAGATTTCGCGAAAGAGGATACTCTCACCGAATGATCAGGAGGGCTAGAAGGAAGGCGGCCGCAAGGGACAGAAATGAGCTGCTGATCCAAAATAAGCCAAAAAAAGAAAATCCCAACCTACCGCGCCTAATCACCAAATATGGCTGCCATTGGAATGAGGTGAGACAAATCCTTCAATCACATTGGCACATACTGCAAAATAATGAACAACTAAAAAATGTAGTGGGCCCAAGTCCACTGTTAACAGCTAAAAGAGCCACAAATCTTAATGACCATCTGGTACGCTCTGAGTTTACACGTATCACCAAAACCAACTGGCTCACTGAACTACAACCCTTAACCCTTGTGGTCACTGTCAGATCTGTAGCCATGTGATAAAATCACAGGTCTACACTGACTCACAATTTAAAGTAACTTACAAAGTTGAGTCCTTCATAAACTGCTCCACCTCCCGAGTATTATATATTATAGAGTGCCCATGTCACAAAATGTACGTAGGTAAGACCAAACGGCAACTACGTATTAGAATAGGGGAGCACCTGAAAAGTGTACGACTCAAGGAAGAGACCCCTATTGGCTTACACTTTGCTGAAAAGCACAATGGAGATCCTTCAGGCTTGAAGGTAATGGGCTTCTGGGCCTTAAAGATATCACCTAGAAGAGGTGATTTTGATAAAGTCCTTCTAAAAGAGGAGAAAGCATGGATTTTCCGTCTCCACACATTGGTACCTTTAGGCCTGAACACCGACATGAGCCTTAGCATATTTCTTGAACCATAGAATCATGGGGTCAGTCTTAGTATTAGGACTATAGGTGGGCAACTAGGTGACACAAAGGGTAGACTATGAGAGGAACCACACTAAGTCTTAGAATACTGGAATAGAGGGCGAAAGAACTCCTTGCTCTTTAATTATCACCAGACAATACCACCTAGCACCCTCTACACTTTCCAGCAAATTATGCGATATTTCCTTCGAACCAGCACCCCTTTGACCTGAATTATATCTGTCTTTCATAAATCCAGATAACTCATCTGTATATTTATCTACATGCATGCTAATAATGGGCGAAACCAATACTAATATGTCCCCTTCATAAGACATAGGCTATTGTACCAAAGCATAGTCTAAGATCCCACTAAAATGAAGTATGGAAACTCTGTTTAAAATAATGCCCACTTTTAGATGTATAGGTCAAAGGTGACACTAAACTAGCACCAGATGTATGGGTTCCATATATCACTTACTAAATCCAGTATATGTCTAATCACTTAATAATCTCAAGCTGTGTTTATCACGGTTGCCATTTGAATAATATCAATGTGACTTGTCAGAAGAGTACTAAAAAATGACAGTAATAACGTAGCTCTATGACTAGCTTGGCCAATGGTACTTCAATATCTGCTGACTATAGTTCTGACTCATGCCTCGAAGTTAGACAATATTTTTGAATGCTGTTGTATGTAGTTCCGGAGCCACGCCATAACTGTTAATGAATATGAAATATAAAGCTTTACCTATTTTTCACCACAAGATGGAGCTCTACCATCCGGTTTTTAACAATACAGGAAGTGGTAATGGAGGAATGTCTGCAGTGCTGCCACCTGACAGCACTCACCAATCAGGCTATCTCCCTATTTATTGTCCTTCCGCACTATCCAATGACGTCCTGACGAAGCGTGCGTCACGCACGCGAAACGCGTTGACGTCACACGCCGGCCGCACGTCACCCGGAAGAGCCACTGATGCATTCCAGCTCCCGCCTACGGCGCAGTCCACCAGCCATACACGGAACACGCTGCCTCTTCATGGCATGCAGGAGCTGAACCCTCACATCGGGCCTTCATCTAAAACTACACCCGAAGAGGATGCACAGAAGTCTACCTATTGAAAGTCTCAAGTGCACGGCGAGCTAAAACCTTTGAATGATAGGGGATAGGGGAGAAAAGGCAGTGAACACCTGGCTGTACTGGACACACAGCATGTCAATGCTATTCAGTGAACGGCCATAGACTGGCCAATTGCAAATTTGTCCCATATTGGATACAGCCTGACCACGGTGTGAGCCCGCGCAGCTATCCAACTATACTGCGTCTCTCCCCAGCTCCCGCACCCCCATCCATTACTGAAAAGAGAGACTTTCTGTTGCAGGCGGACACATGACGATCCGATATTGCTACCGCCAAATTCAAGAGGGACTAAACCATATCCCTCTAAGGACATTAGTCATCGTCCATATTTGAAGGACTGGCTTTCCATATAGCCCATCCTACTCGGCACGCAGACATTCCTCCAGATACCCTCCCCTTAATGGTGGAACTGCATTGGAAACCAAGAGCCAATTTGCATCACAGATAAGCAGAAGGGTAATGGTTCAATGCGCACCTGAGTAGCCCACTAGTGCTTCCTAGTTACATGATTGTCTGCCAAGCGGACTCTTGAATTCATCACATATTGGTTTTGAAACACTAGCCTGACTCGATGGGAGTATACTATATGTAATCCATGATCCAATGTCTAATTGGTGCAGCATTATTGGTTTATTAATACACCAGGTTACCAGGTTACAATACCAAATTGTGGCATGCCGACCAGCAGACCCATGAGCTAGAGGCATTTACAAATTCCCATAAGGGAATATATGCAGCAGGCTCAAGTATCTACTGGTCAAATCTTCTGGAATGAATGTGTGGCCGGCCCTGTGAGTGTGAGTCATTGTTTTTATATGTCTTGTATGTTGTTGGCTGTACTTCCATGTACCTTTTTGATATTTGTACATTGTTCCCCATGTTGGGGTACTTTTTAGACCATGTGTCATTTGATCCTCAATAAAGCTTTTTGAAAATTTATACAAAGTCGGTCTGAGCATCCCTTCCTGCAGGCGTTCCAAGGGGTTCTCTATGGCCCCTCCCATTTCTCCTCTACAGTATTACATTGGCTGCGGTGGCTCCCCACTTATGATTTGAGACTAATTGGATTTCCAATAGGTCTCTTGACGGTTCTGTGCCCAGTACTTATAGGACACAGTAGTCTCTTAATTGGGTGCCCTTCATTCCCAGGGGAAGGGTTGGCCTGGTTTTTGGATTCTATGGTTTTCATTTCGTCAGTCAAATTGTCTAGATGCTGCGTCCTCTTCCGATTAGTTCTGTGGTGCAACTGAATCAATAGACCTCTGCCGAATGCCTTATGGGTAGAGTTGAGCGAACACCTGGATGTTCGGGTTCGGCGGGTTCGACCGAACTTGAAAAAAAAGTCCGGGTTCGTGAACGGGACTTAACCCAAACTTTGTCCTGATCCCGAACCCCATTGAAGTCAATGGAGACACAAACTTTTGAGCACTAAAATGCCTCTTAAACAAACATTGAAAGGGCTAGAGGGCTGCAAATGGAAGCAAAATCAAAATGTGGATAGGGAAATAACTTAAAAGAACATAAAAAACAGAAAAATAAAAAATAATCATCTTGAATGATGTAGGAGGAGGATGAAGCCCATATGGAGTAGGAGGTTGAGGTGGCGGTGGATGTGGCGGTGTAGGTGGAAGCGGCGGCGGCGGTGGAGGAGGAGGACGAGGCCCATATGGAGTAGGAGGTTGAGGTGGCGGTGGATGTGGCAGTGTAGATGGAAGCGGCGGTGGAGGAGGACGAGGTAGCCAACACTGGTTTTTGTTTTGGCTACCTGGGTAAGGCCGGTATACATGTCTATTTTGCACAAGGTACGGACAAGTCCTGTGGGATCCATGCCTGGTTCATTTTAATGAACGTGAGCTTGTCCACATTGGCTCTGGACAGGCGGCTGCGCTTGTCTGTGATAACGCCCCCAGCCGTGCTAAATACACGTTCAGATAATACACTGGCTGCAGGGCAGGCCAGCACCTCCAAGGCATAAAGGGCAAGCTTAGGCCGTGTGCCCAATTTGGAGAGCCAGAAGTTGAAGGGGGCAGACCCCTCATTCAGTACGTCTAGGCGTGTGCACACATACTGCTCCACCATGTTAGTGCTGGGTCGTGGTGCTGCTGGTGGAGCTCCTGTTGCAAGGAGAGGACGTGGTCGATCTGTGCCAGCTACATGCACAAGTGAAACACCTTTCTCAGCTGTGAGTAGGCGACAGAACCTTACAGCAGTATTTGGCAGGGCCTAATGCGCCTCTACAAATGTTGAGGCCAGAACAAGTACAGGCGATAGTAGATTGGGTTGCTAACAGTGCCTCCAGTTCCTTCACATTGTCTCCCACCCAGTCTTCTGCTGAAAGGTCAGAGTTGGCACCTGCAGCTGATGTCCATCAATCTTTCGCCTCACCCCCTTGCAAATCAGCCAAGCAGTCTGAGCCCCAAGTCATGTAGCAGTCTCTTCTTCTTTTTGATGACTCTGTTAGCATGGTTTCCCAGGGCCATCCACCTAGCCCTGCCCCAGAAGTGGAAGAGATCAAGTGCACCGATGCCTAACCACTTATGTCTCCAGATGAGTCCATGGGAGGACCATCGCAGCACGTCCCGGATGATGACAAAACAACTGCAGAATTCCGAATTGTGGAGACCGACAAGGAGGGCAGGGGTGAAGACTGCGTGGAAGATGATGTGGAGGACGATGAGGTCCTCGACCCCACATGAAATGAACGTCATGCAGGTGACCTGAGTAGTTTGGAGGAAGATGCGGTGGTCGCACAGAGCCACCAGCACAGCAGAAGAGGGAGCAGGGTGCAAAAGCGGAGCGGCCGTGCCCTAGACACTACGCCTGCTACTGCCCAACGCAGCAAGAGTCTGAGCACACCAAAGCTAGCTAAAAGGAGTTCCCTAGCGTGGCAGTTCTTCAGACAATGTGATGATGACAGGACACGAGTGGTGTGCACGCTGTGCAATCAGAGCCTGAAGCGAGGCATAAACCTTGTCAACCTGAGCACAACCTGCAAGACCAGGCATCTAAGTGCAAAGCACGATCTGCAGTGGAGTAGACACCTCAAAAACCAAGAAAGGTCTCTGGCTCCACCTGCTTCCTCTTCTGCTGAAGTCTCGGCCTCTTCATTCACCTCTGTAGTGAGACCGGCACCTGCCACCCCGCAAACAGAGGATCTGCCAGCAACACCACCACCTGGGTCACAAACAACCATCTCCACAATGTCCCGCAGAAGTGTTGAGCTTTCTATCTCTAACACTGGAGCAGAAGAGGAAGTACCCCCCTACCCACCCGCGATCCCTGGCCCTGAATGCCATCATTTCAAAATTCCTGGCCTTTGAAATGCTGTCATTCTGGCTGGTGGAGACGCAGAGTTTTAAAAGCCTTATGGTGGCGGCTGTCCCACAGTACGTCGTGCCTAGCCGCCACTACTTTTTCAGGCAAGCCATCCCTTCCCTCCACAAGCAAGTGGGTGACAAAATCAGGTGTGCACTGCGCAATGCCATCTGAGGCAAGGTCCACCTAACTACAGATAACTGGACCAGTAAGCACGGTCAGGGACGTTATATCTCCCTAACAGCACACTGGGTAAATGCAGTGGCGGCTGGGCCTGAGGCGGATAGCAGTTTGATGCATTTCCTTCCACCACCGAGGATTGCAGTGCGCTTTAGTTTGCCTCCTGTTCCTAACTCCTCCTACTCCGCTTCCTTATCCTCTACCGCCTCCTCATCCAGTCAGCATAACACTTTCACTACCAACTTCAGCACAGCCAGGGGTAAACGACAGCAGGCAGTTTTAAACCTCACCTGTTTGGGGGAAAAACCACACACCGCGCAGGAGTTGTGGAGGGGCATTCAACAGCAGACCAATGAGTGGTTGGTGCCAGTGAGCCTCAAGCCGGGCCTGGTGGTGTGCGATAATGGGCGAAATCTCGTAGCAGCTCTGGGCCTAGCCGGTTTGACACACATCCCTTGCCTGGCACATGTGCTAAATTTGGTGGTGCAGAGGTTCCTTAGAAATTACCCCGATATGTCAGAGCTGCTGCAGAAAGTGCGGGCCATCTGTGTGCACTTTCGGCGTTCTCACCCTGCTGCTGCTCGCCTGTCAGCGCTGCAGCGTAACTTTGGCCTTCCCACTCACCGCCTCATATGTGACGTGCCCACAAGGTGGAACTCCACCTTGCACATGCTGGCCAGACTGTGCGAGCAGCAGCAGGCCATAGTGGAGTTTCAGCTGCAGCACGCATGCATGAGTCACTCTGCGGAACAGCACCACTTCCCCACCAGTAACTGGGCCTCAATGCGAAAACTGTGTGCCTTGTTGCGCTGTAACATATGCAGACTAGGCCGCAATGTAATATTTTTTCCATAAATGGGTGTTTATTAAATAGCGGAATAGAACAACAGTATCCAAAGGGTGTATCTCACAGTAACATATGCAGACTAGGCTGCAATGTCATATTTTTTCCCTAAATGTGTGTTTATTGAATAGCGGAATAGAACAACAGTATCCAAAGGGTGTATCTCACAGTAACATATGCAGACTAGGCCGTAAATTAATATTTTTTCCCTAAATGGGTGTTTATTGAATAGCAGAATAGAACAACAGTATCCAAAGGGTGTATCTCACAGTAGAAAAGAAAGGGACAACCAGAACCAAAGAGGGGGAAGGCCCTAAAGCACCATATAAGAGTAAACAGGGTATAAATGAAATAGTTCCCTAACAAAAAATATTGACACAGAAATATATCAAAATGACAATAATTTATTAGAAATACAATGTAATCCAATGTGAAAGAAAAAAAGGAACCAAACCTTCCCCTTGATCACAGTAAAAAGCAGACTATGTAGTCATTAAAAACAAGAACACATGCACCCCACACACTTACTGCTGCGAACCACCAAAAGAGCATATATAGAATAATTGATAACTAAGATAATCAAATCAAAATCATGGGTCAAACCAGGGCTATCACACAAAGCCAATCAGTGTCAGGACACATTGTATTTCTAATAAATTATTGTCATTTTGATATATTTCTGTGTCAGTATTTTTTGTTAGGGAACTATTTCATTTATACCCCGTTTACTCTTATATGGTGCTTTAGGGCCTTCCCCCTCTTTGGTTCTGATTGTCCTGTTTTTTCTATATGCCTTTTACCATTAAGAGTGTCACTCATTTGCGCTGTACAATTGACACCGTTGTGAGTGAAGGGGTTTACCAGGACACCTCTATTTACATAATTTCCTAATTCTGTGTCCATGATACTGCCATTTGTGCTTGTGGCTTTCCACTTTTTTCTTTTTTTGTTAGTGTATCTTACAGTAACATATGCAGACTAGGCTGCAATGTCATATTTTTTGCCTAAATGGGTGTTTATTGAATAGCAGAATAGAACAAAAGTATCCAAAGGGTGTATTTCACAGTAACATATGCAGACTAGGCCGCAATGTAATATTTTTTACATAAATGGGTGTTTATTGAATAGCGCAATAGAACAACAGTATCCAAAGGGTGTATCTCACAGTAACATATGCAGACTAGGCCGAAATTTAATATTTTTTCCCTAAATGGGTGTTTATTGAATAGCAGAATAGAACAACAGTATACAACGGGTGTATCTCACACGTACAGATACAGACCAGGCCGCAATTTAATATTTTTTCCCCTAAATGGGTTTTTTTTGCAATGCACAACACAACAGTATGCAATGGGTGTATCTCACTGTACCATATTCAGACAGGGCTGCAATTTACATTTTATCCCCTATATGGGTTTTTATTGCAAAGCGGAATACAACAGTATGCAATGGGTGTATCTCACTGTAACATATGCAGACAGGGCCGCAATCAACTTTTTTGCCCCTAAATGTTTTTTTTTTTTTTGCAAAGCGCAATACAACAGTATGCAATGGGTGTATGTTACTGTAACATATGCAGACAGGGCCGCAATACATTTTTTTGCCCCTAAATGTTTTTTTTTAATTGCAATGCGCAATACAACAGTATGCAATGGGTGTATCTCACTGTAACATATGCAGACAGGGCCGCAATTAACTTTTTTTGCCCCAAAATGTTTTTTTTTTGCAAAGCGCTATACAACAGTATGCAATGGGTGTATGTCACTGTAACATATGCAGACAGGGCCGCAATTAACTTTTTTTGCCCCTAAATGTTTTTTTTTATTGCAAAGCGCTATACAACAGTATGCAATGGGTGTATGTCAGTGTAACATATGCAGACAGGGCCGCAATTAACTTTTTTTGCCCCTAAGTAGTTTTTTTTTTTTTGCAAAGCGCAATACAACAGTATGCAATGGGTGTATGTCACTGTAACATATGCAGACAGGGCTGCAATTAACTTTTTTTGCCCCTAAGTCTCGGTTCACACTTGTGCGATGCGGGAAGGCTGCGAATTTGCAGCCTGTTCCCGCATCGCAAACGCACCCCTGGCAGTTCACACTGCCATATGCGATACGCAGGGGGTGTCAATGAAATGTTAACAACACCCCCAGTTTGATCGAATATCACAGTGCGATCTGACAGTTAGCACAGGATCGAATCGCACAAGTGTGAACCACTGTGCGATCCGATCCTGATGCGGCTGGAAAAAAGGGTCATGTGCGTGTTTGGTGCGGATACAGTGCGAATTCAGCCATACAAAGTGTATGGCTGAATTCGCATCCGCACCTCCGATTGCATGTAATGAAGGAGCAGTGCGCTGTGAATTACATGCAATTAGCAGACTCGCAAACGTGTGAACCGGCCCAAAATGTTTTTTTTATTGCAATGCGCAATACAACAGTATGCAATGGGTGTATGTTACTGTAACATATGCAGACAGGGCCGCAATACATTTTTTTGCCCCTAAATGTTTTATTTAATTGCAATGCGCAATACAACAGTATGCAATGGGTGTATGTTACTGTAACATATGCAGACAGGGCCGCAATTAACTTTTTTTGCCCCAAAATGTTTTTTTTTTTGCAAAGCGCTATACAACAGTATGCAATGGGTGTATGTCACTGTAATATATGCAGACAGGGCCGCAATTAACTTTTTTTGCCCCTAAATAGGTTTTTTTTTATTGCAAAGCGCTATACAACAGTATGCAATGGGTGTATGTCACTGTAACATATGCAGACAGGGCCGCAATTAACTTTTTTTGCCCCTAAATAGGTTTTTTTTTTTTGCAAAGCGCAATACAACAGTATGCAATGGGTGTATGTCACTGTAACATATGCAGACAGGGCCGCAATTAACTTTTTTTGCCCCTAAATGTTTTTTTTTATTGCAATGCGCAATACAACAGTATGCAATGGGTGTATCTCACTGTAACATATGCAGACAGGGCCGAAATTAACTTTTTTTGCCCCTAAATGTTTTTTTTTTTTAAAAGTGCAATACAACAGTGTGCAATGGGTGTATCTCACTGTAACATATGCAGACAGGGCCGCAATTAATTTTTTTGCCCCTAAATTGTTTTTTTTTTTAGCAAAGCACAATACAACAGTATGCAATGGGTGTATGTTACTGTAACATATGCAGACAGGGCCGCAATTAATTTTTTTGCCCCTAAATGTTTTATTTAATTGCAATGCGCAATACAACAGTATGCAATGGGTGTATCTCACTGTAACATATGCAGACAGGGCCGCAATTAACTTTCTTTGCCCCTAAATGTTTTTTTTATTGCAAAGCGCTATACAACAGTATGCAATGGGTGTATGTCACTGTAACATATGCAGACAGGGCCGCAATTAACTTTTTTTGCCCCTAAATGTTTTTTTTTATTGCAAAGCGCTATACAACAGTATGCAATGGGTGTATGTCAGTGTAACATATGCAGGCAGGGCCGCAATTAACTTTTTTTGCCCCTAAGTAGGTTTTTTTTTTTGCAAAGCGCAATACAACAGTATGCAATGGGTGTATGTCACTGTAACATATGCAGACAGGGCTGCAATTAACTTTTTTTGCCCCTAAGTCTCGGTTCACACTTGTGCGATGCGGGAAGGCTGCGAATTTGCAGCCTGTTCCCGCATCGCAAACGCACCCCTGGCAGTTCACACTGCCATATGCGATACGCAGGGGGTGTCAATGAAATGTTAACAACACCCCCAGTTTGATCGAATATCACAGTGCGATCTGACAGTTAGCACAGGATCAAATCGCACAAGTGTGAACCACTGTGCGATCCGATCCTGATGCGGCTGGAAAAAAGGGTCATGTGCGTGTTTGGTGCGGATACAGTGCGAATTCAGCCATACAAAGTGTATGGCTGAATTCGCATCCGCACCTCCGATTGCATGTAATGAAGGAGCAGTGCGCTCCGAATTACATGCAATTGGCAGACTCGCAAAAGTGTGAACCGGCCCTAAATGTTTTTTTTATTGCAATGCGCAATACAACAGTATGCAATGGGTGTATCTCACTGTAACATATGCAGACAGGGCCGCAACTAATTTTTTTGCCCCTAAATGTTTTTTTTTATTGCAAAACGCTATACAACAGTATGCAATGGGTGTATGTCACTGTAACATATGCAGACAGGGCCGCAATTAACTTTTTTTGCCCCTAAATAGGTTTTTTTTTTTGCAAAGCGCAATACAACAGTATGCAATGGGTGTATGTCACTGTAACATATGCAGACAGGGCCGCAATTAACTTTTTTTGCCCCTAAATGTTTTTTTTTATTGCAATGCGCAATACAACAGTATGCAATGGGTGTATCTCACTGTAACATATGCAGACAGGGCCGCAATTAACTTTTTTTGCCCCTAAATGTTTTTTTTTTTGAAAAGTGCAATACAACAGTATGCAATGGGTGTATCTCACTGTAACATATGCAGACAGGGCCGCAATTAATTTTTTTGCCCCTAAATTGTTTTTTTTTTTAGCAAAGCACAATACAACAGTATGCAATGGGTGTATGTTACTGTAACATATGCAGACAGGGCCGCAATTAATTTTTTTGCCCCTAAATGTTTTATTTAATTGCAATGCGCAATACAACAATATGCAATGGGTGTATGTCACTGTAACATATGCAGACAGGGCCGCAATTAACTTTTTTTGCCCCTAAATGTTTTTTTTTATTGCAAAGCGCTATACAACAGTATGCAATGGGTGTATGTCAGTGTAACATATGCAGACAGGGCCGCAATTAACTTTTTTTGCCCCTAAGTAGGTTTTTTTTTTTGCAAAGCGCAATACAACAGTATGCAATGGGTGTATGTCACTGTAACATATGCAGACAGGGCTGCAATTAACTTTTTTTGCCCCTAAGTCTCGGTTCACACTTGTGCGATGCGGGAAGGCTGCGAATTTGCAGCCTGTTCCCGCATTGCAAACGCACCCCTGGCAGTTCACACTGCCATATGCGATACGCAGGGGGTGTCAATGAAATGTTAACAACACCCCCAGTTTGATCGAATATCACAGTGCGATCTGACAGTTAGCACAGGATCGAATCGCACAAGTGTGAACCACTGTGCGATCCGATCCTGATGCGGCTGGAAAAAAGGGTCATGTGCGTGTTTGGTGCGGATACAGTGCGAATTCAGCCATACAAAGTGTATGGCTGAATTCGCATCCGCACCTCCGATTGCATGTAATGAAGGAGCAGTGCGCTCCGAATTACATGCAATTGGCAGACTCGCAAAAGTGTGAACCGGCCCTAAATGTTTTTTTTTATTGCAATGCGCAATACAACAGTATGCAATGGGTGTATCTCACTGTAACATATGCAGACAGGGCCGCAATTAATTTTTTTGCCCCTAAATTGTTTTTTTTTTAGCAAAGCACAATACAACAGTATGCAATGGGTGTATGTTACTGTAACATATGCAGACAGGGCCGCAATAAATTTTTTTGCCCCTAAATGTTTTATTTAATTGCAATGCGCAATACAACAGTATGCAATGGGTGTATGTCACTGTAACATATGCAGACAGCGCCGCAATTAACTTTTTTTGCCCCTAAATAGGTTTTTTTTTTATTGCAAAGCGCTATACAACAGTATGCAATGGGTGTATGTCACTGTAACATATGCAGACAGGGCCGCAATTAACTTTTTTTGCCCCTAAATAGGTTTTTTTTTTTGCAAAGCGCAATACAACAGTATGCAATGGGTGTATGTCACTGTAACATATGCAGACAGGGCCGCAATTAACTTTTTTCGCCCCTAAATGTTTTTTTTTATTGCAATGCGCAATACAGCAGTATGCAATGGGTGTATCTCACTGTAACATATGCAGACAGGGCCGCAATTAACTTTTTTTGCCCCTAAATGTTTTTTTTTTTGAAAAGTGCAATACAACAGTATGCAATGGGTGTATCTCACTGTAACATATGCAGACAGGGCCGCAATTAATTTTTTTGCCCCTAAATTGTTTTTTTTTTTAGCAAAGCACAATACAACAGTATGCAATGGGTGTATGTTACTGTAACATATGCAGACAGGGCCGCAATTAATTTTTTTGCCCCTAAATGTTTTATTTAATTGCAATGCGCAATACAACAGTATGCAATGGGTGTATCTCACTGTAACATATGCAGACAGGGCCGCAATTAACTTTTTTTGCCCCTAAATGTTTTTTTTTATTGCAAAGCGCTATACAACAGTATGCAATGGGTGTATGTCACTGTAACATATGCAGACAGGGCCGCAATTAACTTTTTTTGCCCCTAAATAGGTTTTTTTTTTTGCAAAGCGCAATACAACAGTATGCAATGGGTGTATGTCACTGTAACATATGCAGACAGGGCTGCAATTAACTTTTTTTGCCCCTAAGTCTCGGTTCACACTTGTGCGATGCGGGAAGGCTGCGAATTTGCAGCCTGTTCCCGCATCGCAAACGCACCCCTGGCAGTTCACACTGCCATATGCGATACGCAGGGGGTGTCAATGAAATGTTAACAACACCCCCAGTTTGATCGAATATCACAGTGCGATCTGACAGTTAGCACAGGATCGAATCGCACAAGTGTGAACCACTGTGCGATCCGATCCTGATGCGGCTGGAAAAAAGGGTCATGTGCGTGTTTGGTGCGGATACAGTGCGAATTCAGCCATACAAAGTGTATGGCTGAATTCGCATCCGCACCTCCGATTGCATGTAATGAAGGAGCAGTGCGCTCCGAATTACATGCAATTGGCAGACTCGCAAAAGTGTGAACCGGCCCTAAATGTTTTTTTTTATTGCAATGCGCAATACAACAGTATGCAATGGGTGTATCTCACTGTAACATATGCAGACAGGGCCGCAATTAATTTTTTTGCCCCTAAATTGTTTTTTTTTTAGCAAAGCACAATACAACAGTATGCAATGGGTGTATGTTACTGTAACATATGCAGACAGGGCCGCAATAAATTTTTTTGCCCCTAAATGTTTTATTTAATTGCAAAGCGCTATACAACAGTATGCAATGGGTGTATGTCACTGTAACATATGCAGACAGGGCCGCAATTAACTTTTTTTGCCCCTAAATAGGTTTTTTTTTTTATTGCAAAGCGCTATACAACAGTATGCAATGGGTGTATGTCACTGTAACATATGCAGACAGGGCCGCAATTAACTTTTTTTGCCCCTAAATAGGTTTTTTTTTTTGCAAAGCGCAATACAACAGTATGCAATGGGTGTATGTCACTGTAACATATGCAGACAGGGCCGCAATTAACTTTTTTTGCCCCTAAATGTTTTTTTTTATTGCAATGCGCAATACAACAGTATGCAATGGGTGTATCTCACTGTAACATATGCAGACAGGGCCGCAATTAACTTTTTTTGCCCCTAAATGTTTTTTTTTTTTGAAAAGCGCAATACAACGGTATGCAATGGGTGTATCTCACTGTAACATATGCAGACAGGGCCGCAATTAATTTTTTTGCCCCTAAATTGTTTTTTTTTTTTTTAGCAAAGCACAATACAACAGTATGCAATGGGTGTATGTTACTGTAACATATGCAGACAGGGCCGCAATTAATTTTTTTGCCCCTAAATGTTTTATTTTATTGCAATGCGCAATACAACAGTATGCAATGGGTGTATGTCACTGTAACATATGCAGACAGGGCCGCAATTAACTTTTTTTGCCCCTAAATGTTTTTTTTTTTATTGCAAAGCGCTATACAACAGTATGCAATGGGTGTATGTCACTGTAACATATGCAGACAGGGCCGCAATTAATTTTTTTGCCCCTAAATTGTTTTTTTTTTTTAGCAAAGCACAATACAACAGTATGCAATGGGTGTATGTCACTGTAACATATGCAGATTGGGCCGCAAACAACTTTTTTTGCCCCTAAATGTTTTTTTTTTTTATTGCAATGCGCAATGCAACAGTATGCAATGGGTGTATCTCAATGTAACATATGCAGACAGGGCCGGAATTCATTTTTTTTGCCCCTAAATGGGTTTTTTTATGCAAAGCACAATACAACAGTATGCAATGGGTGTATGTCACTGTAACATATGCAGATAGGGCCGCAATTAACTTTTTTTTCCCCTAAATGTTTTTTTTTTCTATTGCAATGCGCAATACAACAGTATGCAATGGGTTTATCTCACTGTAACATATGCGGACAGGGCCCCAATCAAATTGTTGTTGCCCCTAAATGGGTTTTTTTATTGCAATGCGCAATACAACAGTATTCAATGGGTGTATCTCACTGTATCTCACTGTAACGTATGAATGAAAAAAGGATAAATAATTGTCCCCTTAATTGGTGCTAAAAGATCATGCACTGCACCCCCACACAATCAAATCAATGTAGATCGCTGTCTGATTATTGAAGATTCTTCCTATGCTTTCCCTAAAAGCAATCTTCAGCCTGACCCTACAGTAAACTCCTATCTCTCCCTCAGAAGCAGCAGGAACCTCTCCCTAGTATAGTTATAGCAAAGTGACGCGCGGCACTATGTGACTCCAGCTTATATAGACTCTGGGTCACATGCTGCACTGGCCAATCACAGCCATGCCATTAGTAGGCATGGCTGTGATGGCTTCTAGGGCACACTAGTTAAACGCTTGCTGATTGGCTGCCTTGCACCTGTTGAAAGCGCGCCATTAAAACCGCGCCAAAACATCAAATAATGTTACCGAACAACAGACAGTACCCGAACATACAGTGAAATGTTCTGGTTTGGGTCCGGGTACCGAATTCCCAAAAGTCAGGTACGAACCCGAACAATACAGTCTGGGTTCGCTCAACCATACTTATGGGCACTCCAGAGAGTTGCGGACTCCGATACCGACCCCTCATTATTGAGAAAGAATTCTGCTTGGGAGTGTAGTAGAAAATCTGCATTGTCTTTGGGTTTCAAAACTTCTGCTCTGGCTCGCCACAGTTTTTGTGACAGGACGTTTTTAGATAGTGATAGGGAGATACTGGTAGGAGCATGGTCCGACCAGGTTATGGGGGCTATCTCGGTAATCGCAGCCCTCTGCAGTAACAATTTGTCAGAAAGAATCACATCTATGTGAGAATAGGTATTGTGAACAGCAGAATGATGGGTATATTCCCTGTCGGAGGGGTGATGGCACCTCCACACGTCAAAACGTTTGTTGCGATGAAACAGGCTCTGGTGTCTTGTGCTGGTGTCTTGTGCTGCAAGCTGATGTGTCCATGGTCCTGTCGGGCTGATCACTTTGTTGTACTGATTCAGGGATGCCACAAACCTTAAGATTATTTCTACTAGAACGATCCTCTAGGTCTGCTATTTTTGCTTTAAGCCAGTGTCTCTCCTCTAAATCTTCTTCATTGGCTTCTACCAGATCATTAACAGTGGTTACTACGTCTGACATGGATGCTTCAATATTATGAACCCTGTCCCCCAGGGAATGAACTTCTGCAGTGAATTGCCTGGTGAGTGTCACAATATCTGCTTGCAAAGAGGTGTGGAGAGAGAGCAGCATCTCTTTTAAAGTTGTGTCTAGTATAGGTTGGTTGGTGGAATGCTGCTATAGGGGATTTTTCCAGGACTGCCTGCAATGTGCGGTCCGCATTGCGGCCTAGCTCTGAGGTCTGGGTGCTGTGTTCCAGCCGCATCCTGGATTTGGCCGGTCTACAGCAGGAGGGGCTGGTGGGTGCTGAGGTGTGGGGGGAGAAAGTAACTGCTGAGCCTTGTCCTCTGGCGGGGTTGTCCCCTGGGAGGTCAGGGTAGTGTTCCCGCAAGCGCTCCGAAGCGACAAGGCCCGGACCGCCAGTGCCATCTTGTCCACCGCCTCGGGGCGGCTGCGGGAAAAATGCAGTTAATTTTCTGGGTCCCTTCTCCTCCTTGCTCTTCCGCGACATGACGGGGTGTTGCTGGCTGCTTTACAGGCTGGATGGAGCAGGGATGGATCACGGATGCTGCCCTCGTCGCTGGGGATGCTGCTGGATAGAGCCGCTGAGTGCCTGAGCTCCGGATTAAGCGGCCAGCTTGGTCCCACGCCTGCCATGCACACTTTTTTTTTTTTTTAAGCAGTGCAGCACAATACACAGTGCATCGACATATGTGCATTGTGGTCCTTTAAAGGGCAGGTGCACTTATTTATATAGTGTATATGTGCATTAAATTGCCACTCAAAATGGGGGGACGATGTACCACAACACACATGCAGTGCGGCACAAGCATTTTTTTTTTGTTTCTTCATTTAACCAGTGGGTTAAAAAAACTGTACATCTAAACCCAGCTTTAGTGCCTGACCTCAGGGGGGCACTAGTGATTTTTATGATGGATGTTACGAAAAGAAGGGGACAGGGATGCCAGGCAAGCCCACCGCAAGATTGCAGTCTCGCTATAAGTCGCTGAACGGTGCCATTACTAGTATAACAAAAATAAATACAAATGTCAGTATATATACACACCACAGTTTATAAATGCTATAACTTTTGTGCAAACCAATAAGTATACCCTTATTGGTAATTTTCTTTTACCAAAAATATGTAGCAGAAAACATATTGGCCTAAATTTAGCGTAGCAAGGTTTCCAGGCCTATGGCCCGATGTGGATCTGCCATTAGTACCGGAATCCTCGCCAGCCCATATGAGCTGAGTCCCCAGGTGCGACAACTGAGACAATGACAACTCTGGCATCTTTGTTTGTGTTTTTTATTGGAAATTAAGGGGATGGGAGAAGGGAATGAGTGAGATACTCCTTTTGGTTTTAACTAATTACAATTGGGACTTGATCCTGGAAAAATGCCCGTTGGTGCTTCCTTGACGCAAGCCAGCGCCAGCCAACGCTCACTGACTCTAAGAACACTCTGTAACTCCAAGAAAGTGTTGAATCTCCGACTAATAGTCCTGTAGATCCAAGACTAAAAACTGTAGAACTATTGATACTGTTATGCTGTGTAGGCCACCAAATACTTTCCCCCGCTTGGTACAGCTTGAGGTAGTATATTGTAGAACTCTGTGTAACTGTTACTGTACTGACTCGCTCTGCACAATTCAGGGCCCAAACTGCAGGTACCCCCTTTGACCTTGACTCTTCAGGGTCCACTGACTATGTACCCCCTTTACAACTTCAGGGTCCTCAGCTAGCTGACACTGGATCCAAGAACCTCTCCTGGAGTGGTCCTCTCTGACACTAAGCAGACCCCCAGGGGCAATCCGCAGTACTCAAGACCTGTGTAGGCTTTCCTGGGACTGGACCCCTCTCTCTCTCTCTCCGCAGGTTCTCGGCACACCGGATCCCCTCTGCTCAGCACTCTCTGGACTCTCAGACAACACCCCAAGACCTCCACCTTCCTCAGACAGGAGGAGAGACAGCCGCGCTCTCCTTCCTGGGACTCTGCTCCCGCCAAAGACAACCCGTCACGTTTTCCCCCAAACTTATACCCACTCCCAGAATCCTTTGCAGCTTAATCTGCCTTCTGGGGTAGTTACAAGCTGGGATGTGTCCCCTGATTGGGCTTCCAACACTGCCCTATGAGAAGCCTCTCACAGGAGCCAGTGGGGATACTTCTCCCTTCAGTAGGCACATCTGGAAGCCCTGACACCCCATCTAACAAAAAGGAAGACAAGGGCGCCAAGTCACAGGGGTGAATGTAAAACAAGGCAATTTATTGTATCAACTTACATGTAGATAAAACAAGATCAGCATATGTGATGTCCAAAGGGGGTCTCCACAGTGAAGCCAGATGGTAAGTAGCGGGCTGTGAGGTCCAGGTGACGGTTATGTGTTGAAGGAGCTCACGATCAAGGCACTGTGCTGAAGCCTGCAGATAGCAAAGGCTCCCTGGATGGGCAACCTCGCTAACGCCGCTGGTGTCCGGAAACCGGAAGTGGCCGGAAACCGGAACCGGAAGTGACAAACTAGTGACCTGTCGGCTCCTCCACGGAGACCGACAGGGATCAGAATGCTAAACAGAGCGTGGAGGGCGGGCCCCAACGTCGTTTCGGAGGACCTCCTCCTTCATCAGGCAGGCCCACCCCTCCACCAACATTGCACTTATATAGAAAACATAACAAAGGGACTAATTGAATGATTAGATAGGTCCAGACACAATTAAAATCGGTCTGTATGTGTATTGAAAAGTGACAGACCAGCAAGGAAAACTAGGAAAAAGGGGGAATGAGTAAAGCGGGACCCTCATTGTGGGCTATTAGAAGGCACCATGGACCAAAAGGCAGGATCATGGCACCTCCTATTTAAACTAAATTGATGTATTTAAAAAACGAAGATGGGAATGGGGAAATATTATTATATTAAACCACCATTAAGGGGGAACCCCCCACCTATGCATCACTAATCTAAAAGCTTCTTATCGCATGTCATGGGACCTTACCCAGTAGTGGTATCCCAGCAACGGTGCATATGATACGTGCATGTATTGCTGTGAATATAAAGTACCACAATGTCATAATGTCTATAATAATAATAATATTTAAGAATTCATAAATTAATAAAAATAAAAATATATGTATAGTTTTTATACTCTGTAGTAATGGATACATCAATTAAGAATTAATTATTAAGATTAAGATAAATCAGTGTCTATTGAACCTGGATGTAAAGTTGCCATTCTATGGCTGATCAGAGCTGGAAAAATGATAAGAAATTAAAATAAAAAATAAATAAATAAAATATAAAATATATATATATATATATATATATATATATGTGATCAAAAACTTAATTCATGTGTCTGTTCTGCTCATGTTACATCCTTATATCCTTGTTAAAATCCTTGTTAAAAACTCATTAAGTGGCAAGAAAGGCAAACTGGGGGGGAAGGAGGAGAAAGAGAGGGATTCATGACATGGTTATCTCGAGTTCCCATTATAAGATGATATTTATTTCGAGCTCTTCATTTAACCCCCCAGGAGCTAAAGAATTGAGGGTAAAAATCCAAAAAGTTTCCCTGAAACATAGGGACTGAAAACGCTCTGCAACCGAATCACAGGGGGGAATGGTCTCAATGACCTAGACCCGTAACCCCTCAGTTGACCGGTTGTGGTGGAGACGGAAGTGTCTGGGGATACTGTGTTCCATGGAGCCCTTTTCTATCAGTCTCCTGTGGTCCCCAAAACGAGCACGCACTATGCCAATAGTGCGTCTCATGTAGAGAAGACCACAGGGACAGGTCAAGCAGTACACCACAAATTCGGTGGAACAACTGTAGAGATGTTTGTGGGTGTACTTCTTCCCCAGTGGACTATGAAAACACCTCTGTCTGTGTGTGACAAAAGGGCACATTTTGCAAAGTATTTTCTTGTACTGGTACATGCCCACTAGATTGCAAAAAGTGGTGAGGGGCCATGGAGAGATCTTAGGCCTGGTGATCCTACTTGGGGCTACTATGTTTTTGACGCTCCTCTGTCTCCTGTAGATAACTTGAGGGCACTTCGGTAAAACAGGAGCCAACTTGGGATCCTGCATTTTAGGATCCCCCAGTGGCGTCTGGTGATGCTTTCCATCTGCTTATGGGTGTGGTGGTACTGAGTTATAAACTTGATTTCACCAGATGCCATCAGCTCTGATGCAGGTTTTGCCATACGGGGATGTCTACATTCCTCAAAAGCCGTGTGAACAAGGGTGGAATCATATCCTTTGTCCAGGAACCTGTTAATTAGAACTTGGCCCTGCGCCTCATAATCCTCACCAAGGGTGCAATTCTTCCGGAGTCTGGTGAATTGCCCCATGGGTATGTTTTGTATCCACTTTGGGTGATGACAACTCCCAGAGTGGAGGTATGAGTTGCCCGCTGAGGATTTGAAATGTGTCTTAGACACAATCGTACCCTCTCTGTGGGACAACTCCAGGTCCAGGAAAACAAGGTAGGTGGAGTCAATCACATGAGTGAAGGCAATGCCCATGTTATTGCTGTTGCAAAATGCAATAAAAGGGAGCTATGGTAGATGGGGGCCCATCCCAGATCACTAACACGTCGTCGATATATCGACCGTAATAGATCAAATGAGCAGCAAAGGGGTTATTCCTTCAAATGCATGTGTCTTCCCACCAACCCATGGTGAGGTTGGCATAGGACAGTGCGAAGGAGGCGCCCATGGCTGTTCCATGCTCCTGGAGGAAATAATCTCCCAAAAATTTAAAATAATTGTGTTCCAAGCAAAACTGGGTGCTATCTGTGATGAATTGGGCTTGTTTGAAATGAATATTGGGGTCCCTGGAAAGAAAATGACTGACGGCAGCAATGCCTGTGTTATGTGGGATGGAGGCTTAGAGTGACGTTACATCTAGTGAAAGCCAGGTGTACGTGTCACTCCACATGTAATGAGAGAGGGCGTCCAGAAGGTTAATGGAATCTCTGATGTAGGAAGGTAAAGGCTGGACCAGAGGCTGCAGGAAGGAGTCTATATACTGGGATAGACCGAAGTCAAACTGTCCATGGCAGCTATGATGGGTCTCCCAGGGGGGGCAGGTGGAATTTTTGTGCACCTTTGGCAGGTGGTAGAAATATGGGTGTTTGTACAGTTCCTTGTACAGGAACTGGTACTCCATTTTATTGATGACTTTGTCCTGCAGGGCCAGGTCTACTAAGGATTTTAGTTCCAGTTTATAGGTGTCTAATGGATCTCCCTTCAATTTTCTGTAGGTGTTCTTATCTGACAAGAGTTTACCTGACTCTGCAAGATAGTCTGATATCTTTACCTAGCACCTACCTGTAGGGTGCTACGCTAGGAAGAAATTTAATTTTTGAATTGTTTTTTATTGGATATGTTTTTTGCAGAAAGTATAAAAATTATTTATTTATTTTTGAAAAATTTGGCAGTTTTTTTGTTTATAGAGCAAAAAATAAAAAAAAAAACAGTGCTGATCCAATACCATCAAAATAAAGCTTGATTTGCGGGAAAATAATTGCATACATTTCATTTATGTACAGTGTTGCATGACCGCACACTTTTCAGTTAAAGTAACGTAGTACTGTATAGCAAAAAATGTCCTGGTCCTGAAAGGGTTTTAACCTCCTACAGATCAAGTGGTTAAAGGTAAATTGTTTCATTTCTTAGAATTGTTCCATATATGAGTGGGCAATATTTTTTATAGAGGTGTTCCACTAATGTATTACTTCCAGGAACCATAGCTAGACCAACTTTGTTTTTAAAGTTCCAAAGATGTAGACCATACGAGTCCGTGAAAGTTGGTGGATTTTCATAAACTTCAAAATATTTTTCCCAGGATGTATACAAAATTGGGTAGAAACGATGAGGATGAAAGTAAAATATATCTTGACATACAGTATCTACTAAAAATGAAAATACTATCTCGCCACACAACTTTTTTATAACACGTGTGAATACTCCTGGTCCTTGATGACCCCATTTCGATCCTTTGTATTCCACTACAAAATTTTCCATAAACTCCCAGGTCACGCTATGAAAGGGGGACAGCCCAAAAACACTACTGCTGGTAACTCTAGTAGATTCAGCAGCTACGAAATGATCCTTAGGTATTGGGCGAATGGAGATGACATCAGTATCCATATAAATTCCACCATGTTTCCACATCATAGCAAACCTGCTGGCATCAGAAATAACATGGGTCCAGTACTTTTCTTTTGTGGGGTTTACCTGTAAACAAAATACAAACACATAGAAAAGCAGTCAAAAGTATTGGTTGATAAAAGTTTTCATTCAACTATGTAAACAGAAATGATAGACCAATGGAAAATATGTTATAAAGTATGTCTGGTTCTTTTCTGTATAAGAGAAGAATTTCTCTTATACAGAAAAGAACCAGACATACTTATGTTTACGCTATGTTCACACAGGCTTCCACTTGTATGAGAGCAGTGCGTACAGCAAGCTCTTGCAAAGCATCTGTAAAGCTTTCAACAAGCTTCAAGCAGCTTAGCAGAAGCCTTTCGAGAAAACTTCACTTTTCATATGGCTAAGTTTGATACTGTACCTGCCAGGGGCATATGTCTTCCCCTGCCATCGGAAATGTCTTTTTCTGCTGCCCCACTATCAAAAGCAGCAAACTGATGAGCTCATCTCATCTACAGTTATTGGCAAGAGCTTTATACCAAGTCAAACTCAGATACTTCCACTACTTAAATTCAAAACAAGGTGTGCATGCCCGCACACCAAAAGACCGCCGCCTTAAGATTATTAGGACTTTTTTAGATAAATTTTTTGGGTGTGCGTGTGTTATCACTTATAGGGAAGGGTATATTCAAAACATACCTCTCAGTCTGGTTACCTCCAGGGCTTTTTTTCTCAGAGAATAGGTGCAGGAACGTACCCTCCCTAGCAAACTCTCCGCCTCCAACCCTGTCTTTCTGCAGGGAGAGAAGTAAAGCGGTGCCTAATCTGCGTAGGCCCAAAAAGGCACAGAGTACCGCACTTAGGAGCGCATAACACACAAGGCTAGGGAAAGTCTTTGCAGTGATGAGGTGTGTGTATCACACAGGGCAGAGAAAAAAAAAAAAAAAAAAACAGCACAACGGACAATACTTACATATCTCCACCACTGTAACCATCTATTGCTTACCTCTGTGCAACCCTTGTCCACAGCCCACCTATGCCCCCCATCCACAGCTCACTCCCCCCCCCCCCCCCGTCTGACGCTTACCAATTCTTTCCCCAGTCAGGAGCTCACTTCTCCCCCCCCCCCATCCTCAGCTCATCACTTCTACCCCCCTCCCCTGTCTGCAGTTCACCAAATTTTCTTCCCTATCCACAACTTAGCATTTCTTCCCCCTGCCCGCAGCTTGAAAATTCCCCCCCACCCACCTCCGCAGCGCACCCCCCCCAATGTCCACAACTTACCACTTTTAGCACTTCTTCCCTCCCGTCTATAGCACACTTCCCCTGTTCCTTCTCAATTCTGCACCCCTGTCAACTGTAGCACCCCCACAACTCATCTTTGTACCCCCTGTCAACAACTCAAATCTGCCCCCCCCCCCTCCCATCCACAGCTTACACCCCAGTCTACAACTATAGCTTGTCTCTACCCCCCTTCCACATTTCACTTCTGTACCCTCAGCTAAAGATTACCCCAATCCACAGCTCTTATCTCTTTAACACTCAAACGTTCACCTTTTCACCCCCTGTCACCTCTAAACAACCTGCCAACCCTCCTTTCCCAGCTCTTGCCACTGTACCACCTGCCCCCCTCCCCACTACTCAGATCTCGCTTTGCCACAACCTCTCCCCCTTTCCAGCTCTCACAACTTCACCCCTCTCTTCACAAATTCACCCCCACTGCGGTTCACAGCTGTTACCTTCCCCACAGATGCCTCTCTGCGCAAGTAACAAAGAAATGGCCCCTGCCCCATCTATAACTGGCCTTAACAGTAAGGAGCACTTGGAAGGGCAAACACATACAAAACAAAACCAGAGAAAACTCCCAGCTCAACTCACCAACCAGTCTGTACAACCACTCGCCTCCCTTCTCCCTTCATAGTTTTCACTCGCCTCCTCTCAATAGCTTACAGTGCAGCTGTCAATGGTTCATTAAGAGCATGCAGTTCCCCCCATCCCACCGCACCTGTTAGAACTGTGTAACACAGAGCCAAGGTGGAGTTTTAGAACACTTCACTTGGCTCTGAGCTACACACTTCTGATAGGCGAGGCAGGGTAGAGTGGGACGGGAGCGGCAGGGCGGGGTGGGAGCCATAGCTCCCGAAGCTCCAGAAGAAAAAACAATGCAGCAGTCATGGTGTGGGTGTACCCCCTGACACATGCACTGTTCTACACATCCTGTGTGCCTGGCAATAGGACATAGAAGCTGGTGGAGAAAGTGAGTAGTGCAAAAAACTTCCTCTACCGCCTTCTGTGGTCGGTGACAGGATGGAGAGGACAGGGCTGCCAGAGGTAGCTGAACGCTGCGCCGGCAGAAAAAAAAAGGCCTGGTTACCTCTATCTTTACTGCAGCAATTAGAAGTAGTATATTAGGGAGGTCTCAGATTTACCTGCCACTAAATTTCCTCCCTATTCAAAAGCACTCCTGGGAAAGTGCTGCAGTATACTAATCACTCTTATCCCTGATCTAGGAGATTAGCCAGAAAGCTCAAAACCCCTCCCCATCAAATATATCCCCATACTGAAGTGATTGGGCACCAAAACCTATCTTACATGTTTTGCTCAAAAATACTTACGTAATCATGTATATAAAAGAGGCAGCAGCATTGCATCCCAAAGACAGGAATCAGCTGAGTCAAGCAGTGCACAAGGAGAAGAAGAGAGGATCCAGCAGAGCTTTAGGAATCCATGGAAAGAACCGCTGAGCGCACAGGATAGAAACCGCACCCCCCCGTGCCGTTCCTTCAGAGCCCTGTCCCATGAACGGCGGCTCCCGCGTGCTTACCATCGCACCTCCGCGTCTCCGATGGCCAGAGGACACGAACCAGGAAGAAGGATGACTGTACATGTCTGCCGTATTACAGTGAATGGGTGGCACTGTAGGGGCTTCGTTCTAAAGTATTTCTTAATGAGCTAGTTAGCGATACATACTACCTCATAATGCCTTTGTCTTTCAGGTTTTTTTTTTCTTTTTTCAGAGGTTTACAACCTCTTTAATGATTACTATGTGTAAAAAAAAAAACCCCTTCAATTGCATCAAATAAAACAGAACAGTTATTTTGGAAAGATGCTGAGTGTATCTTGCCTCTGTTCCCTTCTGCAGTAGTTATTCATTTGGAACCACTAATCAATATTAAGATAGGAGTTTCCTATCTATAAAATATCCAGAACAATTTTCAAGAGAGAAACACTGGAGAAAAAAAAAAAAAACTGCAGTATCATATGCGCCATTTTTTTGTGCAAGTTTCATGAGATAATCCTTATTAGCGATGCTAACACTTCAAATAATAGATCACTAGTTCCCTGCTGGATTTCAAGTGGCAGAGCAGGTTATGAAAAATATGACAAAGTGTGGTTTAGCAGAATAATAATTGTTCTGCCTGGCTGTGCTCTCAGAAGGGAAGTATAATAAGGGCTTTTAGCCACCTAAAATTGTGATTTTTATGCATGATGGAGCCTTTCCTCCTGTCTCCTGCTTCAAAGGTTTAATTTGGGCTACGGATGTCTTCTATTTGTAATAATATTCACAGTTTCAAAAGGAAAACCATTTGTCAGATTCTTTCTAATCTTTCGTTTGCTTTTAAAAATGAACTCCAGTCAAGTATAAAAGAAACAAATAAATGCAACCTAGTATAAATAAATAGAGTTTTTGAGTCTGGGTCGGAGTTGGTTTTGAGACGAAATTATAACAACCAACTACCAATAATGCACTTCTCTGCAAGGTGGCTATGAATTTGGGGGTGGTGGAGAGGAAGATATTTACAATATATGTTAGGGCTGCTGGTGGGTCTCATGGAGCCTCTCGACAGCCTCCTCACATGAACTCCATGTACCACAGGAAGGCGTCAGCTCTGATGAAACGCGCTGGTCACGGCGTACTGACATCACCCACGTAACCCAGAAGGACGGGTGGACATCTTTGCCGGCCGGCTTGTTTGAATTTAGTGCTATTACTCAGCTTTTATGTAAGTGTCTCTCTTTATTTTAATAAATACTGTTATGCGGTTTTACACTATGGAGCCCCTTTATTTCTTTCCATGATGGCTGGCCTAATCATTTGTGGATATTGAGCTGGGAATTAGTGTTTTCACGGGGGTGACATACACGGCCTGTCGCTTTCCTGTGGTGAACACCCTCCAGGATATCCCTTGGCCCATTGAAGTTCTGTGGTTTCTGGTCATCTATTTTGCCATTGGTGTTTTTCAGGCCTCATCTCATATGCTTTCTGGTAAGCAGATCTACATGCAGTGGCGGTGCTGAGCACTCGCAGTGGATGAATCTCTCAGCACTTTATTTATATTAGTAATCGTTACTGTGTCACATTATTTATTAATTTGAGACTTTTGGATTATCACCATTGACACTATTCATTTACTTGCACAAACTCTATATTATTTATTTGATATATAATTTTTAGAATATTGTAAATTTAAAGTCAATTAATCACAAGATTTTATTATTTATTCATTTATTATCGATTATCACTTAGCGCAGCTTGTTTAGTATTATTATGAACTGTCTACAGTCAGAAAAAGGCTGATTGTGTAAGAAGGGGGAAGGAGGGAAAGGCTATATTAGGATTTCAGAAGCATGGCTGATTTGCAGCCCCAAGGAGGAGGAGGAAAAAGTCTAATTAGCAGGCCAAAAAACATGGCTGCTTTTTTCTCTTGTATATAGTGATTTTTTTTGTAATCACAGAGCACGAAGACCAGTTTATACCACACATTATTCAATCATCTAACAAGCCTATCGTTTTGATTCATTATCTAAAAGTATTTTATGCTTAATATTCCATATAACATTTTACCTGCTCAGTCTAGCATTTTTACTTTATTATCATCATTACTTTATTTTATTTCATTCATATTTATTTTCATATGGCTTCAAGTTCCCTTTTTATTTCATCATGCACAATATCCTTTTTTTCCATCCACAAGACCATTACAAGCCTAGATATATGTTTTGTCTTATCACTGCACCGCCACTGAGCATTACATCTATTCACATTACAGCCATAAGACAACTCCATCAGCTCCTTTTTGTACTATGTTGTACCTAGTGCTTAAACTGTACCTCAGTTTAACCACCAGGGGGCATCCAAGCTGTAATAAAGGAGACTGGGATGTTGTTGCTGTTTTAAACTAAACTAGAAGTATAAGTAAAAACTGTATTCATGCTAAATATGTAATCCCAGAATACGATGGTGTTGGAGCTGTCCATGGGAGTTGTACTGTTTTGTTATGCTACATTTGGCTAAAAGTCACCCTCGAAGTTGCATTAAAAGCTGCACCCTCTCCCTTTTACATTGGTACATGTCCACCATGGCAATGCCAAGCCCCACCATGCCCATTTTTTTTTTAACCACTTGCATATTAGCTTTGAATATGGGCTTTATGTGCAGGAGACAATCGCTTTTGTTGGAGATTCCCAATCCCAATTGATGTTTATGTGTTCTAAATCCTGAAAATGCATAACTATGAAGACCAAGTAGGGGAATAAGTACTATTCCACTGCACATATGGATAATCTCTTGTAGCCTTGCTGCCCTCTAGCACCAAGGATGTCCTATGATCACTGAAACAACAAATAAACAAAAGAGGGCACACAGGTCTAGTGCATTATCCCACAAATTATAATAAAAATATGTATGATAAAAAAAAAAAAAAAAACACAAACATGAGTTACAAGCACTCATCAGGCCACACCCCCGTGGCTTAGTAGTTCCACACTTAACAGTCACTACAACATAAGGGGGACCTCGCCGGGGCATTTCGAATGGAGTTCCTTCTTATTGAGAGCCAAAGAGCAAGTGATCTTTCAGCCTATTATTTACACCTACAGTATATGCACTCTGACAAGTCCACATCATGAGAAACAAGGGTCCCTCCCATGTAGGGTTTGGTTTTAAATTGTATTTTTATGTATTTCGTGACGGATTTAAAAAAAAAACACCCAAAAAAAAAAAAACATTTAATAATCTAAATAATTTAATTAATTCAGGCTGGGTTCACACTATTGCAAATTGGATGTGGGTTTCCCTGCATCTAATTTGCATGTCGGGAGCCTGTGGCTGGCTCTCAATGGAGCTGGTTCACACAGCTCCGGGGCGGCTGCGGAGCGAATTTATAGGAGTCTTGTGAGCAGGGCCGCTGATAGGGGGGGGACCACCAGCCCTCTTGTAGGGGGCCCGAGCACACTGGGTGGCCCACACAGAGATGGGGATTAGTGATGGACAACAAATACAGAAATCTTCCTCCAGCACCTGAATCTGATCTGTCCCTCTCCCTGATATCAGCTTTTATCTGCTGAGAAAGAGACAGTTGTCCCTCACTAATCCCCCTCCCTTGTGTGGGCCCCTCCCAGCACTTATCTCTGCTCAGGAGTTTATTTGTAAATTATAACTTTGTTTCTCTCTCTCTGTCTCTCTGATCACTGAGCTCCAACTGCCCAGCGTGTATATTTTTCTCATCTCATCTTCTTTTTTATTTAACATAGTTTTTTTTTTTTAGATTTAGCAGGAATTATGCGAGTTATGTTATATTTGTGTCTGCTAATAGTGGTTTTGTTGCAATTTTAGCTAAATATATCTTTAATATTTTCTTGGGGGGGGGCCTGCCAGGTAGTCTGTATGGGGCCCCGTGATTTCTAACAGCAGCCCTGATTGTGAGTCTTCTGGTCCCTTTCAGGTCCAAATTCAGCCGGACTGAAATAGGACCTGAAACGGTGAACAGGGATACACCAAACCCCTGCTCTGAGCCACTCCGCACAGATGTGTGAACCCGTTCTCCGTGTAAGCAACTGACTTTTACTTGGTATCTTGCAACCTTCTTTACAACAGCATGCAGACTGCGTTAGGAGGAGGCAATCAGGTGTTCTCATAGCTCCCAACTGTCCCATCCCTGATTTTGAGGGACTGTCCCTAAGTTGGAACAAATTCCCTCTGTTCCTTTTTCCTCCTCATTTGTCCCTCATTTTGTTCTGGTCTATATAGTTGTATAAAAAAATGCACTATTTATCTTTTAAAAAGTGTTTCCCAGTGCTAAGCCTTTCATCTTATTTCTAAATTGCTGCATTTGTAAATTTTAAAAGCCAATATATAGGAATAGTAGTGGTAAAAAAAAAAAAAAAAAAGCACTTGTGGGTTTCACTAAACTTTTTTTGTATAATTCTCCTTTAAGGGGGCATGGCCGGGGGTGTGTCCTATGCCTACATACTTTTACTAATAGGTGTCCCTCATTACCATCTCGAAAGGTTAGGAGGTATGGGTTCTGCATGCAAATATATGCTGACCAAACTGATAGGAGAGGGCAGATTAAGCAGAGCAATTACTTTATCAGTCTACTGCTGCTCTTTCACTGTCCAATCAGCAGGATGTTGAAAGGACACCACTGTATTCTTTCTATTGTGTGTACATGATGTCATCTGTCTGACTGTGCTTTGGGGCAGGGCTGTGTTAATCTCAGGACTGGATAATCCATTCCAATAGCTCCCCAATATGTTTTTAGCCTGTTTATTTAGTGGTTTGTCCGGAATTCACCTTTAAATTTACTTCTAGGCAGAAAGATGCTTATAATTCACAAATGGTAGCATATCCTAAAGAGGAGCTCCAGTCCCCCCCCCTCCCCAAAAAAAAAACAAACTGAAAAAACTAACAGTCAGCAGCTACAAATCCAGTAGCTGATGACTTTAATACGGTATAAGGACACTTACCTGCCCCTGGATCCCGGGATGTCCTCACCTGAGCCAATTCTTCAATCGGCTTTGGGTGCAGGCGTTAGCTGCGCTTTGTGATTGGTCTCACAGTCTTCTAGGATCTGTAATGTGTCCTAGAAGGCTGTGGCGAAAGGAGGGGGCCAAACTTCCGCTCAGATTGCAGCAGCAGTCTGGCTGGAAGTGGGGGAGCAGGTACCTGTCAAAATCAGGTACCCACTCCAAGAAAAAAAAAATGCTAAATATAAAAGGGGGGAGGTGGAGTTTTCAGTTTTGGGCGAGGTTCTGCTTCAAATAGATTTACTTCTTCATTTCTTAATTGAGGGACATTTGGGTTATACTGTTGCCTAAAGGAGGATTACAATCGAACAGAAGAAACAGTGATAAGCCTGATAACTCCTCCCACTCTCAGCATGCCTCAGTTTTATCCTATGTATGAAGCTGGGGGGGTGGAGATGGTAGGGGGCTGTATGGAGATGAAGGGTTGTATTAAGCTGGGGGGGGGTGTATGGAGATGGGGGGTGGAGATGGTAGGGGGCTGTCTGGAAATGGAGGGGTGTATAAAGCTGGGGGGTGGGGTGTATGAAGCTGGGGGGGGTGAATGAATCTGGGGGGGTGTATGGAGATAGGGGGTGTATGTAGCTGGGGGGTTGTATGGAGATGGGGGTGTATGAATCTGGGGTGGGTGTATGGAGATGGGGGGTGGAGATGGTAGGGGGCTGTATGGAGATGAAGGGGTGTATTAAGCTGGGAGGTGTATAAAGCTGGGGGGTGTATGAATCTGGGTGGGGGTGTATGGAGATGGGGGTGCATGGTGCTAGGGGGGTGGAGATGGGGGGGGTGTATGAAGCTGGGGGGGTGCATGATGCTAGGGGGGATGTATGTCATCTTCCTACCTTCCCACCCCCTGTCATCTTCATCCCCCATCAGCTTTCTACCACCCCACCCCCTGTCATTTTCATCCCCCCTATCACCTTCATCCCCCTTCAGCTTCCTACCATCCCAACCCCTGTCATCTTCATCTCCCCTGTCATCTTCCTACCATTCCACCCCCTGTCATCTTCATCCCCCATCAGCTTCCCCCCATCCCACCCCCTGTCATCTTCATCCCCCCTGTCATCTTCCTACCATCCCACCCCCTGTCATCTTCATCCCCCAACAGCTTCCCCCATCCCACCCCCTGTCATCTTCATCCCCCCTGTCATCTTCCTACCATCCCACCCCTTGTCATCTTCACCCCCCCCATGTCATCTTCCTACCATCCCACCCCCTGTCATCTTCACCCCCATTGTCATCTTCATCCCCCCTGTCATCTTCCTACCATCACACCCCGTCATCTTCATCCCCCATCAGCTTCCCCCATCCCACCCCCTGTCATCTTCACCCCCCCTGTCATATTCATCCCCCTGTCATCTTTATCCCCCCTGTCATCTTCACCCCCCCTGTCATCTTCACCCCCCCGTCATCTTCCTACTATCCCACCCCCTGTCATCTTCACTCTCCCGTCATCTTCCTACCATCCCACTCCCTGTCATCTTCACTCTCCCCTGTCATCTTCCTACCATCCCACCCCCTGTCATCTTTATCCCTCCTGTCATCTTCATCCCCCCTGTCATTTTCACCCCCCCGTGTCATCTTCATCCCCCCTGTCATCTTCCTACCATCCCACTTCCTGTCATCTTCATCCCCATCAGCTTTCTACCACCCCACCCCCTGTCATCTTCACCCCCCGTCACCTTCATCCCCCTTCAGCTTCCTACCATCCCACCCCCTGTCATCTTCATCCCCCCTGTCATCTTCCTACCATCCCACCCCCTGTCATCTTCATCCCCCATCAGCTTCCCCCCATCCCACCCCCTGTCATCTTCACCCCCTGTCACCTTCATCCCCCTTCAGCTTCCTACCATCCCACCCCCTGTCATCTTCATCCCCCTGTCATCTTCCTGCCATCCCACCCCCTGTCATCTTCATCCCCCATCAGTTTCCCCCTATCCCACCCCCTGTCATCTTCATCCCCCCTGTCATCTTCCTACCACCCCACCCCCTGTCACCTTCATCCCCCATCAGCTTCCCCCCATCCCACCCCCTGTCATCTTCATCCCCCCTGTCATCTTCCTACTATCCCACCCCCTGTCTTCTTCATCCCCCATCAGCTTCCCCCATCCCACCCCCTGTCATCTTCCTACCATCCCACCCCCTGTCATCTTCATCCCCCCTGTCATTTTCATCCCCCCCGTCATTTTCACCCCCCTGTCATCTTCACCCCCCATGTCATCTTCCTACCATCCCACCCCCTGTCATCTTCACCCCCACTGTCATCTTCATCCCCCCTGTCATCTTCCTACCATCCAACCCCCTGTCATCTTCAACCCCCCTGTCATCTTCACCCCCCCTGTCATCTTCCTACCATCCCACCCCCTGTCATCTTCATCCCCCATTAGCTTCCCCCATCCCACCCCCTGTCATCTTCACCCCCCCTGTCATCTTCACCCCCCCGTCATCTTCCTACCATCCCACCCCCTGTCATCTTCACTCTCCCCTGTCATATTCCTACCATCCCACCCCGCCATCTTTATCCCTCCTGTCATCTTCCTACCATCCCACCCCCTGTCATCTTCATCCCCCCTGTCATCTTCACCCCCCCCGTCATCTTCATCCCCCATGTCATTTCCCCCCCCCCCCGTCATCTTAACCCCCCCTGTCATTTTCACCCCCCCTGTCATCTTCATCCCCCCTAATAGCTTCCTACCATCCCACCCCCTGTCATCTTCATCCCCCCTGTACCCCACTGCCAGCTTCCTACCACCCAAGCCCCTTATTTACTGGTGCACATCATATGATGGATGCAGGGAAAACATTTTTTGTGACAACACGGAGACAAGGACATTTGTCCTTACAGTGAAACCACCAATGCAGGGAATTTTTTATTTCAGTGACACCAAGGATGCATTTCTACCCAAAAACCATCTCACCCATAGTGCAGTGCGGTGTTTTAAAAATGGTTTAAAGTTTTTCTTTTTTGGGGGGGGCGCAAGTAGCTGGTCTTGCCTAGGGTGCAAAATAGTCTACAGGCCCAACCCTTTGTGTTTATGGTCTCAAAACTGAGGCGTGCTGGGAGTAGGAGTGATTATAGTAGGCTGGTCACTGTTTTTATATTTGTCAGTATCCAAATCCTCCTGTAGGAGGACTCACATGACCCAAATGTCTCTGAAACTTGTGTCCTGAACTCTAAAAAAAAAAAAGATTTTACAGTACAAAAATCCTATTTTATTTAACAATCTGCCTTGAAGTGATTGTAAACGATCACCTTGTAAAACAACCAACTCAGTTTAAAACAAGAAATTAAAAGGCAAAACATTTTTGTATAGCTATATAAAAAAACAATATAAATACAGTTTTTTATATATCTATACAAAAATGTTTTGCCTTTTATTATAAGTGATCACAATTCCTCTGCAAAAGTGCTGGGGGAGGTGAAGCAGCAGTACACGGAGGTTCCCAGTGAGTAGCTGTGGATGTGGAGGGGGGGGGGGGGGGTAGGGGGGAATTAGGACAAGTCTGAACAGTAAGGGAGAGCAGGCTGAGTTCTAAGCAAAGCTAGAAAACTAACTATGACATGTTCTCCTGTTTAATGTTCTCAGTTTTTATTAGGCAAGCAGAGGGGCTGGCAGGAAGACCAGGGGTTTTACATAAAGGAAGCAATACAAAGAACAGAGGACTTTCTCATATAAGTACATGGTTCAGCTCAGCAGGCACATACAGTATCAGGGATATGAAGTTTTGGGTTTACATACTTTTTAAATTCACCAAAAAGCTACCTTGCCAGCCACATTCTGAAGTCTCATGGTCTGTTTTAGTTACACTTTTATTTCTGTAATGCTTGATATGGGAGGGCTTCTCCAACCCAGTCAGCCATTTCCCCCCAAGTATACATACCTTTTTATACCAAGTCATAAGTGGTATATACATGAACAGCGCCTCCATTTTCAATGGAAAGAAGTAGATATTATCAAACGGTAAAAGAGTTGGAAAGCGTTTGCAAATTCTGTGCTCATCTTCCTCTGTCACGATATACCCCAGTCCTTTCATAAAGAAGAAAATTGGTCTGTCAGGGTAGATTTGGGCTTCCTACCATCCCACCTCCTGTCATCTTCATCCCCCATCAGCTTCCCCCCATCCCACCCCCTGTCATCTTCATCCCCCCTGTCATCTTCCTACCATCCCACCCCCTGTCACCTTCATCCCCCATCAGCTTCCCCCCATCCCACCCCCTGTCATCTTCATCCCCCCTGTCATCTTCCTACCATCCCACCCCCTTTCTTCTTCATCCCCCATCAGCTTCCCCCCATCCCACCCCCTGTCATCTTCCTACCATCCCACCCCCTATCATCTTCATCCCCCCTGTCATTTTCATCCCCCCTGTAATCTTCACCCCCCCCCTGTCATCTTCACCCCCCCATGTCATCTTCCTACCATCCCACCCCCTGTCATCTTCATCCCCCCTGTCATCTTCCTACCATCCAACCCCCTGTCATCTTCATCCCCCCTGTCATCTTCACCCCCCCTGTCATCTTCCTACCATCCCACCCCCTGTCATCTTCATCCCCCATCAGCTTCCCCCATCCCACCCCCTGTCATCTTCATCCCCCCTGTCATCTTCACCCCCCCCGTCATCTTCCTACCATCCCACCCCCTGTCATCTTCACTCTCCCCTGTCATATTCCTACCATCCCACCCCCTGTCATCTTTATCCCTCCTGTCATCTTCCTACCATCCCACCCCCTGTCATCTTCACCCCCCCGTTATCTTCATCCCCCATGTCATTTTCACCCCCCCCTGTCATCTTCATCCCCCCTGTCATCTTCCTACTATCCCACCCCCAGTCATCTTCACCCCCCCTGTCATCTTCATCCCCCCTAGTAGCATCCTACCATCCCACCCCCTGTCATCTTCATCACCCCTGTACCCTACTGCCAGCTTCCTACCACCCAAGCCCCTTAAATTTACTGGTGCACATCATATGATGAATGCAGGGAAAACATTTTTTGTGACAACACGGAGACAAGGACATTTGTTCTTACAGTGAAACCACCAATGCAGGGAATTTTTTATTTCAGTGACACCAAGGGTGCATTTCTACCCAAAAAACATCTCACCCATAGTGCAGTGCAGTGTTTTAAAAATGGTTTAAAGTTTTTCTTTTTTGGGGGGGGCGCAAGTAGCTGGTCTTGCCTAGGGCGCAAAATAGTCTACAGGCCCAACCTTTTGTGTTTATGGTCTCAAAACTGAGGCGTGCTGGGAGTAGGAGTGATTATAGTAGGCTGGTCACTGTTTTTATATTTGTCAGTATCCAAATCCTCCTGTAGGAGGACTCACATGACCCAAATGTCTCTGAAACTTGTGTCCTGAATAGGGTTGAGCGGACACCTAGATGTCCGTGTTCGACAGGTTCGGCCGAACTTTAAAAAAAAGTCCGGGTCCGTGTCCCGGACTTTTACCGAACTTTTCCCGGACACCGAACCCCATTGAAGTCAATGGGGACCCGAACTTTAAGGCACTAAAATGGCTCTAAAACACCAATGGAAAGGGCTAGAGTGCTGCAAATGGCAGCAAAACGTAGTTAAGAGCATGGCAAGTGCTCTGCAAACAAATGTGGATAGGGAAATAACTTAAAACAACAAAAAAAAAAACAGAAAAATAAAATAATGTTCTTCATCTCTGAAGGACGAGGCCCATATGGAGTAGGAGGGAGGTTGAGGTGGTGGTGGATGTGGCGGTGTCATAGGCGTGCGCACAGGGTGTGCCGGGTGTACCTGGGCACACCCTAATCACCTAGGGCACATAGAATTATCGCTCTGTTTGCCAGTGAGGAGATGGGAAAGATCTCCCTCGGACCTGCTCTGCTCTATTTCTCTTTGCCAGCAGGGAGAGTAATGTATCGGGGCCATGTACATGTAGGCAAACACATGCATGTGTATTTCAACTTTGGGGTGCACACCCTAATGCAATAGGCTGCGCACACCTATGGGCGGTGTAGGCGGAAGCGGCGGTGGAGGAGGACCAGGGCCGGATTAAGAGCATCATGGTCTTGGTGCTGAGGATTTTGAAGGGCCTTAAGGGCCGTGCCATGCACCCAGAGGAGGAAGGGTGCAGCCATGCATGCCTAATTCAACATGGGATGCTGTCTCTGAAGCCCATAAACACATCCATGCATCGGCAACTGTCCCTCCTTGTCAGGCCTTCGCGCTGTGTGGGGAGGTTCTGAGGGTGCTGCCTGGGGAAACGAGCATAGAAGCCAGACTTCTGTGTTTACAAGTGACAGAAGAGCGGTCACAGTGAATATGGCCAACCCGGGGCCTATATAAAAGGTAGGGGCCTGGAGCTGCAGCTCCAATAGCCCCTACGTTAATCTGGCCATGAGGAGGAGGACGAGGTAGCCAACACTGCTTCTTTTCACAAATTTTAAATGAGGGTACACCCCAAAAGAGTGAGAAAGAGCAAAAATGGAACAATGGGTGGGTAAGGTCGGTATCCATTGCTATTCTGCACAAGGTACGGAAAAGTCCCGTGGGATCCATGCCTGGTTCATTTTAATGAACGTGAGCTTGTCCACATTGTCTCTGGACAGGCGGCTGCGCTTGTCTGTTATAACGCCCCCAGCCGTGCTAAATACCCGTTCAGATAATACACTGGCTGCAGGGCACGCCAGCACCTCCAAGGCGTAAAGGGCAAGCTCAGGCCATGTGCCCAATTTGGAGACCCAGAAGTTGAAGGGGGCAGACCCCTCATTCACTACATGTAGGCGTGTGCACACATACTGCTCCACCATGTTGGTAAAATGCTGCCTCCTGCTAAGACGTTCCATCTGAGCTGCTGGTGCTGCTGTTTGTTGTGGCGTGCTGACAAAGCTTTTCCACATTTCGGCCATGCTAACCCTGCCTTCTGAGGTGCTGGCGGTGCCCTGGTTGCGTTGGCGACCTCCTCCTCCTCTGCCTTGTGCTTCCACTGTGGCCCCGCTGTCAGATGGGAATGCCAGCAGCATCGCATCTACCAGCGTGCGCTTGTACTCGCGCATCTTGCGATCGCGCTCCAGTGAGTGAATTAAGGACGGTACGTTGTCCTTGTAACGGGGATCCAGCAGCGTGGCCACCCAGTAATCAGCACAAGTTAGAATGTGGGCAACTCGGCGGTCGTTGTGGAGACACTGCAGCATGTAATCGCTCATGTGTGCCAGGCTGCCCAGAGGCGACGAAAGGCTGTCCTCTGTGGGAGGTGTATCGTCCGTGTCCTCTGTATCCCCCCAGCCACGCACCAGTGATGGCCATGAGCTGGCCTGGGTGCCACCCTGCTGTGAACATGCTTCCATCTCCTCCTCCAGCTCCTCCTCCAGCTCCTCCTCCTCCTCATCCTCCAGAACTGTGCCCCTGCTGGACAATTGTGTCCCTGGCATTTGTGTGTGCAGGAACCCACCCTTGGAGCCCCTTGCGAATGACTGCCCTGAAAGCCTTTGAAATGTTACCTCTTCATCCTCCTCCTCCTCCTCCTCATCCTGTGCCACATCCTCTTCCATCATCGCCCGAATTGTTTTTTCAAGGAGGCATAGAAGTGGGATAGTTAAGCTGAGAACGGCGTCATTGCCACTGGCCATGTTGGTGGAGTACTCAAAACAGCGTAACAAGGCACACAGGTCTCGCATGGAGGCCCAGTTATTGGTGGTGAGGTGGTGCTGTTCTGCAGAGCGACTCACGCATGCGTGCTGCAGCTGAAACTCCACTATGGCCTGCTGCTGCTCGCACAGTCTTTGCAGCATGTGCAAGGTGGAGTTCCACCTTGTGGGCACGTCACATATGAGGCGGTGAGCGGGAAGGCCGAAGTTACGCTGCAGCGCTGCCATGCGAGCAGCAGCAGGGTGAGAACGCCGAAAGTGCGCACAGACGGCCCGCACTTTCTGCAGCAGCTCTGACATATCGGGGTAGTTTTTAAGGAACCTCTGCACCACCAAATTCAACACATGCGCCAGGCAAGGGATGTGCGTCAAACCGGCTAGGCCCAGAGCTGCTATGAGATTTCGCCCATTATCGCACACCACCAGGCCGGGCTTGAGGCTCGCTGGCAGCAACCACTCATTTGTCTGCTGTTCCATGCTCCTCCACAACTCCTGCGCGGTGTGTGGTTTGTCCCCCAAACAGGCAAGTTGTAAAACTGCCTGCTGTCGTTTAGCCCTGGCCGTGCTGAAGTTGGTGGTGAAGGTATTACGCTGTCCGGATGAGGATGCGGTAGAGGATGAGGTAGCGGAGTAGGATGAGTTAGGAACAGGAGGCAAACTGAAGCGCCCTGCAATCCTCGGTGGTGGAAGGACATGCGCCAAATTGCTATCCGCCTCAGGCCCATCCGCCACTGCATTTACCCAGTGTGCCGTTAGGGAGATATAACGCCCCTGACCGTGCTTACTGGTCCACGTATCGGTAGTTAGGTGGACCTTGGCACAGATGGCGTTGCGCAGTGCACACCTGATTTTTTCCCCCACTTGGTTGTGCAGGGAAGGGATGGCTTGCCTGGAAAAGTAGTGGCGGCTGGGCACGACGTACTGTGGGACCGCCACCGACATAAGCTTTTTAAAACTGGGCGTCTCCACCAGACGGAATGACAGCATTTCAAAGGCCAATAATTGTGAAATGCTGGCATTCAGGGCCAGGGATCGCGGGTGGGTAGGGGGGTACTTCCTCTTCCTCTCAAGTGTTTGGGAGATGGAAAGCTGAACACTTCCACGGGACATTGTGGAGATGGTTGTTGGTGACCCAGGTGGTGGTGTTGCTGACAGATCGTCTGTTTGCGGGGTGGCAGGTGCCGGTATGACTACAGAGGTGGCTGGAGCGGCCGAGACTGCAGCAGAAGAGGAAGCAGGATGAGCCAGAGACGTTTCTTGGTTTTGAAGGTGTGTACTCCACTGCAGCTCGTGCTTTGCACTTAGATGCCTGATCATGCAGGTTGTGCTCAGGTTGAGAAGGTTTATGCCTCGCTTCAGGCTCTGATTGCACAGGGTGCAAACCACTCGTGTCCTGTCATCAGTCCTGTCCTTGCTGCGTTGGGCAGTAGCAGGCGTAGTGTCTAGGGCACGGCCGCTCCGCTTCTGCACCCTGCTCCCTCTTCTGCTGTGCTGGTGGCTCTGTGCGACCACCGCCTCTTCCTCCAAAATACTCAGGTCACCTGCATGACCTTCATTCCATGTGGGGTCGAGGACCTCATCGTCCTCCACATCATCTTCCACCCAGTCTTCACCCCTGCCCTCCCTGTCGGTCTCCACAATGCTAAACGCCGCAGCAGTTGGCACCTGCGTTTCGTCATCATCGGAGACGTGCTGTGATGGTCCTTCCATGTACTCATCTTGAGAAATAAGTGGTTGGGCATCGCTGCACTCAATCTCTTCCACTTCTGGGGCAGGGCTAGGTGGATGACCCTGGGAAACCCTGCTGACAGAGTCCTCAAAAAGAATAAGAGACTGCTGTATGGCTTGGGGCTCAGACTGCTTGCCTGATTTGCAAGGGGGTGAGGTGAAAGACGGTTGGACATTGGCTGCAGGTGCCAACTCTGACCTTTCTGCAGTAGACTGGGTGGGAGACAATGTGAAGGAACTGGAGGCACTGTCAGCAGCAAACCAATCTACTATCGCCTCTCTGTGTTCTGGCCTCATCACTTCTAGAGGCGTATGATGCCCTACCAAATACTGCTGCAGGTTCTGTCGCCTACTCACACTTGAGGAAGGTGTTTCACTTGTGCGTGTAGCTGGCACAGATTGACCACGTCCTCTCCTTGCAACAGGAGCTCTAGCAGCAGCACCACGACCCCGGCCACGGCCCCTATTTGACGCTCTCCTCATATTTCTGAAATTTAAGATCTTGCCCTAGAAAGGTCTTTATTGAATAGCAGAACAAAAGAACAACAGTATCGCACGGGTGTATCTCACAGTCAAATATGCAAACTATGCCGCAATTTAATGTTTTTTACACCAAAAGGGTGTGTATTGAATAGCGGAATAGGATAAAAAACTGTGTATCTCACACGTACAAACACAGACTAGGCCCGATTAAATTTTTTCCTACCCTAAAGGGAGGATGAGGAAGAGGAGTATGGAACAGGCAGCACCCTCAAATCTTCAGAAGTATGAGATGAACCTCAAAAACTTGGAAAGGTGGATCTCACACGTACCGACACAGACTATTCCGCAATTTAATTGATCCCCAAAGGTTTTTATTGAATAGCGGAATGGGAAATATGATCAAAAAAAGTGTATGTATCTCACACGTACAGAAGCACACTAGGCCCCAATTACTATTGTTTGTACACCTAAAAGGATGGAGGAGGAGGAGGAGGAGTATGGAACAGGCAGCACCCTCAAAGCTTCAGAAGTATGAGATGAACCCCAAAAACTTGGAAAGGTGGATCTCACACGTACCGACACAGACTATTCCGCAATTTAATTGATCCCCAAAGGTTTTTATTGAATAGCGGAATAGGAAATATGATCAAAAAAGTGTATGTATCTCACACGTACAGAAGCACACTAGGCCCCAATTACTATTGTTTGTACACCTAAAAGGATGGAGGAGGAGGAGGAGGAGTATGGAACAGGCAGCACCCTCAAAGCTTCAGAAGTATAAGATGAACCCCAAAAACTTGGAAAGGTGGATCTCACACGTACCGACACAGACTATTCCGCAATTTAATTGATCCCCAAATGTTTTTATTGAATGGCGGAATAGGAAATATGATCAAAAAAAAGTGTATGTTTTTCAAACGTACAGAAGCACACTAGGCCCCAATTACTATTGTTTGTACCCCTAAAAGGATGGATGAGGAGGATGAAACAGGCAGCACCCTCAAATCTTCAGAAGTATGAGATTGTGTTCACTGTACCCCACAAAGATTGTGTTCACTGCACCCCAAAAGGATTGTCTTCACTGCACCCCACAAAGATTGTGTTCACTGTAATCCACAAAGATTGTGTTCACTGTACCCCCCAAAGATTTTGTTCACTGCACCCCACAAAGATTGTGTTCACTGTACCCCACAAAGATTTTGTTCACTGCACCCCACAAGGATTGTCTTCACTGCACCCCACAAGGATTGTGTTCACTGTACCCCACAAAGATTGTGTTCACTGCACCCCAAAAGGATTGTGTTCACTGCACCCCACAAAGATTGTGTTCACTGTACCCCACAAAGATTGTGCTCACTGTACCCCCCAAAGATTGTCTTCACTGCATCCCACAAAGATTGTGTTCACTGTACCCCACAAAGATTGTGTTCACTGCACCCCAAAAGGATTGTCTTCACTGCACCCCACAAAGATTGTGTTCACTGTACCCCACAAGGATTGTCTTCACTGCACCCCACAAGGATTGTCTTCACTGCACCCCACAAAGATTGTGTTCATTGTACCCCACAAAGATTGTGTTCACTGTACCCCCCAAAGATTTTGTTCACTGCACCCCACAAGGATTGTCTTCACTGCACCCCACAAGGATTGTGTTCACTGTACCCCACAAAGATTGTGTTCACTGTACCCCACAAAGATTTTGTTCACTGCACCCCACAAAGATTGTGTTCACTGCACCCCAAAAGGATTGTCTTCACTGCACCCCACAAAGATTGTGTTCACTGTACCCCACAAGGATTGTCTTCACTGCACCCCACAAGGATTGTCTTCACTGCACCCCACAAAGATTGTGTTCACTGTACCCCACAAAGATTGTGTTCACTGCACCCCAAAAGGATTGTCTTCACTACACCCCACAAAGATTGTGTTCACTGTACCCCACAAAGATTGTGTTCACTGTACCCCACAAAGATTTTGTTCACTGCACCCCACAAAGATTGTGTTCACTGCACCCCAAAAGGATTGTCTTCACTGCACCCCACAAAGATTGTGTTCACTGTACCCCACAAGGATTGTCTTCACTGCACCCCACAAGGATTGTCTTCACTGCACCCCACAAAGATTGTGTTCACTGTACCCCACAAAGATTGTGTTCACTGCACCCCAAAAGGATTGTCTTCACTGCACCCCACAAAGATTGTGTTCACTGTACCCCACAAAGATTTTGTTCACTGCACCCCACAAAGATTGTGTTCACTGCACCCCAAAAGGATTGTCTTCACTGCACCCCACAAAGATTGTGTTCACTGTACCCCACAAGGATTGTCTTCACTGCACCCCACAAAGATTGTGTTCACTGTACCCCACAAAGATTTTGTTTCACTGCACCCCAAAAGGATTGTGTTCACTGCACCCCAAAAAGATTGTGTTCACTGCAGCCCACACACAGAAAAATGGATGTGGATCACTGACACCTGCCTATCTCCTATCCCACACCACACAGCAATATCGATTGTAGTTTGTAGAACACACTGACCCTATAATTCAGCAGACTCTATCCCTAAAATGCCTACAACTCGCCCTGCCTAAACACTCCGACCTGACCCTAAATTCTATCCGGACACCAATTCGTTTTCCCTGCCTGTCTTTCCCTAATCAGCAGCCAGCACGTATGTGTGCTCTGTCCCTGAGCTAAGCAGCAGAATGACGCCGCTGCGGCTGCCTCGAACTTATAAAGACTTGGTCACATGCTTCAGACGGCCAATCACAGCTACTCATACATTTGCAGGCATGGCTGGGATAGCTTAAGGCACACCAGTTAAACGATTGTTGATTGGCTGTTGAAAGCCCGCCATGAAAAGAGCGCCAAAACATGCAAAACCCGGAAATAAAACGACCGAACACGGATTTTTTACCCGAACATACAGTAAAGTGTCCGTGTCCGTGTTCGGGTAACAAAAATCCAATTATTCGGTACGAACACGAATAATACAGTCCGTGTTCGCTCAACACTAGTCCTGAACTCTAAAAAAAAAAAAGATTTTACAGTGAGTACAAAAATCCTATTTTATTTAACAATCTGCCTTAAAGTGATTGTAAACGATCACCCTGTAAAACAACCAACTCCGTTTAAAACAAGAAATTAAAAGGCAAAACATTTTTGTATAGATATATAAAAAAACAATATAAATACAGTTTTTTATATATCTATACAAAAATGTTTTGCCTTTTATTATAAGTGATCAAAATTCCTCTGCAAAAGTGCTGGGGGAGGTGAATCTTCATCCCCCATCCCGTCATTTTCAACCCCCGTCATCTTCATCCCCCCTGTCATCTTCCTACTATCCCACCCCAGTCATCTTCACCCCCCCTGTCATCTTCACCCCCCTAGTAGCTTCCTACCATCCCACCCCCTGTCATCTTCATCCCCCCTGTACCCCACTGCCAGCTTCCTACCACCCAAGCCCCTTAAATTTACTGGTGCACATCATATGATGGATGCAGGGAAAAAATTTTTTGTGACAACACGGAGACAAGGACATTTGTTCTTACAGTGAAACCACCAATGCAGGGAATTTTTTATTTCAGTGACACCAAGGATGCATTTCTACCCAAAAACCATCTCACCCATAGTGCAGTGCGGTGTTTTAAAAATGGTTTAAAGTTTTTCTTTTTTGGGGGGGCGCAAGTAGCTGGTCTTGCCTAGGGCGCAAAATAGTCTACAGGCCCAACCCTTTGTGTTTATGGTCTCAAAACTGAGGCGTGCTGGGAGTAGGAGTGATTGTAGTAGGTTGGTCACTGTTTTTATATTTGTCAGTATCCAAATCCTCCTGTAGGAGGACTCACATGACCCAAATGTCTCTGAAACTTGTGTCCTGAACTCTAAAAAAAAAAAAGATTTTACAGTGAGTACAAAAATCCTATTTTATTTAACAATCTGCCTTAAAGTGATTGTAAATGATCACCTTGTAAAACAACCAACTCAGTTTAAAACAAGAAATTAAAAGGCAAAACATTTTTGTATAGATATATAAAAAAAACAATATAAATACAGTTTTTTATATATCTATACAAAAATGTTTTGCCTTTTATTATAAGTGATCACAATTCCTCTGCAAAAGTGCCGATGGGAGGTGAAGCAGCAGTACACGGAGGTTCCCAGTGAGTAGCTGTGGATGTGGAGGGGGGGTAGGGGGGAATTAGGACAAGTCTGAACAGTAAGGGAGAGCAGGCTGAGTTCCAAGCAAAGCTAGAAAACTAACTATGACATGTTCTCCTGTTTAATGTTCTCAGTTTTTATTAGGCTGGCAGGAAGACCAGGGGTTTTACATAAAGGAAGCAATACAAAGAACAGGGGACTTTCTCATATAAGTACATGGTTCAGCTCAGCAGGCACATACAGTATCAGGAATATGAAGTTTTGGGTTTACATACTTTTTAAATTCACCAAAAAGCTACCTTGCCAGCCACATTCTGAAGTCTCATGGTCTGTTTTAGTTACACTTTTATTTCTGTAATGCTTGATATGGGAGGGCTTCTCCAACCCAGTCAGCCATTTCCCCCCAAGTATACATACCTTTTTATACCAAGTCATAAGTGGTGTATACATGAACAGCGCCTCCATTTTCAATGGAAAGATATTATCAAAACGGTAAAAGAGTTGGAAAGCGTTTGCAAATTCTGTGTCACGATATACCCCAGTCCTTTCATAAAGAAGACAATTGGTCTGTCACGGTAGATTTGGGCTTCCTACCATCCCACCTCCTGTCATCTTCATCCCCCATCAGCTTCCCCCCATCCCACCCCCTGTCATCTTCATCCCCCCTGTCATCTTCCTACCATCCCACCCCCTGTCATCTTCATCCCCCATCAGCTTCCCCCCATCCCACCCCCTGTCATCTTCATCCCCCCTGTCATCTTCCTACTATCCCACCCCCTCTGTCATCTTCATCCCCCCTGTCATCTTTACCCCCCCCATCTCATCTTCCTACCATCCCACCCCCTGTCATCTTCACCCCCACTGTCATCTTCATCCCCCCTGTCATCTTCCTACCATCCCACCCAATGACATCTTCATCCCCCATCAGCTTCCCCCCATCCCACCCCCTGTCATCTTCTTCCCCCCTGTCATCTTTATCCCGCCTGTCATCTTCCTACCATCCCACCCCCTGTCATCTTCACCCCCCTGTCATCTTCCTACCATCCCACCCTTTGTCATCTTCATCCCTCCTGTCATCTTCCTACCATCCCACCCCCGTCTTCCTAACCCCCCCCCCTTCATCTTCATCCCCCCTGTCATCTTCCTACAATCCCACCCCCTGTCATCTACACCCCCCCTGTCATCTTCATCCCCCCTAATAGCTTCCTACCATCCCACCCCCTGTCATCTTCATCCCCCCTAATAGCTTCCTACCATCCCACCCCCTGTCATTTTCATCCCCCCCTGTACCCCACTGCCAGCTTCCTACCACCCAAGCCCCTTAAATTTACTGGTGCACATCATATATGATGGATGCAGGAAAAACATTTTTTGTGACAACATGGAGACAAGGACATTTGTCCTTACAGTGAAACCACCAATGCAGGGAATTTTTTATTTCAGTGACATCAAGGATGCATTTCTACCCAAAAACCATCTCACCCATAGTGCAGTGCCGTGTTTTAAAAAGGGGGAGGAGAAGCAGCAGTACACGGAGGTTCCCAGTGAGTAGCTGTGGAGGTGGGGGGGGGGGGGTAGGGGGGCATTAGGACAAGTCTGATCACTAAGGGAGAGCAGGCAGAGTTCCAAGCATAGCTAGAAAACTAACTATGACATGTTCTCCTGTTTAATGTTCTCAGTTTTTATTAGGCAAGCAGAGGGACTGGCAGGAAGATCAGGGGTTTTACATAAAGGAAGCAATACAAAGAACAGGGGACTTTCTCATATAAGTACATGGTTCAGCTCAGCAGGCACATACAGTATCAGGAATATGAAGTTTTGGGTTTACATACTTTTTAAATTCACCAAAAAGCTACCTTGCCAGCCACATTCTGAAGTCTCATGGTCTGTTTTAGTTACACTTTTATTTCTGTAATGCTTGATATGGGAGGGCTTCTCCAACCCAGTCAGCCATTTCCCCCCAAGTATACATACCTTTTTATACCAAGTCATAAGTGGTGTATACATGAACAGCTCCTCCATTTTCAATGGAAAGAAGTAGATATTATCAAACGGTAAAAGAGTTGGAAAGCGTTTGCGAATTCTGTGCTCATCTTCCTCTGTCTCGATATCCCCCAGTCCTTTCATAAAGAAGACAATTGGTCTGTCAGGGTAGACTCGGGCTGCTGATTCAATAGCACACAAGACCAGGGATGGTGGTTCCATTCTGTCTGTGGTCTCCATAAATAGGATTCCATTTCCTTTGCCTAGAATGGTATATGCTGTAATAGGTTTAGACGTTACATTTTTCAGCCTATGAGATTGCGCATCAGTGGAAATGGATGCTGAAACATCTGAAGTAAGTTTGATTGTGGCCTGTTGATTTTTTTGTTTAAAATACACGAATGCAAAAAGAACTATAGCGGTTATCAATATCACCTTGAATTTCGTTAAGTTTATCCACATGATGGCAGAGTCCCATGTCCAATCTACAAAAACAAAAATGGAAAAAAATGTGTTATTGAGTACTAACTCCATATTGAGTACTGTCTGTGATCGTTTTTTTACTTGCACTAACATTTACATTTTCAGGACAAGCTTTTGGGATGTTCCCTTCTTCGCAGTCCAAACATTACTGATAAACTATAGCTGGGTATACACATTCATTTTTTTTTTTTCCTCAACCAAAATGTTAAAACTAAAAAAAAAAAAAACAGATTACCTTGTCTACACAATGATGTGTGCTGCAAGGATCTCCCCATAATGCTATTGTATTCTGACAAAGGGAGGGCTTCCCCTGCCAGAATACACTGATCAGTGCTTGCAGCTATTAGCTGGGCTTTCAGCAAGACTGTTTGACAAAAGCTGGTTGTTAGACTGGTTTCTTTTGTACAGACCGCGGTACACATGTACTAAACGTCAGCCGGTTCCTGCTGAACCAGTTAAAGTGATTGTAAACAATCACCTTGTAAAAAAACCCATTCAGTTTAAAAAATAAATGAAAGGTAAAACATTTTTGTATATAGATATATAAAATATATATATATATATATATATATATATATATATATATATATATATATATATATATATTATCATCGATCCCATTTTTCCCTTTTTTAAAAGTGATCCCATCCCCTCTGTTCTCAGCTGCATAGGAGCTGGGGGGAGAAGAAGCAGCATCACTCTGAGCTTCCCCTTCCCAGTTGAATGGCTGTACAGCGGGGGTGTGTCAGGACAAGTCTGATCATTGGAGCAGGGAAGGCTGAGGTCCCAGCATAGCTAAAGAACTGACCATGGCATGCTCTCCTGCTTAGTCAGTTTTTAATAGGAAAACAGAGGGACTGGCAGGAAAATCAGGGATTTCACATAAAGGAAGCAATACAAAGAGAACAGGAGACTTTCTCATACAAGTACATGGTATAGCAGGCACATATCAGGAATATGAAGTGCTGGAACAAACACTTTAACTTTTGGTACGTGTGCCAGGCTTCAGTTTTAGCAAATGTTGAGTAAAACAATTTCTAGAAAAAAAAAAATAAAACACACATATACAAAAACACACCAACACATATACTTCTCCTTTAATTACCATTGCTACCATTGCTGTGTGACAAAAGAATTTTGGCCATATGCATCACAGGAGTGCAGTTCATTCTGCACTCCTATGACCCATTTTCAGCCGACAGCGGGCTTTGTCACAAAGCCAGTCAAGGCTTGTGAAAGACGCACTGTAAAGTCACCAAAGATCCCAGGACTGGGCAGCTGGCTCAGCCACTCAGCTGGGCCGCTAAAGAACTCATCCATTCAGGTATTATTGAAACAAAGAGCGTTGCATCCTTTTTTAAATCCTTTGTGCATTTGAAATTTGTTATGATGTAAAACTTTTATAGGTCAATGATGTGAGAAGTCTTATGATGTACTGTAAGTATTTGCCTTTGTGTATTGTATTTAGATGCCTTTTGAATGCCTGCTTTAATGCCTTTCCCTTTTTCACACTATTTAGCTTGCTATTTCATCCCCTGATATGTTTACTCCGATATGTGAGTTTCTTTTGAGCTGGCCTGCTCCTGTGGGTATTGTCCACTGAAGCTACCCTAAGGATTAGGTACCTTTCTCAATCCAAAGGGCCTGTCAGTCATGCTCCCTAGGACCTGTCATCCATGGCTTCTCCTTTAAAGAGGAAGCCATTACCAACCTAGCTTTTGCTGGTATCTATCCAGCAACTCTGGTTACTAGGAAATAGGGACACCCTGCAGCCTTGACCTGAAGGTGGAAGTAGTGTATGTGTGTTAGATTAGAAGGAAGAATGATTCTCCTCTCTCCTCCCTGTTGAGCTCCACATGGAAAGGAAACATTTGTTTGCTCCTATGTTTACCCCTTTGCTGCCATATGGGTAAGTGTAGAGCACCCCTTAAGGAGTCGTTGGTGAAACAGATTCCTTTACTGGAGATTAGTGCACATACAGCCAGGTATGCAGCATAGAACAGTTTAAGGGTATCTTTTTCATGTTTTATTGAAAAGTTGAACTTGGATAGGGAGGAGGAAGCATGGGATACCCCCAAAATTTGCTGAACTAACATCATTGAGGACTCCTCTCTTCACACTAAGCTACACAAAAAGTCGACTCTCTCTACAGCCTGGTGCCTATGACTTCAGAATTAAAAACTGCACAGAGTCACTAGGGCACAGCATGTAGTTCATTTACTTGCAATGCCACAGAATCATCAGCTGCCTCCTTCTGATATTCATCAGGCACTCTTCAGGGAGGGAGATACAGACTCACACTACCACAAGACAGCTTGACTTTCTTCCCCCAAATTCTACCAGGTATTCTTTAGTAAACTCACCACACCCAAAAGAAAACTCCCAGACCAGACTTTGCGAATAGGCCCCCCCAGCTTAAGCTCAAGCTGGGAACTCGATGACTCCTAAACAGAGACTCCAGCAGCCTTCCCTCAGGGGCAGAGTCCCCAGATAGGTGATAGGGGTCTCCTCTCAACAGAATTAGACACAGGATCCACACACCCTGCCCCAGGTCTCGGACTATTTATGGGCATTCCAGCCACTGGGCACACCTTCCCAAGGGATTGGCTAGATTTCCATAAATATTCAAGCTGCCTCCCTATTCTTCCTACCACTTTAATTCTAGAATCATCTAGAATCCTCTAGAATACAGGGCAAAGCAATCAGTTCAGCAGCCTGTTAGATACTCAAACGGGAACAATCAATTCCTGCTCCACTGACTACAGAGGAGCTAAACTAAAATTTACCTCACAACCTACATGACCTAAGAAGGTGCTATATTGGTATCATTCTGCTTGCACAGAGGTGGTCCTTACATAGTATAGTATACCATTTTAATGCTGTATTAACTTTTTTCTTTTTTTTTTATAATGTTCAGTTTCCAGTGAGTCAAAAGGCATGTAGTGTTGGACACATGCTTAAAACCCTGTGTCATTGAGGGCAGTTCATTGTGCTTGTTGTGTTACACTATGCAATTTATTATTATTTCTCTGTGTTCATATTTTGGTTTATAATTGCTCTGGGTCTTTAAGCTGTGTCCCTATCCTGTCTAGGCTAAACTCTCTCTCTTATCATACCTTTGTATATCCCCTCCCCTTCCTTCTCTCTGGAATCATTCCACTGTATCCTGTAATGGTGAAAACATCTTTCCATGTGGCTTACGACATCAACGTCTTTCTTTTTGTAGCACCCTCCTTAGGAAGTAGCATATGTGGAGTGAACTGCATCCTGCAGCTCCTTCTGCTTCCCTGTAAATACTGGTCCCAGCTCCACCCCTACAGAAAATACCAGCCCAACTGGCTGCTTTTTCTTCCCAGTCTACCCGGCTGCCATACTGGAGACTTCCCAGAGCAAGGTTGGATGAAGACATGCACACCACTATCTTCTAGAGAGACCTGCTACATGTGGCAGGCTCTCCCCTTGTCTGTCCTTGCACTGTGCTGATCTACTCACAATGTATTTCCTTGCTCCTGCTGCCTCTCCGGAAAGCTTCCTTCCAACTGCCTCCTGTAATGGGATCCTTCCAGGTGAACAACTCTAGCTCCGACCCGAGGTAAAACCCCTCCCAGGCAGGAGACCCTCAAGGCCCTCCCTCAGCACTGCTTCTCCATCTTCCACCCGACTCCCTTGCTGGCATGGCTCATGTCTATTTAAGAGCTCACTTAGTTCCCTGCTAGGCTCACTTCCTGGGAATTGACTAAGGACCCTTAAATATGCAGGGCAACCCTCCTGGCCTCTGCCCACTAATTTCTAGGAATATTCTTCAATATTCTAGAACAAGAGGGAGGCATAAGAGAGCTGCCTGGCTGAGTCATCCAGCCCTGAACTCCAATGAACCCTTACCCGGATTCCAAGATTCAGGCTTAGCCCTTAGCCCTGAGCCAGACTATAGTTTGCCTGCAGTACCACTAGTGGCACACTAGAAGGTGCTACATACAGTATAAATAAGCCCAATCAAGGTGAAACTAGGCAAGGTTGCGTAAGCCAAGGTGGGGACTGTGTTTGGAAGCCAACTACCTTGACTAAAGCTTACTGTAAGATTCTGGTACCTCTGGTACCCTTATTTTCCATTTTCTCTCAATATGCGTCCCACCTTTCTAATTAGGTGGTACGCATACACCTTTAAGACGGATGACGTCATCGCCGAGCGCCGCAGAGCGGCTATTTCAACCGCCGGCGTTCTCTCTCACGTTGTTCGTTCAACCTGCCTGTGTGTCCACATGCTTACAAGCTTGTCTTGCTACCGGAACCTCCAGCTATTCTCTTTTACTTGGAACAGACCGGAACCTCGCTACTGATCCCTGTATCTCGCTACTGGATCACTCCCTCACTACTGGACCCTTCTACTACTAACCTTACTAGTGATAAGTACCCCACAGGGGAATCCTCCATAACCTTACTTACACTATCTACCTCTGCACATTAAGGACTGTTACTATCTATGCATACTAATTCTATCATCTGCACTGTTACATAGATTGCTAGCTCTTGAGTCTACTACCATCTATCCTTGCACTGGGTTAGTCTATCCTGTATTTGTCATCTGCTGTCCTTACCACCTGTTACCATACTCGATTACTAACCTATCTGAATTCTACCTAATACCATCTAATACTCTCCTGAACATTTCTATCAAGTGCTTACCATCTCTGTCACTGTTCACACCTGTCTCTTCAGCACATCATCTTCATACTATCATATACATCCTATCACTCCAGGAACATCTTATTGAGTGTGTATATCTGTATGCTGAAGCTGACAGGCCCACAGTGATGAGTCTGGAGAGTTGGATCTGGTTATTCAACACATCTCTACATGACTACTGAGTGGAGATTCTGCAGCTGCAAATCCAGCCTACTACAAAAACGCAGGAGCGTTACAGATTGAACGAACCTAAAAAATGGATTCAGCAGAATTACCCACTCAAGTGACACAATTAACACAACAAGTAAATGCATTAATACTTGCTCTTACTGAAGTAAAAGAAGAAAATCAGACTCTGACACAGCAGGTAACCCGTCTTTCACGGCTTACTGCTGCTGAACCCCCTGAACCTAAAATAAACCCTCCTCTAGTGTTTACAGGTGATCGGAAAAAATTTTGTAAATTCAAAAACGCATGTCAATTGCTTTTTTTGTTAAAACCTCGTACATACCCTACTGATCAAATGAAAGTCTGTACCGTTATCTCATACTTAACGGGTGATCCACGGGCCTGGGCAGACTCTCTCTTTGAGAAAAATGATCAGCTTCTCAACTCCTATTCTTTATTCCTAGCGGAACTCGCTAGTTTATATGATGACCCCAACAGGCAGAGTACTGCTGATATTCAATTGAGGGCTTTAAAACAAGGAAGGAGACCTGTAGAAGACTTTGTAGCTGAGTTCAAAAGATGGACCCTTGATTCAGGGTGGAATGATACATCTCTGCGAACTCAATTCAGACTCGGGTTGTCAGAAGCTGTTAAAGACGAGCTCGCCCGAGCGGATTTACCTGGCACCTTGGATGCCTTAATACAACTCAGTATCAACATCGACAGGCGACTGCGTGAAAGAAAGGCTGAGAAATTGGGAATGCCATTGTCTAGTCCTTCTCGGATTTCGGCCGTTGACCCTACTCCCATGGAGGTAGGAACCATACGCCCACCTTTATCAACTACTGAACGAGCCAGAAGAAGATCCAGAAACCTCTGCATGTACTGCGCATCCCCGGATCATTTGATAAGCGTCTGTCCCCTTGTCCGCAAAAAAGAGGGTGAGTGCTCACATGTCTTGCTAGGAGGATTAACGACTTCCTTTTCTAACCCCTATCTCTTTGTTCATTTGACATTGCAGTGGGACCAGACTAGGATTACCACCAAGGCTATGATCGACACCGGATCTTGTGGAAACTATATTGATACACGTTTTGTTACCTTAAATAAAATACCTATTATTTCAAAACCTAAACCTGTTTCTGTTAGTTTCATTAACGGTATTCCACTATCTTCCGGTCCAATCACCAACCAGACACAAGCACTCCTTGTCACTGCTAACGAGTCTCATATGGAGATCACCACTTTTGATATACTATCTTCACCCCATTTTTCTATTATTTTGGGACTCCCCTGGTTACACACACATCAACCAATCATAGATTGGAAAAGACGGACTTTGTCTTTCCCTTCTCACTATTGTGAGATTACGTGTAACCTCCCATCTTATGGAAAGATCCTGTCTGTGGTGTCAGATGAGATTGCACCACTATGCTATCAGGATCTGTCCGAAGTATTCCTTGAAAAAAATGCTCAAGTGTTGCCTCCCCATAGGGATTATGATTGCACTATCGATCTACTCCCTAACAGCAAATTGCCTTTCGGTCATGTTTATCCTCTTTCACAGGATGAACTCTCTCATCTCAAGGAATACTTGGATGAGAATTTGACAAAAGGGTTCATCAGACCCTCTACTTCTTCCACAGCTGCAGGACTTTTCTTTGTCCGCAATAAGGATTCAAGTCTTAGGCCTATTATCGATTATAGGCAATTAAATACGATTACAATAAAGGATCGCTATCCTTTACCGCTCATCCCTGAACTCATTGAACAAGTGCGTGGGGCTACTTACTTCTCTAAATTAGACCTGAAAGGGGCATACAACCTAATCCGAATCCGTGACGGAGATAAGTGGAAAACAGCATTCAGAACCAGATACGGATTATTCGAATATCTTGTGATGCCATTCGGGTTGTGTAATGCTCCCGCAGCTTTCCAAAGGTTCATAAACGACATCTTTAGAGACCTAATTGATGTCTGTGTTGTAGTATATCTGGACGATATACTTATCTATTCTCGATCTCTCTCTGAACATATAAAACATGTAAGACTTGTGTTATCCAGATTACTCGCACACAATCTATACGTGAAATTAAAAAAATGCCTATTTCATAAAGAAGAAATATTATTCCTAGGATACATCATATCCAAAACCGGAATTAAGATGGATATGAGCAATATATCCTGTATTCTGGACTGGCCTATACCAACAACTCGTAAGGCATTACAGCGATTCCTTGGATTTTCAAACTTCTATAGGAAGTTCATCAAGAACTTTTCTGCCATTGTGAGACCTCTCACACAACTAACAAGTATAAAGAAACAATTCAAATGGTCAGAAGAAGCAAATCGAGCTTTCTGCTTGTTAAAATCAAGCTTTACTTCTGCTCCCATACTACGCCATCCAGACCCATCCCTCCAATATATTCTGGAGGTAGATGCGTCAAATATGGCAGTAGGAGCAGTTCTCTCCCAACGACCAACAAATACTTCACCACTCCACCCAGTTGCTTTCTTTTCAAAATCATTAAGCAGCCCAGAGGTGAATTACCCAGTGGGTGAAAAGGAGTTGCTTGCCATAAAACTGGCACTGGAGAATTGGCGACATCTACTTGAGGGTACCCGGTTACCAATACTCATATATACAGATCATAAAAACCTTCAATACCTCCAGACTAACAAAACTCTCTCCCACCGGCAGGTACGATGGTCATTATTCTTCCTAAGATTCAACTTCTTAGTGACCTACACGCCTGCAGACAAAAATAAAAAAGCGGATGCGCTATCACGATTAACCGAAGATAACTGCGCCGAAATCCCTTCTATTCCTATAATACCCTATGAACGTATTATTGGGGTTGTTCGTTCCCTGAAGGAAGAGATTTTGCACAGTATAGGATTGGATTCACCTCCACCACAACTAAGTACTGATGCAGAAGGCTTCCTCTATTACAACGACAAACTCTACATACCCCCTACTATGCGCACCAAGATCTTGGAGTTATCACATGATGTGCCCATGGCAGGACATATGGGTATGACGAAAACCCTTAATTTGCTTACTAGGCAGTTTTGGTGGCCTGATATGAAGACGTCTGTACAAAAATTTGTATCTTCATGTGACATCTGTGCAAGGTCCAAAATTGACACTACAAAACCATCTGGTCTACTCTGCAGTCTACCAATACCCCAGGTTCCATGGGAAGTTGTGTCCTTAGACTTTATAGTAGAACTACCACCTTCTAAAGGATTTAATACCATTCTAGTGTCAGTGGACCACCTGACAAAGATGGCACATTTCATCGCTATCCGTAGACTACCTTCATCTAAACAAACAGCGGAACTACTGATGAAACATGTGTTCAAGTTACACGGAATTCCAAAGACTCTTTTATCCGATGGTATGGTTCACAGTTCATCTCCAAATTTTGGCAAGCTCTTTGTCAAATATTACGGATTGAGCGAAAGCTCACTTCTCCCTACCACCCTCAGACCAACGGACAGACTGAAAGAGTCAACCAGTGTATAGAACAATATCTGCGTTGCTACACATCATACCTACAGGATGATTGGGTGGACCTTCTCCCTCTGGCGGAATTTGCTTATAACAACGCAACCCACAGTACTACTAAGCAAAGTCCGTTCTACTTGAACTATGGGTTTCATCCCACACTTCTTCCACCACGCATCCTACCATCAAGTAACCCAGTAGCCTCAGACTATCTTACCCAAGTAAAGGACTCTCTGGGTTTACTTAATACCACTATCTCACACGCCCATAGCCAACAAAAAAGGTACTACGACCTACGTAGAAGACCTTCTCCTCAGTATGCTATTGGGGACCTCGTTTGGCTATCGACAAGAAATTTAAGATTAAATATCCCTAGCAAAAAGCTTGGACCTTTATTTCTGGGACCCTTCCCAATTAAGAAACTTATTGGAAAAGCTGCAGTACAGCTCACCTTACCAGCAGATCTCAAGATCCATCCCATCTTCCATGTGTCGCTACTGAAACCCCATGTTCCTAATCAAGGAATAAGGCCTACCATCTTGCCTCCACCTCCAGTACAAGTTGAAGGTGGAGAAGAATATGAGATTAAGGAGATTTTGGATTCTCGTATCCACAGAGGAAGACTCCAGTATCTCATAAGATGGAAGAACTATGGACCCCAAGACCACACCTGGTTGGATACCACTGATGTTCACGCACCTAGGCTTATACGAAGGTTTCACTCGAAATACCCGGAGAAACCAGTGCTATAGGCCTTCCGGAGCCGGCCTTAAGGGGGGGGTACTGTAAGATTCTGGTACCCTTATTTCCCATTTTCTCTCAATATGCGTCCCACCTTTCTAATTAGGTGGTACGCATACACCTTTAAGACGGATGACGTCATCGCCGAGCGCCGCAGAGCGGCTATTTCAACCGCCGGCGTTCTCTCTCACGTTGTTCGTTCAACCTGCCTGTGTGTCCACATGCTTACAAGCTTGTCTTGCTACCGGAACCTCCAGCTATTCTCTTTTACTTGGAACAGACTGGAACCTCGCTACTGATCCCTGTATCCCGCTACTGGATCACCCCCTCACTACTGGACCCTTCTACTACTAACCTTACTAGTGATAAGTACCCCACAGGGGAATCCTCCATAACCTTACTTACACTATCTACCTCTGCACATTAAGGACTGTTACTATCTATGCATACTAATTCTATCATCTGCACTGTTACATAGATTGCTAGCTCTTGAGTCTACTACCATCTATCCTTGCACTGGGTTAGTCTATCCTGTATTTGTCATCTGCTGTCCTTACCACCTGTTACCATACTCGATTACTAACCTATCTGAATTCTACCTAATACCATCTAATACTCTCCTGAATATTTCTATCAAGTGCTTACCATCTCTGTCACTGTTCACACCTGTCCCTTCAGCACATCATCTTCATACTATCATATACATCCTATCACTCCAGGAACATCTTATTGAGTGTGTATATCTGTATGCTGAAGCTGACAGGCCCACAGTGATGAGTCTGGAGAGTTGGATCTGGTTATTCAACACATCTCTACATGACTACTGAGTGGAGATTCTGCAGCTGCAAATCCAGCCTACTACAAAAACGCAGGAGCGTTACACTTACAGTGTGATTCAGAGTGCGGCTCGGTCTTCACTTTTTGCTACATGTGCAAAAAAGTCATACTTGGAATTCAGCTTCCATAAATGTGCTTTAATCCTACTCAATCCACTTCTGTGCCAGCCCTCTTTCAGGTACACACAGCAGATAAAAAATGAGGTCTTATTTCTAAGAAAGGTAAAAAAAGCATGCCTAAATGTTAATTTATTTATGTTTGAACGGTATATCAGTGCAATTGTCTATAACCACTTGATGTTCTAGAGATAGATTAGGGTAATATGGTTTATAATTGTAATAGGGGGTTGGTTTGGTAGGGGAGTACAACATTGTTTATAACCACAAGAGGAGGTTTAAGCATGTTAGAGCAATAGTTCTCTACCCCTGTAAACCCAGGTACTAGCTGTAAACCCAGGTACTAGGTACATTCTTAAAAAAGAGTAAAGATCGTATAGCAAAACATATATTTACAATTCTTATTTATTAGAAGAAGGTAATCAATCAAAATAATACTGTAAATTACAGTATTCCTGTATAGGTTACTGTGACTTCACAATGACAAAAGAAAATGCAAGAATACATGCAGTCCCTAAGTTACATACATCTGAATTACATACAACTCATACTTACAAACAGAGGGAGAAAACAGGAAGTGAGAGGAAATCTACCCTTGAAAGGGAAATTTACTCCTGTAAGAGTTATCATGGGAAAAGGTGTCTCTACTGAAGCTTGATCACTAATCCTTGTTTCCACAACAACTCAAAAATTTAAAAATCCAATCATCATAGGGACAGAAAGTGAGGTAGAATCTTCTGAACAGGGGCACAGACAGCAAAAACTGAATTTTTGTTTTAGGACCAGCTAGGCATATAGACTTAGTCAAAAGACAAAAAGCATTAGCATATACACACCCACAGGGGCTGTCCCATCTGGCCAATACCCCCCCTGCATCACCACTCCCAACTCAGTTTGGTAGCATAGCAGTAGGTAATAAGAACCCCACAAAAGAGGGGCGGGGGCGGCGACTGTCGGAGGACTCAGAAAAAGGAATTTTACGGTAAGATTTTACAAAAATTCAGTTTTCTCTTACGCCCTCCGACAGTCGCCGCCTCCTCTAAGTCATCACAATGGGGATGTCCCAAAGCAGTATAGACATGAGGGGTGGGAGACGCAACCGTAGAAAAGGCAACGCAGTACCCACAACAGAGAAAGGAATCTTACATGCACTGTAAGAACCAACTGGGCAACAGAGAAAAAAACAAGCTCAACAGGAGCAAAAGCCCAGGAAAGCCAATGCCAACAGCCAGGGACCCAGAGAAAAAACTCAAGGGTCCATCATGGCACAGCCGCACTGAGAACTTTGCAGCCAAAAGAAGCATCATCTGATGCCAGAACGTCTACTTAGTAGAACTTGGAAAAACGTGTGCACAGACGACCAAGTCGCCGCCTTGCACACCTGGGCCACCGAGGCCCGATGCCAATAGGTCCAGGAAGTACTCAAAAACCTGGTAGAGGGCGCCCTAACAGGGAAGGGCGGAACCCGTTCCGTCAAGGCGTAAGCTTGTTCAATGGTCTGTCTGATCCACTTGGCAATAGTCGCTGCGGACGCAGCCATGCCCTTCCGAGGTCCCTCAGGAAGGACAAAGAGGGAATCCGTCTTCCGAAAAGACTCCGTAGACGACAGGTAAACCCTGATCGCCCTGACAACATCCAAGGAATGCAAGGCAATCTCCTTTGGATGTATTGTCTTCGAACAAAGCGAAGGCAGGACAGTGTCCTCATTAAGGTGATAATCCGAGATCACCTTGAGAAGGCAGGATGGGGGTGGTCGCAAAACCACCTTATCCCTGTGAATTATCAAGTAAGGGGAGCGGCAAGACAACGCCGCCAGCTCCGACACACTGCGAGCCGAAGTGATCGCCACAAGAAAAGCAACTTTCTTCGACAGCAGAGGCAACGACATCTCCCTGACATATTCAAAGGGAGCCCGCTGCAACGCGGACAGGACCAAGTTCAGGTCCCATGGAGGTAAAGGCTCCTTCCTGGGAGGAGCCAAATGTCGCACACCTTGAATGAATGTGCGCACCAAGGAACGAGACGCCACAGGACGTTGGAAAAAGGACCGCCAGTGCTGACACCTGGCCCTTTATTGTGGCCAGCGCCAGGCGCAGATCCACTCCAGACTGGAGGAAAGCCAAGAATCACGACCCCAAGTAAGAACGAGGGGAAAACCCCCTGGACTCACACCAGGTGAAGTAGGCCTTCCAGGCACGGTAATAGATCTTACCAGAGGAAGATTTCCTAGCCTTGATCAAGGTAGGAATAACCTCAGAGGATAGACCCTTGTCCTTCAAGACCTGGGTCTCAACAGCCAGGCCGTTAAAGCCAGCGACTGTAAAGCAGGATGGAAGATAGGACCTTGAGACAGGAGATCTTCCCGCAGAGGCAGGCGCCACGAAGGTGCCACTGCCAGGCGAACAACGTCAGCGTACCAGGACCGGCGAGGCCAGTCCGGTGCCACAAGAATCACCATGTGTGGTTCCGAGGCCAATCTGCGAAGGAACCGGGATAGCAACTGAAACGGAGGAAAGGCGCACAGCAGACGATACTGATGCCAAGGGGCCACCAACGCATCCGAGGCGTCCGCCAATGGATCGCGCGGTCTTGCCACGAAGCTTTCCACCTTTCGGTGTAGCCGGGATGCGAACAGATCCACATCTGGGGATCCCCAATTCACACACAGCATCTGAAAGACCTCCGGGTGAAGGGACCATTCCCCCTGGTCCAGGGTCAGGCGGCTCAGATAGTCGGCCTGCCAATTTTTCACACCCGGAATGTATCGCTCTTAGTTCCAGTACATTTATTGGGAGGGAGGATTCCTCCTCCGACCAAGTGCCCTGGGCAGATAGGATGCCCAGGACTCCACCCCAGCCCGACAGGCTGGCGTCCGTGATAACCACTGTCCACACCACAGGGCGGAAGGACTTGCCTTCCGCCACCGACGGGGACTGGATCCACCACAGAAGAGTCAATCTGGACCGGCGACTCAAGGAGACATCCAGATCCAAGGACTGAGGAAGTCTGTCCCACCTGGCCAGGACCTCCCATCTGGAGAGCCCGCGTGTGGAACCGCCTCGAAGGTCGACACCATCAACCCCAGGCCCCGCATGCAGGTCCTGAGTGACGAGGACGGATCGTCCCCGAGGGACCTGAGTACGTCCCGCAAAGTCCGGAGCTGTCCTCCGGCAAGAATACCTTTGCCTGAGAAAAGTCCAGAACCATTCCCAGATAAGCGACGGAGACAATGCTGATTCCTGAACGTTGACGGTCCATCCGAACTCCTGGAGCGTCTGTACCGTGATGGACAGATCGCGCACAAGGTCCTGGCTGGCCCTCGATCTCAGAAACAGATCGTCCAGGTACCCCAGGACCGCAATGCCTGGGGCCCGTAGCAGGCCCAGGACCGGACCAACACCTTGGTAAACACCCTTTGTGCCGAAGCGATACCGAAAGGCAACGCCACAAACTGGTAGTGGTCCTTTGCAATAGCAAACCAAAGGTACCGCTGATGACCCTCGAAAATGGGGACGTGCAGGTACGCATCCTTCAGATCTATCGAAGCCAGGAATTCTCCCGGCCTCAAGGAGGCCACAACCGAACGGAGAGACTCCATTTGAAACCGTCGAATTCGCACAAAGCGGTTCAGTGCTTTCAGGTCAAGAATAGGACGCACTTTGCCCACTTTCCTGAGCACAGTGAACAGATTCGAATAAAAACCCCAAAACCTGTCCCGATGAGGCACCGGGACAACCACTCCCTGAGCCAGCAGGTCCTGCACCGCCCGATGCAAATCCTGCAGACGCCCCGGAAGCAGATGGAGATTGGAGGGAAAGAATCTGTCTGCCGGCCTTGAAAGGAATTCGATCTTGCATCCTGATCGAACGATTTCCTGGACCCACCTGTCCGACATCCGGAGCAGCCAAGGTTTGGAGGAAACCGCGCAAACGTCCCCCCACCCCAGAAACGGTTGAGGGCGCCCATTCAGGCAGAGGCGGAGTGTCACGCCGAGCCGGCATTGCCGGCTTTCTGCTTACCCGCCCAGGGCTTCCTCTGGTTGCCCTGGGCCTTGAAAGGCTTGCCCATGGATTGGTTCCGAAAGGCACGAAAGGACTCCTGATTAGACCTAGGCGCAGAACCCCGCTTGCCTCGGAAGGACTTGTTCTTCGGGTTCTGGGGCAGTATAGCGCTCTTGCCCCCCCGTGGCGCCTTTTACCAGGGTATCCAACGCCTCGCCAAAAAGACGAGAGCCAACATAGGGAAAATCAGCAACAGTTCACTGTGAGGACTGGTCGGCCGACCAGCTCTTCAGCCATATCAGTCGCCGGTGAGGCACCGCGACACTCGAGAGGCGAGCCACCAAGGGGGCCTCATTTAATGCTGCATCACACAGACACATGACTCCTTGGTGGACCTGATCCACCATTTCCAGTCGGGCATGCGGCACGTCATCAGACACCAGGTAGCTACGACGCACCTAGATCCAATCAGCTACCGCCTGTGAGCAACGAACCCGCCACCGTATAGGAATGGCGGGCTAGAGACTCCAACCGCCGGTTCGTGAGATCCCGGAAAACCGGAGTATCCTCAAGAGGAACTAAGGTAGCCTTGTTCAGCACGGCCACAGTGTGATCTACCTGTGGAGGCACACACCAACGCGAGTCCGTAGCAGGCGCAAAAGGATAAAGCAATTTGAACCGACTAGGCACCACGAAACAGACGTTTTAACGTGCGCCACATTTCATTAACAGTGTAATGAAAAGCAGCTGGGCAGGGAAAAACCTGCGCAGACTTGCGGGTTCTGCGCGTCCCAAAAAAGGACACAATGCCCGGAGGATCGGGCTCACCCTCTAAATGCAAAGTTTCCTTTACAGAAAACAATCAACTCATCCATGGTCGCCCGTTCATCAGGGGACCCTGGGGAGGATGTGTCAACACCCTCAATGTCAGCCTCCCCCTCAGACCCCGGGGGGTCCAGGGATGAGCGGGACCCTGAAAAGGGCACGCTTGCAGCAGCAGCCGCAGCATCAGCCATATCCCCATCTGAATCAGAAGAGAGAGACAGCCTGGGCCTTTGTCTTGCAGCCCGTTCAGACATCAGCATTTCCACATTTGCCACTAAAGTCGCAACTACAGCAGCCAGATCAGGTCGCAGCGGAGCCACAGGAGAACTGGGGCCCCCCACCAAAGCAGGAGGAAACTTGTTTTCCTGAGAATCCATGGCTCAATACAGTAAAAAATTACAGTGCAAAAAATCAGTGTACTGTCCCCTTAAATAGCGCTGCGGAGTGCGCAGCCCACCGCTACTGTCACAGCAATGAAGACCCCCAAAGGAGAAAGAAAAACTGAGCCAGAAGCAGCATGCAGAAGAAGACTGAGAGGGATACACTGCAGAGCCCGCAGATCGTTGCTACCTGTGCCTGTGCTGTCGCAGAGAAAAAAGGAAATGCTGTTGGGAGGGGCTGGCTATAAGCCAGACCTCAGGGAAAATGGCTGCCCCATAGGGAAGCATAGGAGGCTTCACTAAAATGGCCGCCGACATGAAGCCGAACCGATCGTTCTCCCGCCCCTAAAATGGCGGCGGATGGCGCCAAAAACGAGCGGTATACTCACCCCAGAGGGGCCACACAGTGTGCATAGCAAAAAACATGGTGGACCGCGCAAATTTTCGCCCGCAGCGGTCGCCGCACCAGACACACGGCTGTACCCCCAAACATGCACCTAAGGTGACACAGGGACAGGGACCCCCAGCAATCAGACATATCTGTACAAAAAACGAACCCCGCAGGGATCGCACAGGGAGTCACACAGGCACAGACATGGGGACACACAGCAACACAGACTGCCACCCCAGACAGAGGCCCCACACAGAAAAGTACTTACCTGTACCCGATGGCGTGGGGAAGCCTCTATGCACGGATAAACCTCTGTCCTCATCTGACAGGGAGTGCCGTGAGCCAGGGACATGACGCTGCAGTACCGCAGACGAGTCCTGTGAGGTAGCCACCTCACGGCTGCATCCCTGCATCGAACAGGGATGGGTCGTTCTTAGTGCCAGGGCGAACCATTGCTGAACGCTCGATGGCGGGCTGGGGGTCCATCTGACCCTCAGTGCCCTGGAGAACCAGGGCGGCCAGTCCGAATCCCAGCACCGCATGATCCATCTTCATCCGAAGACTAAACTAACACTAAAGCTGACAAAATAAACAGCTAGTAAAGTGAGAGAAAAAACTGACATTTTCAAAGAAAATCAAATAAAAGATCAGGAATAGTGTTGAGCGAACACAGACTGTATTATTCGTGTTCGTACCGAATAATTGGATTTTTTGTACCCGAACACGGACACGGACACTTTACTGTATGTTCGGGTAAAAATCCGTGTTCGGTCGTTTTATTTCCGGGTTTTGCATGCTTTGGCGCTCTTTTCATGGCGGGCTTTCAACAGCCAATCAACAATCGTTTAACTGGTGTGCCTTAAGCCATCCCAGCCATGCCTGCAAATGTCTCAGTAGCTGTGATTGGCCGTCTGAAGCATGTGACCAAGTCTTTATAAGTTCGAGGCAGCCGCAGCGGCGTCATTATGCTGCTTAGATTCAGGGACAGAGCACACATCAACGTGCTGGCTGCTGATTAGGGAAAGATAGGCAGGAAAAAACCATTTGTGTCCGGATAGAATTGAGGGACAGGTCGGAGTGTTTAGGCAGGGCGAGTTGTAGGCATTTTAGGGATAGAGTCTGCTGAATTATAGGGTCAGTGTCTTCTACAAACTACAATCGATATTGCTGTGTGGGGGGTGGGGTGAATCTGCACTCAATCCTGATCTACGATCTCTTCTCAATCCTGTTAGGGACAGAGTCTGCTGAATTTTAGGGAAACTGTGTTCTACAAACTACAATCGATATTGCTGTGTGGTGTGGGATTGGAGATAGGCAGGTGTCAGTGATCCACATCCATTTTTCTGTGTGTGAGCTGCAGTGAACACAATCTTTTTGGGCTGCAGTGAACACAATCTTTTTGGGCTGCAGTGAACACAATCTTTTTGGGCTGCAGTGAACACAATCTTTTTGGGCTGCAGTGAACACAATCTTTTTGGGGTGCAGTGAACAAAATCTTTTTGGGGTGCAGTGAACACAATCCTTTTTGGTGTGCAGTGAACACAATCTTTGTGGGGTGCAGTGAACAAAATCCTTTGTGGGGTGCAGTGAACACAATCTTTTTGGGGTGCAGTGAACAAAATCCTTTTTGGGGTGCAGTGAACAACATCCTTTTTGGGGTGCAGTGAACACAATCTTTTTGGGGTGCAGTGAACAAAATCCTTTGTGGGGTGCAGTGAACACAATCTTTTTGGGGTGCAGTGAACAACATCCTTTTTGGGGTGCAGTGAACACAATCTTTTTGGGGTGCAGTGAACAAAATCCTTTGTGGGGTGCAGTGAACACAATCTTTTTGGGGTGGAGTGAACAACATCCTTTTTGGGGGTGCAGTGAACAACATCCTTTTTGGGGTGCAGTGAACACAATCTTTTTGGGGTGCAGTGAACACAATCTTTGTGGGGTACAGTGAACAGAATCTTTGTGGGGTGCAGTGAACACAATCTTTGGGGGGTACAGTGAACACAATCTTTGTGAGGTGCAGTGAACACAATCTTTGTGGGGTGCAGTGAACACAATCATTGTGGGGTGCAGTGAACTCAATCTTTGTGGGGTACAGTGAACACAATCTCATACTTCTGAAGGTTTGAGGGTGCTGCCTGTTCCATACTCCCCCTACTCCTCATCTAGCCTTTTAGGGGTACAAACAATAGTAATTGGGGCCTAGTGTGGTTGTGTACGTGTGATATACATACACTTTTTTGGGATCATATTTTCTATTCCGCTATTTAATCAAAAACCTTTGGGGATCAGTTAAATTGGGGGATAGTCTGTGTTGGTACGTGTGAGAGAGATCCACCTTTCCAAGTTGTTGGGGTTCATCTCATACTTCTGAAGGTTTGAGGGTGCTGCCTGTTCCATACTCCCCCTACTCCTAGCCTTTTAGGGGTACAAACAATAGTAATTGGGGCCTAGTGTGGTTGTGTACGTGTGATATACATACACTTTTTTGGGATCATATTTTCTATTCCGCTATTTAATCAAAAACCTTTGGGGATCAGTTAAATTGGGGGATAGTCTGTGTTGGTACGTGTGAGAGAGATCCACTTTTCCAAGTTGTTGGGGTTCATCTCATACTTCTGAAGGTTTGAGGGTGCTGCCTGTTCCATACCCCCCCTACTCCTCATCTAGCCTTTTAGGGGTACAAACAATAGTAATTGGGGCCTAGTGTGGTTGTGTACGTGCGAGATACATACACTTTTTTTGATCATATTTCCTATTCCGCTATTCAATAAAAACCTTTGAGGATCAATTGAATTGCGGGATAGTCTGTGTCGGTACGTGTGAGAGAGATCCACCTTTCCAAGTTGTTGGGGTTCATCTCATACTTCTGAAGGTTTGAGGGTGCTGCCTGTTCCATACCCCCCCTACTCCTCATCTAGCCTTTTAGGGGTACAAACAATAGTAATTGGGGCCTAGTGTGGTTGTGTACGTGCGAGATACATACACTTTTTTTGATCATATTTCCTATTCCGCTATTCAATAAAAACCTTTGAGGATCAATTGAATTGCGGGATAGTCTGTGTCGGTACGTGTGAGAGAGATCCACCTTTCCAAGTTGTTGGGGTTCATCTCATACTTCTGAAGGTTTGAGGGTGCTGCCTGTTCCATACTCCCCCTACTCCTCATCTAGCCTTTTAGGGGTACAAACAATAGTAATTGGGGCCCAGTGTGGTTGTGTACGTGTGATATACATACACTTTTTTTGGATCATATTTTCTATTCCGCTATTTAATTTAACTGGGCCTCCATGCGAGACCTGTGTGCCTTGTTGCGCTGTTTTGAGTACTCCACCAACATGGCCAGTGGCAATGACGCCGTTCTCAGCTTAACTATCCCACTTCTATGCCTCCTTGAAAAAACAATTCGGGCGATGATGGAAGAGGATGTGGCACAGGATGAGGAGGAGGAGGAGGATGAAGAGGTAACATTTCCAAGGCTTTCAGGGCAGTCATTCGCAAGGGGCTCCGAGGGTGGGTTCCTGCACACGCAAACGCCAGGGACGCAATTGTCCAGCAGGGGCACAGTTCTGGAGGATGAGGAGGATGAGGAGGAGGAGGAGCTGGAGGAGGAGATGGAACCATGTTCACAGCAGGGTGGCACCCAGGCCAGCTCATGGCCATCACTGGTGCGTGGCTGGGGGGATACAGAGGACACGGACGATACACCTCCCACAGAGGACAGCCTTTCGTTGCCTCTGGGCAGCCTGGCACACATGAGCGATTACATGCTGCAGTGTCTCCACAACGACCGCCGAGTTGCCCACATTCTAACTTGTGCTGATTACTGGGTGGCCACGCTGCTGGATCCCCGTTACAAGGACAACGTACCGTCCTTAATTCACTCACTGGAGCGCGATCGCAAGATGCGCGAGTACAAGCGCACGCTGGTAGACGCCATGCTGCTGGCATTCCCATCTGACAGCGGGGCCACAGTGGAAGCACAAGGCAGAGGAGGAGGAGGAGGAGGAGGTCGCCAACGCAACCAGGGCACCGCCAGCACCTCAGAAGGCAGGGTTAGCATGGCCGAAATGTGGAAAAGCTTTGTCAGCACGCCACAACAAACAGCAGCACCAGCAGCTCAGATGGAACGTCTTAGCAGGAGGCAGCATTTTACCAACATGGTGGAGCAGTATGTGTGCACACGCCTACATGTAGTGAATGACGGGTCTGCCCCCTTCAACTTCTGGGTCTCCAAATTGGGCACATGGCTTGAGCTTGCCCTTTACGCCTTGGAGGTGCTGGCGTGCCCTGCAGCCAGTGTATTATCTGAACGGGTATTTAGCACGGCTGGGGGCGTTATAACAGACAAGCGCAGCCGCCTGTCCAGAGACAATGTGGACAAGCTCACGTTCATTAAAATGAACCAGGCATGGATCCCACGGGACTTTTCCTTACCTTATGCAGAATAGCAATGGATACTGACCTTACCCACCCATTGTTCCATTTTTGCTCTTTCTCACTCTTTTGGGGTGTACCCTCATTTAAAATTTTTGAAAAGAAGCAGTGTTGGCTACCTCGTCCTCCTCCTCAGGGCCAGATTAATGTAGGGGCTATTGGAGCTGCAGCTCCAGGCCCCTACCTTTTATATAGGCCCCGGGTTGGCCATATTCACTGTTACCGCTCTTCTGTCACTTGTAAACACAGAAGTCTGGCTTCTATGCTCGCTTCCCCAGGCAGCACCCTCAGAACCTCCCCACACAGCGTGAAGGCCGGACAAGGAGGGACAGTTGGCGATGCATGGATGTGTTTATGGGCTTCAGAGACAGCATCCCATGTTGAATTAGGCATGCATGGCTGCACCCTTCCTCCTCTGGGTGCATGGCAAGGCACGGCCCTTAAGGCCCTTCAAAATCCTCAGCACCAAGCCCATGATGCTGTTAATCCGGCCCTGGTCCTCCTCCACCGCCGCTTCCACCTACACCGCCCATAGGTGTGCGCAGCCTATTGCATTAAGGTGTGCACCCCAAAGTTGAAATACACATGCATGTGTTTGCCAGCAGGGAGAGTAATGTATCGGGGCCATGTACCTGTAGGCAAGGAGAAATAGAGCAGAGCAGGTCCCAGGGAGATCTTTCCCATCTCCTCACTGGCAATGCTATGTGCCCTAGGTGATTAGGGTGTGCCCAGGCACACCCAGCACACCCTGTGCGCACGCCTATGTCACCGCCACATCCACCACCACCTCAACCTCCCTCCTACTCCATATGGGCCTCGTCCTTCAGAGATGAAGAAGAACATTGTTTTATTTTTCTGTTTTTTTTTTGTTGTTTTAAGTTATTTCCCTATCCACATTTGTTTGCAGAGCACTTGCCATGCTCTTAATTACGTTTTGCTGCCATTTGCAGCACTCTAGCCCTTTCCTTTGGTGTTTTAGAGCCATTTTAGTGCCTTAAAGTTCGGGTCCCCATTGACTTCAATGGGGTTCGGTGTCCGGGAAAAGTTCGGTAAAAGTCCGGGACACGGACCCGGACTTTTTTTTAAAGTTCGGCCGAACCCGTCGAACACGGACATCTAGGTGTTCGCTCAACCCTAATCAGGAAGGCTGAGACTAAAGCCCCAGCACAAGGAGAGTCTAACTAGTCCTGATGCTAGGCAGATTAAAACTGAGTTGGGATTGGTGATGCAGGGGGGGGTATTGGCCAGATGGGACAGCCCCCGTGGGTGTGTATATGCTAATGCTTTTTGTCTTTTGACTAAGTCTATATGCCTAGCTGGTCCTACGGACAGGTGGACAATACCCCATTGTGATGACTTAGAGGAGGCGGCGACTGTCGGAGGACGTAAGAGAAACAAACATTACAGGGGTGTGAACCTTTCCCTATGCGATCTAAACAACTTAAAAAATGTTTTTTTGGGCTGGAGTTACACTTACAAACAAAAATGTACATGTTTCAACTAACTTACAAATGTAACCTAAAGTGAATGTAAACCTGATTCATGAAATGTGACCTGGGCACATAGCTGTAGTGTTTACTTGTCTCTCTCCAAAGCCCTGAGTCCCATGTCTTTCTGATGCTCTATTATTCTGTTATCAGCATGATAACTTCTGACAAGTTCTCTGAGAGAGATGGGAGATAAATGCACCTGAAAATTTGTGTTGGGGTGGGTGCTATAAATAGATTAGCGGAGAGCTGGTCTATTCACAGCACAGCTCTGCACATTCCTTCCTTCCTTCCTCCTCTGTGGAGGGGGTGTGTGTGCCTTTCCTCCAATTAGCTGTCACACAGTGTATGCCTAGACTACACTCCTACTGCTAAAACAGGAAGAAAAAAAAAAATCTAACACAAAGTATACTTTCTAAACAATATATAAAAGCTGAAAACAGCAGATATACATGTAAAACGTATATAAGGAGATTGGTTTCATCCCCGTGTATCATCTGAGGCTGTTCACTTCACTAAGTATAGGAGAGGGTTTACATCCACTTTAAGAACAAACCTACAGAACCTATCTTGCTTGTAACCAGGGGACTGCCTGTATGTAAACCTAAAATGTTATATTCCTGATATGCTCCTGCTGTACCATGTACTTGTATGAAAAAGAATCGTGTTCTCTTTGCATTGCTTCCTTTGTGTCAAATCCTTGGTGTTTCTGGCAGTCCCTCTGCTTTCCTATTTAAAAACGGACCACACTAGGCATGAGAGTACAATGTGATCAGTGTTCTGGCTGTGCTGGGAGCTAATCCAATGATCAGACTTGTCCTGGCACTTCCTACCCCCCCCCCCCCCCGCACAGCCATTCACTGGGGAGATTAGTGTTCTGCTGTTTCTCCTCCCCCAGCCCTTATGCAACTGAGAAAAGAGGGTATGTGATCACTTATTGAAAAGGAAGGCTGGAAAAAGTGTTTGTTTTTTTCAATCAAAAAATGTTTTGCCTTTCATTTCTGTTTAAAACTGAATGGGTTGTTTTACAAGGTGAGGGTCTACGTACTTTCCAAAAAAAATCCAAATAGACAGATGAAATTTCAAAGATGCTATAGAGGAGTATTTCCATTGGCAGGAAGAGAAGCAGATGACCCAGCTGAGGATTGACATGTGGTGAATACATAAAAGCGAAATTAGCCTATCATGAAAATGAGAGGCAATACAATTTGGTGAATGTCTTACAGGGAGTGGGTTTCACTGAAGCATGTGGTGAAGTGTGGAAATGGACATAACACATGAAGAATTTTCTTTTTTTTTTATTTCATGATTCTTTTTTGGAGTAAAATCACATGAGGGCTCGTGTTTTAATTTTTATTTTTGATGATAAACGGAGGTATAGCACCATCTAACCTGGATTGGGTATCAGTGGGTACAGTGGGTGTGCATTAATTGATATTAATGGTGGCAACAACACCTTATTTTAGTTTGATTGAGTATTGGTCAATTGTGATATTTTTCCAGGGCACAACATATGTTGTGGTTAATAACTACATTATTACCTAGTAAGAACATCAAAAACATTTGAAGTGTACAATACCTTTAAAGTAAGTAGTTGTAAAGGTAGAAGTTTTTTTTTTTTTTTTTTTTTTTACCTGAATGCATTCTCTGCATTAAGGTAAAAAATATTCTCTAAACAGGACAACCCCAGCCCCCCTAAATACTTACCTGAGCCAAATCTTGATTCAGCACTCTGCCAGAGATAACTCTCTCAACTCTCCCTCTATCCTCAATGGACATGGAGACAGCAGAAGGCAGCCATTGGCTCCTGCTGCTGCCATTCACAGCCTGTGAGGAAAGTGAAGGGGGGGGTGGGGCCGAACTGTGCTGTGTGTGTCTATGGACACGCAGAGCACCACTTGGAATCAAGCCTGCCCCATTCCCCTCTAAGCAAGCAGCTTGCTATTGGGGCACTCAGCAATGGGGGGGCAGGAACACTGGCAGGAGACCAGAGAAGAGGATCGAGGCAGCTCCATGCAGCAAGTAGAAAGTGTTTAATGCCTATTTTTTTTTTAATTAAACGTTTACAATTACTTCAAGTGGGTTATTCTTACTTGGAAAACTTTTTGGTTTAGCTTATATTTACACTTTAACACCTTCCCATGCAGACTATAGCAGAATGATGACTGGGCGGTGGCTTTAATGTTCTGAGTGGACGTCACATGATGTCCTCTCAGAAAGCGCCGCACAGCAGTGCGATCTGGACACAGCCGATGGCTGATCAGTGTTCCGGCTCACTGCTGGTACCATTTGACCAATTACAGAAGATCACATGACAGTTGTAAAAAATGGATGGCTTCCTTTCAGGCCATCCATTGTGTACAATTGTGTTGCTAACAGTGATTGGTCAATGTGATCATATGGTACAGACAGGGCCAATTACAGCTCATCTGCACCATGTGATTAGCTTTGACCAATCACAGCTAATCTCAACAAAACAAGCTAAATAAATCAGTTTCATTCAGTAAAATGCTTGCTTATAGCACTGTAATTCACTGCTATAAGCAATCATAATGTGTACAAAAATAAATAAATAAATCACTCCCCCAGAGTAGTCCAATGTTACATTAGTAATATTATATTGCTCTGGTCACAGTGTGTTTAAAAAAAAAAAACATATAAAACTAAAAAAAAAAAAAAAAAAAAAACGTACATATTTTTTTTTCATTTCTTTATTTTCCAAAAATCACACTTTCAAACACCCACCATAACTCTTACTAAATACCTTGGATTGTATACTTTCCAAAAAGGGGTAATTTGGGGGATATTTGTACTGTCCTGACATTTTAGGGCCTCAATAATATACACTGATTTGGGTTATTTTTCATCAAAGAAATGTAGCAGAATACATTTTGGCCTAAATGTATGAAGACTAGGGTTGAGCGAACACAGACTGTATTATTCGTGTTCGTACCGAATAATTGGATTTTTGTTACCTGAACACGGACCCGAAAACTTTACTGTATATTCGGGTAAAAATCCGTGTTCGGTCGTTTTATTTCCGGGTTTTGCATGCTTTGGCGCGCTTTTCATGGCGGGCTTTCAACAGCCAATCAACAAGCGTTTAACTGGTGTGCCTAAGCCATCCCAGCCATGCCTACAAATGTATCAGTAGCTGTGATTGGCCGTCTGAAGCATGTGACCAAGTCTTTATAAGGTTCGAGGCAGCGCCGCTGCAGCGTCATTCTGCTGTTTAGTTCAGGGAGAGAGCACACATCAACGTGCTGGCTGCTGATTAGGGACAGACAGGAAAAAAAAAACATTTGTGTCCGGATAGAATTGAGGGACAGGTCGGAGTGTGTTAGGCAGGGCGAGTTGTAGGCATTTTAGGGAGAGAGTCTGCTGATTTTTAGTGTCAGACAGTGTGTTCTACAAACTATAATCGATATTGCTGTGTGGGGTGGGGTTTGCAGTCACCCGATCTACGATCTTATCAATCCTTTTAGGGACAGAGTCTGCTGATTTTTAGGGTCAGACAGTGTGTTCTACAAACTACAATCGATATTGCTGTGTGTGTGGGGGGGGGGGTTTGCAGTCACCCGATCTACGATCTTATCAATCCTTTTAGGGACAGAGTCTTCTGATTTTTAGGGTCAGACAGTGTGTTCTACAAACTACAATTGATATTGCTGTGTGGGGGGGGGGGGGGGGGTTTGCAGTCACCCGATCTACGATCTTATCAATCCTTTTAGGGACAGAGTCTGTTGATTTTTAGGGTCAGACAGTGTGTTCTACAAACTACAATCGATATTGCTGTGTGGTGTGGGATAGGAGATAAACAGGTGTCAGTGGTCCACATCCATTTTGCTGTGTGTGGGCTGCAGTGAACACAATCTTTTTGGGGTGCAGTGAACACAATATTTTTGGGGTGCAGTGAACACAATCTTTTTGGGGTGCAGTGAACACAATCTTTTTTGCCCACTGAGGAGGAGGGAGAAAAGTATTTTTCTATCAGGCACTGTGTGCAGCATTTTTCCTTCAGCTGTGCTGTGCTGAGTGACTGATCATACACTGCTGTGTTCAGTTCACATGTGCTATTATTGAGTGGTTTCAAAAATCATACACTTTTTTTCTACTCCACTATTCAATATACAGCCTTGGGTTAAAAAAAATTAAATTGTGGCCTGCAGTAGAGCTGAATGATATTTGGGGTTTTTGGGGTTCATCTCATACTTCTGAAGATTTGAGGGTGCTGCCTGTTCCATACTCCTCCTACTCCTCATCCAGCCTTTTAGGGGTACAAACAATAGTAATTGGGGCCTAGTGTGGTTTTGTACGTGTGAGATACATACACTTTTTTTGATCATATTTTCTATTCCGCTATTCAATAAAAACCTTTGGGGATCAGTTAAATTGCGGGATAGTCTGTGTTGGTACGTGTGAGATCCACCTTTCCAAGTTTTTGGGGTTCATCTCATACTTCTGAAGATTTGAGGGTGCTGCCTGTTCCATACTCCTCCTACTCCTCATCCAGCCTTTTAGGGGTACAAACAATAGTAATTGGGGCCTAGTGTGGTTTTGTACGTGTGAGATACATACACTTTTTTTGATCATATTTTCTATTCCGCTATTCAATAAAAACCTTTGGGGATCAGTTAAATTGCGGGATAGTCTGTGTTGGTACGTGTGAGATCCACCTTTCCAAGTTTTTGGGGTTCATCTCATACTTCTGAAGATTTGAGGGTGCTGCCTGTTCCATACTCCTCCTACTCCTCATCCAGCCTTTTAGGGGTACAAACAATAGTAATTGGGGCCTAGTGTGCTTCTGTACGTGCGAGATACATACACTTTTTTTGATCATATTTCCTATTCCGCTATTCAATAAAAACCTTTGGGGATCAATTAAATTGCGGGATAGTCTGTGTTGGTACGTGTGAGATCCACCTTTCCAAGTTTTTGGGGTTCATCTCATACTTCTGAAGATTTGAGGGTGCTGCCTGTTCCATACTCCTCCTACTCCTCATCCTGCCTTTAGGGGTACAAACAATAGTAATTGGGGCCTTGTGTGCTTCTGTACGTGTGAGATACATACACTTTTTTTGATCATATTTCCTATTCCGCTATTCAATAAAAACCTTTGGGGATCAATTAAATTGCGGGATAGTCTGTGTTGGTACGTGTGAGATCCACCTTTCCAAGTTTTTGGGGTTCATCTCATACTTCTGAAGTATGTAGGGGTACAAACAATAGTAATTGCGGCCTAGTGTGGTTGTGTACGTGTGATATACATACACTTTTTTTGATCATATTTTCTATTCCGCTATTTAATCAAAACCTTTGGGTATAAACAATTAAATTGCGTGATAGTCTGTGTCGGTACGTGTGAGATACACCTTTCCAATTTTTTGGGCGCATCTCATACTGCCGAGGATTTGAGGGTGCTTCAGTCTGCCTCCTGCCTGTTCCGAACTCCTCCTACTCCTCATCCTGCCTTTAGGGTAGAAAAAATTGTAATCAGGGCCTAGTTTGTGTTTGTACGTGTGAGATACACCGTTTTGTAAAATTTGTCCTATTCCGCTATTCAATATACACCCTGTTTGAGTGTAAAAAATTAAATTGCGGGATAGTCTGTATCGGTACATGTGAGATACTCCTTTTGAAATTTGTTTGGCGCATCTCCTTCTACCGCCGAGGATTGCAGGGCGCTTCAGTTTGCCTCCTGTTCCCAACTCCTCCTACTCCTCTTCCTCATCCTGCCTTTAGGGTACAAAAAATTGTAATCGGGGCCTAGTCTGTGTTTGTACGTGTGAGATACACCGTATTATAAATTTTTTCCTATTCCGCTATTCAATATACACCCTTTTGGAGTGTAAAAAATTAAATTACGGCATAGTCTGTATCGGTACGTGTGAGATACACCTTTTAAATTAGTTTGGCGCATCTCCTTCCCCCGCCAAGGATTGCAGGGCGCTTCAGTTTGCCTCCTGTTCCCAACTCCTCCTACTCCTCTTCCTCATCCTCCCTTTAGGGTACAAAAAAATTTAATCGGGCCTAGTCTGTGTTTGTACGTGTGAGATCCTATTCCGCTATTCAATATACACCCTTTTGGGGTAAAAAACATTAAATTGCGGCATAGTTTGCATATTTGACTGTGAGATACACCCGTGCGATACTGTTGTTGTTTTGTTCCGCTATTCAATAAACACCTTTCTAGGGCAAGATCTTAAATTACAGAAATATGAGGAGACCGTCAAATAGGGGCCGTGGCCTGGGTCGTGGTGCTGCTGGTAGAGCTCCTGTTGCAAGGAGAGGACGTGGTCGATCTGTGCCAGCTACACGCACAAGTGAAACACCTTCCTCAAGTGTTAGTAGGCGACAGAACCTGCATCAGTATTTGGTAGGGCATCATACGCCTCTAGAAGTGATGAGGCCAGAACACAGAGAGGCGATAGTAGATTGGTTTGCTGCTGACAGTGCCTCCAGTTCCTTCACATTGTCTCCCACCCAGTCTACTGCAGAAAGGTTGGCACCTGCAGCCGATGTCCAACCGTCTTTCACCTCACCCCCTTGCAAATCAGGCAAGCAGTCTGAGCCCCAAGCCATACAGCAGTCTCTTGTTCTTTTTGAGGACTCTGTCAGCAGGGTTTCCCAGGGCCATCCACCTAGCCCTGCCCCAGAAGTGGAAGAGATTGAGTGCAGCGATGCCCAACCACTCATTTCTCAAGATGAGTACATGCAAGGACCATCGCAGCACGTCTCCGATGATGACGAAACGCAGGTGCCAACTGCTGCGGCGTTCAGCATTGTGGAGACCGACAAGGAGGGCAGGGGTGAAGACTGGGTGGAAGATGATGTGGAGGACGATGAGGTCCTCGACCCCACATGGAATGAACATCATGCAGGTGACCTGAGTAGTTTGGAGGAAGAGGCGGTGGTTGCACAGAGCCACCAGCACAGCAGAAGAGGGAGCAGGGTGCAGAAGCGGAGCGCCCGTGCCCTAGACACTACGCCTGCTACTGCCCAACGCAGCAAGGGAACGAGCGCACCAAAGTCAGCTCAAAGGAGTTCTCTAGCGTGGAAGTTCTTTAGAAAATGTGCTGATGACAGGACACGAGTGGTTTGCACCCTGTGCAATCAGAGCCTGAAGCGAGGCATAAAACTTCTCAACCTGAGCACAACCTGCATGATCAGGCATCTAAGTGCAAAGCACGAGCTGCAGTGGAGTAGACACCTTCAAAACCAAGAAAGTCTCTGGCTCATCCTGCTTCCTCTTCTACTGCAGTCTCGGCCGCTCCAGCCACATCTGTAGTGATACCGGCACCTGCCACCCCGCAAACAGAGGATCTGTCAGCAACACCACCACCTGGGTCACCAACCATCTCCACAATGTCCCGTGGAAGCGTTCAGCTTTCCATCTCCCAAACACTTGAGAGGAAAAGGAAGTACCCCCCTACCCACCCACAATCCCTGGCCCTGAATGCCAGCATTTCAAAAGTCTTGGCCTTTGAAATGCTGTCATTCCGTCTGGTGGAGACGCACAGTTTTAAAAACCTTATGTCGGTGGCTGTCCCACAGTACGTCGTGCCCAGCCGCCACTACTTTTCCAGGCAAGCCATCCCTTCCCTGCACAACCAAGTGGGGGAAAAAATCAGGTGTGCACTGCGCCACGCCATCTGTGCCAAGGTCCACCTAACTACCGATACGTGTACCAGTAAGCACGGTCAGGGGCGTTATGTCTCCCTAACGGCACACTGGGTAAATGCAGTGGCGGATGGGCCTGAGGCAGATAGCAATTTGGCGCATGTCCTTCCACCACCGAGGATTGCAGGGCGCTTCAGTTTGCCTCCTGTTCCTAACTCCTCCTACTCCACTTCCTCATCTACCGCCTCCTCATCCGGACAGCGTAACACCTTCACCACCAACTTCAGCACGGCCAGGGGTAAACGACAGCAGGCAGTTTTAAAACTTGCCTGTTTGGGGGACAAACCACACACCGCGCAGGAGTTGTGGAGGAGCATGGAACAGCAGACAAATGAGTGGTTGCTGCCAGCGAGCCTCAAGCCCGGCCTGGTGGTGTGCGATAACGGGTGAAATCTCATAGCAGCTCTGGGCCTAGCCGGTTTGACGCACATCCCTTGCCTGGCGCATGTGCTGAATTTGGTGGTGCAGAGGTTCCTTAAAAACTACCCCGATATGTCAGAGCTGCTGCAGAAAGTGCGGGCCGTCTGTGCACTTTCGGCGTTCTCACCCTGCTGCTGCTCGCCTGTCAGCGCTGCAGCGTAACTTCGGCCTTCCCGCTCACCGCCTCATATGTGACGTGCCCACAAGGTGGAACTCCACCTTGCACATGCTGCAAAGACTGTGCGAGCAGCAGCAGGCCATAGTGGAGTTTCAGCTGCAGCACGCACGCGTGAGTCGCTCTGCGGAACAGCACCACTTCACCACCAATAACTGGGCCTCCATGCGAGACCTGTGTGCCTTGTTGCGCTGTTTTGAGTACTCCACCAAAATGGCCAGTGCCGATGACGCCGTTCTCAGCTTAACTATCCCACTTCTATGCCTCCTTGAAAAAACAATTTGGGCAATGATGGAAGAGGATGTGGCACAGGATGAGGAGGAGGAGGAGGAGGATGAAGAGGTAACATTTCCAAGGCTTTCAGGGCAGTCATTCGCAAGGGGCTCCAAGGGTGGGTTCCTGCACACACAAACGCCAGGGACACAATTGTCCAGCAGGGGCACAGTTCTGGAGGATGAGGAGGAGGAGCTGGAAGCATGTTCACAGCAGGGTGGCACCCAGGCCAGCTCATGGCCATCACTGGTGCGTGGCTGGGGGGATACAGAGGACACGGATGATACACCTCCCACAGAGGACAGCCTTTCGTTGCCTCTGGGCAGCCTGGCACACATGAGCGATTACATGCTGCAGTGTCTCCACAATGACCGCCGAGTTGCCCACATTCTAACTTGTGCTGATTACTGGGTGGCCACGCTGCTGGATCCCCGTTACAAGGACAACATACCGTCCTTAATTCACTCACTGGAGCGCGATCGCAAGATGCGCGAGTACAAGCGCACGCTGGTAGACGCGATGCTGCTGGCATTCCCACCTGACAGCGGGGCCACAGTGGAAGCACAAGGCAGAGGAGGAGGAGGAGGAGGAGGAGGAAGAGGTCGCCAACGCAACCAGGGCACGGCCAGAACCTCAGAAGGCAGGGTTAGCATGGCCGAAATGTGGAAAAGCTTTGTCAGCACGCCACAACAAACAGCAGCACCAGCAGCTCATATGGAACGTCTTAGCAGGAGGCAGCATTTCACCAACATGGTGGAGCGGTATGTGTGCACACGCCTACGTGTAGTGAATGACGGGTCTGCCCCCTTCAACTTCTGGGTCTCCAAATTGGGCACATGGCCTGAGCTTGCCCTTTACGCCTTGGAGGTGCTGGCGTGCCCTGCAGCCAGTGTATTATCTGAACGGGTATTTAGCATGGCTGGGGGCGTTATCACAGACAAGCGCAGCCGCCTGTCCAGAGACAATGTGGACAAGCTCACGTTCATTAAAATGAACCAGGCATGGATCCCACGGATCCCATGGATCCCTACCTTGTGCAGAATAGCGATGGATACCGACCTTACCCACCCATTGTTCCATTTTTGCTCTCTCACTCTTTTGGGGTGTACCCTCATTTAAAATTTGTGAAAAGAAGCAGTGTTGGCTACCTCGTCCTCCTCAGGGCCAGATTAACGTAGGGGCTATTGGAGCTGCAGCTCCAGGCCCCTACCTTTATATAGGCCCCAGTTTGGCCATATTCACTGTTACCGCTCTTCTGTCACTTGTAAACACAGAAGTCTGGCTTCTATGCTCGCTTCCCCAGGCAGCTCCCTCAGAACCTCCCCACACAGCATGAAGGCCGGACAAGGAGGGACAGTTGCCGATGCATGGATGTGTTTATGGGCTTCAGAGACAGCATCCCATGTTGAATTAGGCATGCATGGCTGCACCCTTCCTCCTCTGGGTGCATGCCAAGGCACGGCCCATAAGGCCCTTCAAAATCCTCAGCACCAAGCCCATGATGCTCTTAATCCGGCCCTGGTCCTCCTCCACCGCCGCTTCCACCTACACCGCCCATAGGTATGCGCAGCCTATTGCATTAGGGTGTGCACCCCAAAGTTTAAATACACATGCATGTGTTTGCCTACATATACATGGCCCCGATACATTACTCTCCCTGCTGGCAAAGTGATATAGAGCAGAGCAGGTCAGAGGGAGATCTTTCCCATCTCCTCACTGGCAAACAGAGCGATAATGCTAATGTGCCCTAGGTGATTAGGGTGTGCCCAGGTACACCCGGCACACGCACACCCTGTGCGCACGCCTATGACACCGCCACATCCACCACCACCTCAACCTCCCTCCTATTCCATATGGGCCTCGTCCTTCAGAGATGAAGAACATTGTTTTATTTTTCTGTTTTTTTTTGTTGTTTTAAGTTATTTCCCTATCCACATTTGTTTGCAGAGCACTTGCCATGCTCTTAAATACGTTTTGCTGCCATTTGCAGCACTCTAGCCCTTTCCTTTGGTGTTTTAGAGCCATTTTAGTGCCTGAAAGTTCGGGTCCCCATTGACTTCAATGGGGTTCGGTGTCCGGGAAAAGTTCGGCAAAAGTCCGGGACACAGACTTTTTTTTAAAGTTTGGCCGAACCCGCCGAACACGGACATCCAGGTGTCCGCTCAACTCTAATGAAGACCAATTATTTATTTGCAAAATTTTATAATAGAAACAAAGAAAACATGTTTTTTTTTTTTTTTGTTTTTTAATCAAAATCTTCTGTGTTTTTTGTTTAATTAGGCTGGGTTCACGATGGTGGGATGTAGGAAACCCTGCGAATACTGAGTGGGTCTCCACATCACACCTGAATCGCAGACAGTTCACACTGACATCTGCGAACTGCTGCGGGTGTCAATGTCACCCCATGATTGGTCCGCAGATCGCACTGCAAAATGGTACAGGTATCAGATTGCATAGGTGTGAACACTCATGCAGACCAAAAAAAAGGGTCATGTACCATTTTGGTCTGAATGTGATGCGAACTCAGCCATACAAACTGTATGGGTGAATTTGCATTGCACAGACAACAAATGTGATCTGCACAGACATGCGATGCGAATCACATGTGAGGTCTGTGTTCGCACCAGTGTGAACCCATCCTTTGTAGAAAATAAAAAACCCAGTGGTGATTAAATACCACCAAAAGAAAGCTCTAGTTGTGTGAACAAAATGATTAAAAAAAAAAAAAACGTAGTTTGGGTAGTGTTGCATGACTGCGCAATTGTCATTAAATGTGGGACAGGGCTGAAAGCTGGGCCTGGGGACTGAGAAGGAACGGTGATAAGAAATTTGCTTACAGCAGTTATGTTCTGTATTTGGATATTTTCATATAACATCTAGCAATATAAGATCTTAAAATAGCTTTGTTGCGTCACTAGAACAGCTCAGAAAAATCTTTCATTGAGCGGAATATCTAATTTAAAAAACAGTTGACTACAGTCTGTAATACTTTTAACCCCTTGCCACCACCACTCCCTAAGAGAAGCAAAGGTCTGGAGACGGAGGCAGACAATCTGACCCAGTGACCACTGTGATTGGCTGTCACAGCGGTCACATGATTGGAAGCTCCTGATCACAAGTATGCATTGCATGCGTTTTGTGACATTTTAGTCAGTGTGCTGGGAAGGAGCAGTGAGCGCACTCTCAGCACAGAAAGTCGTTTTCTATAGACGCATATAAAGCCCATCCCATCAGAGGCCGCATATATGCTTACAGCCAGTGGGAACAGATTCCTTTTTAGAACAAGCTTTTGGGTGGATGGTCCACTTCTTCTGGTCTGGCCTGAAGGCCCTAGGTCCAGAGCCTTAGAAAGTTTGTCCCTCCACTGACTTATGCTTACATGCTTACCCAATGAATAACATTCTATGTACGAACAACAACAAATCCATCCAAAACTCGGCCCCCAACTATATCACTAACCTAGCCTCAAAATTTCACCAAACCCTTCCCTTCGGTCCTCCCAAGATCTTCTGCTCTCTAGCTCCCTTGTCACCTCCTCCAATGCTTGGACTTCTCCCGTGCTTCTCACATCCTTTGGAATTCCTTACCCCAATCTGTCCAACTATCTCCTAATTTTTCCATCTTTAGACGATCCCTGAAAACACTTCTCTTTAACTGCTTGTTGACCGCACCACGTATATGTACTGCGGGATGGCAGCTCCTAGAGGTGAAATCACATACCTGTGTGTCTTCTACACATCCAGGTGTGCAGTGCGCATGTGCCCCCGGTGACCTGCTCCTGCTGGACACAGCGGAAGTCAATCAGCGGGTCTGCCGATCGTTCCCGACAGGGGCAGAATATTGGTCTGACTATGTACACAAGGCAAATCGCTGTTCTGTGACAAGGGAAGACAGAGATCCTGTTTTTCTGTTAAGCAGGAACACGGATCTGTGCCTTGCCACAGTACAAGCACCTCCCCCCACACAGTTAGAAAGCACTCCTTAGGGACACATTTAACCCTTTCAGCATCCTGATGTTAACCCCGTCCCTGACAGTGTCATTAGTACAGCGACAGTGTATATTTTTTTAGCACTGATCACTGTATTGGTGTCATTGGTCCCCAAAAAGTGACTTAGTGTCCGATGTGTCCGCCACAATGTTGCAGTTCCACGATAAATCGCTGACCTCCACCATTACTAGTAAAAAAAAAGACGCTATAAAATTTGCGCAAACCAATCAATATATGCTTATTGGGATTTTTTTTACCAAAAACATGTAGCAGAATACATATTGACCCAAACTGATGAAGAAATTTGATATTTTAAATTTGTTATTGGATGTGTTTTATAGATACAATTATATATTTTAAATTGTCAGTCTTTTTGTTTATAGCGCAAAAAATAAAAACCACAGAGGTGATCAGATAACACCAAAAACAAACTCTGTTTATGAAAAAAATAGGGATATCAATTTTATTTGGGTACAACATCGCACAACCACGCAATTGTAAGTTAAAGTAACGCAGTGCCGTATCGGGAAAAATGGCCTGGTCATAAAAGGGGGGGGGGGGGTAAACCTTTCGGAGATGTTTATTTTTTTTTCAGAAGCCTATCCTGCTTCTAACTTCTAACTAATACACTATGTTTTTACTTTCTCCATCAGTTCATCTCCCACAGTTATCTTTTTTATCACTTGACCCTCCCTCTTAGATTGTAAGCTCTAACGAGCAGGGCCATCTGATTACTCTTGTACCAAATTGTATTGTAACTGTATTGTCTGCCTTCATTTTGTAAAGTGTTGCGCAAACTGTTGGCACTATATAAACATGCAAATAAAAATGATTGCTAGTGGGTATAGTCACTGGCAATAATAGCATCCTAAATATCTGCCATGCTGGTTGTACCCAAGTTAATAGATTGCCTTCGGTACAATCAGCCTGCCCATACATGGTTTGAATCTCGGCCAGCTCCTGCTGAACAGGCAGTGACTTGAGCCGTCTATGGCTGATTTTAATATAAATTAAAAAAATGTATTGCAGACAAAACAGAACTGTATTGTTGCAAGTGCACTAATGCGGCTACAATCACCATAAGCATTACCTTAACCACATAAGTCAGGAAACACCCACAACGTTTCTCTTCAGCTGTTTGGGTAGAGTCCACTGATAAAGCCGTCTTCAAGTTTAGAGTTGTTCCCCTTGTTGCATGTGTCCAACAATTCACTAAAAATGCCCCGACAATATAAATGTCCTGACATCAGCTGTTACTGATTACCATGAAGTTATTTTCAGACTGCAAGGAAAAAGAAGGAGGAGGGGATAGGGTGGGGAGCTGAAAGGTATGCTGTAAAACAGTAGTTGAAAAGTCTACAAAGACGTGACTTGTCACCGATTGGGATGGAAGGCGCAGTCCTGCCCAAATTTCTGGCAGGTAAAAGCATAAACACCAGCATTAACAAGACCTAAAATCTACTTCAATAAAAAGAGATAAAAAAAAAAATAATAATAATCGTGTACCTCTAGTAACCACATACAACCCAGTACTAGAAGGGATAAGAAAGCTAATCAAAGATCTATAACCCATCATACCAGAGGATGAAACTCTGAGCCCGGGTTCACGCTGTTGCGGTGTGGGACACAGCATGTACTTTGCACAGGAATCGCAGCATATTCCGGTGCAAATTATATGCTGTGTCTCTGGGGTGCGATTTGAGCTATGGACTTGTATGGCTCGAACCGCACTGCATTCACACCAAACAGCTGCAGGACCATTTTTTTTGTCCGCATCAGAATCGGATCGCATGGGTGTTCACATCTATACAATCTGATTATGAAAATGGCGCTGTGTTTTGCAAACCGATTGCGGGGTGTCATTAACTTAACATACACTCTGCAAACGGTTTGCATGGATGGGTTGCAATTTAGATGCTGTGCTGAATCCGCAGCAAATTCGCTGTGATCACTATGATACATGGAAGGCAGGAGGGAGGGGTTAATATGGCATATGGAAGGCAGGATGGATCACTATGATACATGGAAGGCAGGAAAAATCCCTATGGTACATGGAAGGCAGGAAGGATCACTATGGCACACTGAAAGGCAGGAAGGAAGGATCACTATAGTACATGAAAGGCAGGAAGGAAGGCTCACTATGGCATATGGAAGGCTGGAAGAAATTATCAATTTGACACCTGGAAGCCAGGAAGCAAGCATCACTATGGCACATGGAAGGCAGGAAGGATCACTATAGCACATGGAAGGCAGGAAGGATCACTATGGTATTATGAAGGAAGAAAGGATCACTATGGCATATGGAAGGCAGGAAGGAAGGATCACTATGTCACATGGAAGGCAGGAAGGATGAATCACTATAGTAGATGGAAGGCTGGAAGGAAGGATCCCTTTGACAAATGGAAGGCAGGACTGAAGCATCACTATGGCACGTGGAAGGCAGGAAGGATTACTATAGCACATGGAAGACAGGAAGGATCACTATAGTACATTGAGGGCAGGAAAGATCACTATGGCCCATGGAAGGCATGAAGGATCACTATGGCACACGGAAGGCAGGAAGGTTCACTGTGGCACATGGAAGGCAGGAGGGATCACTAGGATACATAGAAGGTAGGAAGGAAATATCACTATGGCACATGGAAGACAGGAAGGAAAAATCACTATGGCACATGAAAGGCAGGAACATGGAAGGGAGGGACACTGTGGCACATGGAAGGAAAAATTACTATGGCTCAAAAAAGGAAGGATTACTATAGCACATGGAAGTATGGGAGAGGCAGAGAGAGGGGAGAGTTCACTCGCTGGAGGCTGGCTGCTCTCCAGAGGCTCAGGCAGACATCATGTGCACTGGCTGCTTTAAAATCTCCCAACCACACAACGCCTTCACAGGCACAGCATTGGCAGCATGCCAGGTGTTCTGGGTGAGCACAGGGAGACATGGGGAGGAGGTGAAGCTGACTTAGCCTACCTCCTCCTGCCTCCTCATACAGGGTGAACCGCAGGCGGATGAACCGGCAAGCGGGCATGGGAGGTGGGGGGGGACTGTGCTGCTGGGCCTGACAGCTGCAGCACGGTGCAGCATGAAGCAGACAGAGGGATTAATAAATTCCGGCACTGGGCTCCGCTGCAAGACTCAGCCCAGATTCACAGGACACCGGGATTTACTTGAAATCCTGGGACGGTTGGGCAATATGACATTAACCCACTGAAAGACCGTGACAGCATTAGCAAATGTGCCAAAGGTCTCTTTAAGGTCCTGAAGCCTGCAAGAGCCCTTCAGCACATCTGCACACTCATGTGCAATGCCATTCTCGCCTAGACGAGAAAGGAAGAATGGCTGCCCTGCAGCACAAATAAGTCCTTACAAAAAACAAATTGTAGTACAGGGAGGCTGGAGCCAAATACATGCACATTGTCTTTTTGGGTGAACATTTACTTTAATTGAATAAAGGCTTAACGTGGGAGAAAACTCCCTTCTCTGACTTGTACCTATAGGTAAGCCTATGATAAGGCTTACCTATAGGTACTGTAAACATCTCCTAAATATGCACCGTTTAGGAGATATTTACTGTATATGCAGCCGATGTCACTGGCAGCTCCCCCATGCATGCGCAGGAGTGGTGTCACCATGGCTCCGGCCAGTCACACAGCCAGAGTCCACAGACCCAGAAGGAAGGGGCCTCCAGCAGTAACAGTGCATAGCTGGAGGGCTTCATTTTCACAATGTGCTAGTGTACGATCCATACTAGCACATTATAACATTACCTTTCAGATCAGAAAAAACACCCAGCGGTTTACTACCGCTTTAAAGTGACATTTAAAATGTTCACTTAACCTCCCTGGCGGTCTGATTATGTCAAAATTTTTGTGCTAAAAGCGGTACATTGTTTTGCATGGAAATATGTTTTATATTTTAGGCCTGTAATTCTTAGAAATAACTCCCTTAAATCTGTCCAAACAAGAGTCTAGTAGACATCCCGGGTTTGATAAATTTTGAAACATTAAATAATAATAAAGTTTTATTCAATAATATAATCAAACCAAACACACTGAAATGTGTACAAACAAGGGGTGCGATATTATTAGTCACTGTAATAAAGGTTTAGTAAGCATCTCGGGTATGTTATATTTTGAAACATGGGACTGCACAAAGTCCGACGTCACAATCGGGACAATAGAATCTGGTTTCTTTTCTTATTTTACTTCCACTGTCATCTCTCTTCGAGCAACAAACCATGCCATCCTTGTAGGTGCTGACTTTTTCTTAGTTGGTGGGATGTAGTCCATGAAGTGATGACCAGTCAGGCAATCCGGGTTGCACAGCGTCCAGATCTGTTCACAGCCATTGATGGTGTTTGGTGACTCAGAAAGATTTGTTTGGCAACTTTCCAAATAAAGACCGCATGAATCAAAGGCTTGTCACTCTTTTTTTGTGAGCAGAATGTATGCATTCCACAAGCATTGCTCCAGAAGACGACTGAAGATCTTTTTATAGTATTTATTTTTTTTGGCTGTTTTCCTCAAAGCTGGGTAGAATGTCATTGCTTGGTCGGCTCTGTCAACACCTCCCATGGTGTTGTTGTAGTCTATCACTACTTGTGGCTTCATGACTTCTTTTCCACCTTTCATGCGTACCATAACAGTGCAGGTGTTATGCACTGTACTCATTAGGCACACATCTTTCTTGTCCTTCCATCGCAGTGCCATCATTTTGCCTTTCTGACAGGCAACCATTTCTCCTGTCTTGAACTTCTTTTTGCCAAATATTGGCTGCATGTCGTGCCGGTTAGCCCTTATGGTTCCATAGGCATTGGTTTTATTGTGCAGTAGAACCTCATAAAGTTCAGGAGATATATAAAAGTTGTCTGTTGTTACACAATAGCTCTGATTTAGCAATGGCTCAATTAGTGAAAGAACAGAGATGTTGACATTCCATAATTATTGTATTTTTCATCAAATTTTGTTCCTTTTCCAGTGTTTATCACTGAATTCCAAATGTAGCCAGCTGGCGATACACATAGCATGTAGGATTTTACGCTAAATTGTGCCCTCTTTGATGCAATGTATTGCACCCAGCTGAGCCTTCCCTTGTAGGCCATTAAACTTTCATCTATGCTGTATCTCTTTCAGGCACATAGCTCCATTGGAAATACTGAAGAATCGTTTGATACACTTCCAACATTTTTTTTTTTTTAGTTTTGGTGCAGGATGAGTAGTTTCGTCAAATTCTTTATTATTTTCAAAGTGGAGATATTTAATTATGAGGTAAAATCTGTATTCTGACATGACCGTGCCAAAGAATGGAGTGGCAAGTAATGTATTGGTTGTTCAATACCACTCTGCAGGGGTTTTCCCACCACTCCCTGAAGAATTATTAGGCACAGGCATTTCCAAACGTCCTCTTTGGTCACTGGTTCCCACTTTCTGCATCTTGCAAAACTCCGACCCGTAGCGTATTGTTGCTCTTTGTACCTGTTGGTCTCGGTAACTATTTTTTCAATAACCTCATCGGTCAAAAATAATTGAAGATATCCCAAGGGGTTGTCATGGTCAACGTCATGGTCAACGTCAACTTTCAAACCAGGTGCTCCTGTAAATGAGAATCTTGGGGGTGCTGCCTGATCTGTACCGCCCTCAATAGAGCACATCGCTGAGATCAGTCGCAGAATCGTCATTGTCGTCACTTTCCGTACCTGATGACTAATTTTCCCATGAATCGCTATCAAGTAACACCGTTTTGCTGTCGCTGTTTTCCATTTCGTCTAAAAGTGCATTTGCAACTTCCGGTTCCGGCTCCTGATGTAGCAGCAGCGCGGAACAGCGGCTCCCGGTCTTATCGGCTTACAACATCGCTCTCACGGTCCTTCCGGGCCATCCGTCCCAGCGGACTACTCCTGAGCACCCCGGGGACTCGGTAAATATGGACAGATTTGTCCACCGCGGACCTCCGCAGACCGTCCCACCCCCCAAGGGAGCTCCGGCAGTGCAGGCCTCTCAAGAAGCTGACATGGCGGTTGCGGCTCCCCCGCCCGCCCCCACCTCACAGGGACAGCTTTCCTCTTCATTCCCTGATACACAGGTCACTTCTCTCACCCAGGCAGTGGCTGCCCTGTTGTCACCCACCATTACAGAAGCGGTGGACAAAGCCATTGCACAGGGCATAGTGCAGCTGAGAAAGGAGCTAGGGGAACACTCACACAGACTAGCAGAACTGGAGCACAGAATGTCAGATCTGGAGGATGAGCTCCAGAGCTCATTTTCTATGGACCAGCAGGCCAGATAAACCCAGAGGTACCTGTTAGACAAACTGGACGACCTGGAAAACCGTTCCAGGAGAAATAATCTCCGGATTATAGGGTTACCGGAAACCTATGGGGCTGATACTCTGACTGACTTTACAATGACCCGCCTCCCCACAGCACTGGGGATTGCATCAACCTGCATCGTGGAACGGGCACATTGCCTGGGTGCACTGTCCAACAACAGACGCTCTCCACGCCCAGTAATCGTCCGGTATTTGAATTACTGTATATGGACAGTCAAAACAAGTCCTATCGCGAATCCAAGTCCCTGCAGATTGACGGCCACAAACTGCTTGTTTTCGCCAATTACTCACAGGAAGTATCGAGACGTAGGAAGGCGTTTCAGCCCATTTGCCAGGCCCTATACCACAAGGCTATAAAGTTTACTCTAGCCTATCCGGCCACTCTTAACCTCACAGACACCTCCGGAGACCAAAGTCCTTCTCTCACCCGGACGAAGCTTCCCAATTTCTCCAAACCCACTACAACATCTCCTTGGATGCATCGTCTAACCCGCCATCTTTTCGCCCCCAGGGCGCAAGGGAGCAAAGGAGCCCCAGAAAAGACCCGGCCAAAAAACAGCTTGTCTCTGGCCCTCCTTTCCGCTCCAGGCACCGCTGAGATCCCTTAGCTTTCCTCTCCTGAGATTTATCATTTTCTTGGCTGCCACCTCACAGTGAGATATCCAGCTCTTTCCCACCATTCTGTTCGCTACCTACTAGGTTAGTGCTCCAGGCCTTTCACGTTTCACGTAGGCAGAGGTGTTTCCCTTTCTGATCTCAAAGCTATTCCGTGCTCCGTTTAGGAATGGAGAGCGCCCGCCACCGCATTTTGTGCTGTACTGTATTTTGAATGCATTTCTATTTGTTATTTTCCTTGTGATTTACTGTTTTTCCCTACTCCTAGGCCTTACCCTGCTTGGATTCCTGCTAATCTCCTCTTCTTCCTAGCAGATTCACTCTGCTCTACTGTGGCGGATCTGTTGACCCCACTAAGTGAGTCGAGGACGCCAGACTCCAACTAACGGTAACGCTGTTCCTTACGTTTGTATGTGTTACATGAGGAAAAAAGTGAAGTCTAGGCTTCAGATGTTCTTTTTTACTGTCCCCCCCCCCCCCGACCCCGTTTGGGCCATGTTACCCTAATCACCCCCTTCCTCTCTCCCTGGGTGCCCTTATTTTATTACTATGTTCTGTGCTCAATGCTCACTTATTGCTGTGTCTTCGATTCATTTATAGGATGCTATCATGGTTGGTATGTCTGCGATTGAATCTTCTCCAGCTCCTTTTACCCACATAAAAATTTTCACGTGGAATGTGAGAGGGTTAAGATCTCCCAACAAATGCATGGCTGTCCTCAGGCACTTGAAACGGCTGAGGGCAGACATTGCCATCCTCCAAGAGACCCATTTGCTTGAAAAATACTTTTTTCGCATGCGGAAACTATGGGTGGGACAAGTTTTCGGTTCTTCCGCTGTCAAGGGTAAAGCGGGTGTCATGGTTTTAATTCACAAAAGGTTACCTAGTGACTTGATGTCCTCGAGTCTTGAGGAGGATGGACGCATATCAGTTCTTCATCTCAAAACCCTGAATCGGGACTGGACGATAGCAGGTGTCCATGCACCTAACTCACCATCAAAATCATTCTTCCAACAACTCACTACTCGCCTAGCAGACTATCTCCACCTCCCCTTACTGGTAGCGGGTGATTTTAATCAGATTATGCACTCAGGGGAAGATAGATCATCGGGAAAGGCCCATCCTGGGGATCACCTGAGCAACTACTCTCCAGTACTCCGCACCTTTACTAACAGTGCTCGCCTCACTGATGTGTGGCGTCAGTCGCACCCAGATGCAAGGGAATTCTCCTTTTTCTCGCGCCACAATACCCTAACAAGAATAGACTACTTATTCGCTAATGATAAGATGCTCCCCTATACAGCCCACCCCTCTATTCATGACATCGCAATCTCAGATCATGCCCCCGTGTCACTAGATGTAGCCTTCCTGTCCAGTGCCCCTTCGTAAGGGACCTGGCGCTTTCCCTCCTATTTGGCAAGGGACCCTGGTGTCCGAACACTCGTCAAGGAAGCCTGGGCTGATTTTCTCGCTCTCAACAACTCCCCGGACTGCTCCCCGACTCTACTCCGGTCCTCAGGGGTCGGCTCATTTCTTATGCTTCGGCCTATAAGAAAAAGGTGGCCAGCGCCTTCACAGCGGCCAGTGCTTCCCTACGGGCGGCGCAGGCTGCCTTGAACCACTCTAATACTCCCACTAACAGGGAACGGTGGAGACTGGCCAAGGCAAACTTTGACGAGTGGGCAGAGAACAGAGAAAACTTGTTTAAATCCCATCAAGCTTGGCAGTTTCATAACTATGGCAACAAACCTAGGAAACTGCTGGCTACCCTCAGCAAAGCTTCTCACCCTCCTACCCATATTACGGCTTTTAAAGACCCTAGTTGAAGACCCAAAACGCATCGTCGACCTTTTTGAACGATTTTACCAGTCCCTGTACAGTCCTGACCCTATAGACCCGTCGGCAGTTGCGACCCTTTTATCCTCAGTCCCGCTCCCTACGATTTCGGCGGACCATATATCCCTCCTTAATACCCCGGTGACCCTGGAGGAAGTGACCAGCACTATTAAATACCTAACCTTAGGGAAATCACCCGGACCCGATGGGTACACCCCGGATTTTTATAAATTATTTTTTTTTTTTCCATAAACATTTTATTGAAAGAATCAAAAGAGGATATACAGGGTATACATATAACCATACAGAAATCAGAACAATATGCATAAAGGAGAGTAGCACGAAAAAAAACAACACACAAGGCTATACTCTAACTTGGGTTTGGTGGGATCCAGACAGAGTAAGTATCATATACCACCGGTCAGGCCACAATTGTTATGTGGGTGGAGGCATAGGACAAAAACCTGAGCCAACAGAAAATAAACATAGGTAGTCTCATGTGCCACAGCGGCACCATGCATAAAATACAGTTAGCCAGGTTGTATGGAGAGTAGGGGCTAAGAGCGACCACTGGATAGGGGGGATCCCACTGATCAGTAAATAATAGATTTTATAGCCGGTATGGAGAGAGGGACAACAGACAGGGAAGTAAAGAGAGCATGAGAAGGAAAGGAAAGATGAGAAGAACTGGGAAAGGGGGGAAGAGAGGGGAGAAAAAAAAAGGGGAGGGGGAATCCTGGTGGGATGGGGGTCAAGAGGGATTAGGGATAACGGTGTGCACCCGGTAAAAAATATGCAAGAGTACAGGCAGGGGTGTGAGAAAACAGTGTCCCAACACCCCCATGGGGGGCCAGAGCTCTCAAAAGAAGACACTAAAGCCCCATTACAGTTTTATAGGTATCTGTATCTTTGAAGCGGGTCCAGTCGAACCATTGGGCAGAGAATTTGTGGATTTGATCAGGGGAGATGCTGATAAGTTCCTCCAGTTCCTCAATTCTATTGAGTCTGAGGAACCATTCACGGGTCGAGGGAACAGATGATGATCTCCAGTGGCAAGGCAAGCATAGCTTGGCGGCATTCAGCATATAATTAAAATACTAGTGTAGCGCAGTCCGAAATCTGAAAATTATGACAATTAAATAAATTCTTAAAAAGTCACAAACATTTTTAAAATATATAGTAGTAAAAAGTTCATAAAGGTAAAATTCAAAGATGATAGGGAGAAAAACACACAGTCCACTGGTGATCTGGTGAAATAATTAATATGTGTGACTTGAGTGCTCATAAAATCCCTTCACCCGGCATTCTCTGCCTCTCACCTCCAGAACTTGACCCCACAGGGTCTAAAAGCATAGATCAATCTCCACGAAGATCAGCCAAAACGATAATTAACAGGACCAGATCGATACCTCCAGCATACCGATGTCTCAAACCACAGAGGATAATCTTTCCCAAAAAGCTCCACAACATAAGGGTAAAAAGAAACAATCTAGTGCTCTCTGTTGCGGTAATCACATATTTATTGCTCATAGTATGATATTGCACTTACATTGTGTCCCGGTTTGTTTAGCAAAATAATAGCAGAGCATGCAGCGTGCTGTGAGGTGTCTGGCTTCCGCGCTGTATGACCGACAGACCGAGTGACCAATCCCCCGTACGCGTTACGTCTGTTGGGCGTAGACTTCTTCAGCAGGGATGCTGATAGGTCAGTGGTCCGGCTCTTTAAGCTTGACTTGGGCGGCGCCTATTTCGTCATGTCCGGCGTTTCACCATCGCCATGGAGACCCAATGGTCTCTCAGGACAGGAAACGGAAAGGCGGGCACGGTCATAATGTAAACAATAGCAAAGCCACAAAATATGTGTATTGCTATGGGAACAAGCGTTCTCCGAAAAAAACGATCTAAAATAAAAACGGCAGCAATCTACATAATGGGAAAAAAAGTTTAAAACCAATTCCTCATGTAATTTACTGGCCAATTAAGGATTCACCTTATACTATCAATCTCTGATAATAATAATGGTCCATCGGACCTGGCGGCCATACTATTGACCAGGCACTAGATGGCAGCATACTGCATATTCTGAGGACAGCCTATATCAAATACAGTGATTTATGTGAAAAAAACAATTAACATGGCTAATTAAAAATACATATAAATACAATCAAATTTATTATAGGATAAAACTTAATGCTAAAAAATATTTAAATAACATACATATAACAGTTAATTGAATAAAATGACCATAAAACTCATCTGTCAGAAATAAAACAATTAAGATCAAAATCAACATTTAAGCCCCAAGGAGTTAAAACCTTCGTCTCATAGATCCAAAAGGATTCGCGGCGACTGAGTTGTCTGATAAAATTACCACCCCGCCAATGATAGCTGACTTTTTCGATGCCCCAAAATTTTAAGGTGCTAGGGTTCTTATGATGGTAATTTTTAAAATGTCTGGATACACTGTGGGTAGTGAGTTCCTTACGTATATTATTTACGTGTTCTTCAACTCTTACATGTAAGGCTCTTGAAGTGCGACCTATGTACTGTAGCCCACAGTCACACTCTAGCATGTAGACTACGCCAAGCGTAGCGCATGTTATCAAATTCAGCATATGGCGCGCAAGGATTGTCTTGCATGTGGAGCAATCAGCAGGGGTATGATTGAGTAGGAATTGCTCAGGGGAATAGGGAAGATCACAAGATGTGACTTCTCGCACCATCTTATGGACCATTTCCCAAAAAGTCTGAATCACAGTGCAGGACCACCAGATATGGAGCATGGTGCCGGAGGCATTGTTGCATCTCCAGCATAAGTCCGGATACCCGGTTGGAACCTATGGATTTTATCTGGTGTTCTGTACCAACGAGACAGAATTTTATTTACATTTTCCTGGGTTGTGACGTTTATTGAGGCCTGGTGGACCAAACGGCATATGGATTCCCAGTCTTTGTCAGGGAGAGAGAGTTGGAGATCCCAGGACCAGGCTTGGGCAAATGGAGCAGAGGCAGCTGAGGGAGCATCGAGCAAGTGGCCATATAGTTCAGAGATCAGATGACGGGCTCGGGCACATATTGCTTCGGGGGGCGTCAGGGGTCTCGTCCATTCCTTGGGTGAGAAGGTGGCCGAAAGAAAATGGCGTATCTGAAAGTATGACCATAATGGGAGACCACAAGGTTTCAGGGAGCAATTTAACGACTCCCAGGACATGAGAGCTCCATTTCTGAAGAAGTGTTTGGCAGGCATGGGATTATGGGAAGGCAGGCATTATGGTAGCTGGATATGTCAGGGAGCCCTAGTCCCCCCCCTGTGTTTAGGGGCTGTAAGGCGAGAAAATTTGATTCTAGGGGATTTGCCACTCCAAATGAACTGCAAGCTACTCGAACGGAGAGTAGCGAAGAAAGACGGGGGGAGATGGATCGGCACAGCTTGAAAGAGAAAATTTTGGCATAAAGTTTGGCATCCACATTTAGCAAAGAAATCGGCCGGTAACTGGTTACTAGTGCGCTGTCCTTCCCCTCCTTAGGTATCACCATGATATAAGCCTACAGGAGAGAAGCGGAGTGGTGCTGAGTCTCAGGCAAGGCTCCTAAAGGCACGGAGGAAATGAGGCTTAAGAATGTCTGTAAAGGATTTTTATAAATTGGCCCTCGAGTCGGTCGCCCCTACACTGCTCGAGGTCTTTAATCACATTTTATCAGGGCATCCCTATTTGCCCACGGGCTTCCAAGCACACATTAAACTTATACCGAAAAGGGGCAAAGACCCCACTGACCCGGGCTCATACGCCCCATCTAACTCCTCAATGTCGACTCCAAGATGTTATCCAAAATTATTGCTAATAGGCTCGCCCTCATTCTACCTTCTACCTTATTCACCCTGCCCAAGCAGGATTTACCCAGGGTAGATCCGCTACTTCCAATATTAGGAAGGTTCTCATCGCGATGGAGGCCTCCAAAACAGATCCAAACACTGATGCTGAAATTCTCACGTTAGATGCCGAAAAGGCGTCCGTTTTCAGTGGTTGGATCTGGTTCTTACATAATTAGACTTTACGGGCCCCTTCCTCCATCTAATACGGCTATGTACTCTTCCCCTTCTGCACAGGTGGTGGCGGCGGGCAACATTTCTCATCCTTTTCGGTTACACAAGGGGATGAGACAGGGCTGCCCCCTCTCCCCGCTTTTATTTAATTTGGCGATTGAACCGTTATCCAGATACTTGTTGCACCATCCAGACCTCAGGGGCATTGGGGTAGGATAGCAAGAGCTGTGCTTGGCCCTATTTGCCAATGACATTTTGATCTTCACCTCCGACCCCTGCCACGACCTTCCCATTATTCAGTCAGTCTTCAGCGAATTTCAACAATGCGCGGGACTCCGCATAAACTTCTCAAAAAGTGGGATATTGCCACAACACCACACGTACACCTTCCTGGGCCGCCTCCTCCCCTCTGAGAGTCACAGATACACATATTACCTACCTAGGAATTCAAGATAGGTCGCCACCCCTCCTCGCTATATCGTCTCAACTTTACTCCAGTAATAGATAAAATTGTTGCAGAACTGCATAATTGGGCCAATCTCCCCCTATTGCTTTTTGGTAGGTGCCATTTGTACAAAATGTCCAGCTTCCCGAAATTACTTTACCCCCTTCAGACCATTCCTCTCCTCCTCAAACATACGGATGTCAAAAGGTTAGATAAATCTTTGAACGCCTTTTTGTGGAAGGGTCGGCGTCCTCGCATTGCTTTTAAACAAGCTTCACCTCTCTAAACAAGAGGGAGTCATTGACCTTCCTAACACTAGACTTTATAATATGTCATGCCTCCTACGGGGATGTTTGGACTGGATAGAGGCCAAATTGAGATATACCAACTTTGATCTGGAGGCACAAATGGCCTCTCCACATAATTTGGTTGCCTTGCTGCACTGCGGTCACAGGGATCTCCCTCCCTCTTTGCAACACAATGTACTCATCAGAGACACGATACTGGCTTGGAGGGAGGAGAGGAAACGGATGGGGGGCCCCTTTAAATCTCTCTCGCTATCTGCCTATCCGTCACCATCCCCGGTTTCCGCAGGCACAGTAATTTGCCGCCTTCCAGGCTTGGCCGGGACTGGGCATTACTGTGTTTTCTCAACTATTTGACACGGTCACGGGGAGGCCCCTCTCTGTCGCTGACCTCTCTCACAAATATGGTATTCCTGCATCTCATCACTTGTATATTAGTCAATGTCTGGGCTTTGTGGACTCACTCTGCAGCTACCCAACGCAACGCTTCAAAAGCACCACCTTGGATACTTGGATCACCCAAGGCAGGCACAAAATCTCACATCTGTACAAACCGTTACTCAAGGAATTCAGTGCCAGTGTCTCACGATCTATTGCTAGACCATGGAACAAATCTCTCAACTCGGACCTAGCCAACGATTATACTGTCCGGCTACAGGACCACTTGTCGTCAGATTAGCAATGCATTCTGGAGAGAACAACAGTTTAAGATCCTTCATAGGGCATATATTCCCCACCTCAGGTGGTCCCAAGATACTCAACACCATTTCTGTACTCTCTGCAAGGCTTCTTACCCTTCCTACCCTTCCCTTCTCCACAAGCTGTGGCTATGCCCGTCTGTCTCCACCTTTTGGGATCGTCTCCTTCGCCACATCTCCCATTCACTGGGTCTCCTGCTCCCTAAAATATATTTTTGGAATACTCTTTGAACATTTGGACTCCCTAACATCTTCGCTCCCTCGACAACAGCATCTACTCTTCTCCCAAAACCAACGGTGGCTGATCACATGTTTTATGGTTGCCCGTAGAGTGATTTTCAGACGTCGGATGGACACGACCCCCCCCCCCCACTATAGCGGAACTACTATCTGATCTTCTATCCCTGCGCAACACTGAACGTCTGGGCCTGGCACTGTCCCCTCATCCTAACCCCAAATCCTTCCATCTCAAATGGAAAAACCCAGCTGCCCTAACAGACCTTACCCTCTTGCCACCAATGTGAGGACTTAAGCTGCTTCCCTCTCTTCGCCCTCCTTAGTCATCCCTCTTACCACATATCCCCCCCCCCCCGGCGATCCTCATGGCTCGCCCTAAGTTTAGTATCCTTCTAACATGTAGTTGTATGTTGCATTAGGACTCGGCAAGTGTAAATGTATACTGATTTTGTTGTACTCTCTAGGATAATGATCGTGCACCTTGTCCTCTCTCTCCCTACGTCCCCCCCTCTTTTTTTGGCCCTTCCCCTCCCCTCTACTTCTCTCATCCTTTCACGTCCCCACCTTCCCTGCTCAATGACCGCCCCCCCCCCCCCTCTCAGCTTTCCCCTCTTCCCTTACCCAGAGTTAATTATAAAAGAGTTATTCATACAGTAATTTTTGCTTTATGATCTTAAGCTACAAGCAAGCACCTTGTTAACTTGTTATGTTCTGTGACTCATCCTGTACGATGTTTAACATATGTTTCATCTACTTTGCTTTCACAACCAAGTTACTTTTGTTATGTTTGGTGAACTCTAATAAAAATCTTGATTAAAAGAAAAAAAAAAAAGTGCTTTTGCTAAAAAAGAACGCTTTTTGGACGCCATGGTCGTTCTCAATTTTCCAGGCACAAAGAACTGGAAACGCACAGGCCGGGCACTTAAAAAGCCACCAGGTGCAATCCTGTGGTGAAATGGCTCGACACAGTGTAAATCAATTAGGATTACAACTTTGTATCTTGTCATTTGTTTTATTTACATTTTTGAAATTGCCGCCGGTTCCACCCCCCTGCGTCGCAGCACTCGCAGGGAAGGAAACTGGAAGACAGGTGCCGGCATCGGCCGAGCACACAGCGAGAGGACAGGGAGAGGATGGCGGGGGATCGCAGGGGAGTTGTATTGTGGGGTAATCCCGAGAGTGGCTCGGGGTTACCGCTTTTGGTACTCTATAATAACCCCCGAATCACACTCTGGAATACCGCTAGGGAGGTTAAAAAAAAAAAAAAATTATACTTACCTTCTCTGTGCAGGGGTTTTCCACAAAGCAGCCTGGATCCCTTGATACATGATTATGTGCACGCGGTTTCGGCAGCGCCTGCGCTCCCTCTGTGATTAGACGCAACAGGAGCCAGACCGGGGGAGGAGTGGGCTCGATCACCCCTGGCCTCCCACGATCTTCGGCTAGAATAACAGAAGAGCCGCCTGCTTATGTAAACAAAGCAGGCAGCTTTTCTGTCAGAGAGGCAGGGAAAGCTAAGCTGAATCATCAATCTCTCTCTGCCTCGGTCCAACCCATCCCCCCACACAGTTAGTAAGCACAAAAGGGAACACATTTAACCTCTTGATCACCCCCAGTGTTAATCCCTTCCCTGCCAGTGTCATTTATACAGTAACAGTGTATATTATTTAGCACTGATTACTGTAATAATGTCACTGGTCCCAAAAAAGTGTCAAAAATGTCAGTTAGGGGTCTAATCTGTGAGACGCAATGTCGCAGTCCCGCTAAAAATCGCTGATCGCCACCATTACTAATAAAAGAAAAATAATAAAAAAAAAAAAAAAAGTCCATATATCTATCCTGTAGTTTGTAAACACTATAACTTCTACGCAAACTAATTAATATATGCTTTTCGGGATTTTTTTTTTACCAAAAATATTTAGTAGTATACAAATTGGCCTAAACTGATAAAAAAAAATTTGATTTTTAATTTTTTTTTTATTGGGAATGTTTTAGGACAGAAAGTAGAAAATATAGTTTTTTTTAAAATTGACGCTTTTTTTTTGTTCATAGGGTAAAAATGAAAAATCACAGAAATGATTTGGGTTTGGGTACAGCGTCGCACGACTGCGCAATTGTCAGTTAAAGCAACGCAGTGCCGAATCGCAAAAAAATGGCGTGGTCATTAAGGGGGTAAAACCTTTTCGAGCTGAAGTGGTTAAGCTGGCTACACATCATACAATTTTTTTGCTAAATTTCCTTTAGATTTACCTCCAACTACGTAGTGCAAGGGCCTGCCTGATTGCATACAATTTGAAAGTGTTTAGGTTTGACCTCATATTATATGGTTTTGGTAAATCCAAAGGAAACATGTACCAGAAAATTGTGTAATGTGTAGCCAGCTTTAGATATACACACAATATACAGGGTGTGTACAGTAAATCCTCCCGCTATCAGGTCTGTACGATATACGGACTTGGCAGTGAAAGGGTTAAATAATTGTGCAAATATAAGCATATAAAAGTATATTGAAAGCCAAAACATTTTTCCTTTAGAGTAAAATAGCAAAGTATTATTATACATGTCAGCTTTTCGTTGCTGTGTGCGCCCCCCTGGGGAGACCCTTCCTCTTTTTGCTTGGTTGATTGTTATTGGGACAGGGCGTGATACAAAATTCCAAACTTTTACAGTTCTCGCTGGAACAAAAAATGGCAGGAAATCATTAATGGGAACACCTGTTCCGGTGAGTGAGGTTAATCTTCCTGTTTCGCTATGACAAGAAAGGAAAGTTAATCTCCTTAGATTAACACCCAAATGAAAAACATTTTAACTATTCCCAACTCTATTCAAACTTTCAATTCAAATCACAATAAAGTGGTTGTAAACCTCAGACATGAAATATGAACAAAGCATATCCCTCTATGGTGTGCACGTGTCTCAACCCAAAGCACTACGTTTCTTTCTGTCTGCTGTTTCGTTCCCCCCCGCTGTCAGTATGAGTCACTTCTGACAAGTTTTCCGGACACCAAAAGAAAAAAAGGTGACAGGGGAGGGACATTCAGCTGATTGATAGCCTCAGCTCTGTTTCTGTGTGCTGTGCAAAGGGGAGTGAGTCCCTTCCTTCAAATCAGCTCTCAGAGCTCTCCTCACTGATCTCTGCAGTGTGTAATTTCAGCTCTCCGCCCCTTTTTTTCTGACAGCTCAAACAAGCTTTATGAATTCTGGAATTTGAACGGATGTAGAGAAGAGAAGACTGCAAATTAACAGGAACAACATATATATAGGAGGATCTGTTTCATCTCTGTGTATCACCTGAGGCCTGTCACTTCAATGATTATATGTAAGGGTTTACAACCACTTTAAGGTAACTTTTTGTTCTCTTTAACATATCTGTTCATGGTTTTTTGGCAATTTCAGTAAAACCATACGATTTGCTTTGGCATTACTGCTGGGGACATGGGACTAACCAAGTGTCCTCATGTGACTTGTCAACCAACCCCTCCTTTTTACATACTGTATTTTCTTCAATGGCTAAAAACTTTAACTGAATTAGTACAATAAGGCTGGGTTCACACTTGTGCAATGACAGACATTGCATGTGATTTACACCGCATTGCTGTGCAGATCACATGCGATGCTTGTGCTATGCGATTTCAGCCATACAAACTGGCTGAAAATTGGCTGAAATTGGGTGGCATTCACACCAAAATAGTGCAGGACCCTTTTTTGGTCCGCACTGGAATCGGATCGCATGCTATCTAATTTCTGCACCACTACGGACTGCGATCCGATCTGGGGGTGTCATTAACTTAACACTAACACCCCCAGCGGTTCACAGATCTTAGTGTGAACCAGTGTGCGATTCAGGAGCAATGCGGGAACCAGCACTGAATCGCAGGGTTTTCCACATCGCACCTGTGTGAAACGGGTCTAAAAGTTACATAATCTTTCTGCTGGTTTTCTCTGTTTAGGTTTTCAGGTCCTGGGACTCCTTCCCATCCACCTCACATCCTGGTCACTGATAAAAAGCTATTGCCAGAAGATCCTCACTGATTTGATCCTGGGCAGTTAAAAAAAAAATGTTTAGAAGTGAAACTTGGAAGTAAATCAAGCAACCAATGAGGATGATGTGTTTTCCTTTTTTTTTTTCCATGATGTGTTTTCCTTTATAGGTGCCAACACCTTTGCTCTGGTACAAAAGTCTGAATCTTCAATCAAGCTGTCATCTTCCTTCCCTCCCTTTGTCGAGGCTCTAACTTTGTTGGGGTAATGTCATCCAACAGGTGTGGGTGGACAGTGTTTATGGTGGAATCTGGTGGTTGGTTCAGTTACTTGGTGCTTAAAGTGTTACTAAACCCAGAAGTAAAAGAAAATACAACATTTTTGGTTGTCCCTGAAAAAGTAATAGAGGGGAAGTCCTCCAATGGGGACACGAGTTCTGGTGACCTGGGGGTTCCCAATGAATTCCCTTAATTTGCAGGGATTTGCTCTCACTTTCTATTTTGGCTATGGGACAGGTGATGGGAAATCTACACAATGGGACACAGATGGCAAAAAAAATAAAAAATCTGACAGGGGTTATAAAACTTCCTTACTGTATCCAAAATGAACAAAAACGCTTTGCCTATAGTTCAATTTTAATATGGGGTAGACCTCTGCTAAGTGTATGGAGAATCCAGTGAGGCCTGTAGGAGAGAATAGACGGAAGGGCGGCATGACTAGGGGAGGAACAGGGGAACAGGGTCAAGGAAGGGTCAGCTAGGTCAGTGTAGTGTGAAGGGGAGTAGGCCTTACCTGATTGGAGGTAGAAGTTGGTGGGCAGGGTTCAGATGTGTAGGGGTTTGCGTATGCAGGTCCATCCAGTCAATCTGAAGAATTTAAGGAGAAGAGGTGACTTCCCTCCCTCCCTCCCGCCCTTGGGTTAGCGGTTATTGAAGGACATGGGTGGTTGTAATGTTTTTTTCTTTTGTTTGCTGCCCAGGGCTGTGGATGTAGTTTAAAATTAAAAAAAAAAAAAACCTCGGGAAAGTTGGCATAAATCAATTACTACCTCAAAACCAAAAAAAAATAATAATACAATAAATAAATTAAATAAATAAATCAATAAAATAAAAATACAATTAATAATTAAAGAACTAACTGCCATACATGCACTAAGATTAAATGGAAGAAGTAAATCCGTAAAAAAAAAAAAAAATATATGTTTATTTGTTTGTTTAAATTATGCCGTTTTTTTTTAACATTTGTCACAGCAGTGGCGGGTCAAGGGGTCTTTGGGGGGGTCAGTGAGCAAGTAAATTGTTAAAAGAATTGTGGGGCCCATCTAAGGTATGGTGCTTTCATTTGGTTAGTGGTGGTCCTCCCAGGAGCTAGGTCCCCTGGGGGGAAAAATGGAAGTATGTGTGGTGTTGTAACGTCTTCGAGCCAGTTGGGGCGCGGCTGAGGACATGGACGATTACAGTTACAATTGTGTCTAAGGACACGCAAAGACCCCTTCTGGTTTAAGCATTGTTTATGTTTTATTGTTATGTTATTTATTCTTTATTTAATAAAAATGGCTGCTGTGGCCGTATTAGCCCCGGTTCACACTAGGGCGACCTGTGAGGCGACCTGGTCGCCTCACAGGTCGCCGCAGGTCGCCTCCCATAGGGAAGCTACAGACCCGTTCTAATAGGAGTGACACAAGTCGCTCCGACCTAGAAAAAGGGTCCGGAGCTTCTTTGGGGCGACCAGGAGGCGACCGCCATAGACTTCAATGTTATGAAGTCTGTGGCGGCCGCTCCGAGGTTGCGGCGCGCTGCTCGCACCGCGATCTCGGAGGTCGCCCCTGAAAGTAGCGTCGCGCCAGTGTGAACTGGCGCTTAAACCCATGTCACCCCAGGTTGACGAATCCTTTAGTCATGTGTTTACCACCAACAATATAATGAATCAGCTACTGAAAAGTCAATTGCTATACAGAATTGAAACAATGTTGCAGAGACAGAAGGCTGTTTGATAAGCTTAGAGAATGAAACCCTTCACAGATGAGTAAAAGGTCACCTAAGGCCCCTTTCACATGGAACATAGTCAGCTGCTCTGATCGGCAGAGGAACTGTGAGCAGATCCCTTACTGATCAAACATGAACATAACACATTGCAGGGTTTTGACATCCATGCCCATTCATTTTCTGCCCAGGGGACACAGGAGTACCCTTGTTATCCCCATGGGCAGTCAGATATAAAAGGATATCACTGTCCATTTACATCAGGCTACCTTCAATATAGTTCAGAAAAACGTCCTTTTACATTTTTTTTTTCCAGACCTTGGTGGACTCAGAAGTAGGAGGGTGTAAACAAACACTAGTCTGTTTATATCCCCCGTCCATAGGACTCCATGGACCTTACAATCAGGCTCACCCGAAAAGCTGAAATACAAAGGGAGAGGCGCCTCTAAGGCCCCTTTCACACTAGCGGACCGTTCGGATCCCACCTGTCAGTTTTTCAGACGGTTCTGAACGGATGCACCATGCATCTCTATGGAGAAATGTCCGCTGACATCCGATCCTGTCCGTCAAATCTAGACGGATGGAAAACATATTTTCCATCTGTCCAGTGGATTGGATCGGATGGGATTGGATGAGAACGGACAGGCGGTCCGTTCTCATCCGATTCCCCCATAGAGAACAGCGGGGACCTGACAGCTGTGTTACCGCACACAGCGCGGAGACAGAGCTGCCATCCGCCTGCTCAGCGGGGGAATCGGCGGATCCATCCCCCGCTGAGAAAAACTGAGTCCACCGACTGACTCCCATGTGTGAAAGGGGCCTAAGAGTAAACTGTAATACACTTTAATACACAGTTAGACATATGCAACTCACATGGAGTAGAGGATAAAGGAGCACATCAGATGGAAAGGACAATCAGGATGAAACTTCTGTGGACGTGTAGACATCCCATGACACGACAGTGCTGTGTGAGCTGCTTCTCATTGATCACCGTTGAAGCCGGCTAAACGGTGGATGATAGTCCAGAACGAGGCTTGGAAAGCAGATAGTGCGGCAGCGTGTATGGATGACATCACCAGGATGCGATGCGTTTCTGAGCATGCGTGCTGCGAGTAGTATGGCAGCCACGCTCCTTCTTCATAGCAGAGACTCGCAGCACGCACTTTCAGAAACGCGTTTGGCTTGTGAATGTTTATTGAATATGGCTGATGGTGACTTTTTACACATTAAAAATTATTTTTTCTGCTCCAATAAGATGCCAACACATTGGGGTTGATTTACTAAAGGCAAATAGACTGTGCACTTTTCAAAGTGCAATTGCACTCTGCAAGAGCAGTTGCTCCAGAGCTTAGTAAATGAGCAGGAGCTCTGCTGACTTCCATCATCCTAACACATGCAAGCAAAAATGCTGTTTTTTTTGTTTTTTTTTAATTAACCTTGCATGTGATTGAATATTCTTTGCAAAGTCAAGCTTTACCTCATTTACTAAGCTCTGGAGAAACTGCACTTGCAGAGTGCAACTTTGAAAAGTACACAGCTCCAGTAGAAGTCCAACGACGAAATGTACGTAGGGCGGTACTCTACGTCAACACATCACTTCCGCTCTGCAGTCTGCCAGTCCCTTGGTACGCGGAAGGCACTGCAATATACTGCTGAATCAATCAGACTGAACCGTGAGTGTTCACTACTTGCCTACTTGTTGATTGTACTTACTACACCATGGGGATCTTCTCTCTGTGTTTGAGCACCTAGATGGGACTTGTCGATCCGTGAGGATTCCAGGAACCCCAGCTCATTAATCACAGTTTGGACCCCCCCCCCCCCCGTGTGGAACTACATCCACTCTCGTATCATTTACTGCCATTTTAGTGGTGTAGTGATGTGATAATTTTTTTGCCCATCTTTCAAGTGTGTATTCCTGTTATGCAGTGTTTGTTTTGCCCTTTGTCAATATGGCTGCTGTGCTTTCTTTCTCTCTCTGCAAGAAGGATGAGGTCATCAAAAAGGGCAGAGCAAGGATTGCTGGGTAAGACTGGAGAAAAGAGAGACATGAGGACACACAGGAATTTCATGCTTAGAGAACAGACTGTAAGTGCTGCAACATCCCCTCACTGAGACACACAGAGACACTGCTAATGATTTCATGTTCCTATGAGGAGAATTTATTATGTTGTATGGTTCACTGAATGTTATTTCTTCAATACATGGACATTTAAACACTCTGCTGTGTGGATTACTGTGTATATGGATATGTTTTCTCAATTGGGATTTCACTTGCTAATCACAAGCCCTGATTGAGTGGAGGCACTGGCGCTTATGCCCCGTACACACGTACCGATCGGCCGTCTTTTGTCCAGGGCTGTCCTGTCCGCTGAAAAGTGCAAAAGACTGCACAAGAATTTTGTCCGCCGACTGCAGAAGTGATGTCATGTGATGGTTAACTTTCCCTGTGTTTTTTTCTTCTCTGAGCATGCCCAGTCTTGCAAATCTGCTGATTGTCGGCCGAATTCTGTACTGACTGGCGAACAATCGGCCGTTCTGGTGTTGGCCAACAAAAATTTTAATGACTGCACGACAGATTCTTTTCGGCCGAAAGTGCGCTGTCGGCTGTCGGACGCATCATACTAACAAGCCTACAATCGGCCGTCGGCCGAATATTTACGGCCGACAATCGGTACGTGTGTACGGGGCTTTACTATAAATCCTGTCCTGATCACACAGATTATATAGACTGTGCTCCTAAATACTACACAGGTGGCGTCATCATACCCCAGTAGCCGCCAAGAGTGATCAAAATAGCGCTACAATTTTAGTGGAAACCAAGGTTGAGTGCTACATCTAGTGGACACTTTAGGAACAGGCACCTATGTTCCTTGATACTCACTCCCACTATATTGCACCTTATCACAGACATTAGTCCAGCACAATTATTTTTTGTATAGGGGGCCTCTCTCTCGCCCTCCTTTTTTCTTCACCATATCATTTATTGGCATCTTCTTTCATTTTTACCACTTAAGATTCTGGTGCACATCTTTGCTCTGATACATTCTTTTACACTTCCCAATAAAATATATTTTGCACTTAGTGATATCAGCTTTATTTATTTTCTCACAGCACTTCAAGTATATCTAGGGCGTATCACATTTAACCCATTTTTTGTCTCTGCGTTTTTGTCTCTGCGTTTCTGCACTAAGCACTTTATGATATTATATATTGTCTCACCATCTATATGTTTTACGATAAGATCACTTTGTAGTATCTTGGCACATCTATAATACCAGGTAGCGCCGCTTCCAACCTCTCCCTTTTTTTCTCAAACATTGTTGGCTCCTAATTCTTTAGGGGCTGGTTGGTGGCAGCTTCGACATCTATACACATTTGTCCCCATCACTCCATAGCGCTGGTCACCCCCCCCCCCCCCCCATTCACACAGTCTATTTGCCTTTAGTAAATCAACCCCATATAAACACAGTTGGTAAAATAGATGGTAAGGCTGAATAAAGACACCAGTCCAACCTTAGAGCGTATACGTAGGTGTGTGTGTTTATGACACTACCATTTTCCATATGCCTGTACATTGCATTCACCAAGAAACACATCTAAATGATGATAATAAAATCTAACTTTTGTTGACATATTACAAGAATGCCTAATCTGTAATTTGATGCCTTTTGGAGATTTTTCCATCTTTCCTTGGCTTCTTTATGCACATTAATACAAATTTTTACCTGGGGTGCCTAAACTTTAAATTTATCTACATTTCCCGCTGACATCACCAATTGTGGAAGAGGATTCCACATCCTTACTCCTCCAAAAGGTAAAGAATCCCTAACAGAGTTTAAGATTGAACAGCTTCTTCTCCAACTTCATTGTGTGGACATGTGTCTTTTTTAGAGAATACAAAAGTGGAAAAGAAGGTGCAGCCATCTAAGTGTATCTGTTTATTGATAAAAACATGCATTAGGTAAAAGGATTGCACTCACAGAATATGGAAAGTGGTCATGCAGAGTGATCATCCTCCTCCAGAAGCAGATGACTGTGGCATGGATCCAGAGGGATGGATATGTCGATATCTCTGTGCTGCTGGGTCTGACTGAGTCAACAATGACCGATTGGTAAAGGGTGGCTCTTTTTGGCAGATAGCCAATTATCCTCATTATATGGAGAGCTAAAAGGAATGGTGTCCAGGGATCACCGCCGGACTGGCTAACATACACGAAAGAGTATAGCCAGGAGCCATCACCAGCCGTGACCAGACTGGAACGCAAGCTGGCGTGAGATCAGTGTTCACAGGACCTCAGGCCGAAATGACGTGGTGGAAAGGAAAGGGGAGGGGTTGTAAAGGCCGAGAAGTCTATTTAAAATAGAACTCTACTAACTACGGGAAAGATCTATGTCATTTTTAATGTTTTTTTTTTTTTACTAGTAATGTCGGCGATCTGCGATTTTTTCCGGGACTGCGACATTGCGGCGGACAAATCGGACCCCTGACTGACATTTTTTACACTTTTGGGGGTACCAGTGACGTTACTACAGTAATCAGTGCTAAAAATATGCACTGTTACTGTAATAATGACACTGGCAGGAAGGAATAAGGTGGTGGAAAGGAAAGGGGAGGGGTTGTGAAAGCTGAGAAGTCTATTTAAAATAGAACTCTACACTATAATCTCCTATTACCAGCAGAAAATTAGTACTATGAATTGTTTAAGTTTACAGGAGAGTAATAAAAAGGAAAAATATTTTAGATAAAATAAACCATAAAATGAGGAATAATTAAGTAAAACCAAACATGAAATAGTAATAAAGATGAAAAAAACAAATAAAAAAAAAGGAAATTTTGGCTGCAATTTATTTATAAAGCAGTCTAGATTGGATACTCATAATGTGCATTTAACAAAGATTCAAATGCATTTTTGGGTGTGGAATTATGATAAAGACCCCTTGTAACAGGGGTGAAGATGCTGTATCCAAATATAATTGACGTCCTTTTTTTGCCACAAATAGAGCTTTCTTTTGGTGGTATTTGATCACTTGTGCGATTTTTATTTTTTGCGCTATAAACAAAAAGCGACAATTTTGAAAAAAAAAAAAAACAACAATATTTTTCACTTTCTGCTATATGACATTCCTAAAAAAAAAAAATTAAAAACCAAATTTTTTAAACATTTTAGGCCAATTTGTTTTCTGCTACATATATTTGTTAAAAAAATTGCAATAAGCATATTTTGATTGGTTTGCGCAAAAGTTATTGCGTGTACTAACTACGGGAAAGATTTATGTAATTTTTAATGTTTTTCCTTTTTTACTAGTAATGGCGGCGATCTGCGATTTTTTTCGGGACTGCGACATTGCGGCGGACAGATCGGACCCCTGACAGACATTTTTGACACTTTTGGGGGTACCAGTGACATTACTACAGTAATCAGTGCTATAAATATGCACTGTTACTGTAATAATGACACTGGCAGGGAATGGGTATAACTGTAACTGTATAGGTGATCAAGGGGTTAAATGTGACCCTAGGGGAGTGATTCTAACTGTATGGGGGTTGGACTTGTGAAATGATCACAAGACACATGCGATCCTATATAGAAGGATCACAGGAGCTCTGTGATCATTTCAGGGAGGAGGATGGTCGACTGTGTTTACAACAGCCGACCATCCTTCTCTCTCAGCGGGGAACGATCAAAAGCGCCCCGTACTGTTAGCGAACGTGCAGAAGTGAACGTATACGCAAGTCGCGCCCACATATGTAAACGGTGTTCAAACCACACATGTGAGGTATCACTGCGATCATTAGAGCGAGAGCAATAATTTGAGCCCTAGACTGTTAATCTAAATTGGTAACCTGTAGAAATTTTTTACATTTTGCCTATGGAGATTTCTAAGTACTAATGTTTGTTGTCATTCCACGAGAGTGCATAATTTTGAAGCATGACATGTTGGGTATCTATTTACTCGGTGTAACAATATCTTTAACTTTATAAAAAAAAATTGGGCTAACTTTACTGTTTTCTTATTGTTTAATTATAAAAAGTGTATTTTTTTTAAAAAAAATGCGTTTGTAAGATCGCTGCGCAAATACGGTGTGATAAAAAATATTGCAGCAATCTCCATTTTATTCTCTAGGGTCTCTGCTCAAAATAAATATATAATGTTTGGGTGTTCTAATTTTCTAGCAAAAAAAAAAAAACAACTGATTTTAACTTGTAAACTACACGTGTCAGAAAAAGACCTGGTCCAGAAGTGGTTAAAGAAAAAATCCAATAGGTTTCTTGTTCACATAATTTTCTGTACCTTTCCTCTATTTGAAGGGTGTGGGGAATTTGTTCTACGACCCATACTGTTAACCCCTCAGTGGATTGGGTGTGTACTTCTCGAAAATGTTTAGGTACGCTGTATTTTTTCTTTCTTTCTTTGTCTCCTTGTTCTATGGCTCTCCTATTCTCTCCTATGCTCGCCAAGTCTAGTCCTCAGGGGTCTGATGGTCCTGCCTATGTAGAGCAGACCACAAGGGCACCTGAGGGAATAGATAATGAAGTCAGAGGAGCAAGTGAAAAAAGCTGTCTATTGGGTAGCAATTCCTCTTGGCTCCCCATATAATCTGGATAATTGGCTATCTGCCGAACAGAGCCACCCTTTGCCTATCAGTCATTGGTGACTAGGTCATATGCAGCAGCACAGAGATATTGACCTATCCATCCCTCTGGATCTATGCCTCAGTCATCTACTTCTGGAGGAGGATGATGATCACTCTGCATGACCACTTTCCATATTCTGTGAGTGCAATCCTTTTACCTAATGAAAGTTTTTATCAATAAACAGATACACTTAGATGGCTGCGCCTTCTTGTCCACTTTTGTATTCACAGTTTACAGAGGCTCCAATACCTTCATAGAAGAAGTGCTGCAGTCAGTGGCGGCTGGTGCGTTGGGGGCGCAGGGGCACCGCCCCCCCTATCCATGCGTCCGGCCCCCTAATCTACATGCGGGGCGCCGGACGCATGGAGTTCAACGTTTTTTTGTTTTTTTTAATCACCTGGTTCGAGCCAGAGGCTCTAATAGGCTTCAGGAAAGGGTGGACCTGGGGCGCAGAGCAGTGCACCCCGAGCCCACCCATTATGTGACAACAGCGAATGAAAATTCGCTATTGTCACACGGATCCTCCTCCTGGCCAATCAGGGTCCGAGACCCGCTTCCTGGTTGGCCGAAAGGCGAACGCATGCCATTGGCCGAGGAGGAGGCGGGAGGACTCGAGGAGATGCCGCCGCTGCAGGTAAGTCTCTCTGCATTGAAGGGGGCACGGCACGCTGGTCACTGCATTGATGGAGGCACGCTGGTCACTGCATTGATGGGGGCACGGCACGCTGGTCACTGGATTGATGGGGGCACGGCACGCTGGTCACTGCACTGATGGGGGCTCGCTGGTCACTGCATTGGTGGGGGCACGCTGGTCACTGGATTGATGGGGGCATGCTAGTCTCTCTGCATTGAATGGGGGCATGCTGGTCACTGCATTGATGGGGGCACGCTGGTCTCTCTGCATTGAAGGGGGCATGCTGGTCACTCTGCATTGAATGGGGGCACGCTGGTCTCTCTGCATTGAAAGGGGGTAAGCTGGTCTCTCTGCATTGAAAGGGGGCACGCTGGTCTCTCTGCATTGAAAGGGGGCACGCTGGTCTCTCTGCATTGAAAGGGGGCACGCTGGTCTCTCTGCATTGAAAGGGGGCACGCTGGTCTCTCTGCATTGAAATATGGCACGCTGGTCACTCTGCATTGAAAGGGGGCACGCTGGTCATTCTGCATTGAAAAGGGGCACGCTGGTCTCTGCATTGAAAGGGGGCACGCTGGTCACTCTGCATTGAATGGGGGCACGCTGGTCACTCTGCATTGAATGGGGGCACGCTGGTCACTCTGCATTGAAAGAGGGCATACTGGTCACTCTGCATTGAAAGGGGGCACGCTGGTCACTCTGCATTGAAAGGGGACACGCTGGTCACTCTGCATTGAAAAGGGGCAGGCTGGTCACTCTGCATTGAAAAGGGGCAGGCTGGTCACTCTGCATTGAAAGGGGGCACAATATACCTTGATTACTGAAGGCCCCTTTCACACTTTTGTGACCTCAAAGTCACGCAATTTTTACAGCGTTTTGTGCCGCAAAGCAATGCCTATTACATTTTTCTGTTTGCGCCCCCCACCCCCCCAAAAAAAAAAATTTGAGCACCAGCCGCCACTGGCGGCTGTAGTCTACATAAGTGAAACTTTTATGGGACTTTCCTATGGAGTTTAAAGGACTTTTTTTCCCTAGATACAGACATTTGATATAATGAGGCTATAAATATATCTTGTTGGTGCCAAAAGTTTATTTCTTCCTATTAAATGAGTCTTCTTCAGAGACCTTAGGTTAAATAGCTTCCTCCAACAATACAGTCCCCATTAACCACTTCAATACTGACCACCTTCATTCCCTTCCCGCCAGGCAATTTTTCAGCTTTCAGCGCTGTCACATTTTTAATTACAACTGTGCGGTCATGCAACCCTGTACCCAAATTAAATTTTTATAATTTTTTTGAGACAGATAAAGCATTCTTTTGGTGGTATTTTGCTGATAAACAAACAAAAACAGACTAAAAATTTGCTTTTCTTAGTGTCTGTTAAATATTTTTGCAAAGAGGTCGTTTTTTTTTCTTTACTGATGGGCAGTACATGGGCACTGATGAGGAGGCACTAATGAGGCAGCACTTATGGGCACTAATGAGCCTGAATTTATGGGCATTGAAAAGCTGCACTGATGGGCATTTATTGGCAATGATGATCAGTGCTCTGCTTATCAATGTAAACAATTTACTGACCTTTACAACCTGTACAGATGCATGGTGTGAGGAAAGGACCGTTAATAACCAGAATGTTTGTTTACATGTAACCAGCTGTGTTTGGACACAGCTGATCATATGGTAAAGAGCTGCTGTAATTGGCCCTTTACCGCGATCTGTGATCAGCTGTGTCCAAGGGACACAGTGGTGACAGAGTGCACCCGATGCGGCACGGGAGGTGGGCTCCGTGAGGACATCCATGTAAGTCCTCCCAGAACTGAAAGTCCATGCTGTAGTCATCTTTTGGCCATAGTGTGGGGGGGAAGTGGATAAAGATTTGTATATTGGGATCATATCCCCTCTCAAGTGCCTCTTCTCCAAGGAGAAAAAGTTTAAAATGGAATTCCACCCAAAAGAGGAAGTTCCACTTACCTGCTTCCTCCTCCCCTATGGTGCCACATTAAGCAGCTTTCGGGGGGGGGGGGAAGGGGATACCTGTAACCACCAGCAGTACCAGCCAGCAGTACCCATCAGCAGTAACCACCAGCAGTACCAGCCAGCAGTAACCAGCCAGCAGTACCCACCAGCAGTACCAGCCAGTAGTAACCACCAGCAGTACCAGCCAGCAGTAACCGCCAGCAGTACCAGCTAGCCGTACCCGCCAGCAGTACCCGCCAGCAGTACCCAGCCAGCAGTACCAGCTAGCAGTACCTACCAGCAGTACCAGCCAGCAGTAATCGCCAACAGTAAGTCACATGTGCTAGGGGTGCAACTATTCCCCAGCACATAATTGTAAATATCCCAGCATGTGAAGTGTTTCTGACTCCTACCACCATGACCAGTTCAAATCACTGAAGTAGTCATGGTAGTTAGAGTGTTACTTTAATATCTCTCAGAAGAAGTAAACCTCTGTAAACTGATTCCGTTTCATTTGATCATCCTCTAGTTGTGTTAAATTGATGGGGGGCGTTCTCCCTGAAATTAGTTTGTCACGTCCCTGAAATTAGTTTTTGCAGGTTGGGATGTCTGTGGCAAGCGCCTGTCGGCCCTGCGCTGCTGTCAGGCCACTTGACTGCAGGAATGCCTGTCCGCCTCCATAGAAACAGACCCACACAGGAAAGTAGAGCCTGACTCCCATCCGTGTGTGTGTGATCACCGGACCCAGCCGCTGAACTTGAAAGCTGTCATTAGCCTGGCACTGCTGTCAGGCTAATCGGGCCATGAAGAGGTGTCCACAGCAGCAGGAGTGCCTGCCGCAAAGCCGGGGGTACTGCTGTAGAAGCCTAAAGTGGAAACGCTAACTCACATTTTTGGGGGGTTCAGTGACATTACTACAGTAATCAGTGCTAAAAATAGGCACTTTTACTGTAATAATGACACTGGCAGGGAAGGGGTTAACCTAGGGGTGATCAACGGGCTTAAGTGTGAGCCTAGGGGAGTGTTTTCTAACTGTATGGGGGAGGGACTTGTGAAATGACCACAGAGACCTGTGATCCTAAATAGAAGGATCACAGGCGCTCTGTGATCATTTCGGAGAGAACAATGGTCAGCTGTGTTTACAACAGCTGACCGGTGTTCTCTCTCAGCGGGGAACGATCACAGGTGCCCAGTAGCAATCGCGGCCACCGGCCCTGTAGAACGGCATTCCTGCTGCCTAGTGGGGACAGGAGTGTGCCGCACTCACCCCCAACACTACTCCCATTTGCACAGTCGAGCCAGCCTGCCGCAGTATATATACAGCGGGCAGGTGGCAAGCAGTTAATCATTTGTCAGTTCCTTCTCATTGATCTAACTGCTGATAACCTATTCTCATTGATATACCTAAATCTACAGTATATCAAGTTATTTTTGTGATCATTTGGTCCAGATGTCCTTTTAAACAAATCTGACATGACAAATTTTTGTTTATTTTTTGTTTTCGGTCAGGAGCTTGTAACTCCCTGGTCATTCTCCTCTTGCTTCATCTCAAAAGAATTCTCTTGATAAGCAGCATGAAGATTCAATAGTGAATCATTGGAAGGCTTTTGGTGTAACTACATAATCCCCTCTGGGGCTCGGCCACAGAGAGCTGCATTCTCCAATGCTCCTCCTCCTCTCAATTCAGTACAGGGCTCTGCTTTTCTTTTAGTAAATCACAGTGCATATTTACTATAGAGCTTTGCAAAACACTGTTGCCTGGTAGGAAGTTTGTTCTTAAAGCCAGAGTCCAGTGAGCATGGGAAAAGTGATGGTCTTCCAGTTTGATGTTATGTCCCTTTGGTTGCTGAATCACAGTTCTGCCTTACTCCACATTTTTTTCCTGGGGGTTGTTATAATGTACGTTAGGATGGAGTTTTAGACTCCTACAAAAGACGCAGTATTTTTTCAGAACCACCTTATTGGAAAATAGTATACTGTTTATGTGATTCATTTGTTCTTGCGTTTTTTGTTTTTTGTATCACGCATTATGCCTATGAGCAGAATTTTACTAGTACATAAATTCCCTTATTAACATGTTGGTTATGTTAGAAGGTAAAAAAGAGTATCTACTGTTTTTGGTGCAAATTTATTTCAACTTAAAATGTTAGCTGAGCTCTATGTGTCAGGTGAAATTTGTTTTAGATGAGCATTTTCTAGTTGTCTACAGATGCAGCAGAATCTATTGAGCCCCGGTTCACACTTGTGCGTGTGCGGGGTTCGCATGTAATGTCGGAGCGCACTGCTCCGACATTACATGCGATCGGCTGTGCGGTGCGAGTTTAGCCATACACTTTGTATGGCTAAATTCGCACCGCAGCTGCACCAAACACGCACAGGGACCCTTTTTGGCAGCCGCATCAGGATCGGATCGCACAGCGGTTCACACTTGTGCGATCCGATCCTGTGCGAACTGCACGATCGCACTGCGATATGCGATCAAACTGGGGGTGTCGTTAAGATTACATTGACACCCCCAGCGTATCACATATGGCAGTGTGAACTGCCGGAGGTGCGTGTGCGATGCGGGAACAGGCTTCGGATTCGCAGCCTTCCCGCACTCGCATAAGTGTGAACCGGGGCTGAATGTGGTGATTTACACTCTAGCAAATAGTGTTCACCGTTTGTATCAGAATATTGTATTTACACTGTATCCCTAAGAATATTGTTCTCTTGGGCTCTTCCCTGTTTTTGTGGCTATGGCACTTTGGATCAGGTAGTTCAGCCTCCAGAGCCTCTTATGGATGAATGTTAGAATAGTGTTTTTATGCAATGAACTGTAGAAGATATCTGGTCCTTCTTGTTTTTCGTTTAACCACTTTCCGTAAACCGATGTACCTGTACATCGGCTTAAAGAAGTGGTTGTACCGGAATGATGCCTGCAGCTGCAGGCATCTCCCCGGTATAATTTTTTAGAGCGGACGGTCGGTTTTCTGATGATAACAACCGATGAGGCTCAGCAGCCGCTCGGCCATTATCACAGCGAGCAGGAGGGGACGTCCCCCTTCCGCCGCTCTGCCGGGTCTCCCATCCCACCGGGAGACCAAGCAAACCAGAAGGCACGTCCGCCAGCTGGTTAGAATCCCGAACAAAGCTGGATTTGGCTTTGATCGGGTCTCCGATCAAACAACCCGGAAGGAACGTCACAATGTCAATTCCGGTTTACTCGGCTGCCAATGGCGCTGATTTAAAAAAGTGACAGTATTCAAAAAGGCAGATTTCAGCGCTCTGAATACTTTGAAGTGCAGTGGAGGGGTTTGGGGTCTTTTAGAACCCAGATCGCTCCATAAAGAGTACCTGTCACTGTCTATTACTGTCACAAGGGATGTTTACATCTCTTAGCATTCCGTTGCGGACCGTGCTCTGCTCAGCGGCGATCAATCCGCCGATCCCTGCTGAGCCGGCGGATGAGCTTGCACACCAAAATAAATGCATGCATAAGTCGCAACCGCAAATATAAACAATGTTCAAATCACACACATGAGGTATCGTCGCGATCGTAAGACTGAGTGCAAAAATTCTAGCAAAAGACCTCCTCTGTAAAAAGCAAAAGACTAGTAACTGTTAAATTTTTTTTAAAGCGTCGCCTATGGAGATTCTTAAGCACTGTTGTTTGTCGCCATTCCACAAGTGTGCGCAATTTTAAACCGTAACATATTAGGTATCTGTTTACTTGGCGTGACATCATCTTTCACACCATACAAAAAAATTGGGCTAACTTTACTGTTTTGTTTTTTTTTTTAGATTCAGTGAAGTGTATTTTTCCCAAAGAACTGTGTTTGAAAGACCGCTGCGCAAATACCGTGTGAAAAAAAATATTGCAACGACCTCCATTTTATTCTCCAGAGTCTTTACTAAAAAAAAAATTGGTCCTTAAGTGGTTAATATTAAGTAACCAATTCTGGACCGGAAGTTTTAATAATGACCAGGCCGTATATTGATTGGTTTGGGCAAAATTTATCGCGTCTACAAACTAGGGGAAACTTCTAGTCTGTCATTTTTAGCAATCAGCAATTTTTAGCGGGACTGCAACATTGAGGCGGACAGATCAGACCCCTAACTGACATTTTTGACACTTTCGGGGGGACCAGTGACATTACTAGAGAAATCAGTGCTAAAAATATGCACTGTTACTGTAATAATGACACTGGCAGGGAAGGGGTTAACACCAGGGGCGATCAAAGGGTTAAATGTGTCCCTGTTCTTCTGCATGTAAAACACTTTAGAATTGCTTTCCCACTCCATTCAGTCTGGTTAGTTGGGGTAACTTGTTAACTTGCAGGACATGAGGACAGAAGTGTTAGCAGAATCACTCAGATTAACCACTTCTGGACCGGAAGATTTTCCTCCTTAATGACCAGGCCATATTTTGCGATTCGGCACTGCGTTGCTTTAACGGACAATTGCGCAGTCGTGTGACGCTGTATCCAAATAAAATTGATGTCCTTTTTTTCACACACATAGAGCTTTCTTTTGATGTTATTTGATCACCTGTGCGATTTTTTTCTTGCGCTATAAACAAAAAATGAGCGACAATTCTGAAAAAAAGCAATATTTTTCACTTACTGCTATGACATTCTCAAAAAAAAAAATTTAAAAATCACATTTTTTTTAACATTTAGGGCCGGTTCACATTAGTGCGATCACAGAGATAAATTACATGCGATCTCTGTGCAGTGCAAATTCCAGCCATGCAGTTTGTATGGCTGAATTCGCACCGCAATCGCACTAAACACGCACATGACCCTTTTTTTTATCCGCCGCAGAATTGGATCGCATGGTGGTTCACACTAGTGCGATCCGATTCTGTGCGAACTTGCAGATCGCACTGCGATATGCGATCTCAACTGGAGGTGTCCTTCACTTTTAATTGACACCCCCTGCGTATTGCATATGGCAGTGTGAACTGCCAGGGGTGCGGATGCGATGTGGGAACACGCTGCATATTCGCAGCATTACCGCATCGCAGAGGTGTAAACCTGGACTTAAGGCGAATTCGTTTTCTGTTATTTGTTTATGGTAAAAAAAAAAAAAATCGCAATAAGCGTATTTTGATTGGTTTGCGCAAAAGTTATCGCGTCTACTAACTACGGGAAAGATTTATGTCATTTTTATTGTTTTTTTTACTAGTAACGGCAGCGATCTGCGATTTTTAGCGGGACTGCAACATTGCGGCGGACAGATCGGACCCCTTACTGACATTTTTGACACTTTTAGGGGGACCAGTGACATTACTACAGTAATCAGTGCTAAAAATATGCACTGTTACTGTAGTAAGGACACTGGCAGGGAAGGGGTTAACATTGTGGGTGATCAAGGGGTTAAATGTGAGCCTAGGGGAGTGATTCTAACTGTGGGGGGGCGTGGCTTGTGAAATTATCATAGAGACCTGTGATCCTATATAGAAGGATCACATGGGCTCTGTGATCATTCCAGGGAGAAGAACGGTCAGCTGTGTTTACAATAGCTGACCGTTCTTCTCTCTTAGCAGGGAACGATCGTGGGTAACAGGCAGCAATCGAAGCCGCCTTCTCCATGCATTGGCTTCCCCGCTGCCGAGTGGGGGCGGGAGCGCGCGACCGGCGAAGGGTCAACATCGGTTTGCGCAAGGGGGGCCGCACTGCCGCAGTAAAAAGGCGGCGGGCAGTCGGGAAGTGGTAAACAAGACAAAGATAGGCAGTTATCACTTCACGCCTTAGGTCATTTTCATTGCTCAATATTGCGGTTTCAGCAATTTTAACTATTCACAAGGCTTTCCTTTCTTTTTCAGTCACATGTAAATGGCTCTTCTTTATCACAATCATAAATTTAAATCTGTCCCTAAAAGATGCTGATAGTGCAGTATATGCAGCCGCTACATAGGAGTGCCCTGCTCTTTATGTCCATCCTACTTTTTTGCATTTATTACGCACGTCCCCACTTTTTATTTGAATAAAGAAAAAAAGAAATAATAGTATGAATATTTGACATTGATATTTTTTCTGGTGTGGAGGATTTTATTTTTCCTCCTGTTAAAATTCCATCTCTCTTGCAGGGTATACGGGGTATGTATTTGGAATAGCTGGATGCTCATATTCCCTATTTGCAAGTGTGAGCTGTGTTGGATATCTTTGTTGTTCACCTGGAAGGGAATGATTTAGGTGGATTCAAAATATTAGACCTTCTAAATAAAATGGGAACTGTTCTGTCTACAATTAATGTTTTTCTAGGCCCGGGCTTCAGTTCATGGTAAAGTTACCATAAAATGTGGATTGATTGATATGCCGATAAGCAACCTGGCTTTTGGGTAATGTCGCCCACTTTGTCGGTGGGCAGTGGTTGGTAAAATGTTATTTGGTTGGAATGAGATATTGCTGCTTGAGTCATAGTGACTAAGCATGTTGGTCTGTTAATGGTTAACAGCGGTTCGGTATAAAAGTTAATTTCATAATCAAAATTGTTTTAAACCCAATAAAGGGGCCATGGCCTAAAATTTTTCTACAATACTTGTGTGTTTATTTTATATTTTAGGTATGTTCTTCTGGTATAATGAGTGTTAATGGGGTGTACAATCCCATGTCAGGGCCACAAGGAATAAAATAAGGAGTGGCCCCATGGGATTGTCACCCCGAACACCCATTTGTTTTATAAATACATTTTACTTTTAATAGAGGGCTATGTTGATTGTTAAGTACATGTCTCTTTGGCTGCTTGGCCGGTTCTTTTTCTTTTGTGTTTCAGGTGACAAGCTGCCTACTGTTGCTAGGAAGATTTACCTCAGCACTGGATTGGAGACAAATCTTTTGGCGGGAAACATCCAGCCAATAAGTGTAACCCAAGGCTTGATAAACCCCAGGCACCAGGTTGCCATGGCGACTAGAAATTGCATCCTGGCGCCTGGGCTTGTCAGCCCATTCACTGCCGGGGTTGCAGGCTATAGGATTCTGAGAGTGACATTCTCTTACGCAGCCCAGAGCATGCGCTGATAGTTCCCCCCCTCCCCTCCACACAGACGATAGAGGAGACAGATAGCTGGTCAGCTTCTCCTCCTCCCACCCTCTCCTCCTGTGCAGTGGTCCCAGGTGCACATGGAGCCACCAGGGCCGGTCAGATTGTGGCTTCAGCAGAGAGCACAGGCAGAAATACTGTAGCTACATATATCCTGTAGACTGGGTGAGAATAAGATATGATCCTTGCAAACCTCATGCCGCCTATTTACACTGCTGTTATCTGCAATGTACTCTCCCTGGCAATTAACCCTCTCATAGGATGCTAGGGGATGACTTTGCTTATCTACTCTGCTTCATTTAAGTGCTGCTTACCTAAATGGGTAAACGATTAATGCTTTACAGCTTAACATCTGCAGGCTTTTGCTTCTAGTATGAATGGCATTTGTGCCTGCTTGTATATCTGGTTAACCCTTCATAGCTACCTGGGACTATATGGCTAATGCTGCCTTCTGACATACAAGGAAATGTGTAATTTCTGATTATAGATCAGTCTGGGTTTTACTGTCCATCCTGCTGACTACATTTAAGACTGACGGATTATTTCTTTTTTTTTTTTTTTTGTGTGTCCATTTAACTACACATGTCTCTATTCGGAGTGAACAGTGAAGTCTGCTGAAGAGATCAATGATTTTGCCCTGCCCCCTTATAATCTATCCAATCTCTGCTGTCCTGCTCCATAAGCCCCCCTCCACCCACTGATGCGCACAAACAGACACATGCACACACACGCGCTTTCTGTGTGTATGTTAAGGTGTGTGACAAATTGGAGTACATGCACACTAAAGGCTGGAAAATTAGTGAGTTTAAACACCACCTCTACCCTTGAAAGTTGCACTAATGCCCTCTCTGCTGCTCTGAGTCTCTGATTAAAAAAAGACTGCCACTCCTCTGAAAAGCAATCCACACACAGATTTCTTTTCGGAGAGAATTGACAGGCAGTGAGAAGGCAATATGTAAATGCTGCAGCATGGACCCTTTTATTTGAATGGGTTGCGTTCAGTAGTAGTGGGTTGTAATTCTTGAGAGTAGGTGCATAAATTATGGCAGGCTTATAGGGGCACCAGTGCATTACTTTGCCCAGGGTCCCATGATGCTACTAAGATGGCCCTGTATGTTTGGGTGGGAAGTTTAACTTTTTTAGCTAGCTCCTAGATTCAAAGCAAATTTGTCAAGCCCTGGTGTAACTGTTTACTTATGTCCTCTCCTGTCACTGGGGGGAGTCAGCATTTACCTCAGGTCTGTTAGCTGGACTCGCCTCTGGATTCTCCTCAGCCTTCCCTCTGGATCTTTTGACCTGCTCTCCCAGCCTCTCCCTTTGTTATTTCCCCTCATCGTGGTCCACCTTTATGTGGGTAACCTCGCCCCCTTTGTGGGTGGACAGTGGTTGTTACACTGTTATTGGTATAAGATACTGCTGCTTGAGTCTTAGTGACTAAGCATATTGGTCTGTTATTGGTTAACAGCAGTTCTGTTTGGTATTGAAAGTCCATCTTTTTGGGTAATGTGGCCCACTTTGTGGGTGGACAGTGGTTGGTATAAGGTATTGCTGCTTGACTCATAGTGATTAAGCATGTTGATCTGGTAATGGTTAAAAGCGGTTCTGTTTGGTATTAAAGGTTAAAGTTCATTTCATAATTAAAATTTTTTAAGCCCAATAAAATTTTCCTCGGAACAAAGGGTTTGTACCAGACAGTGGGTTGTAAGGAGCAAGTCACGGGATGTCTAAGGGCTCTTTCACACGGTCCGCTCCGTAGGCGGATCCGTGTTGCTCAGCGGGGATCGATCCGCGATCCCCGCTGAGCCGGGCGGGTGACAGCTCCATCTCCGCTTGCAGAGCGGAGAGGGAGGTGTCTCTGCCCCCGCTGCCCTCTATGGGGGATCGGATGAGAGCGGACCGCTTGTCCGCTCTCATCAGATCCGTTCCGCTCCGATTACTGAACGGATGGAAAAATAGGGTTTCCATCCGTCCAGATTTCAAGCACGGGATCGGATGCGGATGGCAGCGGGTGTCAGCGGAGGTGTCTCCGCTGACATCCGCTGCCCCATAGAGCTGCATGGAGGATCCGATCAGATCCGCCTAAGAAACTGACAGGCGGATCTGATCGGACCGCCCGTGTGAAAGAGCCCTAAATGTGCTATACGATCTCTTCACACTTAAGAGAGAGCTAAAAGTGGGGAAAGTCTTCAGTGGAGGTAATCTAAGGGGAGAGTCTGTACTGGGAATGTGGGGGGGGGGGGGGGGCAATATTTGTTTAACAGTGGCCAGTGTGTTACCTACCTCTGAGCCCTGTGCAATGCATACTCCTGAGTAGGGTTGAGCGAACATGGACTGTATTATTCGTGTTCGTACCGAATAATTGGATTTTTGTTACCCGAACACGGACACGAACACTTTACTGTATATTCGGGTAAAAATCCGTGTTCGGTCGTTTTATTTACGGGTTTTGCATGCTTTGGCGCGCTTTTCATGGCGGGCTTTCAACAGCCAATCAACACGCGTTTAACTGGTGTGCCTAAGCCATCCCAGCCATGCCTACAAATGTATCAGTAGCTGTGATTGGCCGTCTGAAGCATGTGACCAAGTCTTTATAAGTTTGAGGCAGCGCCGCTGCGGCATCATTCTGCTGTTTAGATCAGGGAGAGAGCACACATCAACGTGCTGGCTGCGGATTAGGGACAGACAGGAAAAAAAAAACATTTGTGTCCGGATAGAATTGAGGGACAGGTCGGAGTGTGTTAGGCAGGGCGAGTTGTAGGCATTTTAGGGAGAGAGTCTGCTGATTTTTTAGGGACAGTGCGTTCTACAAACTACAATCGACATTGCTGTGTGGGGTGGGGTTTGCAGTCACCCGATCTACGATCTTATCAATCCTGTTAGGGAGAGAGTCTGCTGATTTTTAGGGAAAGTGTGTTCTACAAACTACAATCGATATTGCTGTGTGGGGTGGGGTTTGCAGTCCCGATCTACGATCTTATCAATCCTGTTAGGGAGAGAGTCTGCTGATTTTTAGGGAAAGTGTGTTCTACAAACTACAATCGATATTGCTGTGTGGGGTGGGTTTTGCAGTCCCGATCTACGATCTTATCAATCCTGTTAGGGACAGAGTCTGCTGATTTTTAGGGACAGTGTGTTCTACAAACTACAATCGATATTGCTGTGTGGTGTGGGATAGGAGATAGGCAGGTGTCAGTGGTCCACATCCATTTTGCTGTGTGTGGGCTGCAGTGAACACAATCTTTTTGGGGTGCAGTGAACGCAATCTTTTTGGGGTGCAGTGAACGCAATATTTTTGGGGTGCAGTGAACACAATCTTTTTGGGGTGCAGTGAACACAATCTTTTTTGCCCACTGAGGAGGAGGGAGAAAAGTATTTTTCTATCAGGCACTGTGTGCAGCCTTTTTCCTTCAGCTGTGCTGTGCTGAGTGACTGATCATACACTGCTGTGTTCAGTTCACATGTGCTAATATTGAGTGGTTTCAAAAATCATACACTTTTTTTCTATTCCACTATTCAATATACAGCCTTGGGTTAAAAAAAAAATTAAATTGTGGCCTGCAGCAGAGCTGAATGATATTTAGGGTTTTTGGGGTTCATCTCATACTTCTGAAGATTTGAGGGTGTTGCCTGTTCCATACTCCTACTCCTCATCCAGCCTTTTAGGGGTACAAACAATAGTAATTGGGGCCTAGTGTGGTTGTGTACGTGTGATATACATACACTTTTTTTGATCATATTTTCTATTCCGCTATTTAATCAAAAACCTTTGGGGATCAGTTAAATTGGGGGATAGTCTGTGTCGGTACGTGTGAGATCCACCTTTCCAAGTTTTTGGGGTTCATCTCATACTTCTGAAGATTTGAGGGTGCTGCCTGTTCCATACTCCTCCTACTCCTCATCCTGCCTTTAGGGGTACAAACAATAGTAATTGGGGCCTAGTGTGCTTCTGTACGTGTGAGATACATACACTTTTTTTGATCATATTTCCTATTCCGCTATTCAATAAAAACCTTTGGGGATCAATTAAATTGCGGGATAGTCTGTGTCGGTACGTGTGAGATACACCTTTCCAATTTTTTGGGCGAATCTCATACTGCCGAGGATTTGAGGGTGCTTCAGTCTGCCTCCTGCCTGTTCCGAACTCCTCATCCTGCCTTTAGGGTAGAAAAAAATTGTAATCGGGGCCTAGTTTGTGTTTGTACGTGTGAGATACACCGTTTTGTAAAATTTGTCCTATTCCAATATACACCCTCTTTGAGTGTAAAAAATTAAATTGCGGGATAGTCTGTATCGGTACATGTGAGATACACCTTTTTAAATTTGTTTGGCGCATCTCCTTCTACCGCCGAGGATTGCAGGGCGCTTCAGTTTGCCTCCTGTTCCCAACTCCTCCTACTCCTCTTCCTCATCCTGCCTTTAGGGTACAAAAAATTGTAATCGGCGGGGCCTAGTCTGTGTTTGTACGTGTGAGATACACCATATTATAAAATTTTTCCTATTCCGCTATTCAATAAACACCCTTTTGGAGTGTAAAAAATTAAATTACGGCATAGTCTGTATCGGTACGTGTGAGATACACCTTTTAAATTAGTTTGGCGCATCTCCTTCCCCCGCCAAGGGCGCTTCAGTTTGCCTCCTGTTCCCAACTCCTCCTACTCTTCTTCCTCATCCTCCCTTTAGGGTACAAAAAAATGTAATCGGGCCTAGTCTGTGTTTGTACGTGTGAGATACACCGTTTTTTATCCTATTCCGCTATTCAATATACACCCTTTTGGGGTAAAAAACATTAAATTGCGGCATAGTTTTACAACTTGCCTGTTTGGGGGACAAACCACACACCGTGCAGGAGTTGTGGAGGAGCATGGAACAGCAGACAAATGAGTGGTTGCTGCCAGCGAGCCTCAAGCCCGGCCTGGTGGTGTGCGATAACGGGCGAAATCTCATAGCAGCTCTGGGCCTAGCCGGTTTGACGCACATCCCTTGCCTGGCGCATGTGCTGAATTTGGTGGTGCAGAGGTTCCTTAAAAACTACCCCGATATGTCAGAGCTGCTGCAGAAAGTGCGGGCCGTCTGTGCGCACTTTCGGCGTTCTCACCCTGCTGCTGCTCGCCTGTCAGCGCCGCAGCTTAACTTCGGCCTTCCCGCTCACCGCCTCATATGTGACGTGCCCACAAGGTGGAACTCCACCTTGCACATGCTGCAAAGACTGTGCGAGCAGCAGCAGGCCATAGTGGAGTTTCAGCTGCAGCACGCACGCGTGAGTCGCTCTGCGGAACAGCACCACTTCACCACCAATAACTGGGCCTCCATGCGAGACCTGTGTGCCTTGTTGCGCTGTTTTGAGTACTCCACCAACATGGCCAGTGCCGATGACGCCGTTCTCAGCTTAACTATCCCACTTCTATGCCTCCTTGAAAAAACAATATGGGCGATGATGGAAGAGGATGTGGCACAGGATGAGGAGGAGGATGAAGAGGTAACATTTCCAAGGCTTTCAGGGCAGTCATTCGCAAGGGGCTCCGAGGGTGGGTTCCTGCACACACAAACGCCAGGGACACAATTGTCCAGCAGGGGCACAGTTCTGGAGGATGAGGAGGATGAGGAGCTGGAGGAGGAGATGGAACCATGTTCACAGCAGGGTGGCACCCAGGCCAGCTCATGGCCATCACTGGTGACTGGCTGGGGGGATACAGAGGACACGGACGATACATCTCCCACAGAGGACAGCCTTTCGTTGCCTCTGGGCAGCCTGGCACACATGTGCGATTACATGCTGCAGTGTCTCCACAACGACCGCCGAGTTGCCCACATTCTAACTTGTGCTGATTACTGGGTGGCCACGCTGCTGGATCCCCGTTACAAGGACAACGTACCGTCCTTAATTCACTCACTGGAGCGCGATCGCAAGATGCGCGAGTACAAGCGCACGCTGGTAGACGCGATGCTGCTGGCATTCCCACCTGACAGCGGGGCCACAGTGGAAGCACAAGGCAGAGGAGGAGGAGGAAGAGGTCGCCAACGCAACCAGGGCACCGCCAGCACCTCAGAAGGCAGGGTTAGCATGGCCGAAATGTGGAAAAGCTTTGTCAGCACGCCACAACAAACAGCAGCACCAGCAGCTCATATGGAACGTCTTAGCAGGAGGCAGCATTTCACCAACATGGTGGAGCAGTATGTGTGCACACGCCTACATGTAGTGAATGACGGGTCTGCCCCCTTCAACTTCTGGGTCTCCAAATTGGGCACATGGCCTGAGCTTGCCCTTTACGCCTTGGAGGTGCTGGCGTGCCCTGCAGCCAGTGTATTATCTGAACGGGTATTTAGCACGGCTGGGGGCGTTATAACAGACAAGCGCAGCCGCCTGTCCAGAGACAATGTGGACAAGCTCACGTTCATTAAAATGAACCAGGCATGGATCCCACGGGACTTTTCCGTACCTTGTGCAGAATAGCGATGGATACTGACCTTACCCACCCATTGTTCCATTTCTGCTCTTTCTCACTCTTTTGGGGTGTACCCTCATTTAAAATTTGTGAAAAGAAGCAGTGTTGGCTACCTCGTCCTCCTTTAGGGCCAGATTAACGTAGGGGCTATTGTAGCTGCAGCTCCAGGCCCCTACCTTTTATATAGGCCCCGGGTTGGCCATATTCACTGTTACTGCTCTTCTGTCACTTGTAAACACAGAAGTCTGGCTTCTATGCTCGCTTCCCCAAGCAGCTCCCTCAGAACCTCCCCACACAGCACGAAGGCTGGACAAGGAGGGACAGTTGCCGATGCATGGATGTGTTTATGGGCTTCAGAGACAGCATCCCATGTTGAATTAGGCATGCATGGCTGCACCCTTCCTTCACTGGGTGCATGCCAAGGCACGGCCCTTAAGGCCCTTCAAAATCCTCAGCACCAAGCCCATGATGCTCTTAATCCGGCCCTGGTCCTCCTCCACCGCCGCTTCCACCTACACCGCCCATAGGTGTGCGCAGCCTATTGCATTAGGGTGTGCACCCCAAAGTTTAAATACACATGCATGTGTTTGCCTACATGTACATGGCCCCGATACATTACTCTCCCTGCTGGCAAAGTGAAATAGAGCAGAGCAGGTCCGAGGGAGATCTTTCCCATCTCCTCACTGGCAAACAGAGCGATAATGCTAATGTGCCCTAGGTGATTAGGGTGTGCCCAGGCACACCCGGCACACCCTGTGCGCACACCTATGACACAGCCACATCCACCACCACCTCAACCTCCCTCCTACTCCATATGGGCCTCGTCCTTCAGAGATGAAGAACATTGTTTTATTTTTCTGTTTTTTTTTTTTGTTGTTTTAAGTTATTTCCCTATCCACATTTGTTTGCAGAGCACTTGCCATGCTCTTAAATAAGTTTTGCTGCCATTTGCAGCACTCTAGCCCTTTCCTTTGGTGTTTTAGAGCCATTTTAGTGCCTGAAAGTTCGGGTCCCCATTGACTTCAATGGGGTTCGGTGTCCGGGAAAAGTTCGGCAAAAGTCCGGGACACGGACCCGGACTTTTTTTTAAAGTTCGGCCGAACCCGCCGAACACGGACATCCAGGTGTCCGCTCAACTCTACTCCTGAGCACTTTGTGAAACACACTTTTGAGCCCTCTACTTCATATGCTATGTACTCCTGAGCCCTACAAAAGAATCAACCTGAGCCCAACACCCTGTGCACTCCCATGCTCTGTGCAATGCGCACTCCTGTGCTCTGAGTGATACACGCTCCCCTACTCTGTGAAATGTGCACTCCTGTGCTCTTAGTGATACACGCTCCCGTACTCTGTGAAATGTGCACTCCTGTGCTCTGAGTGATACACGTTCCCGTACTCTGTGAAATGTGCACTCCTGTGCTCTTAGTGATACACGCTCCTGTACTCTGTGAAATGTGCACTCCTGTGCTCTGAGTGATACACGCTCCCGTACTCTGTGAAATGTGCACTCCTGTGCTCTGAGTGATACACGCTCCCATACTCTGTGAAATGTGCACTCCTGTGCTCTGAGTGATGCACGCTCCCTTACTCTGTGAAATGCGCACTCCTGTGCTCTGAGTGATACCTGCTCCTGTACTCTGTGAAATGCGCACTCCTGTGCTCTGAGTGATACACGCTCCCGTACTCTGTGAAATGTGCACTCCTGTGCTCTGAGTGATACATGCTCCCGTACTCTGTGAAATGCGCACTCCTGTGCTCTGAGTGATACCTGCTCCCGTACTCTGTGAAATGCGCACTCCTGTGCTCTGAGTGATACCTGCTCCCGTACTCTGTGAAATGTGCACTCCTGTGCTCCGAGTGATACACGCTCCTGTACTCTGTTAAATGCGCACTCCTGTGCTCTGAGTGATACCTGCTCTCGTACTCTGTGAAATGCGCACTCCTGTGCTCTGAGTGATACCTGCTCCCGTACTCTGTGAAATGCGCACTCCTGTGCTCTGAGTGATACACGCTCCCATACTCTGTGAAATGCGCACTCCTGTGCTCTGAGTGATACACGCTCCCGTACTCTGTGAAATGTGCACTCCTGTGCTCTGAGTGATACACGCTCCCGTACTCTGTGAAATGCGCACTCCTGTGCTCTGAGTGTTACACGCTCCCATACTCTGTGAAATGCGCACTCCTGTGCTCTGAGTGATACACGCTCCCGTACTCTGTGTGACACACGCTCCCGTGCTCTGTGCGACACGCACGCCTGAGCCCTGCAGCCTGTGCAATGCATACTCCTGAGCCCTGTACTCTGTGCAAAATGGGGGGGGGGGGTGAGTGCCTGCACCTATGTTAGATCTAATAAATAGAAAAAAGTGCGAAAACTTTTTGAAGACCCCCCTAACAAACCTACTCACTGTCTCTGCACACTCAACAGACTCTCTGCCAAGCAGAATCAACTCCAAGTACCTTCAGCTTGGCAATGAGTCCTCCAAGGAAAAAAACAACGCTGATCCTCCTGACCCACTTCCCCACTGGTCTCTGCCCAACAGTGGTGAGCATACAGCCACAACTGAAGCACTTTACATATCCGCTTTAAGGAGACCCTGTCATTTAAATGAAAAAATTGATAAAGGCATAAATTGGAGGCAACTAGAGGTTCTGTCCAAGGGTGTAGGAACCCACACAAATCTGGGGGGGCAGCATTTTTACTTGCCAGGTATATGCTTTTTCAGTAAACTGCGAGAGAGAGAGTGTGTGTGTGCTCCTTACATTGGTGGTCAATGGGAATGGGTGTCAATGGGTGTCAATGTCAATGGGAATGGGTGGTCAATGCTCCTTACATTGGTGGTCAGTGGTAAGAATGTCCCTTACATTGGTGGTCAGTGGGAAGAATGTCCCTTACAGTGATGGTCAGTGGGAAGAATGCTCCTTACATTGGTGGTCAGTGGGAAGAATGTCCCTTACATTGATGGTCAGTGGGAAGAATGCTCCTTACATTGGTGGTCAGTGGGAAGAAGGAGGAGGACACACCCAAGGAGCTCTCTGTGAGAACCAGCCCTTTTCAAGCCTGGGCCTTGCTTGCTAGCTTGGCCCAGGAACAATGCCTGATCCTGGGGGAGGCCCTGGGAGGGACCCCCCTGATGACACGGGGCCTAGTGAGGAGGAGGTGGAGGACCTGTCTGTGGGTCCAGGCCCCGATGAGAATGCGGATGTCTTCAGCCAGAAGGTTATCAATCGTTTTAGGGCGATTGGAAGAGCTGAAGAAAAGCTTAAAGTTTTGAAGGCTGAACACAAATCCTTCAGAGCCAAATACTGCCAGGCCTGGAGTAAAAATCGTACAGCCATGAAGCCTGAGTTACAGGATCTGGAAGATAAGGTAAAGAAACAATCTTTATTGTTGGAAAAGTTGAAAGATAGAAGCGGAGTGTTTAAAGAAAAATTTGATAATGAGAGGAGATTTGCCAGCCAAACATCAGCAAGCTCTGTGGATCAGCAGCCTCAGTTAATGGATGACCAGGCTCCATCTGCCTCTGCACCTCTCCCCCCATGCCAGAACTGGGAATCGCCAGCGGCAACCAGCCAGGGGGTTGAGAGTGGGCATGGATCCCTGACATTTATCCAGGAGATCACCCCTGAGAGCAGATAAGTTTGCATTCACTGATGATCCATCAGAAATCCCTGTGGATGGGCAGAGGAGATACAAACCAGCAAAGCCAGTACTGGTGGAGAAATCCCGGTATACCATGCTGCCATCCAACATGTCTGCCCCACCTGCTGTAGTGGATGGTGTCCCAGGTGAGAAGGAGCTTTGCCTACAGCTACCTATTGGAGATTCTGCTGTGAACACAACCAGTACAGACATGCAGGGAAAATCCCTGACCGTGAAATCCCCGGACCATCAGGTGAATGTGGATGGACCTGCATCTAACACCCCAGACATGGATTTTGCTGGTCTGGCTGAGACCAGTAGTCCCTCTGAAAGCAAAATGGCTGCCAGCTCCAAGGAGTCTGTTTCACTTTCACCAGAGCTTCCCAGTGTTTCAGGGCTGATTGACCAGCTGTTTGCTGGTGGGGGAGGGGATCAGCATGCTGCTGTGTTTGGAATGGAGGCAGCCATGGAAGTTACCTGCAGTGTTTTACCTGCTGCTGTGCTAGAACAGAATTCCATTTCCACAGCTGAAAACCCTGTCCCAGTGGAAGAGAAGATGACAGCTGAATCTCTTACCAGTGCAGCACCAACTATGGATTCTGCTGTGAAGACAACAAATATCCCAGCAAGTATTAAAAATGACAATAATCATAAAGCAATGAATGTGGTGGGTGGTGGTGAAGGGGATAATATTGCTGGGAAAAATAGAAATGACATTTCTCCTCCTGCTCAGCAGAGGAAAGATTTATCGATTGTACAGATCAATCCCGGATCTGTACAATCGTTATCTGTTATGTCTGTGTCGGATGTTTCAAAACAAACTGATGGATTTTCTGCTGGGAGGAATGTTGGAAGCTATGCTTCAGTTTTGGGGAGTCACACCAGGGTGGGTGGTGGGGTTTCGGTTAATAATCGCAATTCAAGGAGGTTTGTTGGGGGGTTGGTTAGTGGGTATAGGAGGAGGAATGTGGTACAGTTGCGGTGGGAGGGCGATGGAACGCCGCCAGTAAGGGGGAGAGTGGCCGAGTTGGTCTTGGAAATGGGATTTAAAGCTTGTGACATTTTTGCTTTGATTTGCCCGGTGGGAAGTTATGAATTTGATTTATCATTTGTGAAACCTGAGAGTTTGGATCTCTTTTGGGAGAGATTTAGGAGGTGCAAGGGCCTTCAGCAGTGGAGTGGTTTGGTGCCAAAGGTGATCTCAAGACAGCCTCTGATAAAGTCGGTGACCATCTTGGTGCGTAACGAATCCATACCAGAGGCTGATTTATTAGTATGGCTACGCCGATATGGCGAGGTCCTCACTCCACTGCGGAAGGTCCTTGATGAGCATGGGATATGGACAGGGGCCTGGACAGTGTCACTAAAATTGGGGGTGCTGGGCGATGTAGTTCAGCACCTTCCCTGCTCAGCCTTTCTGGGTAGGGATAGGCTGACCATTTTCTACCAAGGTCAGCCTAAGGTATGTAATAAATGTGGTGATAAAGGCCACTTTGCATCGTCCTGCACCCACAAGAAGTGCTCACTGTGCCAGGATTTAGGCCATTTGGCCAGAGAATGCACCCAGATTCGGTGCAATTTGTGCCAGCAGCTGGGTCATCCATATAGCCAGTGCCCAGAGGCACTGCATAACCTGCCAGGATTGGAGACTGAGCTGCAGAGGCTTGATAAAGAAGATGAAGCAGCTGAAGTTAGAGAGGAAATTGTTGTTGCCCCTCCTGTGTCTGTTGTGTCAGATTCTGTTTCCCCTAGTGATGTGGTCCCTGTGTCTGTCCCTCCTGTTGTTCCTACATCTACTGTGCGTAGATCCTCCAGACTAGCGGAAGCTGCTGGGGGGGCGGGTATAGTGGATCTTCCCCCTCGGCCTACTCCACCTCCAGTCCCTGTCTCTCGACACCGCAAACGCGGCCAAGAGGGTGCAGGGGTGCTGGATGGTGGTGGGATCGATGGGGTTGAGGGAGGGGTGTCCATGTCCCATGTCTCACCCTCTGTTGTGGAGGATTCGGATGAGGAGGGGTGGGAGAGGACAAAGAGGAAGAAAAAGAAGAAGAGGAAGACCAGTAAAGCGGTCGTTTCTTCCTTACAGTTAGAGCCAGGAGGGGTTCCTCTTGGCAACACATTTTCGGTTTTATCAGGGGAGGAGTTAGTATCCGATTTATCTACTTCTTTATCATCTATGGATGAGGGGGAGTCACATAGTGTAAAGAGAGCTGCTTCGGGTGATGAGAGTGTGGTGGAGGTTAAGAAACGACTACCCCAATCATCCTGATGGCAGTGCCCGCTCTGATAAAGGTGGCGACCATTAATGTCGCCAGCGTGAAATCTGCAAGAGCTCGTGATATTGCCTTATTTTTGCTCAGTGAGTTTGATGCTGAGATTTTATTTTTGCAAGAGACCTGGCTCAATACTTTGGCCGATGTCCATCTAGCAAAAAGGGAGTGGAGATGCGGTCCCTCCTTTTGGTCTCTTGCGGCTGAGCCTTGCAGCGGAGTTGCGGTTCTTTTTAAAACCGATATGGTAACGTGCCGGCGGATAATTGAGGTAGAAATGGGGAGATGCATGGTCTTAGACGTCTCTGTTAGGGGGCAGGACCTGCGCCTCATCAATATCTATGGACCGCAGTCAAAATGGGACAGGAAAGGCCTCTTCACAAAGATCAAGCCCTTCCTTTTTACATCCCAGCAGGTTGTCTTTGGAGGTGACTTTAACACCATAATTAGGCCTGAAGACAGGAGGGTCTCCATAGACAGGCTGGGTTATGATAGCGTTTTTCTTAGAGATATGGTTAGACAAGCAGGCCTGGTAGATGTGCACATTAAGCACTGCCCTGGCAGCACGGGATTCACGTTTCAGAGAGGGAATAGTCAGAGTAGGATAGATAGGTTTTTTTTAAAGGAGAACTCTGCTTTCTCGGCTCCTGAGTTGAGGGCGGTGGAGTTCTCTGACCACTGTATGCTGTCTGTGACTCTGAATGCCTCGGACACTCCACCCAGGGGAAGGGGTACCTGGAAACTGAATTCGGCTCTCCTGGAAGATGTAGAGGTAAGACAATCCTTTGAGGATTTTTTTCAGGCACAGGTTTCTATTCTGGACTTTTGCAGCAGTAAGTCAGAGTGGTGGGAGCTTGTGAAACAAAGGGCGATTGGACTTTTCAAGGCCATAAGTAAGAAGATGCAGCTTGGTATGTATATTGCCTACCAGCATTTGCGGAGGAAGCTTGATCGTCTTGTCTCGTATGGAGGAGATCCAGGGGAGATCTCGGAGGTAAAGCTTCTTCTTAGGAAGTGTCAATACGACCGGCATGCCTCCTTGGTTCTGGAGAGAGATTATGGGAAATATCACTCGCCTGATCCTTACCAGAACTGTAAGCAAGGCATAGCAGTTAAGACGGTCATAGGTCTGAGGGATAGTACGGGTTCCCTGGTGAAGTCCAGATCAGGGATCCTGGAGATCTTCAGGTCATATTACGCAGACCTTCTGGGAAGAAAGGACCTTAATCGGGACAGGATGGAAAGCTTTCTGGATTCTACTCCAGGATTGGGAAATGATACATTGCCTTTGATGGATTTGACAGAACCAATTTCAGCGGATGAGGTAGTTCGTGCTATAGAGAAGCTGGCTACCAAAAAGTCGCCTGGGCCAGATGGGTTGACAGCTGAATTTTACAAGTGTTTTAAGTCCATTCTGGCTCCCTTTTTAGCGGAGGTTTATAACAGCTGTTTAGAAGAGGGTTCTCTCCCTCCCTCCATGAGGCAATCCGCTGTGATTCTTCTGTCAAAAGGTAAAGACCCCTCAATAATTGAGAACTGGCGCCCCATCAGTCTTCTCAATGTTGATAGAAAGATCTTGGCGAAGATTCTTTTTTGGCGCTTGTCGTCAGTAGCAGGCGATTTGTTGTCCAATCATCAGCACTGCTCGGTCCAGGGCAGAAGTACCTTTTCAGCAATTTTAGCTGTCCGGGAGGCTTTGGAGCGATGCAGGGCTGCTGGATGGAGAAAGTACTTGCTGGCATTGGATCAGGCGAAGGCTTTTGATCGAGTCAATCATGAGTACCTGTATTTGCTACTTGGTAGATACGGCCTGCAGGGGAGGTTTATTGATTGGCTGAAAACATTATATAAAGGGGCTGAGAGCTTCCCACTTGTTAATGGTTGGGTTGGACGGCCTTTTGAGGTTGGCTCTGGTGTGCGCCAGGGGTGTCCTTTGAGCCCCCTGCTATATGTATTCGCAATCGACCCCTTCATAAGAAGGTTAGAGAGTGGATCGTTGTGTGGGGTGCCTTTGGGCATTGCTGGTGTGCCGCCTTTGAAGGTCGTGGCCTATGCCGATGATGTGTCTGTTATTATCTCTGGGATGGAGGAGGCGCAGGAGGTGGTCTCTGTGATAGAGCAGTACACTGAGGCTTCTGGCTCTAAAATCAATCATGAAAAGAGTGAAGTTTTCTGGATGGGTGAGGAGGGTGAAAGCTTCGAACTTCCGGATGCCTTCCCAGAGCCCCAGCAGGAAATTAAAGTGTTGGGCATCAAATTTGGTCCTGGTGACTATGGTCATCGAAATTGGGAAAGCAGGTTGTTGAATGCCAATGCCAAGGTGGCAAGCTGGAAGAAATGGAAACTTTCCTTGAGGGAAAGGGTTGACTTGATTAAAACTTACCTGATCCCAATCTTTTTATATGTCAGCTTTGTCTGTATCTTGCCGGAATCTCTCTATGCAAGGGTGTACAGCTGCTTTTTCCAACTGTTATGGGGAAATAGGCTGAACCTGATCAAACGCAATGTAACTTACCTGTCCAGGCGGGAGGGTGGTCTAGGAATGGTCAACCCTATAGTTTTCTTTTCTCTGCTTTTTTTAAAGTATAATCTTGGTAATATGTTAGCAGAGACCCCGCCGGGATGGGTGGGTATTTTTCAATCTTGGTTTAGGCCTTTTCTGCGATGCTGGGAAGATGGCGGGCCAGTGAAAAGTCTGAGAGTCCGACATGGCAAGCTTCCGGCTTATGTTGCCCCGTGTCTGAAAATACTTAGGCAGTGGCAGGTGACAGTGGGGGATATCAAGTCCCTCCCCAGAAAGCTTCTGGAGAAGAGGATTTTGGGCTCTGCTTTCAGTGTGTTGCTGACCTTAAGGGATTGCCCAGGCCCCGTAATGAGGGAGGGGTTGCGTTTAATTAACTTAGGAAGAATCCCTTTGAAGTTTAGGGATCAAGCCTGGCTCGCTTTCCATGGAAGGCTCTATGTGAGAGGGAACCTGAAGCATCGCCCTGTGGATGATCGGGATTGTCCTAGAGCGGAGTGTGTTGGTAAAGTGGAGTCTATGGACCACTTTTTGCTCCAGTGTCCCTTTAACATAGAGGTGTATAAAAGGGTGGGGAGGGCTCTAGGCATCCCCTTTCTCTATCGCATGAGTTATGCGGAGTGGGTGTACGGGGCATTCCCGACTCGCTGGGATTTTGATTTGGATACACTTTTTCTAGTTAGTATAGTTGTCCGTTACTTCACGTGGAATGCACGGTGCCAGATTACCCTGCGGAAGAAAGTCCTCCCTGTCGAGGTGGTGGTGTACGATATTCTTGGTGAGGTTGGGAAGATTCGGGGTCTTGAGAAGGGCAGGGAGCCTCGAGCGGTCTGGATAAAGGCGTGGAGGAATATCAGACCTGCTTTTGGTGAACTGTCCATCTCTGGGTAAAAAGCTTTTTTCCTATGCTATTTCTTTCACGCCCTTAGCTTTTGTTGGTTAATATCTTCATTTTTGAAGAAGGGCTGCATGCATAATGGGAGTGGTTTTGTTTCTTGACCTCGCAGGTTTGATGTCTGGTGTGGTGGTGTGAGTGTTATTAAGATTATTTTTCCCGGTACTGATGTGTTTCATGATGTGAGTTTTGTTTTTGCTGTAAAGGCAGTCTTTATTTGAGAGCAGAATTTGCTATGTATTTTTTTTTTTTTTCCCCTTTTCATGTAAATATGTATATATTTATTTATGTATATTGATTTTATGCTTATTGATTGCAAGACTTTTAATAAACAAAATTGGGAAGAATGTCCCTTATATTGATCAGTGAGATGTTCCTTACACTGGTGATCAGTGGGAAGAATGTCCCTTATATTGGTGGTCAGTGGGAAGAATGTCCCTTACATTGGTGATCAGTGGGAAGAATGTCCCTTACATTGGTGGTCAGTGGGAAGAATGTCTCTTACATTGGTGGTCAGTGGGAAGAATGCTCCTTACATTGGTGGTCAGTGGGAAGAATGTCCCTTACATTGGTGGTCAGTGGGAAGAATGTCCCTTACATTGGTGATCAGTGGGAAGAATGTCCCTTACTTTGGTGGTCAGTGGTAAGAATGCTCCTTACATTGGTGGTCAGTGGGAAGAATGCTCCTTACATTGGTGGTCAGTGGGAAGAATGTCCCTTACATTGGTGGTCATTGGGAAGAATGCTCCTTACATTGGGAGTCAGTGGGAAGAGTGTTCCTTACATTGGAGGTCAGTGAGAAGAATGTCCCTTACATTGGTGATCAGTGAGAAGAATGTCCCTTACATTGGTGGTCAGTGGGAAGAAAGTCCCTTACATTGGTGATCAGTGAGAAGAATGTCCCTTACATTGGTGGTCAGTGGGAAGAATGTCCCTTACATTGGTGATCAGTGAGAAGAATGTCCCTTACATTGGTGGTCAGTGGGAAGAATGTCCCTTACATTGGTAGTCAGTGGGAAGAATGCTGCTTATATTGATGGTCGGTGGAAAGCGCCACCATTACACACAGCTAGCATAATCATTGATGTTTAGAGGAGTGTTACTGGTAGGATCACCAGGTACAAATAAAAGGTAAAAAGCTTGAAAATATGCAGCCATGTTGGGATTAGACCCCTAAAAACAAAGACATTTCCTAATGGGTTAGTGAAAGCTTCAGTACTGAATACAAGCACTCTCATTCCAATGCCTGTGCCCAAGTAAAACAAGCTAAATCAACTGTTCTGTACAATTTATGCCACCAAAATTGTAGAAAGAATTTTCCCGGTGTCATAGGTTTGGTTTGATTTGGTACTTTTAAATTCCTTACCCCTTTTTCCCACTGCACTTTGACATTTCAACTTGACAGGTCAAACTAGAGTAAAATCAAAGCTGTGGTCTCTCAGCATTTGTGTCACCCTCTTGGTAATACATTGTGACAGTGCTATGCCAATCACAGGACTGGCTGAACAGAATTACAAATTATTTAAACAGTTCACAGAGTTATTTAAGTTGTAGTTTATTGGTTTGACCCCAAGCTCTGATTGAATTCTCAGGGAAGCCTCCACTATGTACATTTTGCACACTGATAGACCTCATGCAAGGAACAGGGAGAATTAATTTTATACCCTCGGCACATCTTGCTGCCATATAACCTTGTTAGCCTCAGATCCAGTTACAGGTCATTCATGATGGAGCACAGGGAGCCTTGTAAAAATTTTTCAGCAGCTGCTATTAGAAAGCTATGTAGCCTTTGGTCACATTCACAGCTTAACCCCTTCCATACCGCGCCATTGTAAAATGACGTCGGCAGGAATCCTTTCTCGATCCGGGCCGCCGTCATATGACGTCCGCCCGGTCTCGCCGCTACTGCGCGCCCCCGGGGGCGCGCAGCGCGGCGATCGTGGGTGAGGCTCGTCCCTCGGACTGAGCCCAACCCCGATCAAGGTAAACAGCCAATGAAATTGGCTGTTTACCACGTGATCGGCTGTGTCAATCACAGCCGATCACAGGAGCGGCTCCAGCGCAAGCGCTCGTTCCTTCCTCAATGCGTGCCCCCCCGGGGGCGCGCAGCACGGCGATGAGGCTCGTCCCTCGGACAGAGCCCATCCCCGATCTAGGTAAAGAGCCAATGAAATTGGCTTTTTACCACGTGACCGGCTGTGTCCAATCATAGCCGGTCACAAATGTCAACAGAGAACACGGTAACTAGCTGTCACCGTGTTCTCCTCCTCACACACTGATCCTGTGTGAGGAGGAGATTGTGGTAATAGCTAGTTACCAAGTACAGTGCACCCCAACCACACTGATTGCCCCCCCCCAATAAAAAGCACCTGTCACTAGCCCATCAAAGTACCTGAGTACCTGTCACCAGCCCATCATGTACTCTGATGACAGGTACTCGGGTACTCTGATGACAGGTACTCGGGTACTCTGATGACGGGTACTCGGGTACTTTGAGTACCCGTCACCGGAGTACCCGAGTACCCGTCATCGGAGTACCCGAGTACCTGTCACCTACCCATCAGAGTACCCGAGTACCTGTCACCTACCCATCAGAGTACCCGAGTACCTTCCACCTGCTCATCAGAGTACCTGACACCTGAAGTACCCGAGTACTTGCCACCTGCTCATGGAGTACCCATCACTACTCATCAGTACTCATCGGTACCCATCAGTACCTATCACCTATCAGTATCAGTACTGATCATCCGTACCCATCAGTACAGTATCAGTATCACCTATCAGTATCAGTACTACTCATCAGTACCTATCACCTGCCTATCACCTGCCCATAAGAGTACCCGAGTACCTGTCACCTGCCTATCGGAGTACTCGAGTACCTGTCACCTGCCCAGCAAAGTACCCGAGTACCTGTCACCCTTCATACAGCCACCATGTCTAAGTCCAAATAGGTTTATATACGTCCTCCGTTTAAACCTAAATACCGGTGTTATGGCAGCAGATAGCTGCCATAACCCTGGTATTTTTTTAAACGGTGGACGGTTGGCTTTCTGATAAGGGTGGTCCCAGCGGCGGATTCGCCCCCCCCCCCCCCCCTCCCGCCGCATTCTGGTCCTTTTCCCCGCTTACCGGACCCGCCGGCAGCGGGGAAAACGATCCGGTCCCGGATCCTCACAGACAGGATGTCGAGTGAGGGCAAGCTTGCCCTCACTCGACTCTATGGTCTTGGAGGACCGCAGCTACGGCAAACGTCGTTGCCTAGCAACCAGTTTAAAAGGTCCCTTTTTTTTTTTTTTTCATTTTATTTAATTTTTTTTTTTTCTATCTTTTAGTGTACTTGTGAGATCTGAGGACTTTTTGACCCCAGATCTCACAAAAAAGAGGTCCTGTCGTGCCTTTTTCTATTACAAGTAATGTTTACATTTCTTGTAATAGAAATAAAAATGATCAATTTTTTTTTTAAAAAAGCAGTGTAAAAATAAAAAATAATAAATAAAATAAATAGTAAAAAAAAATAAAAAAATTAAAGCGCCCTGTCCCCGTGAGCTCGCGCGCAGAAGCGAACGCATACGGAAACCCCGCCCACATATGTAAACAGTGTTCAAACTACACATGTGAGGTATTGTCGCGATCGTTAGAGCAAGAGCAATAATTTGAGCCCTAGACCTCCTCTGTAACTCTAAGATAGCAACCTGTAGAAATTTTTAAAGTGTCGCCTATGGGGATTTTCAAGTACCAAAGTTTGTCACCATTCTGTGAGCGTGCGCAATTTTGAAGCATGACATGTTGGGTATCTATTTACTCGGCGTAACATTCTCTTTCACATTATGGAAAACAATTGGGCTAACTTAACTGGTTTCTTTTTTTTTTTAATTCAAAAAAGTGAATTTTTTCCCAAAAAATTGAGTTTGGAAGACCGCTGCGCAAATACGGTGTGATAGAAAATATTGCAATAATCTCCATTTTATTCTCTAGGGTCTCTGCTAAAAAAAATATATAATGTTTTGGGGTTCTAAGTAGTTTTCTAGCAAAAACAACTGATTTTAGCTTGTAAACACCAAATAGGCCTAGGCAAGTGGCTAGGATGCATGATGATGCTCCTTGGATGTTGGGCCCCTCTATATGGCTAGGCTGTAAAAAAGTCTCACACATGTGGTATTGCCATACTCAAGAGGAGTGGCAGAATGTATTATGGGGTGTCATTTTTACTATGTACATGCTATGTGTTAGGAATATCCTATAAAATTGACAACTTTGTGTAAAAAAAAAAAAGTTTTTATTTTTTTCCCACATTTTCCAAAAACTTGTGGAAAAAAATAACATGTTCAAAGGACCCATAATGCCTCATAGAATATACGTTGGAGTGTTTGCTTTCCAAAATGGGGTCATTTTGTGGACTTTTCCATTGTATTGGTGCTCTAGGGCCTTGAAAAGTGTGATAGGTAGTAAGAAAGTTTTATGTGTATTTATGCTCCTAAAACGCCTTATAGTGCTACTTGGACGTGGAGTCTCTTTTTGTGGCCAGGCTGTGTAAAAGTCTCACACATGTGGTATCACCATACTCAGAAGGAGTAGCAGAATGAATTTTGGGGTGTCATTTTTGCTATGTACATGCTATGTATTAGAAATAGCTTATAAATTGACAACGTTTTGGGAAAAAAAAGAAAACATTTTTTCTTCATTTTTCCAAGAATTGTGGGAAAAAATTATAACAACTTCAAAAAACTCACCATGCCTCTTACTAAATACCTTGGACTGTCTACTTTACAAAAAGGGGTCATTTGGGGGGTATTTGTACTGTCCTGACATTTCAGGGCCTCAAGAAAGGAGATAGGCCATCAGTACATCTGGTGTGATCAATTTTCAGTAATTGGTACCATAGCTTCTAGACTCAATAACTTTCACACAGACTAAATAATATAAACTAATTTGGGTTAATTTTACCAGAGATATGTAGCAGTATAAATTTTGGCCCAAATGTATGAAGAAAAATTAATTTTTTGCAAAATTGTATAATAGAAACTAAAAAAAAGTGTTTTTTTTTGCAAAATATTTGCTCTTTTTTTGCTTATATCACGAAAAAAAAAACCCAGTTGTGATCAAATACCACCAAAAGAAAGCTCTATTTGTGTGAAAAAAAATGATAAAAATTTTGTTTAGTTACAGTGTAGCATGACTGAGCAATTGTCATTCAAAGTGTGAGAGTGCTGAAAGCTGAAAATTGGTCTGGGCAGGAAGGGGGTCTAACTGCTCTGTATGGAAGCGGTTAAAGATCACACAGAAAAGTCATGCACATGGAATAACTTCTGTGAAAAAGAATCACCTTGCAATAATAGAGTCAGACGATTCAGCAACTCCACTCCAGGCTTCTAGCAGGCAGCATGTGTTATCTTCGCAGTGGGGAGAACATCTCCTCCCCCTGCACTCTATTGGTGTCAGCTGGTCAGCTGACTTTCTTTCACTGTCCCACTGCATCAGCCTCCTCTGTTTATTGGAGGATCGGCAGGGCTGAGGGCGGGGCAGCAGCAGACTGCTTTACAGAGCAACCGGCCGCTGTGGACACCTCTCCCCTCTCCCCCCCCCCCCCCGCCGCTCCGCACAACGATCGGGGAGGACAGCAGTTACAGTACTAGTAGCCACTAGCAGATCAGTCGGGACTCATCAGGCGGACGGACGGGCCCATAGTTCCGCTACTGACTGGGGGGGATTTCACCATACCTGTCCCCCCCGCATTATTTCCTGGGGGGGGGGGATGTGTCCCCCCCGGTTCCTACGCCCATGGTTCTGTCGTGCAAAGCCGTGAACTCAAAGAGTCTGCGTTTCTGGCATTCATCCTTAGGCGCATACTGCCTTAAATGTTAGTACCATTCAATGCACTGTCGATCAGAAGAAACTTTCAGCCTCTTATTGAGCTTTACAGGCGGCTGGACATTTTTGGGCCTGTACATTCATTCCACTCCAACATGCCAGAACCTTGCTAAACGCCCAGTGTGAGTGATGCAAATAGGAGCAGACACACATTAGCACTCAAAATGTTGAAGCATTGCCTAATTAAAGTGCTTGAGAATTAGCCATGATCTTAGGGTTTGGGATATTGTGGCTAAATGCATCTCTAAATCCCTGCACTACACCCTTTTTTTTTTTAATTTAAAGTTTCTCTTTAAATGTTGATGAACGGGACTCAAGTTAGTACTTCTGTGTGGAAAATGTGACTGGCAGAAATAAGATCAACTTTACATTTAAGGGGCCCATTTATAAAAATGTCTCAAGCATTTACACAGCTGTCACAAATAACCCTTCTGTTTTGTCTAATATATTTATTTCCTGTGATCATCAGCTTCATCTAGTGGCCCTAATGCAGTATTTTCCTAAACTACCTCAATCAGGAAAATACTGCATTAAAAATAATGCTAACAATGCTAAAAATAAAACCTATGTGGCTCACGGCCAAAGTTAAAAAAAGCTATAATTAAGAAAAAAGAGAGGGATCCGCCCTTAGGATAAAAGATCTAGTTTGAGAATTTATGAAGATTGGCTGCAGCCTACCTCTTAACTGTTCACATAAGTGTTCAGTAGAGATGTAATGGGCCATACACACTATAAGATTTTCTGAAGACTTTTTCCTTTATATTTACCAGAACCATATAATATGAGGTCAAACCTAAACACTTTCAATTTGTACGCAATCTGGCAGGCCCTTGCACTACATAGAAAAGGTAAATCTGAAGGAAAAAGTCTTCAAAAAATCTTATAGTGTGTATGGCCCTTTAGGGTAACAAGGAGGTAAGTGGTGCTGCCAAAAATAGTATAGAGGGACAGAAGAAAGTATGTGACACTGTGTCCACAGGGTATGGAACTAATTCACAAATGAGTGTACAAATAATAGAGTGAACATCAGGTGAAATGTGATGATTAATATCAGAAAGTAAACATAAATAAATATTCAATAAATTCCATACAGAATTAATATCCAAAAAAATTACCCATATAAAACAGAAATATATATACTTATGGAAATAAAGTGCATATAAATAAGGTCACTGAGTGCCTCAGTGATATAAATAATACAGTATATCAAAAATAGTAGTGAACCACAGAAGGTGCAAAAAACAATTAAGGTGCAACTGCAAGGTGCTACAATTAAAGTACAACTGCAAGGTGCTACAGTGACTTGTGACTATATGCGCATATGCTCCATGCAGAGTAGACCCCGCAGGAAAAAAGGGGCAAGTGTAAAAAAATTGCGATTCCAAATCGCATATGTGGCAGGAAAAGTGAAAAAATTCAAAAATATACAAAAATACAATATAGTGAGGTGTAATCCTCCAAGGAATCTACTATAATAATAGTCCCAATCGCACAAAAGGTGCTTAAGTGCAGGAATTTAGATTGGTGCAACTTTGATGTTGGTATGATAGTCCAAATCACATAAAAATGTGCTCCAGTGCAGATTTTTACTCGGTGCAGCTTCACAACATGGGTGCTCGGTGTGACCTCAGTGACTCTTCAAGTGGGGCCGGTGTGGTGGGTCAAGGTGCTCCCCTCACTCCCAGGACCGCACTTACCAGAAGGGGGTACCCCTACAGGAGTAATAAGCTTATATTCCAAGCTAGATATGGCGTATGTTCTCAATGGCCAGGTGTGTTCTGGGTATACATATGAGGAAAAAGACTCGTATAGTGTAGTACAGTTTAAAAGGTGCAAATTTTAATAGAAAAATGTACTCAAATATACAAAGTAAAATTCTGGCATTCCAAAACGGCATAAGCTGGGAGGTCTGCCGCGGTCTGTCTGTTCCGGAATGCTATGCATTCCACGTGGTCCAGAAGTGCGTTCCAAGAGTAAGGGCGAAAGTGATGTAGTGATGCTTTACGTGTTTCGTCATAAAGACGTCATCAGGAGTAGGACACAAAAATTCAAAGTGAACGACAGATTGCAAAAGATTGTAGGACAGACCCCCAAAAAGTTTTCAAATATATTAATAGTAAAAAGGTCAGGTCTGAGCATGTAGACTATTTACAAAATAATCTGGAGTGGATGACTGGGACAAAGACAAAGTAAATTTATTAAATACTTTCTTCAGCTCTGTGTATACAAAGGAGCATGAGGGAGCTCATGACCATAATGAGGATGGTATTGACACAGCCCCAAATGATCCACAATGGCTCAAAAGTGATATGGTCCAGAAATATTTAGACAGAATAAGGGTGGATAAAATGCCTGGACCAGATGGCATCCACCCACGCATCCTAAAAGAACTGAGCTTTGTCATTTTAACCACTTCAATACCAGGCACTTTCACCCCCTTCCTGCCCAGGCCAATTTTCAGCTTTTAGCTATGTTGCATTTTGAATGACAATTGCGTGGTCATGCAACACTGTACCTAAACCAAATTTATGTAATTTTTTTCCCCACAAATAGAGCTTTCTTTTGGTGGTATTTGATCACCGCAAGGTTTTTTATTTTTTTAAACAAATCTAAACAAATAAAAAAAGACCGAAAAGTTTGGAAAAAAAAAGAAAAAGTTTTTTTGTTTATGTTATATAATTTTGTAAATAGATAAATTTTTTCTGCACTGATGAGCACTGATGAGGCTGCACTGACAGGCACTGATGGGGTGGCACTGATAGGCGGCACGGATAGGCAGCATTGGTGGGCACTGATAGGCAGCACTGCTGGGCACTGATAGTGCAGGCAGCATTTATGGGCACTGATAGGTGGCACTGATGGGCACTGATAGGCGGCACTGATGGGCACTGCTAGGCAGCATTTATGGGCACTGATAGGTGGCACTGATGGGCAAGGCGGCACTGATGGGCACTAATGGGCACTGATAGGCGGCACTGGTGGGCAATAACTGTCACTGGTGGGCAGCACTGATAGATGGCAATGATGGGCACTGGTGGGCACTGATGAGGAGCGCATTGGCGGGCAGCACTGATGGGGAGGGCACCGCAGGGCTCCCTAAGCCCTGATTGCCATCCCTGGTGGCCATGGTTGGCATCCCTGTGGTCATGGGCAGGCATTCCTGGTGGTTCTAGTGGCACCCCCCCCCCCCCCCGAGGGTCTGCACTGGTAATCAATGGTCTGATTACCAGTGCAAATATAAAACAAAAAGCTATCAGCGCAGCCAAAATAATCAATGAAGAGACCGGCAGCATACACTCACTGTGCTCACACCTCACAATACAAATTCAATAAACCAATAATAGTGATGCGCCAGTCAAAAAATGATGATGACCAGTGATTCGATAAACTTATAAATCAGTGTCCATATAGAATAAATCAATAAGTAAATAAACTCCCATGTGTTCAAAAAGTGATCCTGTGTAGAACTTTCAGTGAACTGTGCAATCCCACCACCAAGTGAATTGGTCTCTCACCTCCACTTAAGACCCTATCATGGGTCAGTAACAGCGTGGTAGTATACACAGGTATCTCCAGACCACATAGACTTTAGAGAGCCTTTTTAACCTCCAGAGCGATTACTCCACTCCAGACCTTATCATGGGTCACTAACAACGTAGTGGTATACACAGGGATCTCCAGACCACACAGGCTATAAAGGACCTTTTTACCTCCAGAGCGGTTAACATACATAAAGGAAAGGAAAAAGAAATCTAGTGCTCTCTGTTGTCGATAAGCAGTGTTGGGACTCTTACTTTTTATTATCTTTATAAATAATATGGGGCCTTTCCAGATGACACATCCTGTAACTTCCTTACAGGATGTCTCCAACTTACAAGCTGACCTCAATGCACTGTTTCATTGGGCAACTATGTGGCAAATGAGGTTTAATGTTGATAAATGTAAAGTTATGCACTTGGGGGCAAAGAAAATGCATGCATCATACATACTAGGGGGAGTAGAACTGGGGGAATCCATAGCGGAGAAGGATCTGGGTGTTCTGATAGATCATAAGCTTAATAATAGCATGAAATGCCAAGCTGCGGTTTACAAAGCAAGCAAAGTCCTTTCTTGTATTAACAGATGCATGGACTCCAGAAAGAGAGATGTCATTTTGCCCCTGTACAAATCATTAGTAAGAACTCATCTGGAATATGCAGTTCAGTTTTGGGCACCAGTTCTCAAAAAAAGGATATCTGGGAACTGGAGAAAGTGCAGAGAAGGGCAACCAAACTGATAAGAGGCATGGATGGGCTCAGCTATGAGGAAAGATTAGAGGAACTGAATCTATTCGCTCTTGAGAAGAGGAGAATAAGGAGGGATATGGATCAACATGTATAAATACATAAGGAGTCCATATAGTGAACTTGGTGTTAAGTTATTCACTTTAAGGTCAACACAGAGGACAAGGGGACCCTCTTTACATCTAGGAAAAAAGAGATTTTGTCTCCAAACACGGAAAGGTTTCTTCACAGTAAGAGCTGTGAAAATAATATTGTCTAGCTGTCAGTGGCGGCTGGTGCATTGGGGGCGCATGGGCGCCGCCCCCCCCATCTACATGCAAGGCGCCATACGCATAAAGTTCAATGGGGCTTTTTTTTTTTTCTTTAGCCACTTACTACCCCCCTGCCGTCAAATGACGGCGGAGTGGTGTACCTATTATCCTGGGACGCCGTCATATGACAGCGCACCAGAACAGCCTTTCTCGCGCGCCCCCGGGGGCGACCGGAGCGGTGATCGTGACTGTGCCGTGTTTCTAGGACACGGCGCGATCCCGATCTCGGTAAAGAGTCAATGACATGACTCTTTACCCATGTGATCGGCTGTGTCCAATCACAGCCGGTCACATGTAAATGAGGAAGTGCCGTTATTCGGCTCTCCTTGGCTCACACTGTCAGTGTGTGAGGTGAGGAGAGCCGATCAGTGGCTCCACCTCATAGGGGACACAAAGAAATGTAATCAGGGCACTGATTACACAACAGTGAAATAAAATGCCATAACTGCCAACCATCAGTGCCCACAGTGCCCGCCATCAGTGCCCACAATCAGTGCCCATAGTGCTGCCAGTCAGTGCCCATCAGTGCCTGCTCATCTAGGCACTGATGGGCACTGACTGGCAGCACTATGGGCACTGAGTGTGGGCACTGATGGTGCCGCCCCTCAGTGCTCATCAGTGCCGCCCCTCAGTGCCCAGCAGTGCCGCCCCTCAGTGCCCAGCAGTGCCACCTATCAGTGCCCAGCAGTGCCACCTATCAGTGCCGCCTATCAGTGCTCATCAGTGCAGCATATTAGTACCTCCTTATCAGTGCCACCTCATCAGTGCCCATAAGTGTCAACTCATCAGTGCCCATAAGTGCCACCTCATCAGTGCCCATCAGTGCAGCCTATCAGTGCCCATCTATGCCGCCTCATCAGCGCACATCAGTGAAGGAGAAAAATTTTTTTATTTTCAAAATTTACTCACAGAAAATAAGAAAAACTTTTTATTTTTTCAAAATTTTCTGTCTTTTTTCTTTTTTTTTTGTAAGAAATAAAAATCGCACAGGTGATTAAATACCACCAAAAGAAAGCTCTATTTCTGTGAAAAAAAAAAGATAAAAAAATGTCATATGGGTAGAGTGTAGCATGACCGCGCAATTGTCATTCAAAGTGTGAGAGCGCTGAAAGCTGAAAATTGGCCTGGACAGGAAGGGGGTGAAAGTGCACTGTAGACAAGTGGTTAAGCATGTGATTAGAGCCAGAGGCTCTAATAGGCTAAAAAAAAAAAAAAAAAGTGGGCTCGGGGCGCAATATGACAATAGCAAATGAATATTCACTTTTGTCACACGGATCCTCCTCCTGGCCAATCAGGAAGCGGGTCCTGAGACCCAATTTCCGATTGGCTGAAAGGAGAAGCCATGCCATTGGCCATGGAGGAGGAGACGCAGAAGACTGAGGGGAAGAAGCCAAAGCCGCCGCCATCGTTTGCTGCTGCCTGCCCTCCCTCCACATGTCCAGGCAGGGTGAGTGAACCAGCAATGTGGGGGGTGGGTATGGTGTGCGGACTGGTGTGGTCCGGGGGGGTATGGTGTGGTCCGTCTAACGCCCCCCCCCCCCCCCCCCGGCCCATGGAGCACCAGCCGCCACTGCTAGCTGTCTCCCTGTTAAGCAGAGAAACTGAAAACTATATACACTCACTATTGCACCTTCCTAGGAGAGTGCTACAAGTACAAACACATACACACAGTACAGTATATGCATAACTTATATTTTGCTCTCATGGAGCCTAAAAACCTAAGGCACTCTATAATCCAACTATCATTTTTCATTAGATCAGGTTGTAGCTTGCCACTGCCACCACCACATTACCTTCTTAGCCTTGTTATTGGTACTATACAGATAGCAAAATCAATGCTGACAAGTCAATAAAGAATAAACAGATCATGTAAATGCCCGTCTTCAAGGTTACATGCATACGGCCGTTAAAAGTTTACTGATATTTTCCTGTAAAAAAAAAAAAGTTCCTGCCTAAGTGATTCTTGCTTTTGCCTTGTAATTTATTTATTTTTAAATACCATAATGCATGGTATACATACATTAGCATGTCCCCAGATGCAGATTTTTGGATTTTGCATTACAGATCTGAAAGTAGTGCACATTTATGTATCTGTTATGTCTCCACTGAAAAGAATACAGCTGCTTTCAGATCCATAAATAAAAAATGCTTGTAAATGTGTGTTTTTATTGCTGTGTGAATGTAGCCTAAAACTGGATACACACTATACAATTTTCTTTAGATTTTTTCCCTTATGCCTCGTACACACGTTCAGATAATCGTACGATAAAACTCTCTTTCGAATTGATCGCACGATAATCTGATCGTCAGTACACAGCTTTCGACAGCTGATCACGACAGTTCGTCCAACAAAATCCGAAAGGACAAACACGAAAAACTTCTGTCGTACGATAGCCTAGCGAACGACAATCATTTAATCAGTACAGTATGCGTCCGCTAAAAATCGATCGTCAGGACTGCACATGATCAGAAACACTAAAATAGCACGGAAAAAGCCTGGCTGCCATTGTTTTTGTTTTTCACCATCTGATACGTAGCTACGCAACCAGGAAGCTTTTCCGGAATCGTACGTTTATGTGCATTGTTGAATTCGATATTAGTATCATGCAACAAAATGCGAACGATAAGTCGTCTGTACGTGTGTACGAGGCATAGACTTACCAAAACCATACAATATGAGGTCACACCAAAACACTTTCAATTTGTATGCAATCAGGCAGGTCCTTGTACTACACAGTTGAAGGAAAATCTAAGGAAATCTAACAACAAAAGTTGTATAGTGCGTATCCAGCTTAAAGCCCCGTACACACAATCAGATTATCAAACGATCTGTCGTCCGTTTTTTGTGGCATGCTAGTCTGATGTGGAAAGTGAAGAGGTTATTTTCATATGAATTTTCCCGTACGACAGAATTCTACTTCAGAAGTGATGTCATGTGCTGGATTGTTTTGTATGTCTTCTTTCTCTCTGAGCATGCCTAGTCTTGCTATTAAGATTTTTTTCTGTCTAAATCTGCACTAATGAGACGAAAATCAGACGTTGTATTACGGACAACAAAAATTTTATAGCCTGCACATCAGGATTTTGTCAGCTGAAAAGTCGGAGTCGTCTTTCGAAAGCACCATACTAACAATCCGAAAATCGGCAGATCGGTCGTCGGACGAATTTTCCCTACAGATTTTCTTATCGTGTGTACGGGCCTTTAGACTAAGCTTTGACATAACACAATCTAAGGGTGGAAAGTCACATACACACACTCACATGCGATCCATGTGCTAGAAACGTTGCTTAACTCTTGCAAATTAACGAAAACTTTAGAATCACATTACGTCTATACAAACAAATTAAAATCCATGACGGAGTGCCGTACCTGGAAAGCAGAGAATGTAGCTGTAAATGAGTCATGAAACACGCTGAACCGAATGTTCAGGAAGAGCGTGTCATGTCGTTACCTGCTGTGCTGAGACATAGAAGCAGTTAAAGATGCTTTACTCCACATTACTTTTCATAGGCTATTTTTTAACTATAAAACCTATTTCCATATTATGGTGAGGAGTTAGGTGGGGGCAAATGAGTAAAAAGAACTCCTTTCTATGTCCTCTTCCTCCAGTATGTTCCCCTCTATGCAGACCTCCTACTGCTTGTTGCATGTGAAGCAGAACATTTCCTAATAGAGATATACTGGACATGTGAGAGGGGAGGGGCAGGAGAAAACCTACTTGTGATATTGTATGGGCGAGACAGGAGAAGTCAGGTCGTTTTAGGGCTTGTTTACACTTGCAGCCATTACTACAGCCCCTCTGAAAAGCAATCTGCTGTGAACTGCTTTTCAAAAGGCATTTGACAGAAGTCTCAGGAGCAATTTGTCACCTCCTGAACAACTGTATTAACCCTTGAAAGCCTGCAGTACAACATCACAGTTGCATGTAATACACATGTTTGTAGCATAGCCATTTGGAGGTGGCACTGCCTGCGGGATGCGGACTGTGGTAATATTTTTGCTGATTCTTCATGGAAACTATGGCATTGTGTTTTAACAAGGCAACTGGCAGCTGGGTGGTCAGTGAACACCATGACTCAACCACCTATTTTGCCCCCCCCCCCCCCAGCTGCCTGTTTAAACTCTGGAGCCTGTGGGCATACAATCTCTACCAGTACACTAGCCAAACCCCAAACCACAGTGACATTGGTGAGCTAACAATGAAAATTCTAAACCTATTTAAGAGGAACCACAGCCTTTTTTTTTCCTGTCATCTATATCCTCTGTTTGGAAAAATAAATGTGTTCAATGGCTCATTCAAACAGGCACAGAGTCCTGTCCTTCGTGCAGATTCGAAAACAGACGCTGTGGGGTTTATTTACTAAAGCTAGAGAGGGCAAATTAGTCACAGTTATGCAGAGAAACCAATCAGCTTCTAACCTCAGCTTGTTTATTTAAAGGGGAAGTACAGCCTAATACCTTAACCAGTTCCTACCCGCCCCCCGTTAAATGACGGAGGAGCGGTGGATCCATTATTCTCGGACGCTATCATATGATGGCGCACCAGAACTGCCACTCTCGCGCACCCACAGGGGCACGCAGATCGACGATCGTGGCCGCGCCGAGTTGCTAGGACATGGCGCGACCGCGATCTCGGTAAAGAGTCAATGACATGACTCTTCACCCATGTGATCCGCTGTGTCCAATCACAGCCGTTCACATGTAAATGAGGAAGTTCCGTTATTCGCCTCTTCTTGCCTCACACTGTCAGAATGTGAGGAGAGGAGAGCCGATCAGCGGCTCCTCGTCATAGGGCAGACCAGGACAGGTAATCAGGGCACTGATCATCAGTGCCCTGATTACACAAAAGTGAAATAAAGTGCCAATCGATGCTCACCATCAGTGCCCATAGTGCTGCCAGTCAGTGCCCATCAGTGCCTGCTCATCTAGGCACTGATGGACACTGACTGGCAGCACTATGGGCACTGATGGTGCTGCCCATCAGTGTCCATCAGTGCCGCCCGCTAGTGCCACCTCTCAGTGCTCATCAGTGCCACCTTTCAGTGCTCATTAGTGCCGCCTATCACATAGTTGCCAACATTTGAAAAAAAATTCCAGGGACACTTTGCAGCACAGCTATCAATTATATACCACACCCACTTCTGTGAAGCCCCACCCACTCCACATAATGAATCTCCGCCTACTTATCATCAGATTATAGGGTCTACTCAATAAAGAGAGAATTACAGGAAATTGAAAAGGGAATTTCAAACTTGAGGCCAAGTAGCAGAGTTGGAATAATTCTCCCATTCAGCTGCACTGCTTCTGCCTAAAGTTTAAAATTCTCATCACAATTCCCTGCAATTCTAAAGTGTCAAATGTGCTCAGGTGTGACCATACAAAAAATGTAACATGTAAATATAAATAAAGTGCAAGGTAAATATCGCTAAGCACGATAAAACCTAATTATAATATCTGGTATAATTAGGTTTTATCATACTGTCTTATTTACATCTCGCACATTATTTATATTTACATGTTACATTTTTGTATGGTCACACCTGAGCAGGGTTTGCACATAAGATTGTTTCTTTCATCCTACCTACCTTCATAACTAATAGACAAAGCTACAAGCTATATTATACAAAAATTAATTAAATGAGGAAGTACCTACATCCCAATTATGTATAGGAAAAAAAAATGGAGAAACTGGGGCAAATAGGAGAAATGGATTTTTATGGTACAGTACTTGGACAGATAGTCAGACCTAGTAATGTATATAAAAATATCAACATTTTTTTATTGTATACACAGTAAAATAAAAATTTAACACAAAGAAAAAAATCATCAAATACATCAAAATATAATACCTTTGATCTTTTTTAAGCATTTGATGATTCATTTTTTTGATATTTTTTATATACATTAGTAGGTCTGACTATCTGTCCAAGTACTGTATCATAAAGAGCAGCGTGTCAGGGTGGGGAGAGAGGAGAGAACAGCGTGTCAGAGTGGGGAGAGAGGAGAGAGGAGAGAGCAGCGTGTCAGGGTGGGGAGAGAGCAGCGTGTCAGGGTGGGGAGAGAGGAGAGAGCAGCGTGTCAGAGTGGGGAGAGAGAAGAGAGCAGTGTGTCAGGGTGAGGAGAGAGGAGAGAGCAGCGTGTCAGGTTGGGTAGAGAGCAGCGTGTCAGGGTGGGTAGAGAGCAGCGTGTCAGGGTGGGGAGAGAGGAGAGAGCAGCGTGTCAGGGTGGGGAGAGAGGAGAGAGCAGCGTGTCAGAGTGGGGAGAGAGGAGAGAGCAGCGTGTCAGGGTGGGGAGAGAGGAGAGAGCAGCGTGTCAGGGTGGAGAGAGAGGAGAGAGCAGCGTGTCAGGGTGGGGAGAGAGGAGAGAGCAGCGTGTCAGGGTGGGGAGAGAGCAGCGTGTCAGGGTGGGGAGAGAGGAGAGAGCAGCGTGTCAGGGTGGGGAGAGAGCAGCGTGTCAGGGTGGGGAGAGAGGAGAGAGCAGCGTGTCAGGGTGGGGAGAGAGGAGAGAGCAGCGTGTCCGGGTGGGGAGAGAGGAGAGAGCAGCGTGTCAGAGTGGGGAGAGAGGAGAGAGCAGCGTGTCAGAGTGGGGAGAGAGGAGAGAGCAGCGTGTCAGGGTGGGGAGAGAGGAGAGAGCAGCGTGTCAGGGTGGGGAGAGAGGAGAGAGAAGCATGTCAGGGTGGGGAGAGAGGAGAGAACAGCGTGTCAGAGTGGGGAGAGAGGAGAGAGCAGCGTGTCAGGGTGGGGAGAGAGCAGCGTGTCAGGGTGGGGAGAGAGGAGAGAGCAGCGTGTCAGAGTGGGGAGAGAGAAGAGAGCAGTGTGTCAGGGTGAGGAGAGAGGAGAGAGCAGCGTGTCAGGGTGGGTAGAGAGCAGCGTGTCAGGGTGGGGAGAGAGGAGAGAGCAGCGTGTCAGGGTGGGGAGAGAGGAGAGAGCAGCGTGTCAGAGTGGGGAGAGAGGAGAGAGCAGCGTGTCAGGGTGGGGAGAGAGGAGAGAGCAGCGTGTCAGGGTGGAGAGAGAGGAGAGAGCAGCGTGTCAGGGTGGGGAGAGAGGAGAGAGCAGCGTGTCAGGGTGGGGAGAGAGCAGCATGTCAGGGTGGGGAGAGAGGAGAGAGCAGCGTGTCAGGGTGGGGAGAGAGCAGCGTGTCAGGGTGGGGAGAGAGGAGAGAGCAGCGTGTCAGAGTGGGGAGAGAGGAGAGAGCAGCGTGTCAGGGTGGGGAGAGAGGAGAGAGCAGCGTGTCAGGGTGGAGAGAGAGGAGAGAGCAGCGTGTCAGGGTGGGGAGAGAGGAGAGAGCAGCGTGTCAGGGTGGGGAGAGAGGAGAGAGCAGCGTGTCAGAGTGGGGAGAGAGGAGAGAGCAGCGTGTCAGGGTGGGGAGAGAGGAGAGAGCAGCGTGTCAGGGTGGAGAGAGAGGAGAGAGCAGCGTGTCAGGGTGGGGAGAGAGGAGAGAGCAGCGTGTCAGGGTGGGGAGAGAGGAGAGAGCAGCGCGTCAGGGTGGGGAGAGAGCAGCGTGTCAGGGTGGGGAGAGAGGAGAGAGCAGCGTGTCAGGGTGGGGAGAGAGCAGCGTGTCAGGGTGGGGAGAGAGGAGAGAGCAGCGTGTCAGAGTGGGGAGAGGAGAGAGCAGCGTGTCAGAGTGGGGAGAGAGGAGAGAGCAGCGTGTCAGGGTGGGGAGAGAGGAGAGAGCAGCGTGTCAGGGTGGGGAGAGAGGAGAGAGAAGCGTGTCAGGGTGGGGAGAGAGGAGAGAGCAGCGTGTCAGGGTGGGGAGAGAGCAGCGTGTCAGGGTGGGGAGAGAGCAGCGTGTCAGGGTGGGGAGAGAGCAGCGTGTCAGGGTGGGGAGAGAGGAGAGAGCAGCGTGTCAGAGTGGGGAGAGAGAAGAGAGCAGTGTGTCAGGGTGAGGAGAGAGGAGAGAGCAGCGTGTCAGGGTGGGTAGAGAGCAGCGTGTCAGGGTGGGTAGAGAGCAGCGTGTCAGGGTGGGGAGAGAGGAGAGAGCAGCGTGTCAGGGTGGGGAGAGAGGAGAGAGCAGCGTGTCAGAGTGGGGAGAGAGGAGAGAGCAGCGTGTCAGGGTGGGGAGAGAGGAGAGAGCAGCGTGTCAGGGTGGAGAGAGAGGAGAGAGCAGCGTGTCAGGGTGGGGAGAGAGGAGAGAGCCGCGTGTCAGGGTGGGGAGAGAGCAGCGTGTCAGGGTGGGGAGAGAGGAGAGAGCAGCGTGTCAGGGTGGGGAGAGAGCAGCGTGTCAGGGTGGGGAGAGAGGAGAGAGCAGCGTGTCAGGGTGGGGAGAGAGGAGAGAGCAGCGTGTCCGGGTGGGGAGAGAGGAGAGAGCAGCGTGTCAGAGTGGGGAGAGAGGAGAGAGCAGCGTGTCAGGGTGGGGAGAGAGGAGAGAGCAGCGTGTCAGGGTGGGGAGAGAGGAGAGAGCAGCGTGTCAGGGAGGGGAGAGAGCAGCGTGTCAGGGAGGGGAGAGAGGAGAGAGCAGCGTGTCAGGGTGGGGAGAGAGGAGAGAGCAGCGTGTCAGGGTGGAGAGAGAGGAGAGAGCAGCGTGTCAGGGTGGGGAGAGAGCAGCGTGTCAGGGTGGGGAGAGAGGAGAGAGCAGCGTGTCAGGGTGGGGAGAGAGCAGCGTGTCAGGGTGGGGAGAGAGGAGAGAGCAGCGTGTCAGGGTGGGGAGAGAGGAGAGAGCAGCGTGTCCGGGTGGGGAGAGAGGAGAGAGCAGCGTGTCAGAGTGGGGAGAGGAGAGAGCAGCGTGTCAGAGTGGGGAGAGAGGAGAGAGCAGCGTGTCAGGGTGGGGAGAGAGGAGAGAGCAGCGTGTCAGGGTGGGGAGAGAGGAGAGAGAAGCGTGTCAGGGTGGGGAGAGAGGAGAGAACAGCGTGTCAGAGTGGGGAGAGAGGAGAGAGCAGCGTGTCAGGGTGGGGAGAGAGCAGCGTGTCAGGGTGGGGAGAGAGCAGCGTGTCAGGGTGGGGAGAGAGCAGCGTGTCAGGGTGGGGAGAGAGGAGAGAGCAGCGTGTCAGAGTGGGGAGAGAGAAGAGAGCAGTGTGTCAGGGTGAGGAGAGAGGAGAGAGCAGCGTGTCAGGGTGGGTAGAGAGCAGCGTGTCAGGGTGGGGAGAGAGGAGAGAGCAGCGTGTCAGGGTGGGGAGAGAGGAGAGAGCAGCGTGTCAGAGTGGGGAGAGAGGAGAGAGCAGCGTGTCAGGGTGGGGAGAGAGGAGAGAGCAGCGTGTCAGGGTGGAGAGAGAGGAGAGAGCAGCGTGTCAGGGTGGGGAGAGAGGAGAGAGCAGCGTGTCAGGGTGGGGAGAGAGCAGCGTGTCAGGGTGGGGAGAGAGGAGAGAGCAGCGTGTCAGGGTGGGGAGAGAGCAGCGTGTCAGGGTGGGGAGAGAGGAGAGAGCAGCGTGTCAGGGTGGGGAGAGAGGAGAGAGCAGCGTGTCCGGGTGGGGAGAGAGGAGAGAGCAGCGTGTCAGAGTGGGGAGAGAGGAGAGAGCAGCGTGTCAGGGTGGGGAGAGAGGAGAGAGCAGCGTGTCAGGGTGGGGAGAGAGGAGAGAGCAGCGTGTCAGGGAGGGGAGAGAGCAGCGTGTCAGGGAGGGGAGAGAGGAGAGAGCAGCGTGTCAGGGTGGGGAGAGAGGAGAGAGCAGCGTGTCAGGGTGGGGAGAGACTCTACCTGTCCTAGGACACCTCCACACACTGTACCGTAGAGCCCCACTCAGTATATACCGCAGGGCAACATAATGCATATACCCAGCGTTGTGTGTACGTGCTTTCATCTTGTTTAGTGCATTGGCAGTCCATTAGGCTGGCATAACAAAACACACGTTAACGCATGCCATAATGCACGCCGCAATGGACTGTTTAAAATGTAGTGAATTATAGTATAAACCATAGAACAGCTTGAGAAATGCCCTATTGATTTCCATGGATTTGCAGCATCTGTTGTAAGATCAAACACTTTTTAAGATTTGATCTTTTTACAACATGGAGTAAAAATCAATCTTAAAAAGATTTAATAGAAAGAGTCATAATCCCAACTGAATATTGGGGTGCATGTAAAAATGAGTCTATTGAAAAAAACAAAACCCAGAACAAAATAAAAATGTAATATAACAGCTCTCTATACTGCTTTTGCACTGCTTTTTCTGTAAATCCAGAACCTCCAAATCTTCACAGATGGAGAAGGGGGACCCAATTTAATAACATATGCCCTTACCCTGCCCACTGTGCATCTTAATCATCACCAAATTCCATCATTGCTTCAAAAATATGGAACACAATCACAGGGTGGGCTCTAATATAAAGAGCAATATAAATACATTAGTCATTATATTTATTTATAACAATTTATATTTACTAGCTATAGGTTTGCATGACCAATAGAAGAACAATTATGGAGCAAGGAAGAACAGAGGGATCTGCGTCTAAAAGATGGACTCTCTTCCTTTAACCACTTAAGCCCCGGAGGATTTGGCTGCTAAAGGACCAGACCCCTTTTTTCAACTTGGCACTTCGTGACTTTAACTGATAATTGCTCGGTCATGCAATGCTGTACCTAAACGAAATTTACGTCCTTTTTTTCCCACAAACAGAGCTTTCTTTTGGTGGCATTTGATCACCTCTGCGCTTTTTATTTTTTGCGATATTAATAAAAAAAGAGCGAAAATTTTGCAAAAAAATGACATTTTCAACTTTGTCTTTTAAAAAATATCCAATATACTCAATTTATGTCATTTTTTTTGGCCAAAATATATTTAGCTACATGTCTTTGACAAAAAAAAAATCAATGAGCGTATTTTTATTGGTTTGCGCAAAAGTTATAGCGTCTACAAACTATGGTGTAAATACTGAAATTTACGAAGCTTTAATTTCTGACTGCCTATCTCATTTCATGAAGTGCTAAAATGGCGGGGCAGTACAAAACCCCCCCAAACTACCACTTTTTGGAAAGTAGACATCCTAAGGAATGTTCTGAGAGGCATGTTGAGCTCATTGAATATTTTATTTTTTTGTCACAGGTGTTTGAAAAATGACTAAAAAAATTTTTTTTTTTTTTTTTACACAAAGTTGTCATTGAAATGATATATTGCTCACACATGCCATGGGTATATGTGTAATTACACCCCAAAATATATTCTGCTGCTTCTCCTGAGTACAGGGATACCACATATGTGAGACTTTTTGGGAGCGTAGCTGTGTACGGGAGCCGGAAAACAAATCACCACCATCAGAATTTCAAAGGGCGTACATTTTTCATTGCATTTTCTCACTACCTATAACGGTTTAGGAGGCCCTGAAATGTCAAGATACCACAAAACCCCCCCAAATGACCCCATTTTGGAAAGTAGACACCCCAAGCTGTTTGCTGAGAGGCATGGTGAGTCCATGGAATATTTTATATTTTGCCACAAGTTTCGGGAAAATTACAATTTTTTTTTTTAATTTTTTTTTTTTACACAACGTTGTCACTAAAAGATAAATTTCTCACACATGACATGGGTATATGTGGAATGACACCCCAAAATACATTCTGCCGCTTCTCCTGAGTATGGGGATGCCCCATGTGTGAGACTTTTTGGGAGCCTAGCTGTGTACAGGACCGCGAAAACCAATCAACACTCTCAGGTTTTCTAATGGCGTAAATTGTTCATGTCACCTCTGCACTACCTGTCGCAGTTTCGGAGGCCCTAAAATTCCAAGATAGCACAAAACCCCCCCAAATGACCCCATTTTGGAAAGTAGACACCCCAAGCTGTTTGCTGAGAGGCATGGTGAGTCCATGGAATATTTTATATTTTGCCACAAGTTCCGGGAAATATATATATATATATATATATTTTTTTTTTTTTTTACACAAAGCTGTCAGTAAATGATATATTGCTCACACATGCCATGGGTATATGTGAAATGACACCCCAAAATACATTCTGCTGCTTCTCCTGAGTACAGGGATACCCCATGTGTGAGACTTTTTTGCAGTCTAGCCGAGTACAGGACCCCGAAAACCAACCTCCACTTTCAGGCTTTCCAAGGGCGTAAATTGTTGATTTCACTCCTGACTACCTATCACAGTTTCGGAGGCCCTAAAATTCCAAGATAGCACAAAACCCCCCCAAATGACCCCATTTTGGAAAGTAGACACCCCAAGCTGTTTGCTGAGAGGCATGGTGAGTCCATGGAATATTTTATATTTTGCCACAAGTTCCGGGAAATATATATATATATATATATTTTTTTTTTTTTTACACAAAGCTGTCAGAAAATGATATATTGCTCACACATGCCATGTGTATATGTGAAATAACACCCCAAAATACATTCTGCTGCTTCTCCTGAGTACAGGGATACCCCATGTGTGAGACTTTTTTGCAGTCTAGCCGAGTACAGGACCCCGAAAACCAACCTCCACTTTCAGGCTTTCCAAAGGCGTAAATTGTTGATTTCACTCCTGACTACCTATCACAGTTTCGGAGGCCCTAAAATTCCAAGATAGCACAAAACCCCCCCAAATGACCCCATTTTGGAAAGTAGACACCCCAAGCTGTTTGCTGAGAGGCATGGTGAGTCCATGGAATATTTTATATTTTGCCACAAGTTCCGGGAAATATATATATATATATATATTTATTTTTTTTTTACACAAAGCTGTCAGTAAATGATATATTGCTCACACATGCCATGGGTATATGTGAAATGACACCCCAAAATACATTCTGCTGCTTCTCCTGAGTACAGGGATACCCCATGTGTGAGACTTTTTTGCAGTCTAGCCGAGTACAGGACCCCGAAAACCAACCTCCACTTTCAGGCTTTCCAAGGGCGTAAATTGTTGATTTCACTCCTGACTACCTATCACAGTTTCGGAGGCCCTAAAATTCCAAGATAGCACAAAACCCCCCCAAATGACCCCATTTTGGAAAGTAGACACCCTGAGCTATTTGCAGAGAGGCATGTTGAGTGTTTTGCAGATCTCACTTTTTGTCACAAAGTTTTGGAAATTGAAAAAAGAGGAAAAAAAATGCATTTTCCTGTTTTTTCTTCATTTTCCAAAAAAAATGAGAGCTGCAAAATACTCACCATGCCTCTCAGCAAATAGATTGGAGTGTCTACTTTGCAAAATTGGGTCATTTGGGGGGGTTTTGTGCTATCTTGGAATTTTAGGGCCTCCGAAACTGTGATAGGTAGTCAGGAGTGAAATCAACAATTTACGCCCTTGGAAAGCCTGAAAGTGGAGGTTGGTTTTCGGGGTCCTGTACTCGGCTAGACTGCAAAAAAGTCTCACACATGGGGTATCCCTGTACTCAGGAGAAGCAGCAGAATGTATTTTGGGGTGTCATTTCACATATACCCATGGCATGCGTGAGCATTATATCATTTACTGACAACTTTGTGTTAAAAAAAAAAAAAAAATTATTTTCCCGAAACTTGTGGCAAAATATAAACTATTCCATGGACTCACCATGCTTCTCAGCCAATAGCTTGGAGTGTCTACTTTGCAAAATGGGGTCATTTGGGGGGGTTTTGTGCTATCTTGAAATTTCAGGGCCTCTGAAACTGTGACAGGTAGTCAGGGGTAAAATCAGCAATTTACGCCATTAGAAAACCTGAAGATGTGGATTGGTTTTCGGGGGCGCGTACACAGCTACGCTGCCAAAAAGTCTCACACATGGGGTATCCCTGTACTCAGGAGAAGCAGCAGAATGTATTTTGGGGTGTCATTTCACATATACACATGGCATGTGTGAGCAATATATCATTTAGTGACAACTTTCTGTAAAAAAACAACACAAAAAAAAGAAATAATAATTTTCCCGACACTTGTAGCAAAATATAAAATATTCCATGGACTCACCATGCCTCTCAGCAAATAGCTTTGGGTGTCTACTTTTCAAAAAGGGGTCATTTGGGGGGTGTTTGAACTGTCCCGGCATTTTATGCTCAATCTTATCCACACATCACCCACTCTTCTAACCACTTGAAAACCAAGCCTTTTCTGTGCCTTTTTGTTTACATGAAAAAATATTTTTTTTTTACTAGAAAATTACTTTGAACCCCCAAACATTATATATTTCTTTAAAGCAGAGGCCCTATAGAATAAAATGGGGGATGTTGCAAATTTTTTTGTCACACGGTATTTGCGCACAGATTTTCCAAACGCAATTTTTGCGAAAAAAATACATTTTTTTTTAATTTATTGCACAAATACACTATATAATTCCAATTTTTTTGGTAAAATTTAAAAGATGATCTTATGCCGAGTTCATAGACACCTGACATGACATGCTTTAAAAATTGCGCACGCCTGCGCAGCGGCAACAACGTACGTACATTTTTAAAAACTTTAAAAGTCTCTACAGGTTACCACTTTAGACTTACAGAGGAGGTCTACTGCAAAAATTACTGCACTCGATCTGGCGATCGCGGCGATACCTCACATGCATGCTGAAATTGCGGTTTACATATGACACTAGACCAACGCTTGCGTGTGCCATTGCGTGCAAGCACGGGGGGAAAGGGGGGGGGCTCAATTTTTTTTTTTTTTTTGCTTTTTTATGTTATTTTGACACCTTTCCTTTAATTTTTTTTTTTTAAATCATTTTTATTGTTATCACAGTGAATTTAGATATCCCCTATGATAGCAATCGGTAGTGACAGGTACTCTTTTTTAAAAAAATTGGGGTCTTTTATACTCTAGATCTCTCCTCTGACCTTAATGTATCTGACCACGCCAAAATTGGTGTGATAAAATACTTTCCCAATTTCCCAATGGCCCTGTTTATTTCTGGCGAAAAAGAAGTCATGAAATGCTCGTAGCCTCCGGCATCTTAGGCCATAGAGATGATTGGAGCCATTCTAATCTTCAATTAGCTCTATGGTTAGATAACTGAACCACCGGCTGCACTCTCGGGTTAACCGGTGGGACAGGAGAGCCCGAGAAAAACCACGGAAGGCTGCGGAAGGCGGCGGTGGGGGGGGGGGAGACCCCTCCCACTGCATGTAAAAGCAGTCTAGCGGCCAATTACCTGCTAGGATTGCTTTTACATGTTAGCCGACCGCTGGCTGTAAAAAACGATACCAAGATGATGCCTAAATCTGCAGGCATCATCCTGGTACAACCACTCAAAGTCCAGCAACGTACCAGTACATTGCTGGTCCTTGTTTGGCATATAGGTTTTTTTTTTTCATGCAGCCTGTGGGCTGAACGGAAAAAAAGAGAACCTATCAGAAATCAGCACAGGAATAATGCGTAGTATTACTCATCATTAACCGCCCAAACAACCACCCACTGAATTTAATGATGGGTATACACGACACTATCCACGTATACCAAAATAGGATTTTAACTGCAGTGCTGAAATCAGAAAATCACCACAGCTGCTATCAGCAAAGGTATCCATATATGCTGAGCGCAAACACTGTTTGTGTCAGAATATATAAAATCAATGCATGGTAGCCGACGAGGGACCTGCAAGAGAAACAGGTCACAAAAGAATGAAAAAACAAACAAAGTACATTAAAAAAAAGTACATTAGGAAGAGTAGGACATATAAAATGACTGACACAACAAAAGTTTTTGGATTCTCATCATTAACCGCCCAAACAACCACCCACTGAATTTAATGATGGGTATACACGGCGCTATCCACGTATACCAAAATAAGATTTTAACTGCAGTGCTGAAATCAGAAAATCACCACAGCTGCTATCAGCAAAGGTATCCATATATGCTGAGCGCAAACGCTGTTTGTGTCAGAATATATAAAATCAATGCGTGGTAGCCGACAATTACCTGCAAGAGAAACAGGTCACAAAAGAATGAAAAAACAAACAAAGGACATTGAAAAAAGTATAGTAGGAAGGAGTAGAAGGACATATAAAATTACTGACACCACAACAGTTTTTGGATCCTTTTATTTTACTTTCTAACTGTTCCTTTATTTCTTGATTTGGGAGGGAGTGCGATCTTCTGCGATCTTCTCTTCCAGCTTGGGTCTCTCAAAATGTCGATGGACATCCAACATCCTTCGAGACCCTGTGTTTATGTGCCCTACACTGTGTCGTGCTGTACCCTACACTAATACTCCACTAGTGTATGGTAGCGCTCAAAACATTCCCCGATGCAGAGACCAGGATGGTCAGGACATTTGGGACAATAATAACGGGTGTCACGCCTAAATCCGCGCCTGCTACAGACACGACATCGTCTTTGGGGTCGTATTTGGGTAGGGGTACTCGGGAGGGCATAAGGAAAATGCCTCTCATGCAGCCGGCTCACTGCATCTGGAAGGGGAAGTTGGGCAGGCATGCCTCCTGGGTACAGGTAGGCAAGGATGACCGCTTCCTGGAATTCCCGGAAGGGTCCAGTTCGTCCTGACGCCCTGTATAGGACAAAGGCGTTCAGCATAGCCAATTGGAAAAGGTAAACAGACACTTTTTTGTACCAGCGTCTGGCTTTACGGGCAACTAAATACGGCGCCAAAAGCTGGTCGTTAAGGTCCACCCCTCCCATGTTAAGGTTATATTCGTGGACACAGAGGGGTTTCTCCATAACGCCAGTTGCCGTAGGGATTTGGACTGTCGTGTCTGCGTGAAGGGAGGACAGAACATAAACATCCCGTGTATCCTTCCACTTCACCGCAAGTAATTTGTCCGTTTTCAAGCAGGCTCTCGCCCCCCGACTAAGACGGGAATTTACAAGCCGTTGGGGGAAGCCCCGGCGATTAGGTCGCACGGTGCCACATGCGCCAATTTGTAAATCAAGCAGGTGACTAAATAGTGGCACGCTTGTGTAAAAATTGTCCACGTACAAATGGTACCCCTTTCCGGATAAGGGTGACACCAAGTCCCAAACAATCTTACCGCTGCTCCCTATGTAGTCTGGGCAGTTCGGGGGCTCCACAGTGCTATCTTTTCCCTCATAGACACGGAAATTAACTGTATAGCCTGTGGCCCTGTCACAGAGCTTATACAACTTGACCCCGTATCTGGCACGCTTGCTGGGGAGGTACTGTTTGATAGCAAGACGGCCAGTAAATTTAATCAGGGACTCGTCAATGCAGACAACTTGTTCGGGGGTAAACAAGGCTGCAAACCGCTGATTGAAGTGGTCTATGAGGGGCCGAATTTTGTGGAGCCGATCGTATGCAGGGTCTCCCCGAGGACGACAGACTTCATTGTCGCTGAAATGCATAAATCGCAGAATTTGCTCGTATCTCCCCCTGGACATGGAGGCAGAGTACATGCGCATATGGTGAGCTGGGCTAGTGGACCAATATAGCCGCAATTCACTTTGTTTAGTTATGCCCATGTGGAGGGAAAGGCCCAGAAAGATCTTAAATTCGGAAACCGTTATAGGATTCCAGCCGAATCGTCTGGCAAGGTGCGAATTTGGGTTGGCGGCGATAAATTGTTGAGCATATAAATTTGATTGATCCACAATAGATCTGAAAAGATCTTCCGTGAAGAACAGCTCAAAAAAGTTCAGGGGCGTAAAACCAGCTGTCTCCACGTGGATTCCAGGTTGGGCGGTGAATGGGGGAAGTACTGGCGCTGTAGAATCAGTGGGTTGCCAATTGGGATATGCCAGCGCATCAGGGAGGGCACTATGGGCTCTACGGGCCTGTCTTCGAATACGCGGTGGCTGCGGGCCACTACTTGTGCTAGCCACCGCACCAGCTTCAACTGCACTTAGGGGACTCGCCACGTCACCAGGTCTTACTGCAGTGCTGGTTGTACTAGGTCCAGGTTGTACTAGGCCGCTGGCGCTTGCCAGTTCGCCAGAAGGATGAGCGGCACTAGTACCCACACTCTGCTCCATACGAGCACCCTGCGATTCCTGCATTTCAACAACACCAGAATGGGGTCGGGTACGCCTGGGTCTAACAGGGACCCATCTGTCGTCGGAGCTGTCTGTCAGGGAGCCGCTGCTGTCATCTGGTTCGTATACTGACCCTGATTCTGCCGGTGAGGCTTCCCCATCGCTCTCACCTGACATGGTCATCATACTGTAAATAGCTTCATCACTGTACGAACGTTTAGACATTTTGGTAACTAAATTTACCCGTACAGTGATGCGACTCACAGGTAATAAAAGCACCTGGTTGTCGAAGACTATTTCAAGCGCTACCAAAAAAACTGCTAATGCTAGCAGGGATCAGGCCTGACTCTGCTAACACAGCGGTTTTGTGTCTTGTGTTTTTTGTAAGTGACAGTAATCTATTGATTACTACACTTACCTGGGTGAAAGGGTTAAACGCAGGTGCTGGCCGGAATCAGTGCTGATCGTGCAAACACCGCGTTTTGGGAACCCTAAACTATGGGGGCGCTAGTATAGCTCTGATCAGATCAGATATTGATCTGTTCAAACACTATACTAGAAATGGAAGTGTAGGTGCGTGCGTGCGTGTGTGGTGATCAAGGGGTTACTTCTAAACTATGCGCCGGGGATCTGGGGGGGGGTGGCGGGGACCCTAAACCTCCTTTGGGAAAGAAACTAGCTAGCTAGCGCAACCTCAAGTCACAATGACACCAATACAAAATACAGTAAAAACAGTATATTATGTGTGTATTAGTGCTAATGTGACAGAGGGTGTAGGGGTTAACGGGATGTGATCAGGGGGGGATCAGGGGTTTAAATCTTTATTGGGAGGGACTGGCGGGTATCCTAAGGATAAAAGGAACGGTGGCAAGCGCTAAACCTGGTCACAAGTCACACTTATACGGGTATATAGAAAATGCTATATACTGTATACAGTGTGCGTTGTGGCAGGGGGTGTAGGGGTGATCAGGGGGGGATCAGGGGATTAAATCTTTATTGGGCGGGTGGCGGGGACCCTAAACCTCCTTGGGACACAAACTTAGTCGCCTGCGCTAATTCTGATCACAATCACACTAATACAAAAATACAAAAACACAGTATATTACGTTTGTATTAGTGCTGATGTGACAGAGGGTGTAGGGGTTAACTAGCGGTGATCAGGGGGGGGTCAGGGGAGATCAGGGGCTCAAATCTTTATTAGGGGGGGGTGGCGGGTAATTCAAGTGGAAAAAAGGGGGTCGCAAGCGCTAGACCTGACCACAAATCACACTTATACGGGTATATAGCAAAATGCTATATACTGTATACGGTGTGTGTTATGGCAGGGGGTGTAGGGGTGATCAGGGGGGGGTCAGGGGCTTAAATCTTTATTGGGCGGGTGGCGGGGACCCTAAACCTTCTTGGGACAGAAACTTAGTCGCCTGCGCTAATTCTGATCACAATCACACTAATACAAAAATACAATAACACCGTATATTGCGTTTGTATTAGTGCTGATGTGACAGAGGGTGTAGGGGTTAACGGCGGTGATCAGGGGGGGGTCAGGGGAGATCAGTGGGTTAAATCTTTATTAGGGGGGGGTGGGGGGTAATTTGAGTGGAAAAGGGGGGGTCGCAAGGGCTACACCTGTTCACAAATCACACTTATACAGGTATATAGGTATATGCTATATGCTGTATATAGTGTGTGTTGTGTCAGGTGCTGTAGGGGTTAATTGGGGGGGCGATCGGGGGTGAAATGTGCCTATCTAAGTGTGTATGTACGTGCTTGGTGCTGTACTTACAATTAGATGTGCTCTCCTCTCACGCTGGATCCGAAAAGACCGTTGGGAGGGGAGGGCACATCTCCTCTAAGCCTGTGTTTACATTTCACAGGCTTAGAGGGAGATCTGATTGGGCAGGACCGATCAACAGGTCCAGACCAAAAATGATTGGCCTGGACCTGATGACTGATCGGTTCTGAACCCAATCGAGTCATCGGCGGGACCGCGGGTGCGCGCGCGCGCGCGCCAGAGCGGCGAAGGCTAGTGACGTACCGCTACGTCACTCTGCCTGGCCGGGGCTGACCGCCGCAGTATATAGTCGTGCGGCGGTCGGCAACCGGTTAAATAAAGGCCCATTCTCAGATCTACAAATGCAAATGAGAAGATCTGGACAGCCGCTCTCCAATGCAATCACCTTTATTAGTATAAAAGACAGTCCATACAGCATAACGGAGGTGGAGGAATCAGCTGTAGCTAATGTGTTTCATGTCCTATTGGTGCTTAGTAATAGCTCAGATCTACAGAAATGGATTTGAATCAAGCAGTGTAGGCTTAAAATATTGTGGGACTACAAGAGCCAGCAAAACACAGTTGCTAAGTAGGAACTACAAGAGCCAGCATAGCATGGCTGCTGAGACACATAATTTAAAATTAATATAATTGTAAAAGACATTTTGTAATGTCTACATGTCACTTCTATAGCAGCCTCCTTTCTGATTCACAATGCATGTCTTAAGGCCCGTACACACGTGCAGATTGTCGGCCGAAAAGATTCGGCCGTCGACCGATCGGCCGATTTTCGGCTTGTTAGTATGATGCTTCCGACAGCGCACTTTCGGCCGAACAGAATCTGTCATGCAAGCATTAAGATTTTTGTATGCCGACACCAGAACGGCCGATTGTTCGCCAGTCAGTACAGAATTCGGCCGACAGACAGCAGATTCGCAAGACTGGGCATGCTCAGAAAAGAAAAAACACAGGGAAAGTTAACCATTACATGACATCACTTCTGCAGTCGGCGGACAAAATTCGTGTGCAGTCTTTTGCACTTTTCAGCGGACACGACAGCCCGGGGACAAAAGACGGCCGATCGTTCGGCCGACGATTGGTACGTGTGTACGGGGCTTTATTCATGCAACTCAACTCTGCATGATGCCTTTGTGTTGTAGATTACAAGAGCCTGCATACAATGGCAGATGGGACTTGTAGTTCTGTAACATCTGGCAACCCACGTGTTGCTTCCACAGCTGGGATGCAGATAATTTCATGTATAATTCATGAAATGCAAACCTGTGTGATGCCATTCTTTCAGCTGCTGATTAACTACAAGAGCCTACATGAAACAGCAGCTGGGACTTATAGTTCTATAAAAGCTGGCAATCCACATTTTGCTCCAACAGCCCTTTTGCTTACTGATAGATTATAATGCATCCTTTATTCATCTAATAGATCTCTGCCTGGTGCCATTGCTCTGGGATTGCTGTGGAACTACAAGAGCCAGCATAAAATGGTGAGCTAGGATAGCTTGCAAAGAACATGTTGCAGCTACAGTATTCTGATGCCCCCTGCTGCAATACAATGCACGTGTAATAAATTGGAGTACAATGCATGTGTAATAGATTGCAATACAATGCATGTATAATAGATTGGAGTACAATTCATGTGTAGTTGAAACAATGTCATCCCTCTGGCTGCTGTGGAACTACAAGAGCCAGTATGGAATGGTAAGCTAGGACTCCTGCAACAGCTATTAGTCATCCTATTGCATCTACAAAATTCTGATGCCCCCCCTGCTGTAATTCAATATATGTGTGGTTTGAACAATGGCATCCCTCTGGCTGTTGTGGAACTACAAGAGCCAGTATAGAATGGTATGCTGGGACTTCTGCAACAGCTAGCAATCAATATTTACATCTATAATATTTGTATTTCCTCCAGCTGCCATGTAATGCATTTTTAATGCAAGCAATGCCATTACTCCAGCTGCAGTGGAACTACAAGAGCCAGCATAGAGTGGTAGCTAAGCTTGTAGTCCTGTTCCAGTTAGCTATGGCCATGTGGCTTCCACAACCCCCCTGTTTTAATACAATGCATGTGTAACTCATGCAATGAAACCTTTTGTGATGCCACCATGCTGTGAAACTTCAAGAGCCTGCACCCCCATCAGATTGTGGCTGTCAGGGCATGCTGCCCCCTGTAGTTTCTAACACCTCTTGTTTCTCTCTCTCCCCCTCCCTTCTCTCCTCCCCTCCTCATCCTTTCCCTGGCTACTGCTCTGCTCACATCTCCCTGCCTGCTCCAGGGCTGCACAGACACCTGTACTGCTGCTGTGTTCCCTACTTGTAAAGAAATCTGCCGGCAGGCACTACACACTGTCTGACTCACTTGAGGAGGAATGTTGTTCTTCTTGTTCAGAGGACGTCTGACTCTTGTAGCCTTGTGTGTTCAGTCTGAGCGCGCTGAGTGCGAGGGCGGGGCATGCGGGCGGGGGCGGGGTGTACCCGGAGTTAAACTATTCATTCGACAGGCACAGTCAGAGGCCAGCCCCCACCACAGTTCACCCAATCACAGGGCGCCCGCCTGCCATCCTAAGCAGGAAGACAAGATAATAATGATTGCTGGACTCACACTGAGCGCAGGGACAAGAATAAAGGTCAGACCGCCCCTCCTGTCTTCCTCACTGGCCGGTGTTCTAAAATTTTGTCGGACCCGTGAAAAAATCGGACCTCGTCACTTCCGGTGACAGAGCGTCACAAAACAGTTGATAGGAGTCGTCCGTGCGCATGCGCAGAAGACATTTTTCGAGGTTTGGCAAAATTATAACAGAGAACGGACAGCTGATTGTGAGAAGGCGGGGCTGATGTGCGATGGGACGGAGGCACATATGCAGAGCTGGCGGAGGAGGCGGGACGGAGGTGCGGCCGTGTAATATATGCAGGGCTTAAGCGACTCCCTGTTTTATTATCTTTAGTAATTATCGTATTATTTATCCTTCGGATTTCATGACATTTAGTATTTCTATAATGCAACATAAGAAATACTAAATGTAATGAAATCCTAAGGGTAAATAATACGATAATTAGTAAAGATAATAAAACAGAAGGAGTCGCTAAAGTCCTGCATTTATTACACGGTCGCACCTCCGTCCCGCCTCCTCTATTCAGCTCTGCAGATGACGCGGCGGTGTCTTCCGTCCCACCTCAGCCCCGCCTCCTCTCATTCAACTGGTCGCTCTGTGTTATAAGTTTACCAAACCAAGATAATGTCTGGTGCGCATGCGCACTTGAGACTCCCATAACCGGAAGTGACGAGGTCCGATTTTTTCACGGGTCCGACAAAATTTTACAACACCGGGACAAGTCCCGGCAGTATAAATTGCCGGGACAAGGTCCTATTTGGTGGGACTGTCCCGCCAAAAACGGGACTGTTGGCAACTATGCTATCAGTGCTCATCAGTGCCGCCTATCAGTGCCACCTATCAGTGCCCATCAGTGCAGCATATTAGTACCTCCTAATCAGGGCCACCTCATCAATGCCCATAAGTCCCACCTCATCAGTGCCCATAAGAGCCACCTCATCAGTGCAGGCTATCAGTGCCGCCTCATCAGCTCACATCAGTGAAGGAGAAAAATGATTTATTAAAAAAAATGTCTGTCTTTTTCCTTTTTTTTGTAAGAAATAAAAATTTCATATGGGTACAGTGTAGCATGATCGCGCAATTCAAAATGTGAGAGCGCTGAAAGCTGAAAATTGGCCTGGGCAGGAAGGGAGTGAAAGTGCACTGTATTGAAGTGGTTAAATTCTCCCCTGCAATCATTATTGTGAGCGGAGTTCAGTCTAATGTGTTAAAATGAAAAAATTCCAGTTTTTCTACCTGAATTCTGCAGTATTCAGTTCTGTCACATGACTTCACTTCCTCTTCCTGCTGAGTCCAAGAGCAGCAAGTGGGTGTGGTTACTGAAAGCTAGTGAAATCAGTTCAGGGAGGAGCCCTGTTCCTGTCTAGCCAGTGGGCATATTCAGAATGGGAGATGCTGATTATAGGTTTCCGCCCAGTGTTCTCTCATCAGTAAGGATGCATTATCAGACATCCCAACCTGCAAAAACTCATTTCAGGGAGGTGGCAAAGTCATTTCGGGGAGGTGTTTAGTGGTTGCTTCCTCGTGCTGCCATTCAGTCTCTCCAGTCCCTTCAGTGTGAGGGGATCGTGGAGAGACGTTGGTTCCCCGGCCTTATAAAGCCTGTCGCGCAGGCGCCGTGGGTCCCGCACGTACTCGGCTAGTTACGCAATTGGCGCGATCCGGGTTACTGCGCATGCGCCCGAAGGTGCGCGCGCATCCCGAGGTCCGTCATTGCGTATTGGCCGCCGACACGGAGAGGAGGAACCAAGATCCCTGGGAGGGGGATCTTGATGGGGAAGATGGTATGTCCCGATGTTCCATCTTAACCCCTGGTTGTCCAGGGGCTTACCGTGCCGGGTGCGATTTTGTCCATGCTGATATGAGGCTCAAGTAAATAACACAGAATAATCATATAGTTAAAGGAAATCAAACATTGATATCACATAATAGGTCATATATAAGCAAGTAATGGAACAAAAAAGATAAATGAAAAAAGCTTAGTTTTAACAGCAGTTTCAAGAGTATAATTCTCTGGTTTATATGGGGGCGATCAGGCTTGGGGTACATTCTGGGAAGAGGGAGGGAAAGGGGGAGGGAAAAATAATAGTAGAAAATAAAAAATAAATAAAAAATAAAAAATAAAATATAAAATAAATGAATGAGGGGAGAAGGTAGAAAGGAGGGAGAGGGTAGCGGGGAAGTTTTGTTTAGTTTTGATGAACCTGAATAAGGGATTTCATCATGGTAAAGTATCTCTATGGAGTAGTATCCTGTGAGGTGGGTGTCACATTGTTTTTTAGTTAGCAGAACTATGTACAAGAATTTTGGTGAATGGATGAGAATACTTCCTTTTTTGGAAAAATGGATATCTATTGTCACATTCAATCAGTTTTTCCCGAGGCGAAACCCTCAAGGAAGGGACGGAAACTTACAATCTCGTTTAGGCCTGGTGGTTTGGTTGCCTTTAAATGTTGTATCCATCTTGTTTCTATTTGGAGGAGTCTTTTGTTCCAGTCTCCTCCCCTGTGTGGAATATGTATTCTCTCAAGAGCAATAAATGTCACTTTGGGCATTTTGTAGCCGTGTTGGTATATTACGTGTCTCCCCAAAGGGAGATAGGGGTTGCATAGCTCCATACTGTTTATATGTTTGTTTATTCTCTTTCCCATCTCTTGTTTGGTTTTGCCAATGTAGTATGATCCACATTCGCAGCGCATGAGGTATATTACTCCTCTAGTCCTACAATTAACGAAGTGTTTGGGTCTGAATTCTTCACCGTTAGGAAGTATTGTATCAGTACATTTTTGGATGACCTTACATTGGGCACAACTTCCACAAGGGAATGTGCCTTTGGCTTTACAGGGGTCTTTCCTGCTTCCCTCTTTGTATTCACTATGCGTGAGATTCTGTTGTAGAGAGCCAGCTTTTCGATATGTGATCCTTGGGGTGTCTGGTATAAGATGTTTTAATGTGGGGTCTTCTTTAAGTATAGGCCAGTGTTTTTGTAGTATTCTTTTGATCTTTGGATATTCATTAGTATATCTCATTATAATCCTGGTATTGTCACTTTCCTTCGTGGTTTCTTTCTTTTTCTTTTTGAATAGGATTTCTTGTCTTGATTGTATATTGACCTTATTGTAAGCTTTTCTGAGGTACTTTTTGTGTATCCCCTTTGGATGAGTCTTTCAGTTAGAAGTCTTGCTTCCTGTTGGAAGTCTTGATCAGCTTTACAGTTTCTTTTAAGTCTCAGGTATTGGCTATATGGAATAGCTCTTTTAAGGGGTGTGGGGTGAAAGCTGGAGGCATGTAGAATAGTATTTCCTGCAGTCTCTTTCCTGTAAAGTGTTGTCTGTATTTGGCCAATTTCATCTTTTATTATCCAGGTATCCAGAAATGCTACTTTTGTCTTACTATAATTTGACGTAAAAAACATGTTATGATTGTTGGTATTCATTTTATTTAGGCATCCTTTTATTAGTTCTTCTGGTCCATCCCACACGATCAGGATATCGTCCAGATATCTTTGCCATAATAGTATATGGTCGGTATACATACGGTTTTCTTCATTGTTTAGGAATTCTCTTTCCCAATCTCCTAGGTATATGTTGGCGTAGGATGGGGCACAACTTGTGCCCATCGCTACGCCACATGTCTGCAAATAGTAATTACCATCAAAGGTAAAGTAATTATGATTAAGAATGTATTCCAACATCCGGGTGATGAATTCATTAAATTTAGTTTCACGGTCACTTCTTTGGCTTAGTGTTTTTTTAATAATATCTATTCCTTTTTTATGTGGGATATTATTATACAGCAATTCTACGTCAACTGTAATAAGGAATGCTGTTTCTGGTATAATCATATCTTCCAAGATTTGAAGGAGGTGTACCGTGTCCTTAATGTATGAAGGTAAGTTGGTGACGTACGGTTTTAGGTGTGCGTCAATTACCTGGCTTGTAGTCTCGGTAATATTTCCGTTTCCTGAGACTATGGGTCTGCCTGGTGGGTTTATTTTGTTTTTATGTACCTTGGGGAGGGCGTAGAAGGTTGGTGTTCGTGGATGTTTAATCTTCATAAAATTCCATAGGGTTTCCGTAATTGTCCCTGCATTGAGGGCTTTGTCTAGTATTATGTTGAAATCTTCATTAAAGGCGTTGATCATAACTGGTGATATTCTTTTGTAACAGTTGGGGTTGTTCAAAATTTTCAAACACATTTTTTTGTAATTTTCATTATTCATAAGTACGATATTACCGCCTTTATCGGCTGGTTTTATTGTGATTTTTTCCAGATTTTGTAGTTCTTTTATTGCTAATTTTTGGTTTTTGGTAAGATTTTGTGTCTTATGGTCCTCTTTTAGTTTTTCAATATCTTTCGTAATTTCCCGAACAAACTACTACTCTGCTACATGATCAAAACAAACCCCTTCTTGCATTATACATCCTAATTCATGAGAAAATAAAGAAATAATTCACACAGGACACATGTACACATATACATATAGCACCCTACAGGTAGGTGCTAGTTAAATGTATAGTGGGCTTTGTCTGCCTAACAGCAGGGCCATGAATTATCTTTGCTAGGGTGTCATGTTTCCCAGGTGTGTCTGCTGAAGGGGGGAGTCTCCCCGCTGGTTCTGTGAGAGGCTTCTCATAGGGCAGTGGAGAAAACCCAATCAGGGATACATTCAGGCTTATAACTTACCCCGGAAGGCAGATTCTGCTGCAAAGGATTCTGGGAGTGGGTATAAGTTTGAGGGAAGGCATGACTCATGGTCTTTGGCGGGAAGCAGGGTCCCAGGAGGGAGAGGATGGCTGTCTCTCCTCCTGTCAGAGGAAGGGGATGTCTCGGGTGCTGCCTGAGAATCCAGAGAGTGCTGAGTTGAGCCGAGGGGGATCCGGTGTGCTGAGAACCAGCATAGAGCGAGAGGGGTCCAGTCCCAAGAAAGCCTTCACAGGTCGTGAGTACTGAGGATTGCCCCTTGGGGTCTGCCTAGTGTCAGAGGGGACCACTCCGGAGAAGGTTCTAGGATCCAAGTGTCAGCTAGCTGTAAAGGGGGTACCTAGTCAGAGGACCCTGAAGTGATAGAAGGGGTACCTAAGTTGAGGACTCTGAAGTGGTAAAGGGGGCGCCTGCAGTTTGGGCCCTTAAGAGTTAATGCACTGTGTGAGTGCATCAGTTGAGAGTTGCAGCCTTACAGGAATACTCAGCAAGCTACCTCATCCAGGGCAAGGCTGGAGAGAGTAGTCAGTGACTTTGCAGTGCAAGCAGTGTCAGATGTTCAATGTTCCACAGTCCTGGATCTGCTAGACTTAAGTCGGTGTTCCAGCACAGCTTTCAGAGATACCATGAGTTCAAAGTGTCTGTAAACGTTGGCTGGCATCAAGACAGCGCTAACGGGCATTTTTGCTACAAAAGTCCCAGAATTGTACATAGTAGAGCCAAATGAGTATCCCACTCATTCTCTTCTCCCATCCCCTTAAATACATTAAAACAACCAAACAAAGATGCCGGAGCTGTCAATGTGTCAGTTCTCACACCCAGGGCCACAGCTTGCATGGGCTGGAGAGGTAACTGGTAACAATGGCAGACCCACATCAGGCCACAGGCCTGGAAATCCAGCTACATACAGTATAGCTGTTCTGGGGGGGGGGGGGGGGGGCACATATACAGCATAGCTGTGGGGGGGAGGTGCACATATACAGCATATCTGTGCTGGGGGGGGCACATATACAGCATAGCTGTGGGGGGTGGGGGGAGGGGAGGTGCACATATACAGCATAGCTGTGGGGGGGGGGAGGGAGGTGGACATATACAGCACAGCTGTGCTGGGGGGAGGGGCACATATACAGTATTGCTGTGCTGGGGGAAGGGGCACATATACAGTATAGCTGTGCTAGGGGGGAGGGAGGTGTACATATACAGTATAGCTGTGCTGGGGGGGAGGGGCACATATACAGTATAGCTGTGCTGGGGGGGTGTTAGCTTGTTCACGTCAGGAGGCAGTTGCAAGATGAATTTGCATTTAGGTCCCGGACCTAAGACCTTTCAGTTCTGACTCCCTCGTATAGTGAATTTTCCTTCTCTGGCCAGGAGATGTAAAAGCATACAGCACTTAAGCTTGATGAAAATACATCTAATTTATTCATTTACAGTTCACATATTTATGGGCCATTTGAGCGGGAAAAACCAGTTTAAACTGGTGTACAATCCATGGGTCAGTTTAACAATAGAATAGATCTACTAAGAAAATACATGAAAAGGTTTTTGTTGTCCCTAACACATTGATGTAAATGTGAGACGTCTTGTGTTTGGAGTATCTTTTGTGGAAGGGCCTTCCCATCTATGCTGAGCTGTCTGATGTGTTTATATGTCTGTACGTATCAATGTGTGACTTGTTAATGTAATTGCAAGAGACCATTTTCCATTGTAAGGTGGGCACTAGCTGAAATGTATTTCTCTGGTATCGTGAAATATTATTAATATCTCATTAAGGCACATTGGTACACTCTTTCAGGGGGCACATATACAGTATAGCTGTGGGGGGGGGGGGGAGGTGTACATATACATCATAGCTGTGCTGGGGGGGAGGGGCACATATACAGTATAGCCGTGCTGGGGGGGGGGCACATATACAGCATAGCTGTGCTGGGGGGGGGCACATATACACTATAGCTGTGCTCGGTGGGTGGTGAGGTGCATACATACAGTATAGCTGTGCTGGGGGGGGGGGGGTGCACATATACAGCATAGCTGTGCTGGGGGGGAGGGGCACATATACAGCATAGCTGTGCTGGGGGGGCACATATACAGTATAGCTGTGCTGGGGGGGCACATATACAGTATAACCGTGCTGGGGGGGCACATATACAGCATAGCTGTGCTGGGGGGCACATATACAGCATAGCTTTGCTGGGGGGGCACATATACACTATAGCTGTGCTGGGTGGGGGGTGAGGTGCACATATACAGTATAGCTGTGCTGGGGGGGGGGGTGCACATATAAACTATAGCTGTGCTGGGTGGGGGGGGGTGCACATATACGGTATAGCTGTGCTGGGGGGGTACACATATACAGCATAGCTGTGCTGGGGGGGTGCACATATACAGTATAGCTGTGCTGGGGGGGAGGTGCACATATACAGTATAGCTGTGCTGGGGATGGGAGCTGCACATATACAGTATAGCTGTGCTGGAGGGCGTGCACATATACAGCATAGCTGTGCTGGGGGGTGCACATATACAGTATAGCTGTGCATGGGGGGGAGGTGCACATATACAGTATAGCTGTGCTGGGGGGGCACATATACAGTATAGCTGTGCTGGGGGGGGCACATATACAGTATAGCTGTGCTGGGGGGGGGGGTGCACATATACAGTATAGCTGTGCTGGGGGGGGGGGTGCACATATACAGTATAGCTGTGCTCGGGGGGTGCACATATACAGTATAACTGTGCTGGGGGGGTGCACATATACAGTATTGCTGTGCTGGGAGGGTGCACATATATAGTATAGCTGTGCTGGGGGGGGGGGGGGGGCACAAATACAGTATAGCTGTGCTGGGGGGGGGAGGTTCACATATACAATATAGCTGTGCTGGGGGGGGGGGGGTGCACATATACAGTGTGGCTGTGCTGGGGGGGGAGGTGCACATATACAGTATAGCTGTGCTGGGGGGGGGGGGGGGGTGTACATATACAGTTTAGCTGTGCTGGGGGGGGGACATATACAGTATAGCTGTGCTGGGGGGGGGGGGTGCACATATACAGTATAGCTGTGCTGGGGGGGGTGCACATATACAGTATAGCTGTGCTGGGGGGGGGAGGTGCACATATACAGCATAGCTGTGCTCGGGGGGTGCACCTATACAGTATAACTGTGCTGGGGGGGTGCACATATACAGTATTGCTGTGCTGGGAGGGTGCACATATACAGTATAGCTGTGCTGGGGGGGGCACATATACAGTATAGCTGTGCTGGGGGGGGGGAGGTTCACATATACAATATAGCTGTGCTGGGGGGGGGGTGCACATATACAGTGTGGCTGTGCTTGAGGAGCACATATACAGTATAGCTGTGGGGGGGGGTGTACATATACAGTTTAGCTGTGCTGGGGGCACATGTACAGTATAGCTGTGCTGGGCTTTGAATGAAGACTACCATAGGAGAAGGAAGCTGGACACGGGGGGGGGGGGGGGACTGTCAGTGTAGCTGGAAGTACTCTGGGATCTCAGCTCACCGTCTACAATGATCATAGTACAGGCCACCACACTAAGTCTATGTTTCCACTAGCGCAACTAATTAGTGGCACCTATTCCCATATATGCGACTTTGAAAGTCAGCGACCTTGAAAAGGTACCTGCACTACTTAGATGCAACGTTTGATGTGACTTTGATCCAGGGAGTGTAAAGTTGCATCAAAGTCGCACTCTAAATCGCAATAGTGTAAACGTAGACTAAGGCCCCTTTCACACAGGCGGACCGTTCAGATCCGCCTGTCAGTTTTTCAGGCAGATCTGAATGGATGCCCCATGCATCTCTATGGGGCATCGGATGTCAGTGGGGACATGTCCGCTGACATCCGATCCGATCCGTCAAACCTGGAAGGATGGAAACCCTATTTTCCATCCGTCCAGTGGATCTGATGAGAACGGAAAGACGGTCCGTTCCCATCCGATTCCCCCATAGAGAACAGCTGGGACCTGACAGCTCAGTCTCTGCACACAGCGCGGAGACAGAGCTGCCATCCGCCTGCTCAGCGGGGGGATCGGTGAATCAATCTCCCGCTGAGAAATACGGAGTCCGCCAACGGACTCCAATGTGTGAAAGGGGCCTAAAGCTTTGTTTCCAGTAGTGTGATTTTCATGCGATTTTGGGCACACAAAGTCGCATGAAAAGTCATAGCCCATTTATTTCAATTGCACCCATTCCCATCTATGCGACTTTGAAAATCAGTGACTTTGAAAAGGTACCTGCACTACTTTGATGTAACTTTTGATGCGACTTTGATCCAGAGAGTATAAAGTTGGATGAAATTTGCATCTAAGTTGCATTTTAATAGTCGCAATAGTGGAAACGTAGACTAAAGTCTCTTTCACACTTGTGCGACTTGCAATTTGGGAGTGCAAAGTCGCATGACAAGTCACACTCCATGATTTTCAATGAGTACCGTTCATTTCTGTGTGACTTCAAGTTGCAACGACTTCAAAGTAGTCCCTGCACTACTTTGGTCTGACTTTGATGGGTTTTGAGGTCCAAAGACATAGGCATTGCTTCAAGTCCAGTCAAAATCTGTGGCAAAAAAACGCGGCAAAGTCGCGCGACTTTTAGGCCACACAAGTGTGAAAAGGGCCTTAAGCTCCATTTCCACTAGTGCAACTAATTAATGACACCCGTTCCCATCTACGTGACTTTGAAAATCAGCAATTTTGAAAAGGTACCTGCACTACTTTAATGTAACTTTTGATGCAACTTTGATCCTGAGAGTGTAAAGTTGGATCAAAGTTGCAGCAAAGTCGCACTCTAATTCACAATAGTGGAAATGTAGACTAAAGCTCAGTTTCCACTAGTGCGACTTATCATGCGACTTTGGATACACAAAGTCGCATGACAAGTCACCACCCATTCATTTCAGCGGCACCTGTCCCCATCTATGCAACTTTGAAAATCATCAACTTTAAAAAGGTACCTGCACTACTTTGATGCAAATTTTATCCAGAGAGTGTAAAGTTGGATCAAAGTTGCATCAAAGTCGCACTCTAAATCACAATAGTGGAAATGTAGACTAAAGCTCTGTTTCCACTAGTGCGACTAGTCATGCGACTTTGGACACACAAAGTTGCATGAAAAGTCACAGCCCATTGATTTCAATGGCTCCTGTTCCCATCTATGTGACTTAGAAAATCAGCGATTCTGTCAGGAAAACTGAAAATTTCCTATCAAATACTTAATTTTCCTTTCCTGGTGAACTCCATGGCAGCAGCAGTTCCCTCCCAGAGTCATGAGTAGGCTAGTTACGGAACGCAACCTCTGGCTCAGAGCAAAGACTTATGGAAATGGGGTCCTATAGGTGAGGAGTGGAGGCGGGGTTAACTCATACGTATGCTGCCATGGAGTCCATCAGTAAATGAAAATTACAGTAAGTATTTGATAGGAAATTTTCATTTTTTAAGCTTGGGCCAGGCTTAACCACTTGCCGACCCCCACACGACTATTTACGTCGGCAGTCAGCCCCGGCCAGGCAAAGTGACGTAGATCTACGTCGGCACTTCCCGCCGGTCCAGTGCGCGCTCCCGCGCCCCACCACCGCCGCCGATGGCTCGATTGGGTTCAGAACCGATCAGTCATCAGGTCCAGGCCAATAATTTTTGGCATGGACCTGTAGATCGGTCCTGCCCAATCAGATCCTGTTCTGAGCCTGTGAAATGTAAACACAGGCTTAGAGAAGATGTGCCCTCCCCTCCCATGATCCTTTTTGGATCCAGCGTGAGAGGAGAGCACATCTAACTGTGAGTACAGCATCAAGCACACCCACACACAGGTAGATAGGCACATTTAACCCCCGATCGCCCCCCCCCCCCCAGTTAACCCCTACACCACCTGACACAACACAGACTGTATACAGCATATAGCATTTTCCTATATACCTGTATAAGAGTGATTTGTGGTCAGGTGTAGCGCTTGCGACCCCCCCTTTTCCACTTAAATTACCCCCATCCCCCCAATAAAGATTTAACCCCCTGATCCATCCCCCCCTGATCACCGCTAGTTAACCCCTACCCCGCTGTCACATTCAACACTAATACAAACGTAATATACTGTTTTTTTGTATTTTTGTATTAGTGTGATTGTGATCAGAATTAGCGCAGGCGACTAAGTTTCTGTCCCAAGGAGGTTTAGGGTCCCCGCCACCCACCCAATAAAGATTTAACCCCCTGATCCCCCCCTGATCACCCCTACACCCCCTGCTACAACACACACCGTATTCAGTATATAGCATTTTCCTATACTGTATACCCGTATAAGTGTGATTTGTGGTCAGGTGTAGCGCTTGCGGCCCTCCCTTTTTCACTTAAATTACCCGCCACCCCCTCCAATAAAGATTTAACCCCCTAATCACCCCTAGTTAACCCCTACCCCGCTGTCACATTCAACACTAATACAAACGTAATATACTGTGTTTTTGTATTTTTGTATTAGTGTGATTGTGATCAGAATTAGCGCAGGTGACTAAGTTTCTGTCTCAAGGAGGTTTAGGGTCCCCGCCACCCACCCAATAAAGATCTAACCCCCTGATCCCCCCCTGATCACCCCTACACCCCTGCCACAACACACACTGTATACAGTATATAGCATTTTCTATATATCCGTATAAGTGTGACTTGTGACCAGGTTTAGCGCTTGCCCCTGTTTCTTTTATCCGTAGGATACCCGCCAGCCCCTCCCAATAAAGATTTAACCCCCTGATCCCCCCTGATCACATCCAGTTAACCCCATTCCCCCCTGTAACATTGCACACTAATACACACATAATATACTGTTTTTACTGTATTCTGTATTAGTGTGATTGTGACTTGGGGTTGCGCTAGCTAGTTAGTTTCTATCCCAAAGGAGGTTTAGGGTCCCCGCCACCCCCCCCCCCCAGATCTCCGGCGCATAGTTAGAAATAACCCCTTGATTACCACACACGCACGCACATACACTTCCATTACTAGTATAGTGTTTGAACAGATCAATATCTGATCTGATCAGAGCGCCCCCATAGTTTAGGGTTCCCAAAATGCGGTGTTTGCACGATCAGCACTGATTCCGGGCAGCACCTGCGTTTAACCCTTTCACCCAGGCAAGTGTAGTAATCAATAGATTACTGTCACTTACAAAAAAACACAACACACACAACCGCTGTGTTAGCAGAGTCAGGCCTGATCCCTGCTAGCATTAGCAGTTTTTTTTGGTAGCACTTGAAATATTTCTTGACAACCAGGTGCTTTTATTACCTGTGAGTCGCACTACTGTACCGGTAAATTTAGTTACCAAAATGACCAAACGTTGGTACAGTGGTGAAGAGATATACAGTATAATGACCATGTCAGATGAGAGAGATGGGGAAGCCTCACTGGCAGAATCAGGGTCAGTATACGAACCAGATGGCAGCAGCGGCTCCCTGACAGATAGCTCCGATGACAGATGGGCCCCTGTTAGACCCAGGCGTACCCGACCCCATTCTGGAGTTATTAATATGCAGGAATCGCAGGGTGCTCGTATGGAGCAGAGTGTGGTTACTAGTGCCGCTCATCCTTCTGGCGACCTGGCAAGCGCCAGCGGCCTAGTACACCCTGGACCTACTACAACCAGCACTGCAGTATCACCTGGTGACGTGGCGAGTCCCCTAAGTGCAGTTGAAGCTGGTGCGGTGGCTAGCACGAGTAGTGGCCCGTAGAGCCCATAGTGCCCTCCCTGATGCGCTGGCATATCCCAATTGGCAACCCACTGATTCTACAGCGCCAGTACTTCCCCCATTCACTGCCCAACCTGGAATCCACGTGGAGACAGCTGGTTTTACACCCCTGAACTTTTTTTAGCTGTTCTTCACGGAAGATCTTTTCAGATCTATTGTGGATCAATCAAATTTATACGCACAACAATTCATCGCCGCCAAACCAAATTCGCCCCTTGCCATACCATTCGGCTGGAAACCTATAACGGTTTCCAAATTTAAAATCTTTCTGGGCCTTTCCCTCAACATGGGCATAACCAAACAGAGTGAATTGTGGCTATATTGGTCCACTAGCCCACTTCACCATATGCACATGTACTCTGCCTCCGTGTCCAGGGGGAGATACGAGCAAATTCTGCGATTTATGCATTTCAGCAACAATTAAATCTGTTGTCCTCGGGGAGACCCTGCATATGATCGGCTCCACAAAATTCGGCCCCTCATAGACCACTTCAATCAGCGGTTTGCAGCCTTGTTCACCCCTGAACAAGTTGTCTGCGTTGACGAGTCCCTGATTAAATTTACTGGCCGCCTTGCTATGAAACAGTACCTCCCCAGCTAACGTGCCAAGTACGGGGTAAAGCTATATAAATTGTGTGACAGGGCCACAGGTTATACAGTTAGTTTCCGGGTCTATGAGGGAAAAGATAGCTGTGTGGGGCCCCCCAACTGTCCAGACTACATAGGGAGCAGCGGCAAGATTGTTTGGGACTTGGTGTCACCCTTATCCGGAAAGGGGTACCATTTGTGCGTGGACGACTTTTACACAAGCGTGCCACTATTTAGTCACCTGCTCGAATTACAAATTGGCGCATGTGGCACCGTGCGACCTAATCGCCGGGGCTTCCCCCAACGGCTTGTAGATTCCCGTCTTAGTCGGGGGGCGAGAGCCTGCTTGAAAACGGACAAATTGCTTGCGGTGAAGTGGAAGGATACACGGATGTTTATGTTCTGCCCTCCCTTCACGCAGACACGACGATCCAAATCCCTACGGCAACTGGCGTTATGGAGAAACCCCTCTGTGTCCACGAATATAACCTTAATATGGGAGGGGTGGACCTTAACGACCAGCTTTTGGTGCCGTATTCAGTTGCCCGTAAAGCCAGACGCTGGTACAAAAAAGTGTCTGTTTATTTATTCCAATTGGCTATGCTGAACGCCTTTGTCCTATACAGGGCGTCAGGACGAACTGGATCCTTTCGGGAATTCCAGGAAGAGATCATCCTTGCCTACGTGTACCCAGGAGGCATGCCTGCCCAACTTCCCCATCCAGATGCAGTGAGCCGGCTGCATGAGAGGCATTTTTCACATGTCCTCCTGAGTACTCCTACCCAAAGATACCCCCAAAGAAGATGTCGTGTCTGTAGCAGGCGCGGATTTAGGCGTGACACCCGCTATTATTGTCCCAGATGTCCTGACCAACCTGGTCTCTGCATTGGGGAATGTTTCGAGCGCTACCATACACTAGTGGAGTATTAGTGTAGGGTACAGCACGACACAGTGTAGGGCACACAAACACAGGGTCTCGAAAGATGTTGGATGTCCATCGACATTTTGAGAGACCCAAGCTGGAAGATCGCAGTCCCAAATCAAGGAGCAACAGTTAAAAACAAAAATAAAAGGATCCAAAAACTGTTGTTGTGTCAGTCATTTTATATGTTCTTCTACTCTTCCTGCTGTAATGTACTTTTGTTTGTTTTTTCATTCTTTTGTGACCTGTTTCTCTTGCAGGTACTCGTCGGCTACCACGCATTGATTTTATATATTCTGACACAAACAGTGTTTGCGCTCAGCATATATGGATACCTTTGCTGATAGCAGCTGTGGTGATTTTCTGATTTCAGCACTGCAATTAAAATCCTATTTTGGTATACGTGGATAGTGTCGTGTATACCCATCATTAAATTCAGTGGGCGGTTGTTTGGGCGGTTAATGATGAGTAATACTACGCATTATTCCTGTGCTGATTTCTGATAGGTTCTCTTTTTTTTCGTTCAGCCCACAGGCTGCATGAAAAATAAAAAAACCTATATGCCAAACAAGGACCAGCAATGTACTGGTACGTTGCTGGACTTTGAGTGGTTATACCAGGATGATGCCTGCAGATTTAGGCATCATCTTGGCATCGTTTTTTACAGCCAGCGGTCGACTTACATGTAAAAGCAATCCTAGCAGGTAATTGGCCGCTAGACTGCTTTTACATGCAGTGGGAGGGGACGACCCCCCCCACCGCTGCCTTCCGGCAGCCTTCCGTGTTTTTTCTCGGGCTCTCCTGTCCCACCGGTAAACCCGAGAGTGCAGCCGGTGGTTCAATTATCTAACCATAGAGCTAATTGGAGATGAGAATGGCTCCAATCATCTTTATGGCCTAAGATACCAGAAGCTACGAGCATTTCATGACTTCTGTTTCGCCAGAAATAAACAGGGCCATTGGGAAATTGGGAAAGTATTTTATCACACCAATTTTGGTGTGGTCAGATGCGTTAAGGTCAGGGGAGAGATCTAGAGTCTAAAAGACCCCAATTTTTTTTAAAAAAAGAGTACCTGTCACTACAGATTGCTATCATAGGGGATGTTTAAATTCACTGTGATAACAATAAAAATGATTAAAAAAAAAAAAAAAAAAAAAATGAAAGGAAAGGTGTCAAAATAAAATAAAAAGCGCAGGAGGTGATCAAATACCACCAAAAGAAAATTTTGTTTGGGTACCACATTGCATGACCGCACAATTGTCAGTTAAAATCACAAAGTGCCAAGTTGAAAAAAGGGGTCTGGTCAGGAAGGGGGTAAAATCTTCCGGGGCTTAAGTGCTTAAAATTGGTGATAAACTTTACTGAAACTTTTCAGCAATACAGTCCAACAATGCAGTCACAGTTTTTCCTTAATTAGCTAATTATCTCTAGGCTACCTAGTGCATACCTCCCCAAGGAAGAAGTCCATAGGTGGTCGAGTCCTTCTTAGGCAGTGGTGGTCAAATCTTTTAGCTTGACCTCCCAGTTCTTCCCTTGCAGGTCCTGGACTGCTCTGAGCAGAGCCCTCCCTGTTAAGTAGAGCTTTTGCTTTAAAACTGGCCATACATGGATAGAAAATCATTAGAAAAAGCATTCTATAAGCCCAATCGCTTGACTTTACAAAGTGGGTGCATTTTGATTCTCGAAATGCAAAGTTTTATGCCAAAAGAAAGACCCATCACGTTGGAATTTTGTTGCGTAATCAAACGATTTTATAAACATTAGTAGGTAAATCAATCGTAAAAACGCGCAGCGCATGTGCATTCATCATTGATCGACAAAACATGTACCATTTACGTTGTTAACGATGAATAATGTGTAGAAAACAATTTGATACAATGATGGCATTAACACACAGTCGTTTCTCAGATCTTTATCAAAAACGAAAGTTTTTTCTATCCATGTATGGCTAGATTAACCACTTTAAGACCGAAAGGATTTGCCCCCTTAATGACCAGGACCTATTTTGCGATTTGGCACTGCGTTATTTTAACGGACAATTGCACGGTCGTTCAACGCTGTACCCAAGCTAAATTTACGTCCTTTTTTTTCCCACAAATAGAGCTTTCTTTTGGTTGTATTTGATCACCTGTGCGATTTTTATTTTTTGCGCTATAAACAAAAAAAAGAGCGACAAGTTTGAAAAAAAAAAAAACATTTTTCACTTTCTGCTATATAACATTCCAAACAAAATTTAAAAACCAAAATTTTTTAACATCTTAGGCCAATTTGTTTTTTGCTACATGTTTTTGGTAAAAAAAAAAATTGCAATAAGTATATTTTGATTGGTTTGCGCAAAAGTTATCGTGTCTACTAACTACGGGAAAGTTTTATGAAATTTTTAATGTTTTTTTTTTTTTTTACTAGTTATGGCGGCGATCTGCCATTTTTAGCGAGACTGCGACATTGCGGCAGACTGATCGGACCCTTAACTGACATTTTTGACACTTATGGGGGTACCAGTGACATTACTACAGTAATCAGTGCTAAAAATATGCACTGTTACTGTAATAATGACACTGGCAGGGAAGGGGTTATCAGTATAGGTGATCAAGGGGTTAAATGTGACCCTAGGGGAGGGATTCTAACTGTGGGGGGGGGCTTGGCTTCTGAGATAACCACAAAAACATGTGATCCTCTATAGAAGGATCACATAAGCTCTGTGATCCTTTCAGGGAGAAGAACCTTCTCTCTCTGCGGGGAGCAATCGCGGGTGTCAGGCGGCAATCGGAGCCACCTGGCACACGCATCGGTTTCCCCGCTGACAATCGGGGGCAGGAGCGTGCCGGCGGTGGCGCACGCTCGCCCCCTAGCTCTTCCCAGGTGAGCGACGTAGACCTACGTCATTTTGCCTGTACGAGCCAGCCTGCCGCAGTAAGGCCTCATGCACACTGGACGTTTTTGGAGCTGCTGTTAGCAGCGTCAGACATTTTTTTTTGCAGCTGCAGAACGCCCATCCATGTTATTCTATGGCCTCATGTACACATAGAGCTTTTAGGAGCTCCAAGTGGCATAGGCGTTTTACAGCTCCAAAAAAACCCCAGGAACTGTGCGTTCTGGAGCTGCAGCGTCAAGCTGTAAAAACGTCTGACGCTGCTAAAGGCTGAATAACGTGGCTTAACGTGTGCCACGTTACACGTTTTTTTTTCTTCCATTCAAAATCAATGGTTCCCTATGGGAGCCTATTGATTTGAATGGAAGTCGCACCGCAGGTCGGATCAGGGTGATCCGACTTGCGGCGCGACTTGCGCTGTGAGAATCTTGAGGGGGAACTCCACGCCAAAATGGGGAAAAAAACGGCGTGGGGTCCCCCCCAAAATCCATACCAGACCCTTATCCAAGCATGCAGCCCGGCATACCAGGAAAGGGAAGGGGACGAGCGAGCGGCCCCACCCCCCCTGGATCATACCAGGCCACACGCCCTCAACATGGGGGGTGTGTGGGTGCTTTGGGGCAGGGGGGGCTCTGCACCCCCCACCTCAAAGCACCTTGCCCCCATGTTGATGAGGACAAGGGCCTCATCCCCACAACCCTGGCCGGTGGTTGTGGGGGTCTGCGGGCAGGGGGCTCATCGGAATCTGGAAGACCCCTTTAACAAGGGGGCCCCCCAGATCCCGGACCCCCTCCCTATGTGAATGGGTATGGGGTACACTGTACCCCTACTCATTAGGCAGTGTATGGAAATAACGACAGGAGACGTTTTGGAAAGTTTATTAAAAATCTTCATCCGGCTCTTCTTGTCTTCTCCTCTCCGGGGTCTTCTGCTGTCCCCTCCTCTCGGGGGTCTTCTGCTCTTTTGCTGTCCGCCCTTCTGCTGTCCTCTCTTCTTGTCTTCTCCTCTCCGGTCTTCTGCTCTTTTGCTGTTGGCTGTCGGCTCTTCTTCTTCCTCCGGTCCTCCTCTGACGACATCTCCGGTGATTATGCCGGGCTCTGGTCTCTGCAGCTTATTATATAGCCATTAGGGGCGTGGCCGCCAGATGACGTCATTGGGAGACCACGCCCCCTTGTGTCACATGTGACTGTTTCCCGGCGTCTCTGTTTTAGTACCATCTAAGAAGCATATTTTCTCTAAGGGGGTCAGAGATTTGGAGAAGTGGTTATTTTTGGTTATGTTCGAGACATAACTATGGATCTGCCTGTAACCCCAAGGTGATAAGGCCCTATTGTCTAGCTCTGCTCTCAACGTGGAGTATGGTTTAATTTTCCCTTTGTGTAGGCAGTGGGTGATTCGTAGTGGACGATTATTGCACATGTATGGATTTGGTTGGATGGGGAGGCCTGGTGGGAAGTCTGGATTCGAATGCAGAGGTGTCAATTGTCCTGGAGTGTTAGAAAAGTCTGTTTTCGTAGTAAGCTGGCGGAATACTTTAAGAGTAGCCCCAATTAGGGGATGGTTTTTCAGGGGGGTTGGACATTTGGCCCTTGGTATCCACAGTGAATTAGTAACCAGTGAAGTAACTTCTCCAAAATTAACCCAGTCCTTATTGTCTGTATGACAGTTCCAGTCTATTATGCGGGCAATATGTCTGGCATAATAATACTTTTTAAAGTCAGGGAAACCCATGCCCCCACTTTGTTTTGGCAGTGTTAGTAATTTAAGGTTGATACGTGGTCGTTTTGATGCCCAAAGGAATTTTCTCAATTTAGATTGTAATGTGTGAAAAAAGGTCCTTGGTATGTCTATAGGTATAGTTTGAAACAGGTATAGTGCTCTTGGGAGTAGTGTCATTTCGATAATGACAGCTCTTCCAAACCAGGAAAAATGTTGTAAAGTCCAATTGTGAAGATCCTTGTTAATGGCTTGAAGCAGAGGAATGAAATTCGTGGCATACATGGCTTCCAGCTTAGGTGTGAGCCAGACTCACAAATATTTAAGTGCCTTTTCCTCCCATTTAAAGGAGCAATTGTTAAGGGCAGAGAGCAGCGTGTCAGCTTTTAGTGAGATATTAATCGCTTCAGATTTTTTATAATTAATTTTAAAATTTGATACGTAGCTATAATGTTGAAATATCTTGCAAAGATTTGGTAGAGTGACACGTGGTTGAGTGATAAAGAACAAAAGATCATCTGCATATGCTGCAGTTTTATATGATCTATCGCTGACCTAGAAGCCATGTATGGAGACACAATCATTTATTGTCCTCAATAGTGGTTCTAGGGTGAATATGAAAAGTAATGGGAAAAGGAGGCAGCTTTGTCTGGTTCCATTATATATGGGGACCGTTTGTGAGAGTGTACAGTTAATTTTCAGTTTTTCTGTAGGGTGTTGGTAAAGTGCAGACATCCAATTAAGCATATTAGATTTTAGGCCAACGTGTGAGCAGGTTGCCTTTAAAAAGCCCCAAGAGACCCTGTCAAAGGCCTTTTCGGCATCGGTTGACAGTGGCATGCCCTCAAATCTTTCGGTATGTGCTTTGTGGATGAGGTTCAGGGCTTACATGGCATTATTCCTTGCTTCCCTACCTGGCATAAATCCCACTTGTTTGGGTCCAATGATCATGTGCAAAAGAGATCGCAGCCTGTTTGCTAATATTTTGGCAAAAAACCTAATATCCAGATTAACCACTTCTGGACCAGAAGGATTTGCCCCCTTAATGACCAGGCCATATTTTGCGATTCGGCACTGCGTTATTTTAACTGACAATTGAGTGATCATGCGACGCTGTACCTAAATAAAATTTATGTCCTTTTTTCCCCACAAATAGAGCTTTCTTTTGGTGGTATTTGATCACCTGTGTGATTTTTATTTCTTGCGCTATAAACAAAATAAGAGGGACAATTCTGAAAAAAAACCTATATTTTTCACTGTCTGCTATATAACTTTCCCCCAAAAAAAAGTAAAAATCAAAATTTTTTAACATTTTAGGACAATTTGTTTTTTGCTACATATTTTTGGTAAAAAAAATCACAATAAGCGTATTTTGATTGGTTTGCGCAAAGGTTATCGTGTCTACTAACTACGGGAAAGATTTATGTCATTTTTATTGTTTTTTTTTTACTAGTAATTTGCGATTTTTTGCGGGACTGCGACATTGCAGCAGACAGATCGGACCCCTGACTGACATTTTTGACACTTTTGGGGGGACCAGTGAGATTACGACAGTAATCAGTGCTAAAAAAATATGCACTGTTACTGTAATAATGACACTGGCAGGGAAGGGGTTAACACTATGGGTGATCAAGGGGTTAAATGTGTACCTAGGAGCGTGTTTCTAACTGTGGGGGGGGCATGGCTTGTGAAATGATCACAGAGACCTGTGTTCTTATATAGCAGGATCACAGGTGCTCTGTGATCATTCCAGGGAGAAGAACGGTCAGCTGTGTCTACAACAGCTGACCGTTCTTCTCTCTCAGCGGGGAACGATTGCGGGTGTCAGTGTCGGGATGGTTGAAGTCCCCTAATATGATGACTTATCCCAGCTTTGCTGCGTTACCCAACAGTGATAAAAATTCCAGCTCTGCCTCCTCCCTTTGGTTCAGTGGCCTATAACAAACTCCCACAATTACTTTCCCCTTTACTTCTTCCCTATGGAGTTCTACCCTCACGGATTCTAACTCCGTACTCATCCATTCCATAATACCACTCCTCTCAACCACCTTTACATTATTCTTGACATAGGGACATCCCCCTCCCCCTCTTTTTCCTTCCCTGTCCTTCCGATATACAGAATACACTTCGATATTGGTCAGCCAGTCATGTGAGGGGTCAAACCAAGTTTCTGTTATTCCCACAAGGTCTATGTCCTCTTCATGTACCAACAGTTCCAACTCATTCATTTTATTAGCTAGGCTCCTGCCATTTGCGTATACCCCTCTTAGTTTGGTGGAAGTTGATAGTGAATAGTGCTTACTTTTATTCCTGTTTGGTCTGAGGTTTGTCCTCACAGACCCCCGATGGTTAACGTTACGGAGCTACTGTCGCTGCTGACCCCAATAATACCTTCTGTTCCTTGCTCCCTCCTAACTGACTCTACCTCTGAGCCCTCTCCCCATCTCCTAGTTTAAAAGCCCCTCCAACTTCGTGGCCAACTTTCTCCCCAATAGAGCTGTACCGTCCCCATTAAGGTGCAGCCTGCCCTTACTAAAGAGCCGGTAGCCGACTGAGAAGTCAGCCCAGTTCTCCAGGAACCTGAAACCCTCCTTCCTACACCAGTTCCTCAGCCACTTGTACAGTTCCCAAATTTCCTTCTGCCTCTCTGGTGTGGCTCGAGGTACAGGCAGTATTTCAGAGAAAGCCACCTTGGAGGTCCTATTGCTAAATCTATTCTCTAAGTGCCGGTTCACATTATTGCGGTTTGCGAGATTGCATGTAATTCAGAGCGCACTGCTCCTTCATTACATGCGATCTCATGTGCGGATGCGAGTTCAGCCATACACTTTGTATGGCTGAATTCGCACTGTATCCGCAACAAACATGCACAAGAAGCATTTTTTGAGCCGCCTCAGAATCGGATCGCACAGTGGTTCACACTTGTGCGATCCGATCCTCTGCGAACTGTCATTTCGCACTGCGATATGCGAACAAACTGGGGGTGTCGTTAACATTTAATTGACACCCCCTGCGTATCGCATATGGCAGTGTAAACTGCCAGATGTGCGGATGCGATGTGGGAACACGCTGCATATTCGCAGCGTTCCCACATCGCACAAGTGTGAACCGAGCCTAAGTCCCTGAAATCATTCTTTAGTATCCTCCACCTTCCTCTTACTTTGTCTTTGGTACCTACATGCCCCGCCCAATAATCTGTCCACCCAATCGGCGATGTGTGGAGTCCCCTACTACCACAACCTGTCTAACCTTTCCTGAGTCTCGGCCCCCCTCCTTCCTGGAGCCACCACTCTCCTGGCAGCTGGGGGGGGGGGGGCACCTGCTCTAGCACTGCCACCCCTGAGCTGATATCCCCATCATCATGCAACTTGGCATATTTGTTGGGGGTGTATCGACTCAGGACTGGCCTCCCTAGTGCTCTTCCCTCTTCCCCTACTTCTAACTGTCACCCAACTGCCTACCTCTGGTGCTTGCGTCTCCACTTCTTCACCTTCCTCTATGCAGGCCCCTGCCAGCACCTGCTGGGTAATGTCCAAGCTCCTTTCCAGGTTGTTGATGCTTTGCAGTGTTGCCACCTTGTTTTCTAGATCCAGGATCTGGGCTTCCAGAGAAACAAGTCGCTCACATCTTGCACAGCAGTATTTGCCCTCGATTGGGTTATCAAGGAACGCATACATGCTGCAAGAAGTGCACTGAGCGGAATCCCCAATCCTGTCAGACATTATTACCCTCTACTCTATGGGGATAATTTGGATAACGACCTGCTATTCGTTACCTACACTACCTCTATCTCCCCTGGTACTAAACCTGGGGTACTCACCGGTCACTAGGGTACTCACCCATCGCTAAGGTACTCACCAGTTGCTAAGGTACTCACCAGTCACAATGTCACAAGGTATTCCTGCTCGCTAAGTCCTCCTTGTTGCTACGGTTACTCCCGGTCGCTAGGGTTACTCCTGAGTCGTTTAGGTTACCCTCTGTCACTAAGGTTGCTCCCAGTCGCTAAGGTTGCTCCCAGTCGCTATGGTGGCTCCCAGTCACTACGGTTGCTCCCAGGCACTGACGTTGCTCCTAGTCGTTAAGGTTCCACCCGGTCGCTAAGGTTACAACCGGTCGCTAAGGTTACACCCAGTCGCTAAGGGTACACCCAGTCGCTAAGTTTCCTCCAGGTCGCTAAGGTTACTTACAGTCGCAAGGTACTCTTATTCACATGGTTACTCCCAGTCGCAAGGTACTCAGTCGCAAGGTACTCCCAGCCGCAAGGTACTCCTAATCACACAGTTACTCCCAGTCACAAGGTACACCCAGACACATGGTAACTTCCAGTCGCAGGTACACCAAGTCACACTGTTACTCCCAGTCGCGAGTTACAATCGGTCGCAAGGTACTCCCAGACACACGATTACTCCCAGATGCACGGTACTCTAAGTCGCAAGGCACTCCGAGTTGCAGTCGCAAGGTACTCCCATTCAGAAGTACTCTTAGATATTAAGGTATTCCCAGTCTACTGTTTGACTCTGATGTCAGTTTGTGCAGCCTACCCCTGCCGACCCTTCAGTAACGCCTGTCCCCCCCCCCCCCCTGGATCGTCCCACGCAGCCTTCCTGATTAGAGTGAGCAGAGCAGATCAGCTCACTACTCCTAGGCTCTGTATAGGTCTCTGTATAGTCTCTGTATACAGTAGTATAATATAGTCCCCCGCCACCCCCCCCTCCCGATCAGCTAATCAGCCATCCCTGCTCACGTCCCTGCTGCCTCTGTCACCTGTCCTCCTGTCCTGTTGTGTCCGTCCTCCTCCGCCGCCGTTACCGCCGCTCTGTCACTAGCGCTTCTCACCCTCAGAGGTCCCCCCGCACCCGACACCCGGCTTCCTTGTGCAGCTTCCCCCACTGCAGCAGCTCCTCTGCACACAGTGCACAGCTCCCCTGCTGCACACGCTGTTCCTGATCCTCCTCCTCACACAGCTCACACAGGTTCTGGCTTCTCCAGCTGAGAGACAAGAGAGAATATCCTTAGTCACACTACATTTAATGTTTGTATGCACTGTTTATTACTGATCTTGCTGATTTATGAATTAATATCAGTCTAGTGGTACAGAACTCTATTCAAAGTTACTTTGGCAAAGGGATTACATTTTCCAACATGGGGATGAACAAAAGTTGATCAGCAAATTAACTTCTGTTCAACCACAGTGGCCATACATAGACAGAACTTCAGCTGGTCCCTGGCCAGCTTGGTGGGACCTGGCAACAAAACAGGGCTATGAACAATCAAACTGCATTTAATACATTTTTGTGTTTATTGGAAAGGGAAACAAAATGAGATAAACAATTAAAAAGTGATATAAAACAGCAGTTTGAGAACGTACACACAAAGCATAATTTAAAACAAAGTTGATACAAATAGCTTTATACTTTCTATTCAATACCATCCCTAGATATAAATACTTTCATTCCTCTGAAGTGTTGCATATGTAGAAGGGCAATGCTGTTGATAGAGATGTTCTACCAAAGTGTTGCTCCCTGGTAGCATAGTTTTCTGGTTACGATTCATATAATTCCAAAGGTGCAAAGCATAGGATTCATTGAAAGTTGGCAACTTCTTCCAAACCTTATAGTACTCTTGCCAAGATGGGTACTTAATAGGATAAAATCGGTCAGGATTCAAAAAAGAAATATTGCCACACATGATATCTTCTGTATGGTTAAAGTTTGGTAAAGTACATATTGTTTTCAAAACACGAGTAAAGAGATGAGGTCCTTGATGTCCCCATCGTTTGCCATTATAATTTTGAACAAAATTTTCCATGCATGTCCAGGTGAAGTTATGCTGAGGAGAAAATCCAAAAACACCATTGCTGGAATACTGGTTTGATTCACCTGCCAAAAAGTCCATATAGGGTATTGACCGCATTGAGATGATGTCTGTGTCCATATAAATGCCTCCATATTTCCAGATCAGTGCTAGTCTGCATGCATCTGAACTTATATGGATCCAGTATGTTTCCAAAGTAGTATTAATCTAGAAAGAACAGGTAAAAAAAGCACAGATTCAATAGTTATGCTCACTTACAGGTTCTCATTTGTGCAGGTCATGGTATGGTTTCTGTTATAATGAAGTAGCTTTCTAAGTTCTAATAACTAAGTTCTGTTTTGAACCAAGGGAGGTACTTGGCTAAGTGGTGAAACATCTTCTTCATAACAGAACAGGACTAATTGAATGTGACTAGCTACATATAAATACCAACCTTATTGTTCTCTTCATTCTTCCCAAGCCCTCCTGTTCTCTAGCTTCCTTGTCACCTTTTCCCATGCTCACCTTCAGGACTTCTCCCAAGCTTCCCCCATTATCTGTAACTCCCTACCACAATCTACCTGACTGTCTCCTTGTCTGTCCACTTTTAGACCATCCCTGAAACTGTTTCTCTTCAAAGAAGCCTATCCCACCTCCACCTAACATATGTACTTGTATTTTCTCCATCAGCTCATCCCCAACAGTTATTACCTTTTGTATCACGTTACCCTCCCTATTATATTGTAAGCTCTAGTGAGCAGAGCTCGCAGATTCCTACTGCAATAAATATATTCCTATGTAGCTCTACCCCCACAGGAGCCTCTTGAGTTTTTTTGCTTGCCTGGGACTCCCACTGTTTAATCCGCAGCCAGTCTCAGTATATTTTCCCACACAGCCAGGTACACACACTCTTACGCTAGTTGTCTTCAATAACCAGTCTAGGGAAAGTGTTATTTTTTTTTTTTTTTTGTTTTATTGGAGAACTTGGATAGGAGAAGGGATTTAGTAGGATTCTCCAAATGGATTATTCATATATGAGGATAGCTTTCTCAGTAGAACTGTGTAGCAGATTGTCAGTAGAACTGTGCAGCAGACTGTACAAAATAGAAAGTCCCTTTGTAATAGGGAGAATTGAGTGGACCTTGCTTCTTCAAGACACCAACCGGTATCCCCTTTAGCCTACACCCAGAAGCTGATGTTTAGCACCCAGAGGGGGCGTTAGCAGTACCAGTCTATAGGATCCCTTTAGGGGGGTCTGTACTTACAAGGCCCTGACCACAGGTCACCTTCCTCTGTGATACCAGACAGGATACGTAGACATCCTCCCTCAGTCATCTCTCAAGAGAACCATAGGTTTCAGCTTTAATCTTTCAGGCCCTCAAGTCACCCACCTGAGGCCACATGGCAGCCTGTGCTGAGGAGCGGACACAGGTCCCCTCCTTACCTGGACCTCTCTCTGTAGAGAAAGGCCAAGAGTACATGCGCTCATCAAATATAAATACAGGCACCCAGTATGCTAAGGGGCACCTCCTCTTTTTTTTTTTTTTTTCCCCAAAATGTTTATTGAAGAAAAAAACATGGTTAGCAAACAATTAACAGACATTATACATGAGTATGAAGTTGTAGATAACAGAAGGTAAAAGTAATAACATTAAGTATGTGTTGTCAAACATGTAAGGTAAAGTTCAAATACTGTAAATGCAATAATATTCAGTTCATCAAACAACAAGGAGTAATTCAATGGTATTGGGGGGTAGCTTTATTATATTGCAGAATATGATGTAGCCTAAGTGGGGGTTAAGGAGAGGTCCTTATGACCAGCATAAGGACAGTAGAAGAGAAAGGAGAAGAGATAGAAGAGAGGGGTAAGAGAGAGAGAGAATAGAGCAAGGAAATAATGTAGAGGGGTGGGGGGGGGCAGGGAAGGCCATAGGGAAGGGTGCAAGGGAGAGTCGCTTAGAGTGAATGATATAATTCTGTGAAATGAATATCAAGCATAATGTTATTTATTTGTCATTTCTGTTGACGAGTTGGTTGTACTCTTGTGAATGTTTGAAGATGATCCAATCTTCCCAGGTTTTAGTATATCTGTTTGGAGAGTCGTGAATTGTAGAAATGAGCTCTTCCATCTCTGAGATTTTGTTGATTTGAGAGAACCAAGAGGTAAGGGATTGGGTTTTTGAGGTGCCCCATAGCCTTGGTACACATAATTTGGCAGCATTGATCATGATCATAGGAAGAGATTTGAAGTATTTAGGGTAGGGTTTGGAGTAAAAGTGGAGCAGAAATTGTGCTGGGTGTAGTTGCAGATCTAGAGAAGTGACTTTGTGAATATATAGTCTGACCATGTCCCAAAACGGCTGTAAACGAGGGCAAGACCACCAGATATGCATTAAATCAGCGTGTGATTGCTTGCACCTCCAACATTCATCTGGTATGTTTTTATTACATTTGTTGAGTATCAGAGGTGTGCAATACCATTTGGTAAGTATTTTGTGGTTGTTTTCTTGAATGGAAACATTTATAGAGCCCTTCAGGATGTTGCGAAATATTTTTTCCCACTGTGTGTCTGTGAGGGGAATCTGAACATTTGCAGACCAGTCATCAGACAATTTACCCATGTGCGTTAGACAAGTTTCCCAGAGGAGGGAGTGCAATGTAGATAGTAGGTGTTGTTGAGGCCGTTGAAGTGCACATATTTGTTAAAATTTAGTAAGTAAGGAATCGTTAGAGTTTTTCTTCAATCGAGGGGTAATGAAATAGTGTAGCTGGATATATTCCCATCTGGTCAGGGAGGGGGTGTTTAGTATTGTTTTTAAATCTTCAAAATCGGGAAGTTTCTGATTCCGCAAAAGGTGGAAAATGCTTATTCCTATATCATTGGGAACTGAGTGTAAAGAGTGATGTGATTGACCCGGAACGAATTGGGGATTGTTTAATAAGGGCGTGAGGATGCTATTATCTTAAATCAGTTTATGTTTGGCATTTACGGAATGGAAGCAGCGAATAGTAGGGCCAATTAGAGGATGTTTTTTTAACGCCTCTTGTGTATCTGAGTATGAAAGCCATGGAATACATTGAATAGGGATCGATGAGAAGGAGCTTTCCAGTTCCACCCAGTCTTTCCTGTGTTTTTGAGTGTGCCAGTCTGCTATACGCAAGAGGTGGGAGGCCTGATAGTAGAGGTAAATATCAGGAATGCCCATGCCCCCTTCGGATTTGGGTCTGGAGAGTAACGAGAATTTGACGTGCGGTGCTTTATGGTGCCAAATGAATAGTCTAATAGCTTTCTTCAGAGAAGAAAAGAAGTGGAGTGGTAGGTGAATCGGGAGTGTTTGTAGGAGATACAAAATACGTGGAAGGATGTTCATCTTAACAATTGCAGCCCGGCCGAACCAGGAGAAATGGGCTTTATTCCATTTCTTGAGATTCTGATATATTGTCTGAGATATGGGTAGGTAATTTTTCTTAAATATAGCATTCAGATTAGTGGGGATTTCAATGCCTAGGTAAGTGATGGAATCGGGTTTCCATTTGTAGGGGAAGGTTTGTTTACATTGTTCAACAATTTTGCTAGGTATAGATATGTTAAGAGCTTCTGATTTAGTTCTGTTGATTTTAAAATTTGCAATATATTGAAATATTTTCAGCTCCTTTTGTAGGTTGGTCAAAGAGATTAGGGGGTTGGAAAGAAAGAGCAAGACATCGTCTGCGTACGCTGCAATTTTATAATGGTTAGTGGCAGAAGAGACACCGGTTATGTCAGGGTTTAGTCTAATGCTTTTAAGGAGGGGTTCAAGTGTCAAAATGAATAAAAGTGGGGATAAGGGACAACCATTGCTGATGGTGAAGGCATTCGACAGGGAGCCATTAACGCGGACCCTGGTCGAGGGGCCATGATATAGAGCCAGAACAAAGGCCATTAATCTGGAACCCAGACCTATTGAGTTGAGGACAGCTTCCAAATAATCCCATGCTAACCTGTTGAATGCCTTCTCCGTATCAAGTGACAACAACAGGCCCTTTTGAGAAGTGGAGGAAAGGATGTGGTGTATATTAAGTGCTTTGAGCGTGTTATCCCTAGCTTCCCTACCAGGCACAAAACCTACTTGGTCAGAATCAACTAAGGAAGGGATAAACGATAGAAGACGTTTGGCTAAAATTTTAGCAAATATTTTAACGTCTACGTTAAGTAGGGAAATTGGCCTATAATTTTGTACTTGCGTTGGGTCTTTGCCTGGTTTCGGTATAACCGAGATATGTGCCTCAAGAAGTTTGGAGTGCCTTGAATTAGGGTTATCCAGACTGTTGAATGTTTTCAAGAATGGTGTTGTTAGGGTATCCGTAAAGGTTCTATAATATGCCAGGGAAAAGCCGTCTGGTCCAGGGCTTTTTCCAGATTTAATTTGTTTTAAAGCCAAGTTAAATTCATCTGCCGATAATGGGACATCGATATTGGCGGATTGTTCTTTAGTAAGTGGTTTAAAACCGTTGAGATGGAGGTACTCTTTAATATATTCGGTTCAGGAATTACTAATTAATTGCGGTTTATGTTCGGGGGGTAAATTGTAAAGGGATGTGTAATATTGTGTGAAGGCTTGGGCTATTTCAGAGTTGGAATGTCACTATGAGGTGGATAGTGTTCTGAGCTCTCTTGGCAGCCAGTGCCCTAGCAAGGTACTTACTGCTTTTATTACTAAATTCATAGAACAGTTTTTGTGATAATATGAAACGTTTTTTGATCTTAGTGTTGAACATTTCTCTGATTTTGTCTCTAACCTTTTCAAGGTCTTTTAGATTTTTTTAATGCGTGCGAACGTTTATGCGAAAGTTCGAGCTTTTTAGCTTGCGAGAAGAGCTCAGATAGATTTCTTTGCCCTAGTTTTTTCCTATGAGCAGCCATTTTTAGAAGAGTGCCCCTGACAACACACTTGTGGGCTTCCCATACAGAGGAGGTTGCCACATCAGGGGTATCGTTTGTTAAAAAGTAATCTGAGATTTGCTTTTTTATTATTTACGCATTTTGGGGATGCATGATGATGGACTGGTCTAAACGCCAAATTTTTTCCTGTTTGTGAGCCTGAGGTATAGTTAGTGTGGCTGAAATGGCGCAATGGTCCGATATGCACATTGGCTCAATGGAGGTTTTTTTAAGTAGGTGGATATCTTTTTGTGTGATAAATAGGTAATCCAACCTGGAGTATCTGTTATGTGGGGGTGAGAAATAGGAATAATCTCTAACTGTAGGGTTCAGTAAGCGCCATGAATCGTGTAACGTGAGATCCTGTAATTGTGTCCTGACCTGCTTCAATGCTTTATATGGGAGTGAGGAGGTTCCGGTGGACGCGTCCTCCACAGGGTTAAGAGCCAAGTTGAAATCTCCTCCGTAAATAGTACACCCCTCTTGAAAAGAGGTGAGAACTGAAGTCCTTTCTCGAAAGAAACTGACCTGAGCCTTATTGGGTGCGTAAACATTGACTAGGGTCAGAAGAATTTTCCAGAGTGTTCCTTTGATGCACACAAACCTGCCCCCCCTTGTCAATCAGGGAGTCAGATATCTTGAGGGGAACATTTCGCTATTAAAATCGAGGCCCCTTTGGTTTTAGCCAGATTGTTTGTGGCGTGAAGCATTGTTGGGAATTCTCTGGTGTGCCATTTGTGAACGTGGTCAGACTTGAAATGTGTTTCCTGTAAAAACACTACATCTGCTTTGAGTGAGCGGAGGTAAAGGATTCATTTGGATCTTTTTTCAGGGACGTTCAGACCTTTCACATTGATAGAGACAATTTTAAGATTTTTGAAGGAAGGTTCTTGTGTAGACATATCCATAACGAAGGCTGTATTAAAGGACAGGTGGGTGAAAGGAAGAATGTAGGAAAGGAGGGAGAGGGGCACAAAGATAAGGGTGAATAGGAAGATTAAAGAAGTACTCCCCTTATGGGGGTTGTAGGAAATGCGAACCAGCAGCAGAAAAAGTCCCTCTTTTGGAGTGGATCAAAGGTGTCCCCATCCATCTGCACAAGCGGCAATTTAATATTTGAATGGAAAATAGAGGTCATGTATAAGCATGAGTGCTGAGAACTACAAGGGCTAGATTTTAGCAAAAAGTCATATGTAAGATAGATATTACATTAGAGTGTATCACGTCTGAGTGGCACAATCTAATAGACCTGTAGGTTGTCAAATAAGCATAACTTGTAGCTGGAGACTAACTTTCCTTCATGAAAAAACAGCAGAAACTGATTGAACATGTATGTGCCCAGTAAAGACAAATAAGAACTACAAAATCATCAAGACATACCCACACCTCGAGGCGAGTACCGGCGTAGACTGGATTTCCACCTGTGCTCTGAGTATATAGGAAAAAATCAGGTGAATTATCAAAATTCAGCGGTAATACATCCTAGTAAAAATGCTAGGGTTTTAGATTGGTAAGTATCGCCATCTAGTGGTAATATTGGAATAGGGACAGCAATAATAATAATAAAAAAAAGGAAAAAAGAAGATATAGATTTCTAAAGCTCTACAGTGGAAGGTAGTATGCATCCAATACTCTTCAGCGAGGATATATTGTGGGATATGTCGAGATCTAAATGAACAATTAACTGATAAAACATATCAAACAAGGAATCTCGTTCGTGATACTTCTCTCTGAGAGTTACCCAACCCTTAAGAGTGTTGGCAGTTTATCTGGGAGAGAGAGGGAGGAGGAAGCACCTGTCAGCATTAGTTTAGTTTAATATAAGACAGATAAGGCTGTTTGTAGGTAGGCACAATTGGTACATTGTCTCTCCCTATATAATTAGCAGGGAGGGGAATTCTCCTTCATCAAATAAAGAAGAAGAGAGGGCAGTGAGTACACATGAGTCTGTACGTATGTTCAAGAGGGCCTATAAAGATACAGAGTTCAGTCAATCTTATATGCAATTTTCCCTCTTTTCTTCCCTCTTCCCCTTCCCCTCCCTCCTCTTCCATTTTTTTTTAAGTACTGCTAACCATGCAGTCATGGTCAGTGTACCCCTCCTTTTCTTGTGTAAACACTGAAGAGAAGAAAGCATTAAGCACGGTTGCCTTCTCTGTGTCCTCTGTAACCATCCTCCCATCATCGTTAATTATGTGTGCAACATCCTCTGACTTTGTTTTTTTGCTGTTGATAGATTTAAAGAATTTCTTAGGGTTCTTTTTACTATCCTCTGCTATTTGTCTCTCGAAGTTGATTTTAGCAATTTTGATTTTGTATTTACATTTCTTATTTGATTCCTTGTATTGCTGGAAAGCCGATAATGTGCCCTCCGATTTATATTTCTTGAAGGCCATTTTTTTTTTTCCCCTAAGTTTTTTTACATTACGGTTTAGCCAGCTTTGGCTCTTCTAAATGTATTTCCCATATGAATGCACTGTGGGATGCTTTTGTTTAATATGTCCCTAAAGCATTCCCATTTCTCCTCCGTTGTCAGTGTTCCTAGGGTTTGGTCCCAGATTATTTTCCCTATCATTGAGCACAGTTTGGGAAAGTTTGCCCTTCTGAAGTTTAGGGTTCTTATGTTCCCCTCTTGCCTTACTATATTGTTGTTTACACTAAATGTGATCAGCCTGTGATCACTAGAACCCAAGTTGTCCCGGACTCCTACATCTGAGATTAGATCTGGGTCATTAGTAATTAATGGATCCAGCACTGCATTCATTCTAGTAGGAGAATCCACGAACTGAGACATGTAGGTGCCCTATAAGGTTTTCCTGAAGAGATGGGCATTTAGTGAGTGTGCAGTCCCCTCTTCCCAGTCAGTGTCGGGATGGTTGAAGTCCCCTAATATGATGACTTATCCCAGCTTTGCTGCGTTACCCAACAGTGATAAAAATTCCAGCTCTGCCTCCTCCCTTTGGTTCAGTGGCCTATAACAAACTCCCACAATTACTTTCCCCTTTACTTCTTCCCTATGGAGTTCTACCCTCACGGATTCTAACTCCGTACTCATCCATTCCATAATACCACTCCTCTCAACCACCTTTACATTATTCTTGACATAGAGACATCCCCCTCCCCCTCTTTTTCCTTCCCTGCCCTTCCGATATACAGAATACACTTCGATATTGGTCAGCCAGTCATGTGAGGGGTCAAACCAAGTTTCTGTTATTCCCACAAGGTCTATGTCCTCCTCATATACCAACAGTTCCAACTCATTCATTTTATTAGCTAGGCTCCTGCCATTTGCGTATACCCCTCTTAGTTTGGTGGAAGTTGATAGTGAATAGTGCTTACTTTTATTCCTGTTTGGTCTGAGGTTTGTCCTCACAGACCCCCGATGGTTAACGTTACGGAGCTACTGTCGCTGCTGACCCCAATAATACCTTCTGTTCCTTGCTCCCTCCTAACTGACTCTACCTCTGAGCCCTCTCCCCATCTCCTAGTTTAAAAGCCCCTCCAACTTCGTGGCCAACTTTCTCCCCAATAGAGCTGTACCGTCCCCATTAAGGTGCAGCCTGCCCTTACTAAAGAGCCGGTAGCCGACTGAGAAGTCAGCCCAGTTCTCCAGGAACCTGAAACCCTCCTTCCTACACCAGTTCCTCAGCCACTTGTACAGTTCCCAAATTTCCTTCTGCCTCTCTGGTGTGGCTCGAGGTACAGGCAGTATTTCAGAGAAAGGCACCTTGGAGGTCCTATTCCTAAATCTATTCTCTAAGTGCCGGTTCACATTATTGCGGTTTGCGAGATCGCATGTAATTCAGAGCGCACTGCTCCTTCATTACATGCGATCTCATGTGCGGATGCGAGTTCAGCCATACACTTTGTATGGCTGAATTTGCACTGTATCCGCACCAAACATGCACAAGAAGCATTTTTTGAGCCGCCTCAGAATCGGATCGCACAGTGGTTCACACTTGTGCGATCCGATCCTCTGCGAACTGTCATTTCGCACTGCGATATGCGATCAAACTGGGGGTGTCGTTAACATTTAATTGACACCCCCTGTGTATCGCATATGGCAGTGTGAACTGCCAGATGTGCGGATGCGATGTGGGAACACGCTGCATATTCGCAGCGTTCCCACATCGCACAAGTGTGAACCGAGCCTAAGTCCCTGAAATCATTCTTTAGTATCCTCCACCTTCCTCTTACTTTGTCTTTGGTACCTACATGCACCATGACCGATGGATCCTCCCCAGCCCCGGACAATAATCTGTCCACCCAATCGGCGATGTGTGGAACTCAAGCGCCCGTTAAACAACATACTGTTCGGCTACCACGATCGCTTTGACAGATTGCCCTCTCTGTCCTTTTGGTAATTGAGTCCCCTACTACCACAACCTGTCTAACCTTTCCTGAGTCTCGGCCCCCCTCCTTCCTGGAGCCACCACTCTCCTAGCAGCTGGGGGGGGGGGCACCTGCTCCAGCACTGCCACCCCTGAGCTGATATCCCCATCATCATGCAACTTGGCATATTTGTTGGGGGTGTATCAACTCAGGACTGGCCTCCCTAGCGCTCTTCCCTCTTCCCCTACTTCTAACTGTCACCCAACTGCCTACCTCTGGTGCTTGCGTCTCCACTTCTTCACCTTCCTCTATGCAGGCCCCTGCCAGCACCTGCTGGGTAATGTCCAAGCTCCTTTCCAGGTTGTTGATGCTACGCAGTGTTGCCACCTTGTTTTCTAGATCCAGGATCTGGGCTTCCAGAGAAACAAGTCGCTCACATCTTGCACAGCAGTATTTGCCCTCGATTGGGTTATCAAGGAACGCATACATGCTGCAAGAAGTGCACTGAGCGGAATCCCCAATCCTGTCAGACATTATTACCCTCTACTCTATGGGGATAATTTGGATAACGACCTGCTATTCGTTACCTACACTACCTCTATCTCCCCTGGTACTAAACCTGGGGTACTCACCGGTCACTAGGGTACTCACCCATCGCTAAGGTACTCACCAGTCACAATGTCACAAGGTATTCCTGCTCGCTAAGTCCTCCTTGTTGCTACGGTTACTCCCGGTCGCTAGGGTTACTCCTGAGTCGTTTAGGTTACCCTCTGTCACTAAGGTTGCTCCCAGTCGCTATGGTTGCTCCCAGTCACTACGGTTGCTCCCAGGCGCTGACGTTGCTCCTAGTCGTTAAGGTTCCACCCGGTCGCTAAGGTTACACCCAGTCGCTAAGGGTACACCCAGTCGCTAAGTTTCCTCCAGGTCACTAAGGTTACTTACAGTCGCAAGGTACTCTTATTCACATGGTTACTCCCAGTCGCAAGGTACTCAGTCGCAAAGTACTCCCACCCGCAAGGTACTCCTAATCACACAGTTACTCCCAGTCACAAGGTACACCCAGACACACGGTAACTTCCAGTCGCAGGTACACCAAGTCACACGGTTACTCCCAGTCGCGAGTTACAACCGGACACACGATTACTCCCAGATGCACGGTACTCTAAGTTGCAAGGCACTCCGAGTTGCAGTCGCAAGGTACTCCCATTCGGAAGTACTCTTAGATATTAAGGTATTCCCAGTCTACTGTTTGACTCTGATGTCAGTTTGTGCAGCCTCCCCCGCCGACCCTTCAGTAATGCCTGTCCCCCCCCCCTGGATCGTCCCACGCAGCCTTCCTGATTAGAGTGAGCAGAGCAGATCAGCAGATCATCTCACTACTCCTAGGCTCTGTATAGGTCTCTGTATAGTCTCTGTATACAGTAGTATAATATAGTCCCCCGCCACCCCCCCTCCCGATCAGCTAATCAGCCATCCCTGCTCACGTCCCTGCTGCCTCTGTCACCTGTCCTCCTGTCCTGTTGTGTCCGTCCTCCTCCGCCGCCGTTACCGCCGCTCTGTCACTAGCGCTTCTCACCCTCAGAGGTCCCCCCGCACCCGACACCCGGCTTCCTTGTGCAGCTTCCCCCACTGCAGCAGCTCCTCTGCACACAGTGCACAGCTCCCCTGCTGCACACGCTGTTCCTGATCCTCCTCCTCACACAGCTCACACAGGTTCTGGCTTCTCCAGCTGAGAGACAAGAGAGAATATCCTTAGTCACACTACATTTAATGTTTGTATGCACTGTTTATTACTGATCTTGCTGATTTATGAATTAATATCAGTCTAGTGGTACAGAACTCTATTCAAAGTTACTTTGGCAAAGGGATTTTCCAACATGGGGATGAACAAAAGTTGATCAGCAAATTAACTTCTGTTCAACCACAGTGGCCATACATAGACAGAACTTCAGCTGGTCCCTGCTGAACTGGCCCAATTTCGATCCATGTATGGGCAGCTTTTGTTCTTGAGCATGAAGAAGATGGGAGGTGTCCCTGGCCAGCTTGGTGGGACCTGGCAACAAAACAGGGCTATGAACAATCAAACTGCATTTAATGCATTTTTGTGTTTATTGGAAAGGGAAACAAAATGAGATAAACAATTAAAAAGTGATATAAAACAGCAGTTTGAGAACGTACACACAAAGCATAATTTAAAACAAAGTTGATACAAATAGCTTTATACTTTCTCTTCAATACCATCCCTAGATATAAATACTTTCATTCCTCTGAAGTGTTGCATATGTAGAAGGGCAATGCTGTTGATAGAGATGTTCTACCAAAGTGTTGCTCCCTGGTAGCATAGTTTTCTGGTTACGATTCATATAATTCCAAAGGTGCAAAGCATAGGATTCATTGAAAGTTGGCAACTTCTTCCAAACCTTATAGTACTCTTGCCAAGATGGGTACTTAATAGGATAAAATCGGTCAGGATTCAAAAAAGAAATATTGCCACACATGATATCTTCTGTATGGTTAAAGTTTGGTAAAGTACACATTGTTTTCAAAACACGAGTAAAGAGATGAGGTCCTTGATGTCCCCATCGTCTTCCATTATAATTTTGAACAAAATTTTCCATGCATGTCCAGGTGAAGTTATGCTGAGGAGGAAATCCAAAAACACCATTGCTGGAATACTGGTTTGATTCACCTGCCAAAAAGTCCATATAGGGTATTGACCGCATTGAGATGATGTCTGTGTCCATATAAATGCCTCCATATTTCCAGATCAGTGCTAGTCTGCATGCATCTGAACTTATATGGATCCAGTATGTTTCCAAAGTAGTATTAATCTAGAAAGAACAGGTAAAAAAAGCATAGATTCAATAGTTATGCTCACTTACAGGTTCTCATTTGTGCAGGTCATGGTATGGTTTCTGTTATAATGAAGTAGCTTCCTCAGTTCTAAGTTCTAATAACTAAGTTCTGTTTTGAACCAAGGGAGGTACTTGGCTAAGTGGTGAAACATCTTCTTCACAACAGAACAGGACTAATTGAATGTGACTAGCTACATATAAATACCAACCTTATTGTTCTCTTCATTCTTCCCAAGCCCTCCTGTTCTCTAGCTTCCTTGTCACCTTTTCCCATGCTCACCTTCAGGACTTCTCCCAAGCTTCCCCCATTATCTGTAACTCCATACCAGAATCTGCCTGACTGTCTCCTTGTCTGTCCACTTTTAGACAATCCCTGAAACTGTTTCTCTTCAAAGAAGCCTATCCCACCTCCACCTAACATATGTACTTGTATTTTCTCCATCAGCTCATCCCCAACAGTTATTACCTTTTGTATCACGTTACCCTCCCTATTATATTGTAAGCTCTAGTGAGCAGAGCTCTCAGATTCCTACTGCAATAAATATATTCCTATGTAGCTCTACCCCCACAGGAGCCTCTTGAGTTTTTTTGCTTGCCTGGGACTCCCACTGTTTAATCCGCAGCCAGTCTCAGTATATTTTCCCACACAGCCAGGTACACACACTCTTCCGCTAGATGTCTTCAATAACCAGTCTAGGGAAAGTGTTATTTTTTTTGTTTTATTGGAGAACTTGGATAGGAGAAGGGATTTAGTAGGATTCTCCAAATGGATTATTCATATATGAGGATAGCTTTCTCAGTAGAACTGTGTAGCAGATTGTCAGTAGAACTGTGCAGCAGACTGTACAAAATAGAAAGTCCCTTTGTAATAGGGAGAATTGAGTGGACCTTGCTTCTTCAAGACACCAACCGGTATCCCCTTTAGCCTACACCCAGAAGCTGATGTTTAGCACCCAGAGGGGGCTTTAGCAGTACCAGTCTATAGGATCCCTTTAGGGGGGTCTGTACTTACAAGGCCCTGACCACAGGTCACCTTCCTCTGTGATACCAGACAGGATACGTAGACATCCTCCCTCAGTCATCTCTCAAGAGAACCATAGGTTTCAGCTTTAATCTTTCAGGCCCTCAAGTCACCCACCTGAGGCCACATGGCAGCCTGTGCTGAGGAGAGGACACAGGTCCCCTCCTTACCTGGACCTCTCTCTGTAGAGAAAGGCCAAGAGTACATGCGCTCATCAAATATAAATACAGGCACCCAGTATGCTAAGGGGCACCTCCTCTTTTTTTTTTTTTCCCCAAAATGTTTATTGAAGAAAAAAACATGGTTAGCAAACAATTAACAGACATTATACATGAGTATGAAGTCGTAGATAACAGAAGGTAAAAGTAATAACATTAAGTATGTGTTGTCAAACATGTAAGGTAAAGTTCAAATACTGTAAATGCAATAATATTCAGTTCATCAAACAACAAGGAGTAATTCAATGGTATTGGGGGGTAGCTTTATTATATTGCAGAATATGATGTAGCCTAAGTGGTGGTTAAGGAGAGGTCCTTATGACCAGCATAGGGACAGTAGAAGAGAAAGGAGAAGAGATAGAAGAGAGGGGTAAGAGAGAGAGAGAATAGAGCAAGGAAATAATGTAGAGGGGTGGGAGGGCAGGGAAGGCCATAGGGAAGGGTGCAAGGGAGAGTCGCTTAGAGTGAATGATATAATTCTGTGAAATGAATATCAAGCATAATGTTATTTATTTGTCATTTCTGTTGACGAGTTGGTTGTACTCTTGTGAATGTTTGAAGATGATCCAATCTTCCCAGGTTTTAGTATATCTGTTTGGAGAGTCGTGAATTGTAGAAATGAGCTCTTCCATCTCTGAGATTTTGTTGATTTGAGAGAACCAAGAGGTAAGGGATGGGGTTTTTGAGGTGCCCCATAGCCTTGGTACACATAATTTGGCAGCATTGATCATGATCATAGGAAGAGATTTGAAGTATTTAGGGTAGGGTTTGGAGTAAAAGTGGAGCAGAAATTGTGCTGGGTGTAGTTGCAGATCTAGAGAAGTGACTTTGTGAATATATAGTCTGACCATGTCCCAAAACGGCTGTAAACGAGGGCAAGACCACCAGATATGCATTAAATCAGCGTGTGATTGCTTGCACCTCCAACATTCATCTGGTATGTTTTTATTACATTTGTTGAGTATCAGAGGTGTGCAATACCATTTGGTAAGTATTTTGTAGTTGTTTTCTTGAATGGAAACATTTATAGAGCCCTTCAGGATGTTGCGAAATATTTTTTCCCACTGTGTGTCTGTGAGGGGAATCTGAACATCTGCAGACCAGTCATCAGACAATTTACCCATGTGCGTCAGACAAGTTTCCCAGAGGAGGGAGTGCAATGTAGATAGTAGGTGTTGTTGAGGCCGTTGAAGTGCACATATTTGTTAAAATTTAGTAAGTAAGGAATCGTTAGCGTTTTTCTTCAATCGAGGGGTAATGAAATAGTGTAGCTGGATATATTCCCATCTGGTCAGGGAGGGGGTGTTTAGTATTGTTTTTAAATCTTCAAAATCGGGAAGTTTCTGATTCCGCAAAAGGTGGAAAATGCTTATTCCTATATCATTGGGAACTGAGTGTAAAGAGTGATGTGATTGTCCCGGAACGAATTGGGGATTGTTTAATAAGGGCGTGAGGATGCTATTATCTTTAATCAGTTTATGTTTGGCATTTACGGGAATGGAACCAGCGAATAGTAGGGCCAATTAGAGGATGTTTTTTTAACGCCTCTTGTGTATCTGAGTATGAAAGCCATGGAATACATTGAATAGGGATCGATGAGAAGGAGCTTTCCAGTTCCACCCAGTCTTTCCTGTGTTTTTGAGTGTGCCAGTCTGCTATACGCAAGAGGTGGGAGGCCTGATAGTAGAGGTAAATATCAGGAATGCCCATGCCCCCTTTGGATTTGGGTCTGGAGAGTAACGAGAATTTGAAGCGCGGTGCTTTATGGTGCCAAATGAATAGTCTAATAGCTTTCTTCAGAGAAGAAAAGAAGTGGAGTGGTAGGTGAATCGGGAGTGTTTGTAGGAGATACAAAATACGTGGAAGGATGTTCATCTTAACAATTGCAGCCCGGCCGAACCAGGAGAAATGGGCTTTATTCCATTTCTTGAGATCCTGATATATTGTCTGAGATATGGGTAGGTAATTTTTCTTAAATATAGCATTCAGATTAGTGGGGATTTCAATGCCTAGGTAAGTGATGGAATCGGGTTTCCATTTGTAGGGGAAGGTTTGTTTACATTGTTCAACAATTTTGCTAGGTAGTGATATGTTAAGAGCTTCTGATTTAGTTCTGTTGATTTTAAAATTTGCAATATATTGAAATATTTTCAGCTCCTTTTGTAGGTTGGGCAAAGAAATTAGGGGGTTGGAAAGAAAGAGCAAGACATCGTCTGCGTACGCTGCAATTTTATAATGGTTAGTGGCAGAAGAGACACCGGTTATGTCAGGGTTTAGTCTAATGCTTTTAAGGAGGGGTTCAAGTGTCAAAATGAATAAAAGTGGGGATAAGGGACAACCATTGCTGATGGTGAAGGCATTCGACAGGGAGCCATTAACGCGGACCCTGGTCGAGGGGCCATGATATAGAGCCAGAACAAAGGCCATTAATCTGGAACCCAGACCTATTGAGTTGAGGACAGCTTCCAAATAATCCCATGCTAACCTGTCGAATGCCTTCTCCGTATCAAGTGACAACAACAGGCCCTTTTGAGAAGTGGAGGAAAGGATGTGGTGTATATTAAGTGCTTTGAGCGGGTTATCCCTAGCTTCCCTACCAGGCACAAAACCTACTTGGTCAGAATCAACTAAGGAAGGGATAAACGATAGAAGACGTTTGGCTAAAATTTTTGCAAATATTTTAACGTCTACGTTAAGTAGGGAAATTGGCCTATAATTTTGTACTTGCGTTGGGTCTTTGCCTGGTTTCGGTATAACCGAGATATGTGCCTCAAGAAGTTTGGAGTGCCTAGAATTAGAGTTATCCAGACTGTGGAATGTTTTCAAGAATGGTGTTGTTAGGGTATCCGTAAAGGTTCTATAATATGCCAGGGAAAAGCCGTCTGATCCAGGGCTTTTTCCAGATTTAATTTGTTTTAAAGCCAAGTTAAATTCATCTGCCGATAATGGGACATCGATATTGGCGGATTGTTCTTTAGTAAGCGGTTTAAAACCGTTGAGATGGAGGTACTCTTTAATATATTCGGTTCGGGAATTACTAATTAATTGCGGTTTATGTTCGGGGGGTAAATTGTAAAGGGATGTGTAATATTGTGTGAAGGCTTGGGCTATTTCAGAGTTGGAATGTCACTATGAGGTGGATAGTGTTCTGAGCTCTCATGGCAGCCAGTGCCCTAGCAAGGTACTTACTGCTTTTATTACTAAATTCATGGAACAGTTTTTGTGATAATATGAAACGTTTTTGATCTTAGTGTTGAACACTTCTCTGATTTTGTCTCTAACCTTTTCAAGGTCTTCTAGATTTTTTTAATGCGTGCGAACGTTTATGCGAAAGTTCGAGCTTTTTAGCTTGCGAGAAGAGCTCCGATAGATTTCTTTGCGCTAATTTTTTCCTATGAGCAGCCATTTTTAGAAGAGTGCCCCTGACAACACACTTGTGGGCTTCCCATACAGAGGAGGTTGCCACATCAGGGGTATCGTTTGTTAAAAAGTAATCTGAGATTTGCTTTTTTATTTCCGCATTTTGGGGATGCATGATGATGGACTGGTCTAAACGCCAAATTTTTTCCTGTTTGTGAGCCTGAGGTATAGTTAGTGTGGCTGAAATGGCACAATGGTCCGATATGCACATTGGCTCAATGGAGGTTTTTTTAAGTAGGTGGATATCTTTTTGTGTGATAAATAGGTAATCCAACCTGAAGTATCTGTTATGTGGGGGTGAGAAATAGGAATAATCTCTAACTGTAGGGTTCAGTAAGCGCCATGAATCGTGTAACGTGAGATCCTGTAATTGTGTCCTGACCTGCTTCAATGCTTTATATGGGAGTGAGGAGATTCCGGTGGACGTGTCCTCCACAGGGTTAAGAGCCAAGTTGAAATCTCCTCCGAAAATAGTACACCCCTCTTGAAAAGAGGTGAGAACTGAAGTCATTTCTCGAAAGAAACTGACCTGAGCCTTATTTGGTGCGTAAACATTGACTAGGGTCAGAAGAATTTTCCAGAGTGTTCCTTTGATGCACACAAACCTGCCCCCCCTTGTCAATCAGGGAGTCAGATATCTTGAGGGGAATATTTCGCTATTAAAATCGAGGCCCCTTTGGTTTTAGCCAGATTGTTTGTGGCGTGAAGCATTGTTGGGAATTCTCTGGTGTGCCATTTGTGAACGTGGTCAGACTTGAAATGTGTTTCCTGTAAAAACACTACATCTGCTTTGAGTGAGCGGAGGTAAAGGATTAATTTGGATCTTTTTTCAGGGACGTTCAGACCTTTCACATTGATAGAGACAATTTTAAGATTTTTGAAGGAAGGTTCTTGTGTAGACATATCCATAACGAAGGCTGTATTAAAGGACAGGTGGGTGAAAGGAAGAATGTAGGAAAGGAGGGAGAGGGGCACAAAGATAAGGGTGAATAGGAAGATTAAAGAAGTACTCCCCTAATGGGGGGGTAGGAAATGCGAACCAGCAGCAGAAAAAGTCCCTCTTTTAACTGCTATAGGGGTGGGAGTTGCTGGTTGATATCAGCTCCCAACAGAAGGAGCTGTTTGGGGTTGTGGTAAGAAGACAGGAGAGATGATGGTGGATTAAAGGAGGTGAGTTCTAGTCGTGGAGTGGATCAAAGGTGTCCCCATCCATCTGCACAAGCGGCAATTTAATATTTGAATGGAAAATAGAGGTCATGTATAAGCATGAGTGCTGAGAACTACAAGGGCTAGATTTTAGCAAAAAGTCATATGTAAGATAGATATTACATTAGAGTGTATCACGTCTGAGTGGCACAATCTAATAGACCCGTAGGTTGTCAAATAAGCATAACTTGTAGCTGGAGACTAACTTTCCTTCATGAAAAAACAGCAGAAACTGATTGAACATGTATGTGCCCAGTAAAGACAAATAAGAACTACAAAATCATCAAGACATACCCACACCTCGAGGCGAGTACCGGCGTAGACTGGATTTCCACCTGTGCTCTGAGTATATAGGAAAAAATCAGGTGAATTATCAAAATTCAGCGGTAATACATCCTAGTAAAAATGCTAGGGTTTTAGATTGGTAAATATCGCCATCTAGTGGTAATATTGGAATAGGGACAGCAATAATAATAATAATAATAAAGAGAAGATATGGATTTCTAAAGCTCTACAGTGGAAGGCAGTATGCATCCAATACTCTTCAGCGAGGATATATTGTGGGATATGTCGAGATCTAAATGAACAATTAACTGATAAAACATATCAAACAAGGAATCTTGTTCGTGTTACTTCTCTCTGAGAGGTACCCAACCCTTAAGAGTGTTGGCAGTTTATCTGGGAGAGAGAGGGAGGAGGAAGCACCTGTCAGCATTAGTTTAGTTTAATATAAGACAGATAAGGCTGTTTGTAGGTAGGCACAATTGGTACATCATCTCTCCCTATTATATAATTAGCAGGGAGGGGAATTCTCCTTCATCAAATAAAGAAGAAGAGAGGGCAGTGAGTGCACATGAGTCTGTACGTATGTTCAAGAGGGCCTATAAAGATACAGAGTTCAGTCAATCTTATATGCAATTTTCCCTCTTTTCTTCCCTCTTCCCCTTCCCCTCCCTCCTCTTCCATTTTTTTTCTTGGAGCCTTTCTTAGTCATTTTGGTATTGGTTATATTCAAGGAGCAAGTGTTGATCACAAGCAATACATGTCAAAAAAGGGCTCAAGATGATTATAAATGCAATCTTTGGATTCCAAGCTTGTTGCTATACGGATAGAAATGCAATGTCCTACTCAGATTCTTCGAGGTCTTCTGTGGGCAGGAGATGAAGGGACACTACCCTGGCCAGGGTTGTGCCTGTACATTCGTGAAGGAGATGAATTAGGTGATAGCCTGCGTCTTCTGAGGAAGGCAGAGTCATCCTGATGCACAGTGTCCATTTCTTCAACATGTGGGTTAGGGTGCTGTCTGTTCACATGAGACCAGCCTGGGATTTCAATCAGAGGTAAGCCCAGAGTATTGCAGAAGATCGCAGTTTCCTCTGGGTGTCTAAGTGAGAGTCCTCTGGAACCAGCAAACAGGCAAAACGGGAACTTCCACTTGTAGGGAATTTCTCTATCCCTGAGGAGGTTTAATAGTGGACGTAAGTCTTTTCGATTTTGTAATGTAATCGGGGAGAGATCCTGGAATAATTTAATTTCAGAGCCCTGGAATAATATGCGACCCCTGATCCTAGCATTACGGAGAATTTCTTCTTTTAGTTTAAATTGTGCTAGGCAACCGATAATGTCCCTGGGAGGGTCCGATTCTCTCCCTTTGGGACGCAGTGCACTGTGAAGGCGATCAATCTCTATTGGGGTATCAGGAGGTCTTCCTAATAAGTCGTTGAATATGGTGAGGGCAGTCTGCGTTAATTGAGCAGGTTCGATGGATTCTGGGAGGCCTCTAATGCGAATGTTATTTCTGCGACCTCTATTTTCAAGATCTTCCAGATGCCAATGGAGATCTCTTAGTTGTGTAAAATGATCCGATATGTCTCTCTGTGCACTCAGTATGCCTGTGTCATGTCTGTCTGTTATCTCTTCAACTTCTTCTAGCCTTCCAGACATGTTATGCATCTCCCTTTTGAGATCTGCAATAGCTGCTGAAAGGGTGGATTTTATGTCATCAGCTATAATCTTAAGATCCTGCAGTAATACACAGTGTGAGGATGCAGAGTGACCAGGAGAGTCATTTGGTACACTGAGAGCAGTAGAGGGAGACATGGGGACATTCACAGTTGCAGTGCTTGTCCCTTGAGGAATGAGTGCTTCTCTTACTGCCATGCTGGTGGATGCAGCCTGCACTGCAGTGTGGGATGTCTCTGCTGTCTGTTTCTTAAACATGTCAGGAACCTGGACTCCAGAGCGTTGAGCTTGATCTCTGGGAGAGCGAGATCGGGTGGAAGATGAAGCCCTGTCACTTTTTCCCATTTTAGCTCAGGTAATTACCTCTATGAGCGGATTAGGCAGATGGATGGTGGGACTATTTGTTTTACAAGTGTGCCACCATTGATGTCAGGGCCAGGCGCCCTGAGAACTTTCTATGCAATGAAAATCATTTGGGATGAAACCGCAAAAAATAGGATAGTCACTATTCCTAAGTAGGGATGTAGACTTAATACAGTAGAATAATGAAAGCTGTTTGTGGAGATAGATGCTTCACTGTCTGTAGAACCCACTCAGTCTGACATGTGGTTAATATGTCAGTGCATGCAAGATAAACTGAAGCTGCAAGCTCTTGTGGGCTAGGTGGGCTGTCTGTTACAGCTTCCAAATGGCCTGTGAAGATGCCTTTGTTTGATTTGGGGAATGTATAAGAAGGAAGTGGCCTTACCGAGTCCCGGGCTTCGCGGCCGGGTACCGCTTTTAGGCGAGTCCCTGGGTTCTGGCTTGACTAGGCCTCGAGTGCAGATCTGCTCCCGGTGGTTCTTTTTTAACAATTTTTTGCCAAGCAGGACCCTTGGAGTGTGGGGAGGCTTAGTAGGGCAGAAATGGTCCTCCAAATGCCTCCAGAATCGAGGATTGCAATGGATTCGCTTTAAGATCGGCGGAGCTCCTCTCCTGCACGTCCGCCTCAGTGTGCTTCCCACCTCCTCTTTTAATTGGCTAGGGCTGTAAAAATATTCATGCTTTCAGCTGCCAGGTGTCCACCCACTATCCAGCACCTCCCATAGCTGTTAGACTCAGTGTGAAACTTCAAGACAACATGAGCAGCATCAGAGCACACTGAGCAGACTAAAAAAAAAACCACAGCTTTTTGTTAAGCAGCACATACATTTATCTACGGTTTCACTGCTAGGCAGAGAAACCAAAAAACTATCGGAAACTCACTCTAGCACCTACCTAGGAGGGGGCTACACCTATATATTGTGAAATAGATTTTTTATTTTTTTACACTTTCTGCTGGTACCATTAACGGTGGAAGGGAGTTCCATACATCTTTACCTTCCTAACAGGAAAGAACCCCTAGGGTTGCTAGAATGCCCCTAAAAAGTGCATAGGGTTCTGGGTCATGCCCCAGGGACTATTAATCACACAAAAAAAAGTTCTTTAAATTGTAGTTTTTGATAGAGAGCCAATTATTGAAAAAATTATTAAAAAAAAATGGGATTTCTTTGGATTTAGTGTCTGGGGGGTCTAAAAGGTATACCTGTGAAGTTTCAGCCCTGTAGCATGTCCAGAACCAGAAAAAAAAAGATAATTTTTCTTAGAATTTCAGTAGCGCAGGGATGGTGTTACCCTCCTTTCACACCTATATGTGTGTATGTGTATATATATATATGTTTGAAAAAAATAGTCCTAAAATTAGGGTTATCTACAGCGCTTGCTAAAAGATTTTATATAATATTATGTGAATATAAATATATATAAAGGAACTAATGTGCAAAATAAATTTTCAAATCCATTACTCAATGTGCAAATAGTGCCAATGTGCAATACAAATCAATTAATCAATATTCCAAGTCCATACGTAGATAAAAATTATAAAAAAACTTTTTCTTGTTTTTCTAGTGTACAATGTAGGTTGTAGAGTTACAAATAAAATTTCAAAGTGCAAATGCTTGTGCAAATCAATAACTCAATATTATAAGTTCATGCATAACAATAACATAAAAAGCACTTTTGCACCTTTTACCAGTCACTAAATTGTGTCTTGAAAGAGCACTGGCACATTTCCTAAGAAAAGGATTTCTCACGGATTATATATTTGATTTTTATTTATACCTTGGACATTTTTTTATATATAGTTATTGCACAAAAGAAAAATGTATTGATTTATGCATGAACTTATAATATTGAGTTATTGATTTGCACAAGCATTTGCACTTTGAAATTTTATTTGTAACTCTACAACCCACATTGTACACTAGAAAAACAAGAAAAAGTTTTTTATAATTTTTATCTATGTATGGACTTGGAATATTGATTAATTGATTTGTATAGCACATTGGCACTATTTGCACATTGAGTAATTGATTCGAAAATTTATTTTGCACATTAGTTCCTTTATATATATTTATATTCACATAATATTATATAAAATCTTTTAGCAAGCGCTGTAGATAGCCCTAATTTTAGGACTATTTTTTTCAATCTCCATTTTTTACTACTGCTGCTGCTACTTCTTACACAAAATTAAAATTTACTATTATTACATTTTAGATCATTTTATACACATATTTAAAGGTAATTTATATTTAATAACTCCTAGGCGCGGGGAGTATAACTTTTTTAGAAAAGGGATACTTACCTTCATATATATATATATGTGTGTGTGTGTGTGTGTGTGTGTGTGTGTGCGTGTGTATATATACCCCTATACAGAAGTTCAGATGTCATGCCTTCCTCCAAAGATGCCCAAAAACGCCCAATAAACGCCTGAAACAAAAACGTCCAGGTGTGAAAGGAGCGTAACCCCATCCCTGCGCTACTGCAATTCTAAGAAAAATTATCTTTTTTTTCTGGTTCTGGACATGCTACAGAGCTGAAACTTCACAGGTACACTTTTAGACCCCCCCCCCCCCCCGACACTAAATCCAAAGAAATCTCTTTTTTTTTTCTTTTCAAAAATTTTTTCATTAATTGGCTCTCTAGCAAAAACGACAATTTTTAAGAACTTTTTTTTTGTGTGATTAATAGTCCCTGGGGCATAACCCAGAACCCTAGGCACTTTTTAGGGGCATTTATTGGGTTTTAGGGCTTCAAAATGGTGTTTTTTGATTCCAGATGTTCGGGTCCCATTGATTTCAATGGGGTTCTGGAATCCGAACTAAACTTTCGGGAAATTCAGGTGTTCTGGTCGAACCGAACTTTTCAAAAGTTCGATCATCCCTAGTCCTTTCCTCAAGCGCTGGGCCTGTGGAAGGAAAGGAGTCCCGATAACCTGCGAAGCTCACATGTGTTTACACTGATAATCAGGGCACCAATCATCAGTGCCTTTATTATCAGTGCAGCCCCATTAGTGCCTATCAGTGCAGATTATCAGTGCCCCTCAGTGCTGCTTCATCAGTGCCGCCTCATCAGTGCCTATCAGTGTAGCCTCATCAGTGCCCATCAGTGCAGCATATCAGTGACCATCAGTGTAGCCTAATCAGTGCACATCAGTGAAGAAGAAAAAATATTTATTTGCTCAAAATGTTTGGTATTTTTTCATTTGATTAGCAAAAAAAAAATAAAAAAGTGTTTAAATACCACCAAAAGAAAGCTCTATCTAACTAAAAAAAAAAATAAAAAAATGTCACATGGGTACAGTGTTGCATGGCCATGCAATTGTCATTCAAAGTGTGAGTATACTGTAGATCTATGTTTGTCCCAAGTATGTTTTTGAAGCCATTTACTTTTGACTGGCTCACAACCTCTGCTGGAACTGTATTCTAAGCATCAACTACCTTTTAAGTAAAATAATACTTTCTAAGATTAGTTTTAAACTTTCCTCCAGTTAGTTTGAGATCATGTCCCCGTGTTACTGATTTTGGTTTCATATTGAAAAAAATGCCTTGAACCTTATTCACCACCTTGATGTATTAAAAGGTTTCAATCATGTCATCCCTTTCCCTTATTTCCCCCAGACTGTACATATTAGGTTCCTGAAGTCATTCTCAATATGTTTTATCCCCCTGTAGAGGTGACCAGATTTTTAAATTGAAATCCGGGGACATATCATTTTCTTTATACTGATAATGGCGGTAACGAGCGACTTATAGCGGGACTGCGATATTGCAGAGGACACATTTTCTTTTTTTAGGGACCAGTGACACTAATACAGTGATCAGTGATAAAAAATATGCACTATTGCTGTACTAATGACACTGGCTGGGAAGGGGTTAACATCTAGGGCAATCAAGGGGTTAAATGTGTGCCTAGCCAGTGTTTTCTCACTGTGAGAGAGGTGCTTATACTAAGTTAAGGCATAGATCCCTGTCCCTGCTTTGCAGGAACACAGGATTAATGTCTTCCATACTGATAGACCGCCTGCCGTTCTGCCTGTGTACAGAACGATCAGCCGATACTGGCAGACATCGAGTGCGCAGGACCCGCTGATCGGCTTCGATACCTGGAAATGCAGGATCACGTATATATATATATACCATACTTGCCAACTGTCCCTTTTTTCCTGGGACAGTCCCTGCAAATAGGAGCCTGTCCCAGGTAATTTATATTGTCCCTGGAAGCGCCTGTTAATCGGGCTGCCCATAAATGTTACGCAGAAATAGTGCAGTTGAATGGGAGACTTATTCCAACTCTGCTACTGTGGCCTTAAGTTTGAAATTCCCTTTTTAATTTCCTGTAATTCTCTCTATATTGAGTAGACTCTATGATCTGATAAGTAGGCGGGATTAATTATGCAGAGTGGGTGGAGCTTCAGGGAAGTGGGTGTGGTAATTGATAGCTGTGCTGCAAAGTGTCCCCGGAAATTCTTTTTAAATGTTGGCAACTATGATATACACATGATCCTGTGCAGCACGACCACCCTGTAGCAGTAAATCTGCTATGGGGCAGTCGGCAACTGGTTAAGATCATCAACATTATGATAACACACAGGTAGGGGGCACTCTATCATGGCTCTAGCTGGCTCTGTCACAGTGTGTCACATGACATGGCTGCTGGGTGCTGATTTTGATAAATTATGACCAATAAGCAGCCATTTCATGTGACACACTGTGACAGTGCACTGCCAGCCAGAGCCATGATAGACCGCCACCTGCCTGTGAGTTATGATACCATCCATGATGCCAGAGAGACAGGCACAGTGCAATGTAATCTTTTCACAGACACCCCCAAAGCACCCCTGTGTTGAAGGCTTGAAGGCACTGGCAGCCCCACGATCAGATCTGCTTCTCCTCTGTTCCTGCTGCTGGACACTGTCAGCTGAGCTCAGCTGCCTCTCTCTGCCTGTCACCGCCGCTGATGCCCTCCTCACAGCTTCTCAAGTCTTGCTCTCCGAGCTCCCGCTACTACTGGGTGAGGAGTGGCGCTGAGCAGAGGAAGAGCACTCCGCCAGGGAAGGCAAGGGGATAGGCAGGCTGGCAGGCTGGCCGGGACTTGAGCCAAGGCAGCAGAACGTGCGAGCGGGAGCGGAATGGGCATGCGCCCAAAATGGAAGAATTAGTCCCTCCGCTCTGACCAGCACATGATCCTCAGAGAGGGGCATGGATAATAGAAAAAATACACCCCCTGAGCTAGTAGGAGCAGCGGCGCGGGGGTATATAATTCAGAATTTTTTTTTACATTTCTGCACTGACTGTCTTTCAAATTGCCCCGTCCCCTGTTCAAATCAAATCTGGGGACAAAACCGGGGACAGACTTGGTCCGGGGACAGTGTCGTCAGTCCGGGGACTGTCCTCGGAAACCGGGGATGTCTGGTCACCCTACTGTAGAGATTCAGCCTGGGGCAGGGTTAAGAGAGGGTTAATTGAAGAGGGCAGGTAGTTTCCCTTCAGGGAACAACAACAAAAAAAAAAAAACAACAAAAAGAAAAGGGGCGCACGACCTAGTGCATTACCACTAAAAAAGTATTAAAAATATTAAAAAGTATACATTATACTCACAAAGCAGGTGTGAATGGACACACATCAACATAATACACATAAAGTCTCCAAGGTATGTGTATTATGTTGATGTGTGTCCATTCACACCTGCTTTGTGAGAATAATATATACTTTTTAATATTTTTAATACATTTTTAGTGGTAATGCACTAGGTCGGTGCGCCCCTTTTCTTTTTGTTGTTGTTCCCTAGTTGGTTCGGATACCCTTGATCCTGAGGGGGCAGCAAGACCACAAGCTTTGTCCACTTAAGTCTGAAGTATTCCTCTTCCCTCCGGCCTGTTTTTCACTCGAGCACAGGAGAATTGTTCTACTACTTGGCAAGTTTCCCTTCAGGACCTGCTTATTAGTCAGGTGGTCTGAAAGTGTCAGTGGAGCTGTTTGCTAACAGCAAGAGAGATGTCTGCTTGCTCTCTGAAGGTTCCACTTGTGGATTGTGACTTGCTGGCAAAGCTAAACTCTGTAAAGGACTGTAGCTCTGGCTAGAGCTGTGAAGTTTTTGCTTATAAGCCTGACTGCTGCAGAAACTGAACTCTAACCATGTAAGGGACTGTATTTAAAGACAAGTCTGTTGTTTCTTCTGTTTGTTGTGCCTTTATGCTGAATAAAGCAACTTTCACTTTACTTGAACTGTCTCCGAGCCGGCTTTTCACCTCTCTGATCCTGACAATTGGTGGAGGATGAGGGCAGTTTGAGTGGTGCAGGCCAATCCCAAGTACTGGGTTAAAGCTGTACAGCTTGTGAAAACTTCTGAAAAAGCAATGGAGTAATTCTTAAAGCAGTTGATGGTGTTTAATGCTGCACAGCAGCGAATGAAAAGTGCTCAACGGGAAACAACCCGCTTACTGGTGGAACAGATAGCAGGTTTACAGAGAGCAGTAACCCAGCAGGTTGAAAGGTGAAAGGCAGTGTAGCAGGCCCTGTAAAAGATGATGGCCGCAGGCAATGTTGAATCGTATCTAGCAATGTTTGAGCAGATTGCAGCAAGAGAAGGTCTGCCTGAGAAAGACTGGGCGGACTGGCTCCCTGACTGCAGATTCCCAACAGGCATACTATGTCTTGGACCCTGAGTCAGCACGGGACTACAAACTGCTGAAAGCAGAAATACTAGCAAGTCCTCTGGTGCTGCTTCCAATCATCGAGGTTCCCTTTGATCGCATAGCCATGGTCTTGCTGGGTACATTACCCAAAGTCTAGGTTCAAAGGAAGAGGGTGTTGGGCGCTTCCGACCAAGCCAAGGGGAGAAACAGGGGAAGTTCACCGCTGTAAGAGGGATGCAGGGGATGTCTCCAAAGTCTTGTGAGGAACCGTCACAAAAAGTTGAATACTAGGCTGCACTGACGGGAGAAACTCAGAGGAATCCGTTGGTAAACATGAAAAAGAAAAACAGGCGCCATGTAGTAAGCCATAAAATTTATTGCACAGCAATTTACATAGTATCTTACACTATGGTAAGCTTCAATCCGTATCTCAGCGGGTCCAGCCGCACGATCCGGCCGTCCACCGGCCCGGAGGTGACGTCACAGGAAGCTGGTCCGGAGGGTTGGTTACATCGGAAGCCGCAGTGAAACGCAAGCTCCCGGAAATGACGCAACGCGTTTCGGAGCATGCGCACTCGGCTCCTTTCTCAAGCGTAAAAGGGCTGCCACCTAGAGTCCGGTTTAAATACGGCAGCCTTCAATCAATTCATCGTAAGAACCAGGAAAAGGGCGGCGCAATACTCTGCAGGACCAGCTACATGACCAGCCCACTACAGGATGCGCTCATAATAGTGGTAATAAAACTTTTGGACTGGGGCTTTTTTTAAAAAATGCAATACAACAATTATTACAAACAAAAACACAATATTAACATATATAGCATATACGTTATCCAGGATGGATGCCCGTTGACATAGCTAACACTGATGCCATGTTTATTAAAAAATAAAAAATAAGAATAAAAATGAGAAACAAATTAAAAAGGAAGAAAGAGAATACATATATGTATATGCATATATATATATCCACATGTAATTATAAAAAATACATACACATATGCACATAAATATAAATAGGAAAAAGTGGACTGAGAAAGGAAAACGAGCTACCTCATGACACTGGTTGTAGGTTCGTGAACAAATTCACGGATTAGTACTATCCCTACCATGTACTCACGAGGGGGGGGGGGGGGGGGAGAAAGAAAAGAAGGCTCGTTTTTTTTGTAATCCATGGAGAGTTAAAATCTTATATCATAAAAAGCACCTCACCATATTTATACATAAATATGTGGAATAACTATAAAATATATAAAAACTTATTAAATATTAAAATAGTGCATACATTAATATATGTATACACTATGTGATACATGCTCAAAAATACTGGGAGAGAATAGAGATGGTTAAGAATAAACTGACTCATAAAATCGTGTTTATATCTAGCTCCTCGTTCAGTCCCCCGGGCGAGAGAACGTTCAGAGCGTATATCCAGTAGGTTTCCCTACTGCTCAGACGCCTGAACCTCTCAGCCTCGGAGGGACCTTTGGGAATAGCCTCAATCACCCAGACATATAGTCCCTCAGTGGATTTGTCATGGTGATGGAGGAAGTGTCTAGGGACACTGTGGTGATCTTTGCCCTCCTGGATATAGCGTCGGTGCTGACCGAAGCGTGCTCTCAGGGTCCGTATGGTCCTACCTACGTAGTGCAGGCCACACGGGCATACCAGGCAGTATACCACAAATTCGGACGAACAGGTATGGAATTCATTAATTCCATACCTGTTGCCTCCAATCACAAAGTCCTTCTGTCCATGTTTCACATATTCACATGTCAAACATTGTTTTTTACGGCACTGATACATGCCAATAACATTAAAAAACGTTAAGGAGGGGGAATTATGTTTTTTGGATTTCAGTTTACTAGGTGCAATTTTTGTTTTTATGTTCGGGGCCTTTCTGTATGAAAAACGCGTTTTTTCAGAAAGCACTGTTTTCAAGTGAGGATCTTGGAGCAGAAATGGCCAATGCTTTTTTACCACCCGCTCCATCTGTCGATGGTGGTTGTGGAACTGGGTTGTAAACCTCATCTGTAAGCCATCTACTCCAGTTTTTTCCGACTTCACTTTCTGTGGTGCTAAATATTGGGAAAAAGCCTGCTCTACAATAGTGTCTGGATACCCTTTTTCCAGAGATTTTTGTTTAAGAGCTGTACCTTGTATTTCATAATCTGAGGTCTTGGTACAATTATGTCTAAGTCTACAAAATTGGCTTTTCGGGATGTTGTCTAACCAACGAGGATGGTGACAACTCTGGTAATGCAACAAAGAGTTGCCTGCGGTCGGTTTTATATAATTCTTGGCTAGTATGTGCTGGTTGTCATGATGGAGGTCTAGGTCAAGAAAAGCCAAATGATCAGGATCGACCACAGAGGTAAACCGAGGAGCTTGATATAAACACGATTTTATGAGTCAGTTTATTCTTAACCATCTCTATTCTCTGTTCTATTTTTCCTCCCCTTCCTTGTAACCCCTTCCCCCCCTTCTCCCAGTATTTTTGAGCATGTATCACATAGTGTATACATATATTAATGTATGCACTATTTTAATATTTAATAAGTTTTTATATATTTTATAGTTATTCCACATATTTATGTATAAATATGGTGAGGTGCTTTTTATGATATAAGATTTTAACTCTCCATGGATTACAAAAAAATGAGCCTTCTTTTCTTTCTCCCCCCCCCCCCCTCCTGAGTACATGGTAGGGATAGTACTAATCCGTGAATTTGTTCACGAACCTACAACCAGTGTCATGAGGTAGCTCGTTTTCCTTTCTCAGTCCACTTTTTCCTATTTATATTTATGTGCATATGTGTATGTATTTTTTATAATTACATGTGGATATGTATATGCATATACATATATGTATTCTCTTTCTTCCTTTTTAATTTGTTTCTCATTTTTATTCTTATTTTTTATTTTTTAATAAACATGGCATCAGTGTTAGCTATGTCAACGGGCATCCGTCCTGGATAACATATATGCTATATATGTTAATATTGTGTTTTTGTTTGTAATAATTGTTGTATTGCATTTTTTAAAAAAAGCCCCAGTCCAAAAGTTTTATTACCACTATTATGAGCGCATCCTGTAGTGGGCTGGTCATGTAGCTGGTCCTGCAGAGTATTGCGCCGCCCTTTTCCTGGTTCTTACGATGAATTGATTGAAGGCTGCCGTATTTAAACCGGACTCTAGGTGGCAGCCCTTTTACGCTTGAGAAAGGAGCCGAGTGCGCATGCTCCGAAACGCGTTGCGTCATTTCCGGGAGCTTGCGTTTCACCGTGGCTTCCGATGTAGCCAACCCTCCGGACCAGCTTCCTGTGACGTCACCTCCGGGCCGGTGGACGGCCGGATCGTGCGGCTGGACCCGCTGAGATACGGATTGAAGCTTACCATAGTGTAAGATACTATGTAAATTGTTGTGCAATACATTTTATGGTTTCTTTTTCAAAGTCAGCTAGGGGACACCAATACATTTTAGTTGTCCTTGACTATGCCACCAGGTATCCCTAAGCATTTCTAAGGAATTGCTCATCCAGGGTCATCCCACAGAAGTTGTCTCATATGTTCATGACAACGGGGCTCCCATCCAAGATTTTGACGGAGCAAGATATCCTATTCATGTCAAAAGTTACGAAGGAGCTCTTTAAACTGTTTAAATGTAAACATTTGTGGACTTTGGTGTATCATCCACAAACTGACAGGTTGGTGGAGCAGTTCAAAAAAAGCCTTAACCACTTTACCACCGGAGGATTTTGCTGTCTTCCGTCCAGGCCACTTTTTGCGATTCGGCGCTGTGCGACTTTAACTGACAATTGCGCGATCGTGCGACGCCGTACCCAAATGAAATTTACGTCCTTTTTTTCCCACAAACAGAGCTTTCTTTTGGTGGTATTTGATCACCTGTGCGATTTTTACTTTTTGCGCTATAAACAAAAAAAGAGCATTTATTTTGAAAAAATAACAATATTTTTAACATTTTTTTATATGAAATTCCCCCCAAAAAAAATGTAAAAACCAATTTTTTTAAAAATTTTTGGCCAATTTGTTTTCTGCTACCTATGTTTGGTAAAGAAAAATCACAATAAGCGTATTTTGATTGGTTTGCGCAAAAGTTATTGCGTTTACTAACTAAGGGAAAGATTTCTGTCATTTTTGGTGTTTTAGTTTTTTAACGCGTAATGGCGGCAATCTGCGATTTTTTTTTGCGGGACTGCGACATTGTGGCGGACAGATCGGACCCTTGACTGACATTTTTGACACTTTTGGGGGTACCAGTGACATTACTGCAGTAATCAGTGCTATATATATGCACTGTTACTGTAAAAATGACACTGGCAGGGAAGGGGTTAATTTTATTGGAGAGGGAGGGGTTAATGTATGCCTGGTGCTTACTGACGTGTGGGGAGGGGGAGGGGACTGAGTGAGTCATGGACAGATCGGATGTCCAGCTATGCTGAACAGTCCGATCTGTCACTCCCTGTCACTATGGAGATCCGCCCGCTTGTGTTTACACAGGCGGGCGGATCTCCACACTAGATCCCCGACGATCGGGGGAAGAGCGGCGGTGATCGCCGCTGCTCCTCCCCTGGCCCGACTCCCGCTGTGACTGAAAACAGCGGGAGCGAGCCTCCGGCGGCGCGCAAGCGCCGCCCAGAAGGGGGAGTGTCTGACGACGTAGTACTACGTCGTCAGACGATAACGAGCCACTCTGCCGCAGTAATATTACTGTGGGCGGTGGTAAAGTGGTTAAAGGGGATGCGGTTGAGGATAATGGTCGTGATTGAGATTGCTTGTTGCCTTCCGTGTTGTTTGCCATACAAGAGATACCCCAGGTCTCCACTGGGTACTCTCCTTTTGAGTCAGTCTATGGGAGACACCCCCGTGGACTACTGGATATAGTGAAAGAGAAGTGGGAACAAGAAGCTTCCCCTTATCGGAGTATGGTGGAACATATTATATAATGCAGGATCGAATAACAAAAGTTATGCCCATAGTTAGGGAACATTTGTAGGCTGCGCAAAAGGCCCAGAGTCATGTGTACAGAGGCTCTGCCAAGGTTAGAGAGTTTATACTTGGGGATCGGGGTTCTTGTACTAGTGCCTACAGTAGAGAGCAAGTTTCTTGTCAAATGACAAGGACCCTTTGAGATAGTCGAAAAGGTGGGAAATGTCCACCAGCCAACCAAACGAAAACCCTATCAGATTTATCACGTCAATCTGATCAAACCATGGGAAGATTGGGAGGTTTTGACAATAAGTCAGAAGGTTCCGGAAGATCCAGAATCCCAGATTATGAAGGTAGGGATTGTAGAGGCCCTTTCCCCTTCACAAAAACAGGAGTCCTGGGAATTTTTGCAGAGAAATTTTGAATTTTTTTTCAAATCTGCCAGGCTTAACCTCGATAATTGAACATGATATCATCACAGACCCTGGCGTTCGGGTAAACCTTAAACCGTTTTATGAGCAAACAAGCTTTATTGAGTTGTATAACAAGTATACATTTACAGCAACACAGCATAGTTGCATATACATCACAAAGGAACAAAACAATAAAGAATAAAAAAGAAAAAAGGAAAGGTACTTCTTTAACAGCTGCAATACAGGTAGTAAATAGCATATATGGTGTACATCATACATTACAATATAACCAATAATTTACCGTATGGAAGAGAAAGGCAGAGTTAATTGTGTGTCTAGTTCACCCAACCGAAGGGAAGCCATACATTAGCACTAGACAGATTATCAAAAAAGTAACCGCACTAAGTGCACTACAACGATTGTGAGCACAGTCTATGTATAGTAAACCCAACTTAGAATGTAACTGCCTAAGGGGCATATACTGTATATCAAATATCAGGGTATTGTTAAGGGGTACATGCCAGTGAGGATTGTAACTATCTATCCCATATTTTATTATATTTACCCGGACATCCCCTATTGTTGTAATTGGCTTTCTTTTAACGCAGAGTGGTATTCACCTCGGCAATCCATGCTGCAGGGGTAGGGGCTGTGGCCTGTATCCACCTCCTGGCCAATAACTTTCTGGCAATAAACAGGGTTTCATGCACAAACTTTGCTGTATATTTATCCATGTCTGAGTCCGAGAATAGTCCCAATAAACATTGCCTTAGGTCCATTGTCACTGATGAGCCCATTTGATCATATAGAAACTGCATCACTTGTTCCCAGAATCGATTAACCCAGGGATAGTGCCAGATTAAATACCCAAAGGTGCCAATGGAAGTCAAGCACTTAGGACAATCAGGACTCCGGGAGGGACACAATTTAGCCATCTGTGTAGGTTTAAGGTAAGCTCTATGGAGAATATATATATGTGTGTCAGTCTGTCTGATATCTTAGGAGACACCGGCCTACCCACTTCCAACACCTCACCCCAATCCTCATCATCCACTTCCCCGGTATCCATTTCCCATCTAGACTTGAGAGAATAAGTCGGCTAGGTTGTGGATGGGGTGATTAACATGTCATAAAAAAATGGAATTAGTTTACGAGACTCATTCCCCTTCAGTACGGATAAAACATCAAGGGACTGTTAATGTGGGTAAGTACTAAAAAATTGTACCCATAAAGCTTGACGCAACTGAAGGTATCTAAAAAACAAGTGGTTTAGCAAAGTAAACTCAAGTTTTAGTTGGTCAAATGTTTTGACGTTACCATCCTGCAAGACATGCGACAATTAAAATATACTATGTAAAATCCAGACCTTCGGATCAGGGATCTGCAAGAGCTCACTCAGTTGCTTATTGTACCATAAAGAAGTGTCCTCATGTATCAGAGCAATTCACTTTTGCCATAGCCAGATAGAGATGTATAGAACTGTTCGCCGGCGAACAGTTCCCGGCGAACTTAGCATGTTCGCGTTCGCCGCTGCCGGCGAACATATGCGATGTTCGGTCCGCCCCCCATAAGACATCATTGAGGCAAACTTTGACCCTGAACTTTACAGTCAGCAGACACATTTCCAGCCAATCAGCGTACCTCCCTCCCACACCCTCCCACCTCCTATAAATAAGCAAGGGCAGCATCCATCTTAGATCATTCTGAAGCAGTGTGTGTAGTGAGAGTAGGGAGAGTGCTGCTGCTGCTGCTGCTGCTGTTAAGCTAGGGACAGTTAGTCAGTGTTCCTGGTCTTGCAGTGTTCTTGGTCCACTACTGCTGTAATATCAGCACCCCAAAAAGCCCTTCTAAGGGCTGGTATTTGTGTTTTTTTTTTTATATATATATATATATATATATATATATATATATACCTAGCGTCCCCAAAAGCCCTTTTAAGGGCTGGTAATTGAGTTGTTTCTTCATATATATATATATCTATATCTATCTAGTGTCCCCAAAAGCCCTTTTAAGGGCTGGTAATTGAGGATTTTTTTATTTATATATATATACATATATATATATATATATAGTGTCCCCAAAAGCCCTTTCAAGGGCTGGTAAGGTAATAGATTTTTTTCTTTATATATATATATATATATATATCTATTGTACACTGCAGTTGCCTGCCCGCTGTGTGTGAGAGGCCACAGACCTACCACAGACTGTACTGTGTGCACACCACACTCATTTCGGGTGGCACAGGCACAGTACCTGGCATTTTAAAAAATATTTTTTTTTTCTCTGTCATAATTGCAGTGAGTGCTGTGTCAGGTCCACAGAGTGCACTGTACCCACTGCAGTGCACTGCCCACCACTGATATATATACGTTGGCACAGCATCTTGTTGCAATAAATTGAAAAAAAAAATATTTTTTATTATTGCAGTTGCCTGGGCTGCCAGTGACTGTCAGGTCCACAGAGTGTACTGTGCCCACTGCAGTGCCACTGTGTGCCCACCCACCACTGATATATAAGGTGGCACAGCAGCTTGCAAAGTAAAAAAAAAATATATATTTTTTTAAATTGCAGTTGCCTGGGTGCCAGTGACTGCTGTCAGGTCCACAGAGAGTGTACTGTGCCACTGCCCACCCACCACTGATATATAAGGTGGCACAGCAGCTTGCAAAGTAAAAAAAAAATATATATTTTTTTAAATTGCAGTTGCCTGGGTGCCAGTGACTGCTGTCAGGTCCACAGAGAGTGTACTGTGCCACTGCCCACCCACCACTGATATATAAGGTGGCACAGCAGCTTGCAAAGTAAAAAATATATATATATATTTTTAAATTGCAGTTGCCTGGGTGCCAGTGACTGCTGTCAGGTCCACAGAGAGTGTACTGTGCCACTGCCCACCCACCACTGATATATAAGGTGGCACAGCAGCTTGCAAAGTAAAAAAATATATATATATTTTTTAAATTGCAGTTGTCTGGGTGCCAGTGACTGCTGTCAGGTCCACAGAGAGTGTACTGTGCCACTGCCCACCCACCACTGATATATAAGGTGGCACAGCAGCTTGCAAAGTAAAAAAAAATATATATATTTTTTAAATTGCAGTTGCCTGGGTGCCAGTGACTGCTGTCAGGTCCACAGAGAGTGTACTGTGCCACTGCCCACCCACCACTGATATATAAGGTGGCACAGCAGCTTGCACTCATAGTACAACAGTAACAAGACATTAAAAAAAAAATGACAGGCAGAGGCAGGCCACCCCGCAAGGGCCGTCGTGGTCGTGGTGCTGTGATTTCCTTAGGCTCTAGAATAATGCCCAGTGTTCAGAGGCCACCACAGCCCCTGAACTCAAAAAATTCTGAGGCCATAGTTGACTGGCTTACACAGGACACCCAATCGTCTACAGCTTCCGCTCGGAACCTTAATGCACCATCCTCCTCCAGCTCAGCTTCGGGCACCTCTCAATTTACCACTCGCCAGCCCGCCGGCACCACCACCAACACTAGCACCACAGCCGCTTCACTTGATCCGTCAGAGGAGTTATTTTCACATCAGTTTGAAGAAATAAGTGATGCGCAACTATTAGTGCCAGAGGATGTAGATAACGGGGATATGTCTCAGTCAGGCAGCATTATACACATGGACGTACATTGTGATGATGATGATGTTGTACCTGCTGCTGCTGCCTTTGCTGAGTTGTCAAGTGAAGCGGCTGATGATGACGATGTGTCTGTGGATGTCACCTGGGTGCCTGCTCGAAGAGCAGAAGAAGAGGGGGAAAGTTCAGATGGGGAGACAGAGAGGAGGAGGAGACGAGTTGGAAGCAGGGGGAGGAGGTCATCGCAAGGAGCTAGTGGCGCAGTCAGACAGCATGTAGATTCGGCACCCGGGGTCAGCCAGACAGCACGCCAATCAACGCAATCTGTTGCCACCACCAGAATGCCGTCCTTGCAAAGCTCAGCAGTGTGGCATTTTTTTTGTGTGTCTGCCTCTGATATCAGCGATGCCATTTGTAACCTGTGCCAAAAGAAACTGAGTCGTGGGAAGTCCAACACCCACCTAGGTACAACTGCTTTGCGAAGGCACATGATCTCACATCACAAACGCCTATGGGATCAACACATGAGTAAAAGCAGCACACAAACTGAAAGCCACCATCCTCCTCCTGGTCCAGCATCTTCAGCCACGTCAACCACTGCTGTCCTCCATGCCCCCTATCAACAACCCGCCCCTCCGCCTCTCACCTTCAGCAGTTCCTGCTCGTCACCTGCCCACAGTCAGGTGTCTGTGAAGGAAATGTTTGAGCGCAAAAAGCCAATCTCGCAGAGTCACCCCCTTGCCCGGCGTCTGACAGCTGGCTTGTCGGAACTCTTAGCCCGCCAGCTTTTACCATACAAGCTGGTGGAGTCTGAGGCCTTCAAAAAATTTGTCGCTATTGGGACACCGCAGTGGAAGGTACCCGGCCGAAATTATTTTTCACAAAAGGCAATCCCCAACCTGTACTCTATTGTGGAAAAGGAAATCATGTCACGTCTGGCACACAGTGTTGGGGCAAGGGTCCATCTGACCACTGATAGCTGGTCTGCAAAGCACGGTCAGGGCAGGTATATAACGTACACTGCGCATTGGGTAAACCTGCTGGCGGCTGCCAAGCATGGAATGCGTGGCTCTGCTGCAGAGGAGTTGGTGACACCGCCACGACTTGCAGGCAGGCCTGCTGCCACCTCCTCTACTCCTCCTACTCCATCCTCTTTGCTAACCTCCTCGGCTGAGTCCTCTTCTGCTGTTGCGTCTTGCTCCACACCAACTGCACCCCCCCAGCTCCCCAGGGGCTATTCCACATGCCGGATACGACAGTGTCACGCTGTCTTGGGGTTGACTTGCCTGAAAGCAGAGAGTCACACCGGACCAGCACTACTGTCCGCCCTGAATGCACAGGTGGATCAGTGGCTGACCCCGCACCAACTGGAGATCGGCAAAGTGGTGTGTGACAACGGGAGCAATTTGTTGGCGGCATTGAATTTGGGCAAGTTGACACATGTGCCGTGCATGGCACATGTGTTGAATCTGATTGTGCAACGTTTTGTGCAGAAGTACCCAGGCTTACAGGACGTCCTCAAGCAGGCCAGGAAGGTGTGTGGCCATTTCAGGCGTTCCTACACGGCCATGGCGCACTTTGCAGATATTCAGCGGCGAAACAACATGCCAGTGAGGCGCTTGATTTGCGACAGCCCGACACGTTGGAATTCAACACTGCTAATGTTCGACCGCCTGCTCCAACAAGAAAAAGCGGTCAACGAGTATTTGTATGACCGGGGTGCTAGGACAGCCTCTGCGGAGCTGGGTATTTTTTTGCCACGCTACTGGACGCTCATGCGCAATGCCTGTAGGCTCATGCGTCCTTTTGCGGAGATGACAACCCTGGTGGTCAGTCGAACCCAAGGCAACATCATCGACCTCATCCCATATGCGTTTTTTCTGGAGCGTGCCCTGCGAAGAGTACTGGATCAGGCTGTAGATGAGCATGAAGAGGAAGAGTTGTGGTCCTCATCACCACCAGAAGCAGCCTTGTCGTTGTCAATTGCTGGACCTGTGGCAACGCAGAGAGAGGAGTCTGAAGAAGAGAAGTCAGAGGAGGAAGGTGGCTTTGAGGAGGTGGAATACCAGCCACAGCAGGCGTCCCAGGGGGCTTGTTCTCACCTTTCGGGGACCCTTGGTGTTGTATGTGGCTGGGTGGAGGAAGAGACCTTCAATGATGTCAGTGAGGACAAGGAACGGGACATGGCTAGCTTGGTATCCAACCTTGTGCAAATTGGGAGTTTGCGGTTGTGCAAATGGACTGACTGACTGTTAAACGGGGAGTTTGGTCTGTCAGAGTTTGGTCTGTCACTGTGAAGCGGGCGACGGGCGTAACCCTTACACTACTTGACCGATAAAACATCATACCTGATCGTATTCACACACTGGATGTTTTAGTGCTGGTTTACACTGCCGCTACCACTAAAGTAGCGTCGCTTCCAGTGCGACTTTGGCGCGACTTAGCGCGACTTTGGCGCGACCTCATCGCGAGGTGACTTTTTATTTGGCCAATCACAATATCATGTTTTGTGACCGTCACCTAATTTCCTTTTCCTGTTTTTTGTTTTACATATTTCCCCATGTGTGCAGTGTTGTCTGTGTCATAGCTCAACTGATAGGCATGTTTGCCTTGGCATATCATATTTCAGCTTGCCAGAAAGAAAAAAAGACAGCTGGAAAGACACTGCATTAGTTTTCTACTAAAAATCATAAGAAAAATGCTGTTTTTTTGGGTTGTGGACATACTACAGAGCTGAAACTTGACAGGTACACTTTTTAGACCCCCCAGACACTAAATACAAAAAATGACATGCCTGCCTAAAAAAATGCCCGATAAATGCCTGCAAGAGAAAAAGACAGCCGCAGAGAAGCCGTATTCCTGAAAATATAAGAAAAATGCTGTTTTTTAGGGGTTCTGGACATGCTACAGAGCTGAAACTTGACAGGTACACTTTTGTGACCCCCCAGACACTAAATACAAAAAATGACATGCCTGCCTAAAAAAATGCCCGATAAATGCCTGCAAGAGAAAAAGACAGCCGCAGAGAAGCCGTATTCCTGAAAATATAAGAAAAATGCTGTTTTTTAGGGGTTCTGGACATGCTACAGAGCTGAAACTTGACAGGTACACTTTTGTGACCCCCCAGACACTAAATACAAAAAATGACATGCCTGCCTAAAAAAATGCCCGATAAATGCCTGCAAGAGAAAAAGCCAGCCGCAGAGAAGCCGTATTCCTGAAAATATAAGAAAAATGCTGTTTTTTAGGGGTTCTGGACATGCTACAGAGCTGAAACTTGACAGGTACACTTTTGTGACCCCCCAGACACTAAATACAAAAAATGACATGCCTGCCTAAAAAAATGCCCGATAAATGCCTGCAAGAGAAAAAGACAGCCGCAGAGAAGCCGTATTCCTGAAAATATAAGAAAAATGCTGTTTTTTAGGGGTTCTGGACATGCTACAGAGCTGAAACTTGACAGGTACACTTTTGTGACCCCCCAGACACTAAATACAAAAAATGACATGCCTGCCTAAAAAAATGCCCGATAAATGCCTGCAAGAGAAAAAGCCAGCCGCAGAGAAGCCGTATTCCTGAAAATATAAGAAAAATGCTGTTTTTTAGGGGTTCTGGACATGCTACAGAGCTGAAACTTGACAGGTACACTTTTTAGACCCCCCAGACACTAAATACAAAAAATGACATGCCTGCCTAAAAAAATGCCCGATAAATGCCTGCAAGAGAAAAAGCCAGCCGCAGAGAAGCCGTATTCCTGAAAATATAAGAAAAATGCTGTTTTTTAGGGGTTCTGGACATGCTACAGAGCTGAAACTTGACAGGTACACTTTTTAGACCCCCCAGACACTAAATACAAAAAATGACATGCCTGCCTAAAAAAATGCCCGCTAAATGCCTGCAAGAGAAAAAGCCAGCCGCAGAGAAGCCATATTCCTGAAAATATAAGAAAAATGCTGTTTTTTAGGGGTTCTGGACATGCTACAGAGCTGAAACTTGACAGGTACACTTTTGTGACCCCCCCAGACACTAAATACAAAAAATGACATGCCTGCCTAAAAAAATGCCCGCTAAATGCCTGCAAGAGAAAAAGCCAGCCGCAGAGAAGCCATATTCCTGAAAATATAAGAAAAATGCTGTTTTTTAGGGGTTCTGGACATGCTACAGAGCTGAAAATTGACAGGTACACTTTTTAGACCCCCCAGACACTAAATACAAAAAATTACATGCCTGCCTAAAAAAATGCCCGCTAAATGCCTGCAAGAGAAAAAGCCAGCCGCAGAGAAGCCATATTCCTGAAAATATAAGAAAAATGCTGTTTTTTAGGGGTTCTGGACATGCTACAGAGCTGAAACTTCACAGGTACACTTTTTAGACCCCCCAGATGCTAAATCCAAAGAAATTTTTTATTTTTATTTTTTTTTAATTTTTCCAATAATTGGCTCTCTATCAAAAAATTATAATTTTTAAGAACTTTTTTTTGCGTGATCCCTCTCCGGCATGCCACAGTCCAGGTGTTAGTCCCCTTGAAACAACTTTTCCATCACTATTGTGGCCAGAAAGAGTCCCTGTGTGTTTTAAAATTCGCCTGCCTATTGAAGTCTATGGCGGTTCGCCCGGTTCGCCGATTCGCGAACATTTGCCGATGTTCGCATTCGCCGTTCGCGAACCGCGAATTTTAGGTTCGCGACATCACTATAGCCAGATCCCAAATCCTTCTGTGCTGAAAGAGGAGATCAGAACGGCTCGGAACACAAGGGAAGCCACGGAGACCCCTCAGTATGTCACAAAAAAAGATGAGGGAGATCGTAATCAGAGCTCTGGCACACCAAAGATACATATGTCACCCTGTCATTTTTATCAAAGTGATACAGATGAGATAGCTGAGCTGCCAATAATCCCAGGTCAGGAACTCACAATCCACCCAGCATTGTGGAGTTCTTTACGGCTTTCCAGGACAATTTGTTTCCTACTAGTACCCCAGATGAATGACTTCAGTAATTTGTCCATAATGTTAACATATTTCAGTGGTATATGCACCGGGAATGCCATAGAATGTATAATATCTTTGGCAGCAAGACCATTTTAACTAGGCTTATTTGACCCATACCCCCCCCCCCCCCCACCCCCAATGATAATTTAGCCCATATCTGTGTCTTGTTCTTAAGTAACAGTATGAGAGGCTATATATTCAGAGGGACACGTTCCAACAATGCTCTGTACACCCGGATACCCAAATATCTAAAGGAGCTGACTCTCGTCAGCGGTACAGAAGCTTGATCTATTGAGTGGGGAAAGTCGTCTATGGGAGGAATTTGAGATTTGTCCCAATTAATCTTTTTTTTTTAAATTATAATTTTTATTAAGAGAAAGGGAATACAATACAATAAAAGGAAACAACGCAATTATCAAACAGTGGGGGGAGTGGTGCCCTCGGAGAGAGCATAGAAACATGAAATAAACAACATCAAAGAGCAAAGTCCAATGAAACACAGAACTGCAATGTGGCATACGGTAAGAAATGGACAGGCAGTAAATACATAAATCTGAAAGGGAACAAAATTCAAGTGGACTCAGATGCATGTAGATCCCAATCATCCCATTCAGTGTTAAATTTTTTGAGTTCATCATGCACAAATGCCGTAAGGGACTCCATCTCCCGGATCCCCGAGACCAAACGCAGTAAGAGAGACTTATCCGGAGGCGTGTGTTGTAGCCAACAAAGTGGGATAGCCCTCTTAGCGGCCAAAAATGAGGAAGGAGATCAGTTTGTTTACAGGTCTGGAGACACCAGGAAATGGAAGACGCAGCAAATAATGCAAAGGATCAATCGGCAAATGTAAACCCGTAATAGACAAAAGCAAAGACATGACCATTGACCAAAAGGGTTGTATAATAGAACAATTCCAGAAAATGTGATAGAGGGTGCCCTTTTCCACCCTACAACGTCAGCACATAGCAAAGCAGGATGGGTTCATCTTGTGGAGACCAATGGGGGTCCTGTACCAGAACAAGAGGATCTTAAGTGCAGTCTCTCTCTGCGCCATGCACCTAGAAGACTTAAAAGCAGAAGTCCAAATTTTTTTTCACATAGGCAAAGTGATAGGTCAATCCAGTATCCCGGACCACTTGTGAATATAAGAGTGGTACTCTTCAGTCAGCAGTGTGGCATAGTGAAGAATATTATAAATTGAGGACTAGTGATGGACGAACATCGGCCAGGGTGGTTCGCGAACGCAAGCCGCAAATTTTCTCAAAAGTCCGCGAACCGCGAGTTCGCGGCGGTCCCCATTGACTTTAATGGAGGGCGAACTTTAAAAAACTTTAGGTCATATTTGCAGCCACAAAAGACGTACTAGCTGTACACAAATAGTCCCAACACATGGACAATGTCATAACAGAAGTATTGCAATTGAAAAAGTTGCCCAAAATTTTTTTTTTTTTTTTACAGCAAAAAATATATTTTTTTTTTTTCATAAGTCAGCCAGAACTGACAGCAGCCGGTAAATACATTGTCTAATACATATAGGGTCCATTCACACATCTGTAAAATGGGTCCGCATCCATTCCACAATTTGGCAGAACCTTTACAGACCCATTGTTTTTCATTTCCAGTCTGAAAAATTAGGCATTCACAGGATCAAGAAGTAAGTGTCGGCCATTCCAGGCCCCAAAAATTAGCCCACATGCGTTTACCTGACAGCTAAGAACGTAGTATTCTGTGGCTGAAGGTACATTATGCATTCACAGGATACAGAAGTAAGTGTCGGCCAGTATTGGCCCCAATAATTAGCCCACATGGGTTTACCTGACAGCTAAATACGTAGTATTCTGTGGCTGAAGGTACATTAGGCATTCACACAGTATACAGAAGTAAGTGTCGGCCTGTATAGGCTGCAAATATTAGCTCACATGGGTTGAACTGACAGCAAAGAACTTAGTTTTTGATGGCTAGAGGTACAGTAGGCGTTCACAGTATACAAAAGTAAGTGGCGGCTTGTATAGGCTGCAAAAATTAGCTCACATGGGTTGAACTGACAGCAAACTTCGTTTTTGATGGCTAGAGGTACGGTAGGCATTCACAGTACACAGAATGGTAAGTGTCGGCCTGTAGAGGCTCCACAAATTAGCTCACATCGGTTGAACTGTCAGCAAAGAACGTAGTATATGATGGCTAGAGGTACAGTAGGCATTCACAGTACACAGAACGGTAAGTGTCAGCCTGTATAGGCTCCAAAAATTAGCTCACATGGTTTGAACTGACAGCAAAGAACTTCGTTTTTGATGGCTAGAGGTACAGTAGGCATTCACAGTACACAGAACGGTAAGTGTCGGCCTGTAGAGGCTCCAAAAATTAGCTCACATCGGTTGAACTGTCAGCAACGAACGTAGTATATGATGTCTAGAGGTACAGTAGGCGTTCACAGTATACAGAAGTAAGTGGCGGCCTGTATAGGCTCCAAAAATTAGCTCACATGGGTTGAACTGACAGCAAAGAACTTATTTTTTGATGGCTAGAGGTACAGTAGGCGTTCACAGGATACAGAAGTAAGTGGCGGCCTGTATAGGTTCCAAAAATTAGCTCACATGGGTTGAACTGACAGCAAAGAACGTAGTATATGATGGCTAGAGGTACGGTAGGCATTCACAGTACACAGAACGGTAAGTGTCGGCCTGTATAGGCTCCAAAAATTAGCTCACATGGTTTGAACAGACAGCAAAGAACTTCATTTTTGGTGGCTGGAGGTACATTAGGCATTCACAGAAAAAATAATTGTCGGCCCTGAAAGGCCCCAAAAATTTGCAATTCAATGGACATGAAATGCCTTTTATGCCGCTGTATGTAGTGAAGCCAAGGACCAGGAATTGTTGTGGGTGGATAGCGGTCTGGCGGATATTTGTGGCCTGGCATGAGGAATTTCAATGAAACCTGATCTACTGGTCACATGTGTTGAATTCCTCAGAGATCCATGCTTATAAATGTGAGGTAGTCTACACTGTCATGAGCTAGGCCCGGGCGCTTATCAGTCACGATCCCCCCTGCTGCGCTGAACTTCCTTTCGGACAGGACACTGGACGGGGGGCAAGCCAACATTTCCATTGCAAATTGTGCAAGCTCTGGCCAGAGGTCAAGCCTGCCCACCCAGTAGTCCAGGGGTTCATCACTCCTCAGAGCGTCCACATCGGCCGTTAACCCGATGTAGTCTGACACCTGTCGGTCTAGACGTTCCCCCATGCTGGATCCGGAGTACAGCTGTCGATGGTTCGGCTGAAAGAAGGATCTCATATCTGAAGTGACCAAGACATCTTCCAACCGCCCCCTTCTTGCAGGCGCTGTTGGATTGCTACCCGCAACTGTCTCTCTGTGACTGGAAATTCCTCTGCCAGAGCACGGAAAAGCAGAATGCAGCATTTCCCGCAGCAAAGCCTGGAAGTGCTGCATTCTGACCGCCCTCTGTGATTGTGGTAACATTTCCGCCATTTTGTGTTTGTACCGGGGGTCTAAGTACGTTGCCACCCAGTACTGGTCCTTGGCCTTTATGCTTTTTATACGGGGGGTCCCCCTTAAAACACTGCAGCATGTAGGCCCCCATTCCCACTAAACTGGAAGCGGTATAGTGGCCTGCTTCCAGCTCATCATCCAGGATAATGTCGTCCTCGTTCTCCTCCACCCCATCCACGGATAACACCAGGGATCCCAGAAAGGTTTAAAGCATGCTCTTCTTGCTCCTCCTCACCCCCCCTCCCCCCAGCTCCATCCTCCTCCTATGACTCCTCTTCAGACTCCTGCTGTTGATTTGTCTCAGATGGAGTAGCACCCCCTGGGAATTCATCCAACATTGTGACTTCCTGATCTTCCTGATCTTCCTGCTCCTGCTCCTCGACGGCTTGATCAGTGACACAATGCAATGCACGCTCCAGAAAGAAGACGTAAGGTATGATGTCACTTATGGTGCCCTGGCCGTGACTGACCAGTTTGGTGATCTCATAAAATGGCCGCAGAAGTCTGCATGCATCCCGCATGAGCAACAACTGGCGAGGTGAAAAAAAACCAAGCTCCCCAGAACCTGTTCTGCCGCTGAGTTCGAACAGGTAGTCATTAACTGCACGCTTCTGCTGGAGCAGCCTATCGAGCATATGCAATGTTGAGTTCCATCGCGTTGGGCAGTCACAAATAAGACACCTGAGGGGAAGGTTGTGTCGCCGCTGAATCTCAGCAAGGCGAGCCATGGCTGTGTAAGATCTTCGGAAATGGCCTGAGATCTTCCTGGCCTGCCGCAAGACGTCCTGGACCCCAGGGTATTTGCCAACGAATCGCTGCACCACCAAGTTCAGGACGTGTGCCATGCATGGCACGTGTGTTATTTTGCCCTGTTTCAGCGCGCTCAGCAAATTGGCACTGTTGTCGCACACCACTTTACCAACTGACAAATTCAGCGGTCTCAGCCACTGATCTGCCTGTGAACGCAAAGCTGAAAGGAGTGCAGGACCAGTGTGGCTCTTGGCTTCCAGGCAGAGACACTGCACAGCATGGCAACGTCTCACCTGGCATGTGGAATAGGTTCTGGGGATCTTGGGCGGCGCAGCAGAAGAAATGGTAGCAGCGGAAGAGGAGGAGTCAGCCTAGGAGGAGAGGGAGGATGAAGGAGAAGGAGAAGAAGAGGCAGGCCTGCTTGCAATCCGAGGCGGTAAAACTAAATCTACACGGGTGCCACTGGTTACATGCTTAACAGTCGTCAGAAGGTTTACCCAGTGGGCAGTAAAAGTGATATACCTTCCCTGCCCGTGTTTGCTAGACCATGTGTCTGGTCAGATGTATCTTGGCACCAACACTGTGTGCCAGAGATATATTCACTTGCCGCTGAACATGGCCATACAGCTCTGGAATGCCCTTCTGCGAAAAATATTTCCTGCCTGGGACCTTCCATTGTGGTGTTCCAATGGCCACAAATTTACGAAAGGCCTCCGAGTCCACCAGTTGATATGGCAGTAGTTGGCGGGCTATCAGTTCCGACAAGCCAGCAGTAAAATGTTGGGCAAGAGGGTTATCCGGCGTCATCATTTTTTTCCGCTCCAACATTTGGACCACAGAGGCCTGCCTTTTTCCAGAACAACGTGACGCGGGCATCATGGAAGGTGGAGTGGAGGACAAATGTGAGGAGAGAGGAGATGGAGAAGAGGCTGGACGTGAGAGTCTGGAGTGTGGCTTTGTGGGTTCTGACGGTGTGGCTCCCACTGGGCTTAGTGATGGGAATTCAGGTGCCTTTTTAAGGAGGTCGTCCCTAGGTGAGTGTTGGGCTTACCGCGACATATGCATTGATTGCAAAGGCTGCAGATGGCAACAACGTTGTCAGCAACGGACACATTAAAAAAAGCCCACACTGCAGAGCCATGTGCCGGCGTCCTGGGAGCGCCAGATGTGACTGTACATGGTTGATGGCTCGCTCCTGATACATTTGCAATCTGCTTTCTACCTCTTGTGCAATGCAAGTTCTGCCTGCCTCTCGTCCCTATCTGCCGGTCAGTCTCTCCCTCTGAATTCCCCTCCTCTTCCTCTCTTGTGGACACCCATGTGACGTCCATAGACATGTCATCATTCACGTCACCTTCCCCACCACTAACAATCGAGATCTCAGAGTTGGCAGCAACAGCAGGGACCAACCTCCTTGGGCTGATCTGGGTACTGTAGTCAGACTGCTGAGTGGCGGCTGTTGCTACCTCCTCTTAGTGATCTGATGCCAACAATGGCTGAGCATCGCAAATGTCTTGTGATGGATCGGAAAATAATTCTAGAGACTCAAGCGGAGGGTATGTGGTGGTGGTGGTGTTTGTGGTGGTGTCTTTGGGGGTGCACACAGCAAAGAGTGAAGAGGGTGCAGATAGAGAGGATGAGGAGGGTGCAGAAGAGAAAGGCAGAGTGAGCCACTTAACCAATTCTGGTACGTCCTTTGACATAATCGAACGCGCTTTCTGAAACTTCACATTTTGGCTCCGGCCTACTGCTCCTGCCCTACCCCTACCACCCCTGCGTAAGTGTCTGCCTCTTCCTCTGCCTTTCATGTTTTTTAAATTACCCTGTGACAAAAGTCTCTAGAGAATCGCAGTATATCTGTAAAAAGGTATATAACACCCCGCTTCAATCTGTGGTATTGGGGGGGGGGGCACAGGTTATCACACCAGTTCTACAAATAATTGGACAGTAACTGTTGTCACTGTGTGTAGCACAGTTAAAACAGCAAAAGAGGCCAAATTTTTGCAGGACTAAAATACAATCTTAGAAATGTATACTGTTAAATAACACCCCACTTCAATATGTGATATTGGGGGGGGCACAGTTTTATCACACCAGTTCTACAAATAATTGGCCAGTAACTGTTGTCACTGTGTGTAGCAAAGTTAACACAGCAAAAGAGGCCACATTTTTGCAGGACTAAAATACACTATTAGAAAAGTATAATGTTAAATAACACCCCACTTCAATATGTGGTATTGGGGGGACACTGGTTTATCATACCAGTTGTTAAAAAATTGGCCAGTGAGTTTGGCACTGTGTGTATCAGAATTAACACAGCAAAAGAGGCAATATTGTTGCAGGACACAAATACACTTATGAAAGTATACTCAGATAACACCCCACTTCAATATGTGGTATTGGGGGGCCACTGGTTTATCACACCAGTTGTTCAAAAAATTGGCCAGTGAGTTTGGCACTGTGTGTATCAGAATTAACACAGCAAAAGAGGCAATATTGTTGCAGGACACAAATACACGTATGAAAGTATACTCAGATAACACCCCACTTCAATATGTGGTATTGGGGGCCACTGGTTTATCACACCAGTTGTTCAAAAAATTGGCCAGTGAGTTTGGCACTGTGTGTATCAGAATTAACACAGCAAAAGAGGCAATATTGTTGCAGGACACAAATACACTTATGAAAGTATACTCAGATAACACCCCACTTCAATATATTGTATTGGGGGGCCACTGGTTTATCACACCAGCTGTTCAAAAAATTGGCCAGTGAGTTTGGCACTGTGTGTAGCAGAGTTACCACTGAAAAAGAGGCAATATTGTTGCAGGACACAAATACACTTGTAAAAGTATACTCAGATAACACCCCACTTCAATATATGGTATTGGGGGGCCACTGGTTTATCACACCAGTTGTTCAAAAAATTTGCCAGTGAGTTTGGCAATGTGTGTATCAGAGTTAAAACAGAAAAAGAGGCAATATTGTTGCAGGACACAAATACACTTGTAAAAGTATTCTCAGATAACACCCCACTTCAATATGTGGTATTGGGGGGCCACTGGTTTATCACACCAGTTGTTCAAAAAATTGGCCAGTGAGTTTGGCACTGTGTGTATCAGAATTAACACAGCAAAAGAGGCAATATTGTTGCAGGACACAAATACACTTATGAAAGTATACTCCGATAACACCCCACTTCAATATGTGGTATTGGGGGGCCACTGGTTTATCACACCAGTTGTTGAAAAAATTTGCCAGTGAGTTTGGCACTGTGTGTAGCAGAGTTAATACAGAAAAAGAGGCAATATTGTTGCAGGACACAAATACACTTGTAAAAGTATACTCAGATAACACCTGCTTCAATCTGTGGTACTGGGGGGGGGGCACAGGTTTATTACACCAGTTCTACAAATAATTGGCCAGTAACTGTTGTCACTGTGCGTAGCAGAGTTAACACTGCAAAAGAGGCCAAATTTTTGCAGGACTGAAATACACTCTTAGAAAAGTATACTGTTAAATAACACCACACTTCAATATGTGGTATTGGAGGGCCAATGGTCTATCACACCAGTTGTTCAAAAAATTGGCCAGTGAGTTTGGCACTGTGTGTATCAGACAACACAGCAAAATAGGCAATATTGGTGCAGGACACAAATACACTTATGAAAGTATACTCAGATAACACCCCACTTCAATATGTGGTATTGGGGGGGCCACTGGTTTATCACACCAGTTGTTCAAAAAATTGGCCAGGGAGTTTGGCACTGTGTGTATCAGAGTTAATGCAGCAAAAGAGGCAATATTGTTGCAGGACATAAATACACTTAGGAAAGTATACTCAGATAACACCCCACTTCAATCTGTGGTATTGGGGGCCACAGGTTTATTACACCAGTTCTACAAATAATTGGCCAGTAACTGTTGTCACTGTGTGTAGCAGAGTTAACACAGCAAAAGAGGCCAAATTTTTGCAGGACTAAAATACACTCTTAGAAAAGTATACTGTTAAATAACACAAACTTCAATATGTGGTATTGGGGGGCCACTGGTCTATCACACTAGTTGTTCAATAAATTGGCCAGTGAGTTTGGCACTGTGTGTATCAGACTTAACACAGCAAAAGAGGCAATATTGTTGCAGGGCACAAATACACTTGTAAAAGTATGCTCAGACAACACCTCACTTCAATATGTGTTATTGGGGGGGCCACTGGTCTATCACACCAGTTATAATACATTAAAAGTGATTTGTCACTGTTTGTAGTATTGCTGCAGCAACGCCCAGTCACCTCACCAGTAACAATGCTGCACAGTGCACAATACAAATCCACTATAATATGCTTTCTACAAAGTATATTATACTGTGGATTACACCCCTATATAGTGCACTGCACACCAATACCAAAAAAATTACAGCCCTTTAAATTACTTTTGTGGACATTAACAGAGCAATTTGTGTCACTGCCGATCTCTAGCTGCCCCTAAAGCACAGACTGGATACCTGTCCATAAACTGCAAAGAGACTGTAGTAGACGTATACCGAAATACCAGCCCTTTAAATGACTTCTGTGGACATTAACAGAGCAATTTGTGTCACTGCAGTGCCGATCTCTAACTGTCCCTAAAGCACAGACTGGATACCTGTCCCTAAACTGAAAAAAGACTGTAGTAGACCTATACCAAAATACCAGCCCTGAAGAGGACTTTTGTGGATCTTAACAGAGCTATTTGTGTCTGGCAATCTCTCCCTCATGAACACAGCAGACCTTTCCCTACGCTGACAAAAAACAGAATGTGAAATGGCTGCCTGCTCTGGTCTATTTTTAAGGTAGGGGGCATGTCCATGTGCTGAAATGTTTCAATTGGCTCTCCCGTTCCACCTGATGGCTGTGCCATGGGTCAAAGTTCTCCCCAATGTAAACTAATATGGCCGCTGCGAACAACGCCATGTGTTCGCAAAATTGTCGGGTAGCAAGCAAGAAAAATTTGCCGTGAACTGACCGCCGGGCGAACCGCAAGGCCATCCCTACTTGAGATCAACTCACTCCACCCTGCCGATCCAAGTTCTCTCACAGCTACAAATTAGATCCATGGAAGCTCTTATTGCCAATCTTTCTCTGCAATCATGGACAATCACAAAGATTAGCAACATTGGCCAACTTTTCCGGGGATCCCATTTGAAATCCTTTCAAGACCTACATATAGAGTTTCCCAAACCTAACGGTTCCTTTTATCAATGATTGCAAAATCAGACACCTCCTCAACAAACTCTTCATTGGCCCGAGCCCATTGGTAACCAACCTACTACAATATTTTGACTTATCGCCCACAAATAAAAAGGCAGTATCCTTTATTTATCAATTCCTTCTTAGACCCTTGCAACACTCTAAGTGCCGGTTCACACTGGTGCGATGCGGGAACCCTGCGAATCCACTGCGGGTTCCCACTTCACACCTGACTCACAGGCAGTTCACACTGCCATATGCGAACTGCTGGGAGTGTCAATACAAAATGAATGACACCCCCAGAGATTAGTTCACATCTTGCAGTGCGAACTGTCAATTCGGACAGGAATCAGATCGCATAGGTGTGAACACCCCTGTGATCCAATTTTGGTGCAGACCAAAAAAGAGTCCTGCATGACTTTGGTCCAAATGCAATAGAAATTCATCCATACAATCTGTATGGCTGAATTTGCATCGCACAGACATCGCATGTGATTTGCAGAGCAGTGCGGTGCGAATCAAATGCGATGTCTGAACATCATTATAATAAGACACCTACCATGACCTATTGGGAGCATCCATTTCAATTTTACACAGCGGTAACACAGTGGCACTTTGCAATCTCTAGAACCCTCAAATTGATGAAATGTATTGCCCACTGGGAATCGTCCCAAAAATTTTTATACAAATGGTACTATATGCCATATAGACTTACACAAACTTATCTGAACCATTCCCCACATCGATGGCGACATTGTGGATCCATTGGCTTGTTGGTGGGATTGTCATCTACTTAGGGACTTTCGATCAGCAGTATTTATTTTGTTATCAAATGCAACCAACACTCCTTGTAAACCAGATACCAAGTTAGCACTCCTAGGATTAGGCATTCATGAATGGACTTCCAAATTACATACCGTAATTACCTATGTGTTATTTTCTGTTAGACTTTCTATCGCTGGAAAGTGGAAAGATAAGGATCCTCCCACGCTTCTCTCTGGTATTCAAACTCTGAACGACCATGCTCATCAAGAGTATATGTTGTTAAAAGCTCACTTTCTCCACTTGAAATTTCCAAAATATGTGGCAACCTTGGTACAAAACCTTAATTGCACTAATAAGGTTTAGTTGCCCCGACTCTTATTGCCCATTAATCAACTCCATTGTTTTAGCGTTATCCATCAATGCTAATCGAACCTGTAACCTCATATCACTACCCACCAAGTGCTTGTGATCAGGTACTAGACATGTGGTTTTAGTCCCTATTGAACTAACCTTCCGCATGCACTCAGTAAAATTGTAGTATCTACGGCTTATATTCGACCCATTGGAGCCCTTGGGCCTCCAAATTTCCCTGTTGTTCCATTACCCTTCTATCTGCTCTTTTTCTCTATTTCTCCCGCTTTCCTCTTTGCACCTTTCACACTTTTCCTACAAAACTTGTAACTCTGGTTGTGTCTCGTATGCTTCCATCATTAGAGATGGTGTTAGCATACAAGGTTTGTATTTAATCAGCAACAACCACTGTATGTCATTGCTGTGTGCCTATTACATTGTATGACCACTAGATGGCAGTGTTACATTTTTGAGTTTATGTTTTGTCTATGCCTCAAAAAGTAATAAAGAAGAGTTCCTGCTCCGAACAAAAGCAGCGTTCAGTGAAACAACAGACTGTCTGCCTGTACTTTGTTTAGCCCCAAAAGGTTATGTCTAACAGGTTATGGGCCCAGGACATGTTACAGAAGCCCAGGAAATAATACAGATTACCCCTGGATATAGCCAGATACAGTGAGCTAAAGCAAGTAAGTGCAGGAGACAGCAACAGAAAGACGAACAGCAAAAATGGCTGCTGCCATCCCCTCAGCGAAGTTCTCCATTGCAAATCTGACAAATCAGAACTACCAATCTTGGAAATTCAAGATGAAAATGCTGCTTATAAGAGAAGGTACGTGGAAATGTATAAATGAACCAAGACCTGGACAGCCAACAGAGGAGTGGTTAGACAGAGATCAGAAAGCACAGAGCACAATCTCCCTGTGCATAGATGATGATCAAATCATACATATATGTAACTGTCAGACTGCTAAAGACATGTGGGAAGAGTTACAGAAAGCACATGAAAGAGTTAATCTCAGCAATAAACTGTATTTAATCAGAAAGCTCTATCAGACTAAGCTACAGAAAGACCAGGACATGCAGGACTATATAAGACAAACCTTAGAGATGGTGGAGAGACTGAGAGGGATTGGAGAAGAGATAAAAGATTTCCATGTTGCAGCGCTGTTATTAAGTGGACTTCCTGAAAGTTATGAGACACTTGTCACAGCACTAGATGCACGTCCAGATGATGATCTGACACTGGAATATGTTAAAGGCAAGCTTGTGGATGAATACAAGCGCAAAACTGAAAGCATGAGTAATGTGAGTGTGTGTTCAGAGACAGCTTTAAAGACAAAATTCAAAAATAAACACAGTAACGTGCAGCTAGAAAAGCGGGAATGCTTTGTGTGCAAGAAACCAGGACACCTAAAAGCAGATTGTAGAATCCGGAAAGCTAGAATGCAAAAACAAGTTGCATTGCAACAAGCTAAGAATGTCATAGAAACAAAGGAGTATGCATTCGAATCCAAAAATGGTGTCACCTCTGTGCAAGCATGGTGTGTGGACTAAGGTGCTACAAGTCACATGACAAATGACCAAAGTTTCTTCACTCAGCTTGATGAAAGCAAAACAGAAGGGATAACTACAGCTAATGGACAATTTATGAAATCAGTGGGAATAGGAGATGGCTTTCTATACTGTACTATCTCTCCAGATATCACTAAAAAGATCCATATGAGGAATGTTCTGTATGTGCCAGATCTTGAAAGCAACCTTTTGCCAGTAAAGAAACTCGCTAACCAAGGCGATGTAGTCACATTTCAGGGTGACAGTTGTATCATAACAAAAGGGGATTGCTTGCTTGCAAAGGCTAAAATCATAGATGAACTGTATCAGCTGAACTGCAGTGAAATGCTTAAAATAGCCAAAGAGGATAAACATTCAAACTGCATCCACACTTGGCACAGACGATTGGGGCACAGAAATTCTGATACAATAAAGAAAATAGTTGAGAATAACTATGCAAGTGGTATTAAGATTAATCCATGTGATCACATAATGATTTGTACCAGCTGTATTAAAGGAAAAATGGCAAGGACACCTTTTCCCAAGCAGACCAACAGCAAATCCCAAAAACCTCTGGACTTAATACATTCAGATCTTTGTGGTACAATGAAAACTATGACTCCAGGAAAGAAAAAGTACTTCCTGACATTCATTGATGATTACTCCAGATATACCACAGTATTTCTACTTCACAATAAAGATGAAGTACCAGAGAAATTAGAAGAGTATCTCGCTCAAGTAAACAATATTTTTGGCGGAATGCCCAGAGTACTACGAACAGATAATGGCTCTGAATATACAAGTGGTAAAACACAAGCCATTCTCAGGAAGCATAGAATTATGTTCCAGACAACAGTTCCATATAACCCAGAGCAAAATGGAGTTGCAGAGAGAATGAACCGCACACTGTGTGAAAGTGGGAGGAGCATGCTATTTGATGCTGATATGCCAACTACATACTGGGGAGAAGCTATCACAACTGCATGTTATCTTCAAAATCGTTTGCCGGGAAAAGCAACAATAAAAACTCCATATGAACTGTGGAACAAAAGGAAACCAGATTTAAGACACATCAGAATTTTTGGAAGTAAAGCCTATGTACACATTCCAAAAGAAAAACGTACAAAATGGGATGCATGTGCAAAAGAAGGTGTGCTTGTGGGGTACAGTGAATCTCAAAAAGGATACAGGATTTTACATCAAGACACGAACAAAGTAACAGTCAGCAGAAGTGTGATTATTGATGAAAGTTCTGTGTGCTCAAAGTTTGAACAACAGACTCAAACTTTTCAAACTGAGAAAGAATCAACATCAGTCACTCAAGAAAATAAGGAAAGTGATACAGAAATAGAAATAACTGCAGAAGAATCAAAACCTGAAACTGAACCAGAAATACCTTCAGTCTGAAAATCAACCAGAATCAATAAAGGTGTTCCAGCTGAACGTTTATCTTACATAGCTCGCAGAGCTGTTCAAACTGAACCAGGTTCATGGAAAGAGATGCAGAAACTGCCAATGCATGAGAAACAAGTATGGTATAAAGCCGCTGATGAAGAAATGACATCACTCAAAGATCTCCAGACATGGACACTTTCAGAGCTACCTCAAGGTAAACATGCCATAGGATGTAAATGGGTTTTTAAAACCAAATGTAACTCTGAAGGGAAAGTCTGTCGGTACAAGGCAAGGCTGGTTGCTAAAGGTTACTCACAGAAGTTCGGTGAGGACTATGATGCTACTTTTGCTCCAGTTGCTAAACAAAGTACTTTCAGAACACTAATGACAGTGGCTGCCATGCGTACAATGATTGTGAAACATCACAATATTAAGACAGCTTTTCTTAATGGTGATATTGAAGAAGAAATTTACATGTCACAGCAAGAAGGATATTTGAAAAAGGGACAAGAGCATTTTGTCTGCAAGTTGAATAAATCTCTTTATGGCCTTAAACAATCAGCTCGAGCATGGAACCTGAAGATTAATCAAGTTCTACTAAATGAAGGATTTACAAGAAGCAAAGCTGATCCGTGCCTATATGCTAAACAAGTAGACACTGAGTGGACGTATCTGCTAATTTATGTAGATGACCTGATCATTGCTCACAAAAACGACAATGAAATTGCAAAGTTAACAGGAGTACTCAACAAGCACTTTGAAACTAAAGACCTAGGTGAAGTGACATATTATCTTGGAATTGACATCCAGCGTGAGAAAGATGGAAGTTTCCTGTTGAATCAGAGTGCAAAAATTGAATCTATTCTTCAGCAATTCAACATGACAGAGGCGAAAGGAGCAAGCACACCTATGGATACAGTCTATCCAAAGTTAGAAGGAGAAGATGATCCAATGAACAATACAGACAAGCAGTGGGGGCACTTCTCTACATTGCAACCACTACACGTCCAGACATTGCAGCCAGCATGTCTCTTCTTTGCAGGCGAGTTGATAAACCACGTCAAAGAGACTGGAATGCGATCAAAAGAGTTATGAGATATCTGAAACAGACAAAAGACTTAAATTTGAAACTATCAGCAAGTGGTGGTTTAAACCTCGTGGGATATGTGGACTCCGATTGGGCAGGTGATCACAGCACACGCAAATCCACAAGTGGTTACTTATTAAAATTGGAAGACAGTCCTATACCTTGGTCCAGCAAGAAACAGATGTCAGTGGCATTGTCCTCTACAGAAGCTGAATACATATCTGCAGCTTATGCCAGTCAAGAAGTTGTGTGGTTACAGCAATTACTCAAGGATCTTGGAGAAGCAACATCAGAACCTACCGTCTTATTTGAGGACAATCAGGCTTGCATTAAGCTTGCAACAAGTGAGAAAATTAATGGAAGAACCAAGCACATCGATGTCAGACATCATTACATTCATGACTTAGTTGATCAGAAAGTGATTGTACTTGTGTATTGTGAGTCGGAAAAAATGATTGCTGATGCTTTGACAAAGCCACTAGCTAGAACCAGATTTGTGGATCTTAGATCAGAAATGGGATTGACATAGATAGTAGTTGTTGAGTGGGGGTGTTAGCATACAAGGTTTGTATTTAATCAGCAACAACCACTGTATGTCATTGCTGTGTGCCTATTACATTGTATGACCACTAGATGGCAGTGTTACATTTGTGAGTTCATGTTTTGTCTATGCCTCACAAAGTAATAAAGAAGAGTTCCTGCTCCGAACAAAAGAAGCGTTCAGTGAAACAACAGACTGTCTGCCTGTACTTTGTTTAGCCCCAAAAGGTTATGTCTAACAGATGGCATACAAACTTTTATCCTTAATTTGTGTAATTAGGCATTTCTCTCCTGGCAAGCATACGGTTGGCTTCTTTTGATGCATTGTTTGTTTAGCTATGGAAATTTTCAATAAAGAACTGCTGTAAAATGTAGTTGAAGGATTTGGATATATTTTTTTCATTCAGGTTGCAGGCTGAACAAACAAAATATATATGTGTATGGCCAAATTTAGTTAGGATAGAGCTAAAACATGCCAGGAACTCCAGAGGTCAAGCAGGCTAGAACTGCTACAACTATAGCTTTTACACCATTGTAATTTACCTTTATCTGACAAGTTGTAACTAGATAATCACAATAAAAATGATTCATCTCAGATAACAGATTTTCTCTCACATCTTGTGACAACGTGAGATAAAATAAAGGAAAAACTTGCTAATTGAATGCAGATGAAATAAAAACCTGATTTAAATATTTACAACTATATCCAAAACTATAAAAATACTTTAAAGGACAATTGAACCTTTGTGGAGTTGAAGAGGAACACACCTAAGCTTTTGACTAGAAAGTTAATGAACAGCAGCACACTGATGAGCACTGTGGTCCTCTGTCTATAAGTATGACTTCTGTAAGCCATAGAACCCCTATTGGCTAAGTTTTCTTTACCTTCGTCTCCTACTCCAGTGATGGCGAACCTTGGCACCCCAGATGTTTTGGAAGTACATTTCCCATGATGCTCATGCACTCTGCAGAGTAATTGAGCATCATGGGAAATGTAGTTCCAAAAAATCTGGGGTGCCAAGGTTCCCCATCACTGTCCTAGTCTGTGGGCTGCTAAATATGGGATTACAAGAAGCTAACTCTGACTTAGTTACTTAGATGTAGCACCCTCCTAAGTAGGCGTTTGAGAGAGAATATAGTTTTGAATATTTTCTGCTTACCAGAGAGATTGCCAGGTAAATCAATATTCTCTCTGCCTACCAGAGAGCAGGATCTGCTAGTGAGGAAGGTCTGCTCATGGTACTCAGGTGCAGCTCAGTTTGTGTGAAGTGTTTCACACTGGTCTAATAGAGAGGCACGTTGGACATTGGGAGGAAACCTGACAAATGAGTGCACAGGCATTTAGTACAGCCCTGGTGATTGGCAGATTAAAGTGCCTTGGTGTATGCTGGGATACTGTATAAATGCCAAGGGCACATGTGCTCGGGGTCTTTCAGCTGGAGAGCGGGGTCCCGGAGGGAGGGGTTGGCTGCCCTTCCTCTGTAGAAGTTTCCATGCGGCCCCAGATGGTTGACCTGATGGCTTGAGAGTCAGAGAGGAGCTGAACCTGGAGGTCCTGCAGAGCTGACTGGAAGGGAGACACTGGAAAGGATCTGATTCTGCATATAGTGAGTACTGATCTGTGTCATGAGGCCTGTCCTGAAAGGGCAATCCCTTCAGCTAGAAGAGTCAGTGGACAGGTGTCAGTTAAGGGGATGCTAGAGGAGGTCCTGAATATAATGTAGTCCCATAAATTCTCTTGCTGGGGAGAGCAAGAAGACTTAACCCTTCCATACAAGTGGCAGTATGATTAAAGCAACGTGATTGCTTCCACAAATAACCTGGTGAGGACAAGTCAGAGTTGTCCTTATCAACTGTAGATTGTTCCAGTTGAAGTATCCCACTATTCCCTTCTCCCTTCTAAGTTCCACAATAAATATAAAACCAAAACTCCTGGACTGTTTACTGAGTAACGAGCCACTGGGAGTAAGGATGGATGTGTGAACTGTCCCTAAGTGACTGTCTGCAGGTAATCAGATGAGGCCCAAGAAGTCATCATACAGCAAGCTCTATGGGTACAGTGCTACATATATATTGGCTCTTTGTCACAAAAATATGACTCCTGTAAGCCATAGAACCCGTATTGGATAAGTATGCTGTACCTCTTTCTCCTAGTCCAGTGATGGCAAACCTTGGCACCCTAGATGTTTTATAACTACATTTGCCATGATGCTCATGCACTCTGGGGTGCCAAGGTTCACCATCACTGTACTAGTCTGTGGGCTGCTAAATATAGGATTACAGGATGCTAAATCCAATGTAGTTACTTATGTATTGGTTCTTTGTTAAAGTATATGTAATTTTTATATTACACATAACTGGGTTGTGGTTTTCTACCTGCCTGAGATTCAGCTTTAAATAAGGTTGTGATTCCTAACTGGCACAACTGATAGCAAAGAAAAACTGTTCTGTAATATGTAGTTCTAATCAAATAGAGCTCCTTTTTCTTTCTTCAGTCTTTGAAGTCTTCTAAATCTTACCTTCTCATACCAGTATAAAAGAGGTGTATTGTTGAAAATATCTTCCATTATCAGTGGAAAGATGTGAATATTGTCGAGAGATAAAAGGCTTGGGTAATGACTGAGAACTTTCTCCTGATCTTCTGCATTTGAATAGTTTAATCCCTTCATGAAAACCACCACTGATCTGTCAGAGTAGATTTGAGCTGCTGACTCAATTGCACATAAAACCAAGGATGGGAGTTGTAGCCTTTCACTGGTTTCCAGAAATATGATGTTATTTCCACCACTCAGGATATCTTCTGCTGTGACTTTTGAATGCTTAGTTGTCCCCACAGTCGTGGCGTCGTCCGACTGGCCTAGAGATACAGTTGTATTTGCAGCATTATGTCCCATGTTTTCTATGAAGATGTAGGAAAAGTAAGGAATGTTGCTGTCCTTGTATGTAACCTTATACAGAAATCCAGCTGCTGTTATAAATAGCATTACAAAAAAAATCCTTAAGGTTTTTGTCATTGTTACTGTATGTAAACATAAATCTGCAAGAGAAAAAATGTAAATGAAAACATAAAAAACAATAAATAAATAAACAATGTTGCTATTTTTTTTTTACATCAATATTAGAACTTTAGGGGTACCAATATTATTGCCAATATTAAGTTTAAAAAAAACTAATGAATGCATAAATGAATAATACATTTTAATCATTAAATTAATTTAATTAGATTAAAGTGTAATAGTTATCTTATGTGACATAATCCTCAAGTTATCTTATGTGACATAATTCTTGAAGATGGCACCATTCTTGTTTTGCACAAAGAAAAAGGTAAAGTGTAATCCTTACAAAGTGTATGCAAATATACAAATAAAAAAAGTTTGATTAAAAACTGTTTTGTCAGCTTTTATTAAAAACATTACCATAGTATTTAGTAAGAAAATGTGCCAAATAAAAGCCTTACATATTAAAAACAATGCAAAAATAACTGGTCCTTGGTGTGATGATAATGCAGACTGGGCATCCCAAAAAAGCTGTGTTAGAGCACCTGCCAACCATGTTTTTTAGAAGTCCCAAGTGGCCATGATATTTTATAACAATAGGAGATACATAGCAGCTGTGACCCACCCTCTTAGAACTAGCTATAATCCCAAGAGTGCATCTCCTTAGTCATTTAACTTGAGTAAACAATTTGGTAAGGGTCTGAGCACTTTAATGGAACTTAGGGACTACTTAGCAGATACATTCTGAGTGCGGCCTTTGATACCATTTCTCATAATATCCTTCTTGACACATTAGTCTCCATTGGATTCACTGACACACCCCTGAACTGGTTGTAATCTTATCTTGCAAGCGGCTGTGAACCAGGTTACCTCCAGCTCCCAACACCGTGAATTGACGACCTTCTATGGGAATTTTACACTAATAAGCCTAAGCCTAAGTCTTCACTTAGAGACGTTTTTTAATTATTTTTTTTTTTTAAGTCTTATCTCTCTGGCTGTGCTTAGTTCCTCAAACTGAAATTCTTCAAATCTCAACCATCTCTACTCTCTACTGGCATGCCCCAGGGTTGTGTCCTGGGGCCCCTTCTGTTCATAATCTATCCTCATATTCTTCCTCATATTTCATATATTTAACATCCACTTTCATTGGTATGTGGATGACACCCAGCTCTACCTGTCCATTAAACCTACTATCACTCATCCACCCAAATCCCTTATTGACTGTTTACAGAAATTAAATCATGGCTCTCTTCCAACTTTCATAAATTAAACAGTGATAAAACCGAGGTTCTCTTCATTGGCATGCAATCCACCCTGACAAAGCCTAACAGTTAATATTGATAACTTCACAGTCTTTCCTTCCCCTCAGGTAAAGAGTCTGGGTGTCATCCTTGATAGTACATTATCTTTCCAAGCCCATATCAGTAATGTTACTCAGTCAGAACTTCCACCTATGCAAGATTAATCGCCTCTGTCCATTCCTCACACATAATGGCACTGCCGTTCTAGTTCACAATATGGTCACTTCCTGCATAGATCATGACAACTCCCTTTTTTGGTCTCCCTCTCAAGTCCCTCCATAAACTGCAACTGGTTCAGAATTCTGGTACCTGCATCATCACTAGAACCCCCTCCTTTAATCACATCACTCTTGTCCTTCAGCACCTCCACAGGCTTCCGGTTAAATATCCTATTTATTTCAAGATTCTGTTACTTACCTTTAAGATCATTCATAACCTTGTTCCTCTGTACCTTTCTGAACTCCTGCAAATCAACAGACCCTCCAGTACTCTCAGACCTTCTTCTTCTATCCTTCTCAATATTCCATCCGCCTGTCTGACCACTATGGGACTGAGAGTATTTAACCACTCTGCCCTCGAATTAGGAACACCCTGCCTCCTAACATCCGCAATATCTACTTCCCGCCCATCTTTAAATCAATTCTCAAAACTCATCTCGTTAAATTAGCGCACTCTGTCTGACTTTATTGATTTGTTTTTGTAATTTAATGGTTATGTAATGTATATTTATTTTATTTATTTATTTTTTGTTGCTCTGTTGCTATCTTTGTAAGGTGACCTTTGGTGTTCTGAAAGGCGCCTATATTTAAAATGTATTATTAATATAACTAATAAGCAGGCATTTGCCAGAGCTGTAAATACCTATTTGAGGTCTTTACAATAGGTCTGGCATGGAACACTGAACTCTGTCAGGGTTTGCCTATAATCTCAATGTCTGATAACAATAAAACACCTAGAAGATTATAATTTAATCTAATTTAATCTAAGTGATATTGAAAAAGCAAGCAGATGTCCTCTCAGATAACCCCCCCCCCCCCCCCTTCATAAGTAGTTTAGTTTGAGCAATTAGTGAATATACCTCTAGTGAACCTTGTTCAGTGTTTCAACTTCAGTGTATTATATAACTCCTGAGATAATACCAGTACCACTAGGACTTTAGGCCTAAACATCACTATATTAGAAGGTAGTGGAGGCAAACTGGACACATTACCACTGCTAGGTGAAATAGCCATCCAATACCCATCATATTTGGATTAATTTGAAAGGTCATTTCATGCTGAACAATTATATACAAGACACCAGACTGTAACATGTAGGGATTTAAAGATATTAGTATCTTTAAAGAACGCTTTATCTGTGGGAGGGCAACTGTATGACCATAAACCCATACCTCTCAACCGTCCCGGCTTCTGCGGGAAAGTCCCTCAAACATAGCATTTTCCCGGTGTCCAGCAGAAGTGGGCTTTGTCCTGCGCTCCAATGTCACATTGGTGGCAGCTTCAAGTACAGTGCAATGACTGTATACTGGACCTACACTTGTGCTGTGGAACAGAAGTCGGATCACTCCCTCTTTGACTGTAACTGCCCCAGGTAAACAAAAGTTCACTGCCTGGGAAGCTTCCAATCAGGGCTAGTCTGCTGCAGCCAATCAGTTCTTCTTACCAGGCTTGGTGTCCTTGGATGGGTACTTTGAGAAGTTGCAGCTTGACAGGTTGGCAGGTTGGCCTTCGATGTCAGGAATGGGAGCAGACTGGCACTGTGGGTGATTTACAGCTTTCTGAATGTGAGAATCGCCAGTGCTGAGCTGAGTGGAGAAAGCACCCTGCCGGCATGAGCTTTAACCCTTGCTGGGCTAGGAAATGTTCAGTGAAGGGGATTGGGCATTGTGAAGGGGAATGGGGGGGACATTGAGTGCAGAAGTGGCATAATGTGGAGGGGAATGGGGGCCAATGTGTATGGGGGTAATGTATGAAGGAGGGGGAAGTGTGTAAAGGGAGGAAGTAATGTGTGTGAGGAGGGAAGCGGTATACAACAAATATGGAGGGGGGTAATGTGTGCAAAATAGGACGGTGTGTACAGAAAGGGGAGAAATGTGTGCAAGAAGGGGCTATGTGTATAAGGAGGGGGTAATGTGTGAAAGAGGGGGCTGTGTGTACAGGAAGGGGAGTAATGTGTGCAAGAGGGGGCTATGTGTACAGGGAGGGGGGTAATGTGTGCAAGAGGGGGCTGTGTGTAGGGGAAGGGGGTAATGTGCAGAGAAGGGAGCAGTGTGTACAGTGAGGGGCATACCGCCCAACTGTCCAGGATTTAGCAGTTCTGTTCCAATATTTTAACTAAATATCAGTGTCCTGCGAATTGCAGAGCCCATTGCCAGAACAGTGGCACCATAGCACAGGCACCTTCCCTGCCCTGACAAATTAAATGAAATTCTTCTTTAGGGTAGGCTCAGACAAAGTGTTATCTCTCTGTCTAATTTCAGTGTACACAAAATCATCTGTAAAGGGAGCAATTTTTTTATGATTGTGCTGGGGTTGGTATGTGTCTGTGAGACTCCTACTTGTGGTACAACAACCAATGCATAGTTAATAGGTACAAGAAAGCCAGGGTGTTTTTTCAGCCTTGCCTCTTAAACCCCTCCCACCATTAACAGTTTGGCCATACTAATTTTTTTTTCAATGCACTGCGATCCACCACAGGTCACTTCCCATCCGAAGTGTCCCTCATTCTCAAGTTCTAAAGTTGGGAGTTATGATAAACCTGCAACGTCCAATCAGCCATTCCTCAGGACCTCTTGATTAGTCAGATTATTTCTGTCCTCGTGGACAAGAAAAGAGGAGCTGCATCAGCAGTCTGGAGTTCAAATAAAGAACCTCAGATCTATGAGAGCCACTGATTCATCGACTGGACTATGCTGAATTATTTTTTCCCTTGTAATATTCTTTTTATGTACATATTTTGTTTTCACCATTTTACCTTTTTTATTATAAAAAAAAATATTTTGAAAAGTGTTAATATTATACTATTATTATTATTATTATAGTGTAAATTTCTAGATATGCCTGTCTGTGCTGACAGTGTGTAACAGATATTTATTTTTAAGGCCCGCACACATTTGACGAAAATCTGACGAAATATCCTCCGATTTTTCTCTCTCTTACTCAGCGTTCGTAACCGTTTTTAGTTGACAGTGCATAAATGGTCACAACATTTCTCGTCCAATTTTTTTTTTTATGACGTTTGTTCATAGAGTGTGGTGTAAGTACGTATACGTGTGACCCCCGAGGCTACGCCTTTGAGTTCCTTCTTGCGGATGTGATGTGGCCTTTTTTTCTCGGATCGTTTGTGGAACTGCGCTTCAGATTATTCTAAAATTTCGAGAGTTTATCACCATTTTCGATTATACAACAATCTTGGAAGATGGAGATCGAAACATCCGAGACCCTTGCAATACTTGGTCTTAAAATTCTGGCTATCCAAAGGCAGCAGAAAAAGAAGATGAAGAGGAGAGCATGGTGCAAGAGGTGGCTGCTGAACCGAGACCAGTTCTTTCATATGTCATTACTGAGTGAATTGAAAGAGAACAATCCTGATGACTTCAGGAACTATTTACGGATGACTCATGAGTGTTTCCATGTACTCCTGAGTGCAGTGCGGCAAAACATCCAAAAGCAGAACACCATTCTGCGGAAGGCTATCACTGCAGAACATCGATTAATCGTCACTTTGCGATACCTGGCCACAGGCAGAAGCCTACAGGATCCTACATTCACTACAGGCATCTCTCTGCAGGCTCTTGGAGTTATAATACCTGAAACCTGTAGTGCCATCATCCAAGTCCTCCAGGAAGAATACATAAAGGTACATATACATGTATTTTAAACTCAATTGATAATTGTTGAATATACCTGTTCAATTTGCAAAACCTAAAAACATATATATTGATCTTAAAAATGTTTTTTTTTTTTCTTCTTGTATGTTATCAGTTCCCTACAACTGCAGAGAAGTGAAAGCAAATATAAGTCAGATTTAACCAGCAGTGAAACTTTCCAAATTGCGGAGGAGCTGTGGACGGTAAACACGTTAGAATTAGCCCTCCCCCAAAATCTGGTTCCTATTATTATAACTACAAGGGCTTTTTTAGTATCATTTTGATGGCTGTTGTAAATGGCTACTACGAATACATATATCTGGATATCAGGAAGAACGGTCGTAATTCAGATGCCGGGGTAATCGATCAAACCGAATTTTATAAAAGGTTGACGGAACTCTAAGTTTGCCTGCCCATGAGGATAACATTGAAAACATGAACTTTGCATTCGTAGCAGATGACCTCTTTGCACTCCGAAAATGTTTTAAAACCATTCCCTATGTGCAATCTCACATGTGAACAGCGAATATACAATTATCGACTGTCTCGGGCTAGGCGTGTAGTGGAGAACACCTTTGGGATTATGGCAAATCGGTTTAGAATTTTCCTGACTACCATCAACCTGGCCATATATAAAGTCAACAATCTTATTCTTTGTTGCTGTATTTTGCATAATTTTCTTCGGAGACATGCAGATAAATACATTTCTGCGCATCAATTTGATGAGGATCCAGCTAGGGCAGGGAACACATCTGGTGCACAGGAGCATGAAGTTCTGGATGTCATGACACCCATTGGCATGGGCCGTCCTGGACTAGCCACTCAGAGCGCTAGACAAAACAGGCTAAACTACTTGCATTATTTCAATGGAGTTGGAGCAGTAGAGTGACAAAATGACATGTAAACGTCAGGTTGTGCATATTCTTTAAACTGCTAATGTTTCCTTATTTCAAATACCCACCTTAAATGCATGGTGTTGTTTTTCATGGTATATGCCTGTTGTATCACATAGTTTATTAAATTTTTACTGTTCATATCATATATTTCTTCTTGTTCAGAGTGTTATAAATAATTAATAAATATATATATATATATATATATATATATATATATATATATATATATACACACGTCATGATTCTCTTGTCTTCTATATTTGCGTCTACACATACCAATTGATTGATCAGTTAACATAAGCCTATTGACTATTATAAAGCATATTTGGAGAATCCCCTAGGGGTGGGACTTTAAAGGCCACTCAAAAATTGTACAATTGAAAAGATATTATAATATGTATGTATAAATTTTATTACACAAAAAATATATAAGAAATTGACATACAAAAATATGCAACAGTAAACGGTAAAATTGGCAAAACAGTGTTTGTAAAAAGATGTGCATATCACTCAACCAACTATTCCGTGCAAGATCCGACGTTTCAAGGTAAAAACCTCTTCTTCAGGGATTTTAGTGGAAATAGTTTTTCTGTAAGTATTAGAGAGATATATCATAGCAGACAATTGTCGATGTAACAAAATACATTAACAAATTATGGTTATAAATAGATTTAGAGTATAAACATATACTTGCTGTGGCAAGAACATTTAAATGCAAATATATATACACTTACATGGTTGAAAAAAGTATGGACACCAGAATTGTTTTGCCATAGGATAAAAACATGGAATATTAACGACACCCACAAAGGCTATTGTCAGCTTTGTCTGTAGGGAGAAGGTTTGGTGCTTGGAGCAAGCCAAAAAAATGTGTCAAATGAGCATGCGATAGTAAGAAATGTGCAGGCTGGGGGACAATGTCTCAACTGGAGTCCAAGATAGCCCGACCAGAAAGGCGGAGGTCAATCAACAGAATGCTGTGAGGGGTAAATAAATGGGTCTAATGAATGAAAATATCTTGAGAAAGCAGGTTGTTCTATACATATAATATGCAAGCATTACATTAATGCAGCAGAGCAAAGTGACTCAAAATCAATAAGGTCCCAAACAAATCAGAAAGTGTCCTGCAAAGGTTTTCTCATAGATGAGAAGGCTATATATGTATAAAGATGATTTGTTTCAAAGAGACATGTCCTGGTATATGTGCATACATAGATGTATGAGTATATGCACGCCTAGGAACTAGCATGATTATTAACTGCTATAGAGCTAGAGCCAAATGAGAGGGATATTAATTCCTCTGTTATGCAGATATACATAAGTATGTAGTAAACATAAAATAAATATTATACCAAGGGCATGGACAGAGTATGCATATATGTAGTTAAAAGGTTTTTTAGAGTCGAGAAAAAGCCTTCAAAGTTGACCCCAATGATAGTATAATACTAACCTTGTGACAGAGAGCCCCACGGCGACCTTACTCCCAGCAATGGATGTACAAAGTACTCCATGTCGGGAGTGGTGCCTATGTAGGGGCGCTGTCAGGTGAAAGCAATCACATTGATTGCCTCTCAGCCCTCTGACAGCTGTGGGCTCCCCGAGCGGCGCTCGCCAGACCCGCCCACAGACCCACCCCCACGCGCACAGGAAATGCATCATCGGAGGGGGCGGAGGCGTAGCCGGCGGGCGTCTCCCACCAGCACGGGATATGACGCCGCTGCTGCGTGGAGACGCATACAGCGGCGTGTCCCGGAAGTGGGGAAGACATCCGGAGATGTCAGCAGAGAAGGTCCCCACTGCCGGAAAATCACCGGACCCTGTAATAGGGTCCCGGACCCCGTGCTGGGTTGGACAAAAGGCTCCCAGGATGCACAGATCCTCGCATGCATGGAAAAAGAAAAAGGAGAAATCAAATCCAAATACATATATATTGTGTATCCAAATGAAAGAATTTAAGAAACAGTATATAAACAGATTAGCCATTTGGAGATCAAAGAAATATTATGTTAGCAATACCATCAGTTCTTTAATTACTGTGATATTGTATATTTTAATGAGATATCAAAGACACTCGCTTTCAGATGAAAAAATATGTATGGAGGGCAAATAGTCCAGCAACCACTAAAAATGTATATTATAAATATTCCCAGATGACAAAGAACATGTAGTTACAAAGCTAACAAATAAGAAACTGCGGGTGGTGTCAATTCCATATTTTTTTACAAATTGATTCAAAAAGACATTAATTGCATAGACATCAAAGTCAAGGGGGAGATGTGTGGATAGTCAGATAGATGTGGGGTATATCTAGATCGCTAGCTAAATATGTCACATTGCACATGGGGTACCTGGAGAGGAGGAGGGTGATCTCATCTCTCAATGCCTCCAGAGGCAAAGCCCTCCAAAAAAGGCCTGAACGATACCATATCGTTAAGGCCTGGGGGTTCCGTTGCCTTGAGAGAATGGATCCATCTCAGCTCCATTTGGAGGAGGCGCTTGTTCCAATCGCCTCCCCTGGGGCTGGGATGGATCCGGTCAAGGGCCAAAAATCTGATTTTGGGGAATCTTCCACCATGTGCAATAGACACATGGCGACCCAGGGGTAAATCGGGATCGCACTTACGCATACTGCTGATATGCCTGTACATGCGTTTCCAAAGTTCTAACTTGGTCTTGCCAACATAAAAGCATTTACATTCACAGATTAGGAGGTAAACGATTACGATGGTCCTACAGTTTACAAAATGTTTGGCCTTGAATTTTTGACCATTAGGAAGGATAGGGTTCTGTATAGTATGCATATAACTGCAATAGTGGCATGCACCACATGAAAAAGTACCTTTGTACTTGCATGGGTCAAAGGTGGACTGACTTTTCAGTTCACTGCGTACTAGTTTATCCTTCAGAGCTGGTGCCCGTCTATACGTAATTGACGGTTTGTGAGATAAATGTGGGCTCAGAGCTGGGTCGAGGGCTAGAATATGCCAATATTTTTCAATGATATTTCTTAAGTCCTGATGTTGTTGGGAATAACTCGTAATGATTCTCAAAGTATTGTCATTTTTACGGACCCTAGGGACCAGAAGTGAGTCTCTGTCGCTCAATAATGCTTTTTTATATGCAGATTTTAACAGCTTATGAGAGTATCCTCTCGCCAGCAATCTGTCCCTCAAGTCAATGGCCGCTGTTTTAAAAGTATCTAAGTTAGTACAGTTTCGACGCAAACGTAGGTACTGGCCCATTGGAATCGAGCGAATGAGAGGTTGGGGATGAAAACTAGTGGCGTGGAGAATGGTGTTCCCAGCAGTGGGCTTGCGATAAAGCCCACTGCGGAGAACACCATCCCCATCACAAAAGACCTCGACATCCAAGAAGGTTATCTTGGTGGCATCGGCATGCATTGTGAATTTCAAATTAAATTCATTGCGATTCAATCTTTCTAGGCATTTGTTGAGCAGCTCTCTAGATCCATCCCAAACTACAAAGACATCATCAATATATTGCATCCATGTGCAAATACAGTCTGTATATATCGTGAGGTCTTCATCTGCCAAAAAATTTTTCTCCCATTCCCCCAGGTACAGGTTGGCGTAGGATGGGGCACAACAAGTGCCCATCGCTACGCCCTGTACCTGGAGGAAATTGGAGCCCTGAAAAGAAAACACATTATGTGTTAGAATGTACTCCAACAGAGATAGCATAAACTCCCCATATGCATCAAGGCCAGTACTGGTGGCGATCGTGTGGCGTACAGCTGCGACCCCCCTAGAATGGGGGATCGAGCTGTATAGAGCCTCGACATCAATCGCCACCAGTAGGCACCCAGGGGGTAGGGTGAGGTCACTGATCTTTTGTAGAAAATGTATAGTGTCGCGTATGTAAGATGGAAGTTTTACGACAAAAGGTTTCAAAAATTTATCAAGGACTTTGCTTGCGCTGTCCATGATTGAGCCGCACCCGGAGATAATGGGTCTCCCTGGGGGGTCCCTAGGGTCCTTATGGACCTTTGGGAGGGCATAGAAGGTTGGAACCACCGGAAAGGCTGGGCGGATGTACTCCCAAGTGTCTTTAGTAATGATGTTGTGCAGATAGGCTGTATCTACCAACTCATAAAAAGAAGTATTGTATTTATTAATGATATCATTTGTGATGGGTCTATACCATTCACGATTTCGTAAGATTTTTTGACACATACGGATGTACTGTGTGTCGTCCATTAGGACGATATTGCCCCCCTTATCCGATGGCTTAATTATAATTGATTGGTTCTTGGCAAGGGAGTTTACAGCTTGTCTCTGTTGGGACGTGATATTAGATGTATTTGAAGACTTAATTTTTAACTTATCCACATCATTGGAAACCATTTTCAGAAAGGCGTTTATGTTAGAGTTTTGTATCGGAGGACATTTGTCAGATTTTTTCTTAACAATGGGATGAGGGCATGGAGGTTCATTGGGTGCTTGATCGACACTCGCTAACAGAGAGGGAAGATCAACGCAGTCAATGAGGTCCTCGTTCTCTTCTAAGAGCGATATCAAAGTTTCGAGAGCAGGATTATGGGGAGTATTCAGAGGTGTATCTTTGGACTCTTTATTAAATAGGACTTTAAAGTTCAACTTGCGCGCCAATAAATGCAGGTCCTTGACAAAATCAAATTTGTCAAGGCCTGCATTTGGACAAAAGCTTAATCCCTTCCGAAGAGCCATGGATTCATCATCCGTTAAAATGTGACGTGACAAATTAATAATGGTGGATTCTGTAGGGGGTGAGCCAGGAGTGACTAAATGGGTTGTGGTGGAGTGGGGTGATGTGAGGATAGCTGAAGTGCTTGCTGGTGGAGAATGTCTGAAAAAGATGCGTGTTGTAAATCAATAGTGCTAGTGATGGTGGAGGGGGGTTGAATGGGTGTGGGAGTAGTGACTGTTGAGGTCAAGTTATGTGATAATAGTTGAGGATTATTCTCAGCTAATTGATTTGTGACCGGTGATTTGAATAAAGGGTATACATTTTTAGAGGTAGGTTTTGTATTTCGTTTTTTTGAGGAAGATTGATTACCATGTAGGTCACCTGGGAAGGGTCTTTTAGGGCGATCATTGTTAGCTGTTTTTTGATTTGGATAGGGATATTGGATACTTGGTGGCATAGGTGGATCAACTTTTCTATTGATGTTGGAATTGAATTTACGTGTTGTCCAATCATATGCTTTCCCTAGTTTGAATGTATTTTTATCGCGATTGAACTTTTTCTGTTTTTTGCTCATGATGTTTTTGTTGAATATGTCTAGATGTTGCTTTAATTTGGATTCACGATCTTTGAATGTCTTGTGAGCCTTAAAATTTTGAATCTTTTCACAAAGTGAGGAGATTTCTGTATCCAATTTTTTTGATCTTAAAGTATACTCATCAATGAGGTGTTTCATTAAGGAAGTGGAACAATCACAAAGTGACTGTTCCCACTTCAATTTGAAAGCTGGACTAACATCGTCCAATGTGGGGAAAATTTGAACTCTGAGTCCAAAAGGATTGATACTTTCTCTGAGATAATCACCAAAAGATTTTACATGCCAAAAAAAAGAGGATTTCTTTTCTAATAATTTCGTTAGTTGAAAAAAACATGAAAAAATCTCAATATCAATATATTCCTTCTGGTTATATTCATCTGTATACTGAGACATAAGAGTCTCCCAATCGTCTCCTACAAAACCTGACATCACAGACGCCCACTAGATTGATGTCTTATGCGACAAGATAATAACACTAAAATGTTAAACACAGAAAAATGAGGGAAAACAAATTGATAAATAAAAATTGCAGTGAAGCAGAGGGCAGGGGATATGGAAAAACAATATCCTATGCCCTTAAGCAAAACTTCAAAAAGGAACCACAGTGGGAGCGAGCGGGGATATGGTATTTGCTACCAAAATAGACAATATGTAGGTGTGCTCCCGCTGTGTTCCTAAATGTGAGTGCCACATCCTGATATGAGAAGCATATTTGGAGAATCCCCTAGGGGTGGGACTTTAAAGGCCACTCAAAAATTGTACAATTGAAAAGATATTATAATATGTATGTATAAATTTTATTACACAAAAAATATATAAGAAATTGACATACAAAAATATGCAACAGTTAACGGTAAAATTGGCAAAACAGTGTTTGTAAAAAGATGTGCATATCTTGCACCAACTATTCCGTGCAAGATCCGACGTTTCAAGGTAAAAACCTCTTCTTCAGGGATTTTAGTGGAAATAGTTTTTCTGTAAGTATTAGAGAGATATATCATAGCAGACAATTGTCGATGTAACAAAATACATTAACAAATTATGGTTATAAATAGATTTAGAGTATAAACATATACTTGCTGTGGCAAGAACATTTAAATGCAAATATATATACACTTACATGGTTGAAGAAAGTATGGACACCAGAATTGTTTTGCCATAGGATAAAAACAAATCCAAATTAAAGCAACATCTAGACATATTCAACAAAAACATCATGAGCAAAAAACAGAAAAATACATTCAAACTAGGGAAAGCATATGATTGGACAACACGTAAATTCAATTCCAACATCAATAGAAAAGTTGATCCACCTATGCCACCAAGTATCCAATATCCCTATCCAAATCAAAAAACAGCTAACAATGATCGCCCTAAAAGACCCTTCCCAGGTGACCTACATGGTAATCAATCTTCCTCAAAAAAACGAAATACAAAACCTACCTCTAAAAATGTATACCCTTTATTCAAATCACCGGTCACAAATCAATTAGCTGAGAATAATCCTCAACTATTATCACATAACTTGACCTCAACAGTCACTACTCCCACACCCATTCAACCCCCCTCCACCATCACTAGCACTATTGATTTACAACACGCATCTTTTTTAGACATTCTCCACCAGCAAGCACTTCAGCTATCCTCGCATCCCCCCACTCCACCACAACCCATTTAGTCACTCCTGGCTCACCCCCTACAGAATCCACCATTATTAATTTGTCACGTCACATTTTAACGGATGATGAATCCATGGCTCTTCGGAAGGGATTAAGCTTTTGTCCAAATGCAGGCCTTGACAAATTTGATTTTGTCAAGGACCTGCATTTATTCGCGCGCAAGTTGAACTTTAAAGTCCTATTTAATAAAGAGTCCAAAGATACACCTCTGAATACTCCCCATAATCCTGCTCTCGAAACTTTGATATCGCTCTTAGAAGAGAACGAGGACCTCATTGACCGCGTTGATCTTCCCTCTCTGTTAATCAATCAAGTGTCGATCAAGCACCCAATGAACCTCCATGCCCTCATCCCATTGTTAAGAAAAAATCTGACAAATGTCCTCCGATACAAAACTCTAACATAAACGCCTTTCTGAAAATGGTTTCCAATGATGTGGATAAGTTAAAAATTAAGTCTTCAAATACATCTAATATCACGCCCCAACAGAGACAAGCTGTAAACTCCCTTGCTAAGAACCAATCAATTATAATTAAGCCATCGGATAAGGGGGGCAATATCGTCCTAATGGACGACACACAGTACATCCGTATGTGTCAAAAAATCTTACGAAATCGTGAATGGTATAGACCCATCACAAATTATATCATTAATAAATACAATACTTCTTTTTATGAGTTGGTAGATACAGCCTATCTGCACAACATCATTACTAAAGACACTTGGGAGTACATCCGCCCAGCCTTTCCGGTGGTTCCAACCTTCTATGCCCTCCCAAAGGTCCATAAGGACCCTAGGGACCCCCCAGGGAGACCCATTATCTCCGGGTGCGGATCAATCACGGACAGCGCAAGCAAAGTCCTTGATAAATTTTTGAAACCTTTTGTCGTAAAACTTCCATCTTACATACGCGACACTATACATTTTCTACAAAAGATCAGTGACCTCACCCTACCCCCTGGGTGCCTACTGGTGGCGATCGATGTCGAGGCTCTATACAGCTCGATCCCCCATTCTAGGGGGGTCGCAGCTGTACGCCACACGATCTCCACCAGTACTGGCCTTGATGCATATGGGGAGTTTATGCTATCTCTGTTGGAGTACATTCTAACACATAATGTGTTTTCTTTTCAGGGCTCCCATTTCCTCCAGGTACAGGGCGTAGCGATGGGCACTTGTTGTGCCCCATCCTACGCCAACCTGTACCTGGGGGAATGGGAGAAAGAATTTTTGGCAGATGAAGACCTCACGATATATACAGACTGTATTTGCACATGGATGCGATATATTGATGATGTCTTTGTAGTTTGGGATGGATCTAGAGAGCTGCTCAACAAATGCCTAGAAAGATTGAATCGCAATGAATTTAATTTGAAATTCACAATGCATGCCGATGCCACCAAGATAATGTAATGTTCTGGTACCTCTGGTACCCTTGTCTCCATATTTCTCCTCTCCTAATTGCGTCCCATCTTGTGTAACAAGGGACGCATATACCTTTAAGACCGGATGACATCATTGCCGAGCGCCGCTATGAGCGGCTATTTCAATTGCCGGTTTGCTCTCACTCATCGCTCGTTCAAACCACATGTTCATCGCACCTACTCCTGTGAAGTCGGAGCTGCTGACATTCTCCCTTGCTGAACTGAAGCCGGAAACCTCGCTGGTTATCCGTATCTCGCTACGGGATCACCCCTCTCCAATGGACACTGTTACTCCTAAACCTATCTAAGTGATAAGTACCCCGCAGGGGATTCTTACTAACCAATCTCCTACTGTCATCTACTGCAATTACCAAGACTATCTGTATCTATCTATTCACTATCATCTGCATAGACTGTTAGCTCTTGGGACTACCTTCAACTATCCTTGCACTAGGTTACTCTGTCTAAGTATACTCCATCTATGTCCTCTTACCATCTGCACTATACTTGACATCAGAACCTATCTGCTTTACCATCACCTGCAACTCTCCTAATACTACTTCTAGTGCTCACCATACAATAGCCTGTCTCTCATCTATACATCCTCATATATTCTATCCCTCCATTAAACATCTATTAATATATATATGGTATATAACAGGCTGTACACGGTGATGAAGTCCTGAGAGTTGGATATGTTTGTTCAACAGATTCTCTACAAGGCTACTGAGTGTAATAATTCTGCAGCTGTAAATCCATCCACTAACAAAAACGCATGAACGTTACAGATTGAACGAGCCTTTAAAAAAAATATGGATTCAGCAGAATTATCCACTCATGTACTACAATTAAAACAGCAAGTAGAAGCATTGATCCTTGCGCTTACAGAGGTACAAAATGAAAATCAGACCTTGAGACAGCAGCTTGGCCGTCTCACACAGCCTCCTGCTGCTCAGCCCCGTGAGCCTAAGATAAACCCTCCTATAGTGTTTTCTGGTGATCGGAGCAAATTCCGTGAATTTAAAAACGCATGTCGATTGTTTTTTGTTAAAACCTCTAACCTACACTACTGACCAAATTAAGGTTTGTACCATCATCTCCTATTTAACGGGTGAACCCCGGGCCTGGGCAGATGCTCTCTTTGAAAAGGATGATCCACTCCTTAATTCTTATCCCTTATTTCTAGCACAACTTGCTAGTTTATATGAAGACCCCAACAAGCAGAGTACCGCTGACACCCAATTACGGGCCTTAAAACAAGGAAGGAGACCTGTTGAAGATTTCGTGGCGAATTTTAAAAGATGGTCCCCTGATTCAGGGTGGAACGACACATCTTTGCGAACGCAGTTTAGACTCGGCCTATCTGAGGCCGTTAAAGACGAGCTCGCCCGAGTGGATTTACCTGGCAGTCTAGAGGGACTGATACAGACCAGTATCAATATTGACAGACGACTACGAGAAAGAAAGGCTGAGAAGATGGGCTCACCATTTTCCAGTCCTTCTCGGATGTTGCCTGTTGACCCTACTCCTATGGAAGTAGGAATGATACGTCCACCTCTGACCCTTTCTGAACGTGCCAGGAGGAAAACTGAACATCTTTGCATATACTGCGCATCCCCGAATCATTTGGTAAACGGCTGTCCTCTTGTCCGCAGAAAAGAGGTTGAGTGTTCAAATGTCTTGCTAGGGGGACTCACAACTTCCTTTTCTAATCCTTATCTTTTTGTTCAATTAACATTGCAGTGGGACCAAACTAGGATCACCACCAAGGCTATGATTGACACCGGATCTTGTGGAAACTACATTGACATTTGTTTTGTCTCCCTTAATAAAATACCTATTGTTTCAAAACCCAAACCTGTCTCCGTTAGTTTTATTAACGGTACCCCTTTATCCTCTGGTCCTATCACCAGTCAGACACAGGCACTTTTAGTAACTGCTGACGAGTCTCATGTGGAGACCACCACCTTTGATGTATTAACTTCACCACATTTTCCAATCATTTTGGGACTTCCCTGGTTACACATACATCAACCAATCATCGATTGGAAAACAAGAACGTTAGCCTTCTCTTCTCACTATTGTGAGACGACGTGTAACCTCCCCGCACATGATAGGATCCTGTCTGTACTGCCGGATGACATTATCCCTAAGTGTTATCAGGATTTATCGGAGGTTTTCCTTGAGAAAAACGCTCAAATGCTACCTCCCCATAGGGACTATGATTGTTGTATCGATCTACTCCCTAATAGCAAGTTGCCTTTCGGACATGTTTATCCTCTCTCACAGGATGAACTCTCTCATCTTAAGGAGTATCTGGATGAGAACTTGGCAAAAGGATTCATCCGACCTTCTACTTCCTCCACTGCTGCTGGGCTCTTCTTCGTCCGCAATAAGGACTCTAGCCTTAGGCCTATCATTGATTTCAGACAATTAAATGCCATCACAATAAATGATCGTTATCCTTTACCTCTTATTCCTGAACTTATCGAACAGGTGCGTGGGGCTTCTTTCTTTTCAAAATTGGACCTAAAAGGGGCATACAATTTAATTCGAATCCGTAAAGGGGATGAATGGAAGACGGCATTCAGAACCAGATACAGACTGTTTGAGTACCTTGTAATGCCATTTGGGCTATGTAATGCTCCCGCAGCCTTCCAACGGTTTATAAATGAGATATTCCGAGACTTGCTTGATGTTTGTGTGGTAGTATATTTGGACGATATACTTATCTATTCTCATTCCTTACCTGAGCACATAAAACATGTGAGACTTGTGTTGTCAAGACTACTTGCACATAACTTATATGTTAAATCAAAGAAATGTTTGTTTCATAAAGAGGAAGTACTATTCCTAGGATATATTATATCTAAAAGTGGAATCAAAATGGACATGAGCAAAATATCCTGCATTCTGGATTGGCCTGTGCCAACCACTCGCAAAGCATTACAAAGGTTCCTAGGATTCTCTAATTACTATAGGAAATTCATTAAGAACTTCTCTGCGATTGTGAAACCTCTCACACAACTTACAAGCACGAAGAAACCATTTAATTGGTCAAAAGAAGCAAATGGAGCATTCTCTCTGCTGAAATCAAGCTTTACTACTGCCCCCATACTATGCCATCCAGACCCATCCCTTCAATACATCTTGGAGGTAGATGCGTCTAATATGGCAGTAGGAGCAGTTCTCTCACAACGACCAACAAACACCTCACCTCTTCACCCAGTTGCTTTCTTTTCATAGTCATTAAGTAGCCCCGAGGTGAACTACCCAGTAGGTGAGAAAGAGTTATTAGCCATAAAACTGGCGTTAGAGAATTGGCGACATCTACTTGAGGGCACTCAATTGCCAATTCTGATATATACTGATCACAAAAACCTTCAATACCTTCAGACTAATAGAACTCTTTCCCACCGGCAGGTACGGTGGTCGTTATTCTTTCTGAGATTTAATTTTTTAATGACTTACACGCCCGCAGACAAAAATAAAAAAGCGGATGCACTCTCACGACTAGCCGAGAAAGATTGTACTGAGGTTCCCTCAGTTTCTATAATACCACTTGAACGTATTATCGGAGTCGTTCGCTCCCTGAAGGAGGAGATTTTGCACAGCATAGGATTGGATTCACCTCCACCACAACTAACTACTGACGCAGAAGGCTTCCTCTACTACAACGATAAATTATACATACCCCCTACTATGCGAACCAAGATCTTAGAATTGTCGCATGATGTACCTATGGCAGGACATATGGGTATGACTAAAACTCTCAATCTACTCACTAGGCAATTTTGGTGGCCAGACATGAAGACAACCGTAAAAAAGTTTGTTTCATCTTGTGATCTGTGCAAGGTCTAAAATTGACAACACGAAACCATCGGGGTTACTTTGTAGTTTACCGATACCCCAGGTTCCGTGGGAAGTGGTATCCTTAGACTTCATAGTGGAACTACCACCTTCCAAAGGATTCAACACCATCTTGGTGTCAGTGGACCATCTGACCAAGATGGCACATTTCACTCCTATCCGAAAACTACCTTCATCCAAACAAACAGCGGAATTACTTGTGAAACATGTCTTTAAGTTACATGGTATTCCAAAAACACTGCTGTCTGACCGTGGTTCACAATTCATCTCAAAGTTTTGGCTAGCTCTATGTCAGATACTGCGAATAGAGCGTAACCTTACTTCTCCCTACCACCCTCAGACCAACGGACAGACAGAGAGAGTTAACCAGTGCATTGAACAGTACCTGCGTTGCTATACTTCGTATCTACAGGACGATTGGGCAGATCTCCTCCCGCTGGCGGAATTCGCCTATAACAACGCTACTCATAGCACTACTAAGCAAAGTCCGTTTTACCTGAATTATGGGTTTCATCCCACACTCCTTCCTCCACGTATCTTGCCATCAAGTAATCCAGTGGCATCTGATTATCTTGCCCAGATAAAGGATTCTCTGGGATTACTCAACAATACCATATCCCATGCTCATAGCCAACAAAAAAAGTACTACGACCTCCGTAGGAAACCCTCTCCCCAATATGCCATTGGGAATCTTGTTTGGCTTTCTACAAAAAATCTGAGACTAAAAATCCCTAGTAAAAAACTTGGACCTCTATTTCTGGGACCTTTTCCAATAGAGAAGCTTATTGGAAAAGCTGCAGTACAACTCACATTGCCAGTAGACCTCAAGATACATCCTGTCTTCCATGTGTCTCTACTGAAGCCCCATGTTCCTAACCAAGGAATAAGGCCTACTATCTCACCTCCACCTCCTGTACAAGTGGAAGGTGGAGAAGAATTTGAGATAAAAGAAATTTTGGATTCCCGTTTCAATAGAAGAAGACTCCAGTATCTTGTACGATGGAAGAACTATGGGCCCCAAGATGACACCTGGCTGGATGCCTCCGATATACATGCCCCTAGACTGATTTGCAATTTCCACTCGAAATATCCGGAAAAACCAGTTCTAGAGGCCTTCCGGAGCCGGCCTTAAGGGGGGGGGTACTGTAATGTTCTGGTACCTCTGGTACCCTTGTCTCCACATTTCTCCTCTCCTAATTGCGTCCCATCTTGTGTAACAAGGGACGCATATACCTTTAAGACCGGATGACATCATTGCCGAGCGCCGCTATGAGCGGCTATTTCAATCGCCGGTTTGCTCTCACTCATCGCTTGTTCAAACCACATGTTCATCGCACCTACTCCTGTGAAGTCGGAGCTGCTGACATTCTCCCTTGCTGAACTGAAGCCGGAAACCTCGCTGGTGATCCGTATCTCGCTACGGGATCACCCCTCTCCAATGGACACTGTTACTCCTAAACCTATCTAAGTGATAAGTACCCCGCAGGGGATTCTTACTAACCAATCTCCTACTGTCATCTACTGCAATTACCAAGACTATCTGTATCTATCTATTCACTATCATCTGCATAGACTGTTAGCTCTTGGGACTACCTTCAACTATCCTTGCACTAGGTTACTCTGTCTAAGTATACTCCATCTGTGTCCTCTTACCATCTGCACTATACTTGACATCAGAACCTATCTGCTTTACCATCACCTGCAACTCTCCTAATACTACTTCTAGTGCTCACCATACAATAGCCTGTCTCTCATCTATACATCCTCATATATTCTATCCCTCCATTAAACATCTATTAATATATATATGGTATATAACAGGCTGTACACGGTGATGACGTCCTGAGAGTTGGATATGTTTGTTCAACAGATTCTCTACAAGGCTACTGAGTGTAATAATTCTGCAGCTGTAAATCCATCTACTAACAAAAACGCATGAACGTTACAGATAACCTTCTTGGATGTCGAGGTCTTTTGTGATGGGCATGGTGTTCTCCGCAGTGGGCTTTATCGCAAGCCCACTGCTGGGAACACCATTCTCCACGCCACTAGTTTTCATCCCCAACCTCTCATTCGCTCGATTCCAACGGGCCAGTACCTACGTTTGCGTCGAAACTGTACTAACATAGATACTTTTAAAACAGCGGCCATTGACTTGAGGGACAGATTGCTGGCGAGAGGATACTCTCATAAGCTGTTAAAATCTGCATATAAAAAAGCATTATTGAGCGACAGAGACTCACTTCTGGTCCCTAGGGTCCGTAAAAATGACAATACTTTGAGAATCATTACGAGTTATTCCCAACAACATCAGGACTTAAGAAATATCATTGAAAAATATTGGCATATTCTAGCCCTCGACCCAGCTCTGAGCCCACATTTATCTCACAAACCGTCAATTACGTATAGACGGGCACCAGCTCTGAAGGATAAACTAGTACGCAGTGAACTGAAAAGTCAGTCCACCTTTGACCCATGCAAGTACAAAGGTACTTTTTCATGTGGTGCATGCCACTATTGCAGTTATATGCATACTATACAGAACCCTATCCTTCCTAATGGTCAAAAATTCAAGGCCAAACATTTTGTAAACTGTAGGACCATCGGAATCGTTTACCTCCTAATCTGTGAATGTAAATGCTTTTATGTTGGCAAGACCAAGTTAGAACTTTGGAAACGCATGTACAGGCATATCAGCAGTATGCGTAAGTGCGATCCCGATTTACCCCTGGGTCGCCATGTGTCTATTGCACATGGTGGAAGATTCCCCAAAATCAGATTTTTGGCCCTTGACCGGATCCATCCCAGCCCCAGGGGAGGTGATTGGAACAAGCGCCTCCTCCAAATGGAGCTGAGATGGATCCATTCTCTCAAGGCAACGGAACCCCCAGGCCTTAACGATATGGTATCGTTCAGACCTTTTTGGAGGGCTTTGCCTCTGGAGGCATTGAGAGATGAGATCACCCTCCTCCTCTCCAGGTACCCCATGTGCAATGTGACATATTTAGCTAGCAATCTAGATATACCCCACATCTATCTGACTATCCACACATCTCCCCCTTGACTTTGATGTCTATGCAATTAATGTCTTTTTGAATCAATTTGTAAAAAAATATGGAATTGACACCACCCGCAGTTTCTTATTTGTTAGCTTTGTAACTACATGTTCTTTGTCATCTGGGAATATTTATAATATACATTTTTAGTGGTTGCTGGACTATTTGCCCTCCATACATATTTTTTCATCTGCAAGCGAGTGTCTTTGGTATCTCATTAAAATATACAATATCACAGTAATTAAAGAACTGATGGTATTGCTAACATAATATTTCTTTGATCTCCAAATGGCTAATCTGTTTATATACTGTTTCTTAAATTCTTTCATTTGGATACACAATATATATGTATTTGGATTTGATTTCTCCTTTTTCTTTTTCCATGCATGCGAGGATCTGTGCATCCTGGGAGCCTTTTGTCCAACCCAGCACGGGGTCCGGGACCCTATTACAGGGTCCGGTGATTTTCTGGCAGTGGGGACCTTCTCTGCTGACATCTCCGGATGTCTTCCCCACTTCCGGGACACGCCGCTGTATGCGTCTCCACGCAGCAGCGGCGTCATATCCCGTGCTGGTGGGAGACGCCCGCCGGCTACGCCTCCGCCCCCTCCGATGATGCATTTCCTGTGCGCGACGGGGCGGGTCTGTGGGCGGGTCTGGCGAGCGCCGCTCGGGGAGCCCACAGCTGTCAGAGGGCTGAGAGGCAATCAATGTGATTGCTTTCACCTGACAGCGCCCCTACATAGGCACCACTCCCGACATGGAGTACTTTGTACATCCATTGCTGGGAGTAAGGTCGCCGTGGGGCTCTCTGTCACAAGGTTAGTATTATACTATCATTGGGGTCAACTTTGAAGGCTTTTTCTCGACTCTAAAAAACCTTTTAACTACATATATGCATACTCTGTCCATGCCCTTGGTATAATATTTATTTTATGTTTACTACATACTTATGTATATCTGCATAACAGAGGAATTAATATCCCTCTCATTTGGCTCTAGCTCTATAGCAGTTAATAATCATGCTAGTTCCTAGGCGTGCATATACTCATACATCTATGTATGCACATATACCAGGACATGTCTCTTTGAAACAAATCATCTTTATACATATATAGCCTTCTCATCTATGAGAAAACCTTTGCAGGACACTTTCTGATTTGTTTTGGACCTTATTGATTTTGAGTCACTTTGCTCTGCTGCATTAATGTAATGCTTGCATATTATATGTATAGAACAACCTGCTTTCTCAAGATATTTTCATTCATTAGACCCATTTATTTACCCCTCACAGCATTCTGTTGATTGACCTCTGCCTTTCTGGTCGGGCTATCTTGGACTCCAGTTGAGACATTGTCCCCCAGCCTGCACATTTCTTACTATCGCATGCTCATTTGACACATTTTTTTGGCTTGCTCCAAGCACCAAACCTTCTCCCTACAGACAAAGCTGACAATAGCCTTTGTGGGTGTCGTTAATATTCCATGTTTTTATCCTATGGCAAAACAATTCTGGTGTCCATACTTTCTTCAACCATGTAAGTGTATATATATTTGCATTTAAATGTTCTTGCCACAGCAAGTATATGTTTATACTCTAAATCTATTTATAACCATAATTTGTTAATGTATTTTGTTACATCGACAATTGTCTGCTATGATATATCTCTCTAATACTTACAGAAAAACTATTTCCACTAAAATCCCTGAAGAAGAGGTTTTTACCTTGAAACGTCGGATCTTGCACGGAATAGTTGGTTGAGTGATATGCACATCTTTTTACAAACACTGTTTTGCCAATTTTACCGTTTACTGTTGCATACTTTTGTATGTCAATTTCTTATATATTTTTTGTGTAATAAAATTTATACATACATATTATAATATCTTTTCAATTGTACAATTTTTGAGTGGCCTTTAAAGTCCCACCCCTAGGGGATTCTCCAAATATGCTTCTCATATCGGGATGTGGCACTCACATTTAGGAACACAGCGGGAGCACACCTACATATTGACTATTATAAAAGACCATATCTGATGTTTGAATAATTAGAGAGAAACTGTACTTACAAAAACAGAAAAATATACTTTATTGCCACAATTTACATAAAAAAAAAAGAAGGTTAGTATAATGATTAACATTATAAATTGGGCATAATTTCCCTGGTGCAATTTATTTTATTGTTTTGGTAACATTTTCAAACATTAAAGTGCATAAACAAAGTGCTGTACATTACAGTAACGTTGTGCAATGTCATCTTGAATTCACCTCTTAATATTTGCAGAAAAGTGAACACTTTTTATTAGGCAAACAATGTCTTTTATACATAATTACAATACTTAGGAGTGTCATTGTCTTCCATCTTGATTCCAGGTGAGGAGATAATTGCACAAGATAAATTAACCTTAATTTTATTAAGATTAATGAAATGTACTAAAAGAGGGTGGTGGGAGGGGGAGGGGGAGGGAAGGGGATGTAATGGGTTTGGGAGACAACTGCATCCCTGTGTCAGAGCACAATATTGGAGATGATTATCTCTGTGAAAACATGCATATAACTTCAAAAAATTCTATGCAACCTGCAAAAAATGTAACAGACCTCATAGAATTTCGGTGGAAGGGCAATGACATGTTTAAAACCAGAAAACAACATTATTAAATAAATGTTCACAACCATAACACCATAGCAGACTGTGGCAATAACAACATAAATGAGTCTCAAAGGTCTACATTTTACCAAGTACGTCGATAAAGTCCTGCAATTTTTGACGTAAAACAGTCGCTGCATCCCTTATGTTTTCTAATTTGTGACAGCAGTGAAACAAATCCATTGTCAGTCTTGTAATTGTGCCACTATCCACACCACGACCTGTAGTAATAAAGACAATTATCAAACCAAAATTGTCAAAGATAATGTTAATTAAAAAAATATGTCAACATACATGTGTAGGAGACATACTCACTGTCATGTATTCTTGAAGAAACATGATCGTCTGCATCTTCTCCATCCAAGCTCACATCTAGATTTGGAATGTCATCTGTAACTTGACTTGAGGAATGGTCTTGTATGTCAATTGCAGAATCTGGATATGTTGAATGCAGAATATCGTCTTCATTCACAGTGGTTGTGTCCACACCTTATTGAAAAAAAAAAAGGTAAAAGTTTACATTTTGGCGGGTGGGGGGGGGGGGGGCTTGGTGGTGACATTGTTTTTTTTTTCAGTTCTCCAATATAATATTGACCTTTTCTAAGAAAAAAATGTCTGAGAGCCTTGTGAAACATAGCAAATATGGAGACAGTTTTCAATGATATTATGTAGAATACCGTATTATTCAACTAACCTGTGCATGACAGATCTTTGCTGGCAATTTTCTCCAGTGTTTCCTCTTCAAATTTGAGATCTTGTATACTAGTTGTATCCATTCTCTTCGAACTATCCTCATCACTGACATCTATCTGTAGGACTGTTGATTATAAAAAATGACATTAACATACTGTAGTATTCTACATAATTGCAGCAAGGTGAATGAAATGTGACAGTACACTTGCTGAGGATCTCTCTCTCTCTCTTTATATATATATATATATATATATATATATATATATATATATATATATAATATACTTACATACATACATACATCTTTCTACATATATGTCAAATATGCAATGTTCATTGGATAGGAAACAAATCATACATTATGTGCACCTACCTGTACTGCTCTGAAGGGTGTCTGAGTCCACGTTTTCAATTCTAATTGTTGAACACTGCTCACTTTACTCATGTGTCCTGCTAGCATATCTTTTCCTATATATTTTCCTTCTAGAAAGGTGCTTCTTGAGTTTTCCTGAAAGGAAGAATATATCATATCAATCCTAAATGCTTACAACAGGTGCACAACAGATGCACAGTTCTAACACATTGCAAAAAACATAAGATGAAAAGCCACAATACTTATTTTTCTTTAGGATTTTATGAATACTTGCAAGCTTCTCAAGTTCTCGATGTTTGAGATCTGACCATCTCTTTCTCACTTGCTCTTTGGATCTTTCAATCCCACACTTTTGTCAGAATCTGGTCCTTTCTGGTGTTTGGTTTGAGGTAGTTGTTCAACCTTCCATCATAATCGTATTTTTCGAGCATGTACACCATCTCCACCAATTCTTCCCTGCTCATGGCTGTTGCCTTGCCTCGCTCTGCTTGGTTGCTGCACTTGCGGCCTTCTCCAGTGTCCTCCATCTTTCTTGCAGCTCTGTGTCACAGATGGCGGCTGGCGGGCACATACCGACTCCACGTGACAGTCAATGGTGGAGCAACGCACAGAACACACGAGAGGTGAGAGACGTTGGTCACGAACCTTCTATAAAACCGTTAGCACACCGGAACTTTCGTCATTGTTACAGAAGTTCTACAGGAAAGTTTCTCTGTACTATGGAACTTTCTCCATCAACAAAGTTCACCCACCAAAGAATCTTTGCTGTACGATCGAAGGTAAATTTATTTCTTTAAAAGAATATTCTTTGTAGTGTATATGCTATTACAAATGATGGTTGACATTCCATTTGTATGTTGCAGGTGACATGGCAGACAAGTTCACATCACCTTCCTTCTTGCACCAATTTATTGAGGAATACAGACAGATGTCGTGTTTATGGAAAATTAAATCCAAGGAATAACAGGGTTCTGAAAAATGAGGCTTTGGGATAGCTTATGGAGATGTGGAAAACCATAAGTCCTAATGCAGACATTAACTATGTGAGGAATAAAATTTCCAATCTGCGCACAGTGTTCAAAAAGGAATTGAACAAGATGAGGGAGTCAGAACGTTCTGGAGCTGGAGCAGATGACATCTATGTGCCAAGATTGTGGTATTTTGAAAGCTTACGCTTTCTGACGGATCAGTGTGACTGCAGGCCTTTATTGTCTACATTACTATCTACCTCTACTGAGTCTGAGTCACCTGAACTGGTTGGAGAAGAGCACAAGGAGATACCGTTCACACAAGAGCCATCACTGACCCAGGAGTTCTAAGGGACACCGGTAAGTTTTTTTAATTTTAATTTATAATTACATTTTTTTTAGTTAGATGAAAAAGATGTTTATATGTCTTTTCTCATTATCATCTCTAGGACAGTGACACTGTAATGCCCACACCACACTTGCCTGTAGCGAAAAGGAAGCGGAAAACATATTGAGGATGCTACAACGTTGTTTTTAAGTCAAGCTTCAGCAGCTCTAACCAAAAAAAAATATGATGCGTTTGGGTTACTGACTGCAAATAAATTGCGTAGCATGTCTGAGGAACAAAGACAAATGGCGGAGTGCCTGTTACTGAACATTCTCAATAAAGGAGTAAGAGGTGATATTACCAACAATACTTGTGTGTCTGGGTACATGGCTCCTACTCCACCTCCACGTCCAGCTTCACCTCTGCCAACATCACATTGGCGTTATCCTGGATCAGATGCACATAATAACTCATCATTGCCCCAGGATTACAGATACACTAATTTATGAATTTGGTTACATATGAAATCTTTGGTTTTTCAACTTTGCATTTGTACTTTTTTAATAATTTATGTTAAGTTACATTTAAGAGTGATAAATATATGAATTTATTTCCATTTCCAGTTGAGATGAGTAGTGTTCAATGTTTTGTTTATTTTGTTTAAAATAATAACAAAAGTTAAGAGCCGGTTCACACTGCCGTGACCATAAAGTCGCCCCATGTCGGAGCGACTTTTTACCGCGATTTTACCGCGACTTTACCGTGATTTTACCGCAACTTTACTGCGACTTTACCGCGACTTCAGCGCGACTGACGACTTTGTGTTTGGCCAATCAGAATATGATGTGTTGTGACCTAATTCCCCTTTTCTGTTTTTTTTACTCATTTCCTCATTGCCCACCAGTGCCACATATCAGTGTCCACCAGTGCCACTGCCCACCAGTGCCACGTATGTGTCCACCAGTGCCACTGCCCTCCAGTGCCACGAATCAGTGTCCACCAGTGCCACAAATCAGTGTCCACCAGTGCCACATATCAGTGCCACGTATCAGTGTCCATCAGTGCCACGAATCAGTGTCCACCAGTGCCACATATCAGTGCCACGAATCAGTGTCCACCAGTGCCACGTATCAGTGCCATGAATCAGTGTCCACCAGTGCCACGTATCAGTGCCACGTATCAGTGCCACGTATCAGTGTCCACCAGTGACACGTATCAGTGCCATGTATCAGTGCCACATATCAGTGTCCACCAGTGCCACATATCAGTGCCACGAATCAGTGTCCACCAGTGCCACGTATCAGTGCCACGTATCAGTGCCACGTATCAGTGTCCACGAGTGCCACGTATCAGTGCCACATATCAGTGCCACGAATCAGTGTCCACCAGTGCCACATATCAGTGCCACGAATCAGTGTCCACCAGTGCCACTTATCAGTGCCACGTATCAGTGTCCACCAGTGCCACGTATCAGTGCCACGTATCAGTGCCACTAATCAGTGTCCACCAGTTCCACGTGTCAGTGCCACATATCAGTGTCCACCAGTGCCAAATATCAGTGCCACGAATCAGTGTCCACCAGTGCCACGTATCAGTGCCATGTATCAGTGTCCACCAGTACCACAAATCAGTGTCCACCAGTGCCACGTATCAGTGCCACGTATCAGTGCCACGTATCAGTGCCACGAATCAGTGTCCACCAGTGCCACGTATCAGTGCCACTAATCAGTGTCCACCAGTGCCACGTATCAGTGCCATGCATCAGTGCCACGTATCAGTGTCCACCAGTGCCACGTATCAGTGCCACATATCAGTGTCCACCAGTGCCACATATCAGTGCCACGAATCAGTGTCCTCCAGTGCCACGTATTGGTGCCACGTATCAGTGCCACTAATCAGTGTCCACCAGTGCCACGTATCAGTGCCACGTATCAGTGTCCACCAGTGCCACATATCAGTGCCACGAATCAGTGTCCACCAGTGCCACGTATCAGTGCCATGTATCAGTGCCACGTATCAGTGTCCACCAGTGCCACGTATCAGTGCCACTAATCAGTGTCCACCAGTGCCACGTATCAGTGCCATGTATCAGTGCCACGTATCAGTGCCACTAATCAGTGTCCACCAGTGCCATGTATCAGTGCCACGAATCAGTGTCCACCAGTGCCACGTATAAGTGCCACGAATCAGTGTTCACCAGTGCCACTTATCTGTGTCCACCAGTGCCACTCACACAGACCAAGCAGAGATAATGGAATATATATATACCATTATATATATATATATATATATATATATATATATATATATATATATATATATACCATATAGGCATGGCTGCAATGTGGGGAATGCCTGGCTAATCTCTTTCTTCTTCCTGGAAAGTCTGATAACAAGTCGCTTCAATTAAGATAAGGAGGCGACTCCCATTGAAGTATATGGGACAAGTCGGATCACAGGTCGCCTCAAAGTAGTACAGACCCTTTTCTGAAGTCGGAGCGACTTCAGTAGTGCCAATTAAGACGGCACTGATTGATTAACATTGCTTTTGTTATGTCAAGCGACCTGGGGTGACCTGGGGCTACACAAGTCGCCTCACAAGTCGTGCTAGTGTGAATGGGCTCTAATACATAAAATAATAGTTGTGTTTTTATTTATCCCACACACATACATCATTGCAATGCGTATATATATATATATATATATATATATACAGTATATATCTACATGTGTACACATGTAATGTAACAACATTGGTGTGTAGAGTTTGCATTACATATCCCCTGTAGACTGAATACACATGTAATGAAACTAATGAATTACTATACACATACAAAGACAATGGATATCTAAAGTCTTCACAACACTGTAGGTTTCTGTATGCTGACATATCAACATTGCTGTATAGAATTTACACATCCCCTGTAGACTGAATACACATGTAATGTAACTAATGAATTGCTATACACATACAAAGACAAGTAATACAACGAATATAGATACGAATTAAGTTGAAATTAATTAATTAATACGAAATTAATTTAAGTTGTTTTTTTATGATAAACTTCTGGGTCGTCAGCAACTTCCGATCAGGCGCGGCCTTTCGTAGCCGATTTTTCTCCAACATACTGTGTACATATTAAACGAAAATTGGTCATGCTGAGGACGGTCGATGAAAATTTTGGTGTTTGTCCCTCCATTTTTTTTCGTTGAAAATGTCGGGATCGGCTGCTGAAAGTTGTGTATACACTAGCCGAAAATCGGACAATTTTACCTTGGATGGGAATTTTCGGCAGATTTTCTACTAGTGTGTACCCCACTTAAGTTCTATGTGTCATCGCTAGCATTGTGAACAGATGATAGGCTTAATCCTATCTGGAGGCAGTGTGATAAATCTAAACTCAATGACAATCACTCTCAGTCTGCTGTCAAGTGATTGTAGTCCTGGGAGCTGGAGAATCTTAGTGCAGGGTAGAGCTGGGAGTCATTGTCACGTATCAGCGATAGTGCGGTGTGATATTGACCAGCCATTTACCACAGGTTGCTGAAGTTGTCCAGGGACTGATGTCGCGTCTGTCACACTTGAGTTATTGTTAGGTATGGGCATCTGGGCTTCAGTAAAAAATTATACTGTACAATATACTGTATGTGCATTGGGTGTTAGAATCTAATACACTATTCTCACACAAACTGTACAGGTACATCCACAGTTAGAACTCAACAGGTTGCACTGGCAGACAAAGCAACAGTCTGGAACTTTTAACAACAAAATGAAGTCTTTACAGGTCTCAGTCTTTCTGTTGCTAGATGTACTGTATAACACACACCCGTGTGACTTTTGGATGTGTCTGTGTGATGCGCCTGTTCCTGCATCAGAGATTTGGATCAAGTCTCACTATTTCCTTCTACGTTTAGATCAATTATAAAAACAGTAAAGGTTGTCTGTAGTGATGAGCCGAATGTACCTGGGTTTGGATTGGGATGGGTTCGCCAAACCTTTCTAAAGTTAAGATGCCAACTCCAAACTCACTGATGTTGATGCTAGTGAATCTTAGGAATGGTCAGATATGGCCATTTTCTAGACTAATAGGTAGGGAATTGCAAAACACATGGCATTGGGAACTGGGCACTGCCATGGAGAAAATCAACATTTAAAAAAAAATCAGTTTGGTGGGGTGCAACAAAGCCAGAACGGAACGGCGTTCTTATACAGTTGAGCCGTCATTTGCTTTTTACAAAGTAAGTTGTGACTACTATTTTAAATAAAACTATTACTTGAATACTACACTATGAGCCTCTCCGCATCTTTTACTATTGATATGCTGTGACCCTCACCACTAATGATACATATGAGCGGGATATAGGAGGAGGGAATTGCAGCCCCCACCGCGCTCTGTACAGAGTATACAGAGGAGCCCCCACAAGGAATATACCTCCATTCCAGAGGAGGACCCCTGATGCCCCCTATCAGCTAGAGGGATCCCAGAGTCTATCCACAAGAACCACTTACCTACGCTAGACCCCAAGGGGTCATCTGGTAAGTGGGCTGTATTATAGGTGAAGGATACTCCACACCATGATTCCCACTGGATTCCCACTGTTTTTTTTTTTAGCACAACCAGCACCTTATTTCAGAAAATTGCACTTTAAAAAACGTATTGGACTTTTGTATATATATTTTGCATAAAAGTATATTATTTGCACATTCAAATCACGTAGTGCACAGTCACTTTATAATACCAAGCACAATTGATTGTTCTATACATGTTGTGCACAGTCACTTTATTTAATTAAGCACTAATTGGTGTCTATACATACAGATTTAAATATGGTACATATATATATACATATATATATATATATATATATATATATATATATATATATATATATTTGTATATATAAGGGGTTTTTATTTATGAGCGTTGTCCACCCTTTGGTTTTATATATGTCTTCAACATTATGTTTAAATAAGATAAGATTGCTGCGCTATGATCATAATATGCTTAAAATCTTAACATAAAACACTTATATGAAAGAGTTTAACCCCATAAATGAAAAGCAGCGGACACAAAAAGACAAAGAAACAATATCTTCTAGTAACAGTGTAGGAGATGGTGTCGCGCTAATCAAAAATAGAAAGGTACAGCTGACAATGTGAGTCCCAGGTGCAGATGTAGAGTCCACATAAATCCCAGAAAAGGGGGGGGGGGTGCAAATAGGGAAGTCCGCCACCAAGCAGAGTCACTAAATGCTCTTACCGACTCCTTAGACCCCACAGGGTCATAAAACGCTCAAAGTGCCGATAACTCTAAGACAGGCAGGATCCAAAGACAACTGAACACCTCCTCCTAGTGTGGGCCAGGATGGGCTCCCAAAGACTCCTTAATGCACTCAGGAAATATAAAAAGATAATCCCCTCCTGGTGTAGTACTTAAGAACGTTTATTATAAGTAGGGTTGATCGAACGGTTCGGGTCGACCATCGGCTCGACCCGAACATTGGATGTTCGAGGTTCGGCCGAATTTAGAACTTTTTGCTAAAAAAGTTCGGAATTCGGCAACCAGAACCAACCAAAATGCAATGGGCCAGAAAATGGGCTTTAAAAGCCTGTGATTGGACCAGAACCATTAATAAAAGCCAATTGAGGGGGCAGGAATGTGATTGGAGTGACTAGGGGGTCCCTAGGCCAATCATTAGTGAATACGCCCCCCAGTATATAAGATAGCCCCTGCCAAATTCCTAGCATTGTAATACAGGGACATGGAAGAGAGTGGAAGCAGTTCTGTTAATTTTACTTTAAAAGTGTCATTTAGCATTTATTAGTGTGAGGAAAGGGATATCTAGTGTAGTTAGGGTGCTCTTTTACACTTTAGTTAGATGCAAAAATTTAGTTTCTGTAGGGAAAGTGTTAAGTGCCAGGATCCATAGTGTAGTGTAGGGTGAACTGACACTGACTGCTATTAGGGATGATCGAACGGTTCGGGTCGACCATCGGTTCGGCCCGAACATTGGGTGTTTGAGGTTCGGCCGAATTTAGAACTTTTTGCCCAAAAAGTTCAGAATTCGGCAACCAGAACCGCCCAAAATGCAATGCTTCAGGAAATGGGCTTTAAAAGCCCGTGATTGGACCAGAACCATTAGCAAAAGCCAATTGAGGGGGCAGGAGAATGCTAGGAATGTGATTGGAGTGACTAGGGGGTCCCTAGACCAATCATTAGTGAATACGCCCCCCAGTATATAAGATCGCCCCCGCCAAATTCCTAGCATTGTTATACTGGACATGGAAGAGAGTGGAAGCAGTTCTGTTAATTTTACTTTAAAAGTGTCATTTAGCATTTATTAGTGTGAGGAAAGGGATATCTAGTGTAGTTAGGGTGCTCTTTTACACTTTAGTTAGATGCAAAAATTTAGTTTCTGTAGGGAAAGTGTTAAGTGCCAGGATCCATAGTGTAGTGTAGGGTGAACTGACACTGACTGCTATTAGGGATGATCGAACGGTTCGGGTCGACCATTGGTTCGGCCCGAACATTGGGTGTTTGAGGTTCGGCCGAATTTAGAACTTTTTGCCCAAAAAGTTCAGAATTCGGCAACCAGAACCGCCCAAAATGCAATGCTTCAGGAAATGGGCTTTAAAAGCCCGTGATTGGACCAGAACCATTAGCAAAAGCCAATTGAGGGGGCAGGAGAATGCTAGGAATGTGATTGGAGTGACTAGGGGGTCCCTAGACCAATCATTAGTGAATACGCCCCCCAGTATATAAGATCGCCCCCGCCAAATTCCTAGCATTGTTATACTGGACATGGAAGAGAGTGGAAGCAGTTCTGTTAATTTTACTTTAAAAGTGTCATTTAGCTATTTTTAGTGTGAGGAAAGGGATATCTAGTGTAGTTAGAGTGCTCCTTTACACTTAAGTTAGCTTCAAAAAATTAGTTTCTGTAGGGAAAGTATGAAGTGCCAGGGTGACCGTAATGTAGTGTAGGGGAAACTGACTGCCATGGCAGGCTGACCGACTGACCAAACCCTTCCATACCAGGGTGACCGTAATGTAGTGTAGGGGAAACTGACTGCCATGGCAGGCTGACCGACTGACCAAACCCTTCCATACCAGGGTGACCGTAATGTAGTGTAGGGGAAACTGACTGCCATGGCAGGCTGACCGACTGACCAAACCCTTCCATACCAGGGTGACCGTAATGTAGTGTAGGGGAAACTGACTGCCATGGCAGGCTGACCGACTGACCAAACCCTTCCCAGGGTGACCGTAATGTAGTGTAGGGTGAACTGACAGTGACTGCCATGGCAGGCTGACCAAACCCTTCCATGTCAGGGTGACCGCAATAGAGAAATGATCATTTCTCTGAATAGCTTTGGAACACCATTATGGCTTCTCACCAGCAAGCATTTTTTATGCTGCAGGGGCTGCCACTGTCAGTGCTTTTTTGAGGACATGTTTGATGTCAGACATGACATCTGAACATGTGTATAGGGGGTATATATACACATATATGTCTGAATATATACCCCTAGACATATATAGGTGTGATAGTAGCAGAAATAAATGCTTGCGCTAATTAAATCATTTACAGTAATATATTTCTGCTACTATCACACCTATATATGTCTAGGGGTATATATTCAGACATATATGTGTATATATACCCCCTATACACATGTTCAGATGTTTTGCCTGCCTCAAAAGAACCCAAAAAAGTGCCAAAAAAATGCTAGCGTCAAAAAAAAAAATGCGCAGGTGTGTTTTTGCTGGCATTTTTGGGGGGGTTTTGGAGGCAGGCAAAACATCTGAACTTGTGCACAGTACCACTATACACAAGTTCAGATGTTTTTTCTGACTGCAAAGAACCCAAAAAATGCCTGCTATTAAATTAATAGCAGGCATGTCCAGAACCAGAAAAAAAGATCATATAGGTGTTAAAGTTAAAGGAGGCTCCCGACCCACATCCCGGTTCTACTGAAAATTTATCTTTTTTTTCATGGTTCTGGACATGCTACAGAGCTGAAACTTCACATGCACACCTTTTATACCCCCCAGATACTAAATCCAAAGTAAAAATCAAAAAATCTCTCTTTTTTTTTTTTTTTCAATAATTGGCTTTTTTATCAAAAATGACAATTTTTAAGAACTTTTTTTGTGTGATTAATAGTTAATGGGGCATGACCCAGAACCCTGGGCACTTTTTAGGGGCGTTTATTGGGTTTTAGGGCTTAAAAATTGTGTTTTTTGATTACCGAAGTTAGGGTTCCATTGATTTCAATGGGGTTCTGAAATCCGGGCCGAACTTTCGGGAAGTTTGGATGTTCTGGCCGAACCAAACTTTTCAAAAGTTTGATCATCCCTAACTGCTATGGCAGGGTGACCGCTATAGAGAAAAGATAGTTTCTCTCAAGTCACATTCGGTGCACTAATATGGATTCTCGCCGGTCAGCCTGCTTTTTGGCTGCAGGCGTTTATAGGGATTTTTTGAGGACATGTTTGGAGTCAGGCATGACATCTGAACATGTGTATAGGGGGTATATATACACACCCATGTATGTATATGTACACCTGCACATATATAGGTGTGAAAGGAGCAGAAAACACTATTTGCGCTAATGAAATAATTAACACCAATATAGTTACGCTCCTATCACACCTATATATGTGTGTGTAAAATACATATAAGTGTGTGTGTATATATATACCCCTATACAGAAGTTCAGATGTTTTGCCTGCCTCCAAAGAACCCAAAAAAATGCCCAAAAAAACGCTAGCGTAAAAAAAAAACGCCCAGGTGTGTTGTTGCAGGCATTTTTTGGGGGTTTTTGGAGGCAGGCAAAACATCTGAACTTGTGTATAGTGGTATATATACAAAACATACTTATATGTATTTTACACTTACACATATATAGGTGTTATAGGAGCGGAGCCATATTAGTGTAAATGATTTCATTAGCGCAAGCATATATTTCTGCTGCTATCACACCTATATATGTCTAGGTGTATATATACCCGTATACACAAGTTCAGATTTTTTGCCTGCCTCCAAAGAACCCAAAAAAATGCTAGCGCCAAAAAAAAAATGCCCAGGTGTGTTGTTGCAGGCATTTTTTGGGGGTTTTTGGAGGCAGGCAAAACATCTGAACTTGTGTATAGTGGTATATATACACACACACCTATATATATTTTACACTTACACATATATAGGTGTTATAGGAGTGGAGCCATATTAGTGTAAATTATTTCATTATCGCAAATATATATTTCTGCTGCTATCACACCTATATATGTCTAGGTGTATATATACATATAAGTATGTGTGTATATATACCCGTATACACAAGTTCAGATCTTTTGCCTGCCTCAAAAGACCCCAAAAAATGCCCAAAAAACACCTGCTACTAAACCGGCAAGGTGTGAAAATAGCAAAGCCATATCCCTGTTCTATAAGTGACATAATACAAACAATCTTTTTTTTTTATGGTTCTGGACATGCTACAGAGCTGAAACTTCACAGGTACACTTTTTAGACCCCCCAGATACTAAATCCGAATAACTTTTTTTTTTTTTAATTTTTTTTTTTTAATTTTTTCAATAATTGGCTCTCTATCAAAAATGCCAATTTTTAAGAACTTTTTTTGTGTGATTAATAGTCCCTGGGGTATGACCCAGAACCCTAGGCACTTTTTAGGGGCATTTATTGGGTTTTAGGGCTTCAAAATTGTGTTTTTTGATTACCGAAGTTTGGGTCCATTAATTTCAATGGGGTTCTGAAATCCGGCCGAACTTTCGGGAAGTTTGGATGTTCTGGCCGAACCGAACTTTTGAAAAGTTTGATCATCCGTAATTATAAGAATAAAGCAAAGCAGCTTACATGGATGAGGTCAATTGTCAGCATTCAATACAGCATTCAATACAGCGTGTTGGTTTCCCCACCAAACAAGATGGCCGCCGCATCCCTCGTCTGAGCATGCGTCAAGCCGTCAGCCAATCCCGACGCGTTTCGTCATACAATGATGTCGTCAGGGGTGTGGCTAGACATAGATGCGAATCAATTAATAGTGGAGGGAGGCGGAGCGGCTGGGCAAAACCCGGAAGTGAACGCCTACCACAAGCGTTACAACCGCCGGAAGTCTAAAATAACTCACTGCAATGGTCATAAAAAAATCAAAGCGGCAATTACAAATAATTTAAAGCAAAACCCAATGTTGGGCCACTATATTCATAAAGCTCATCTTAATATTCACATGAAGTGATAACTAAGCACAGACCGGGAAGCGGCTCCATCTAGTGGCGGGAAAGCATATCGCACGGTCAAAACAAAGTGGCAGTGCATAAATAAATTACACATATGTAAAAATGCTGAAACCAGAATCATCAATAGAGAATGCAATACAGTACAATGTCAAGCAAATACATATAATAAAAATACATATTTAAAATTCATCAGTATATAAAAAGCTGGATAATAAAACCTAAAATTTCAGGAGGAAATAAATAATTATAGAAAATCACAATACTCAAAGCATAGAAAAGATTAAGAATGGGGGGGGGGAGGGGGGAAAGGCAAAATTTAAAATATTCCATGAACGCAAACATGCCTCTCAGCAAATAGCTTGGAGTGTCTACTTTGCAAAATGGGGTCATTTGGGGGGGGGGGGGTTGTGCTATATTGACATTTCAGGGCCTCCAAAACTGTGATAGGCAGTGGAGAATTAAAATAAGCAATTTACTGTACACCCTTAGAAAACCTAAAGGCGGTAATTGGTTTTCAGGGTCACGTATACAGCTAGGTTCTCAAAAAGTCTCACACATGTGGTATCCCTGTACTCAGGAGAAGCAGCAGAATGTTTTTTGGGGTGTCATTCCACATATACAGTACCTATGGCATGTGTGAGCAATATAAAATTTTGTTTAAAAAAAAAATATATATATAAATTGTAGTTTTCCCAAGACTTGTGGCAAAATATAAAATATTCCATGGACTCAACATGCCTTCTCAGCAAATAGCTTCTAACCATTGAAGACCAAGCCTTTTCTGACACTTTTTGTTTACATGAAAAAATGTTTTATTTTTTACTAGAAAATTACTTTGAATCCCCAAACATTATATATTTTTTTGAAACAGAGGACCTACAGAACAAAATGGTAGGTGTTGCAATTTTTTTTGTCACACGGTATTTGCGCAGAGATTTTCCAAACACAATTTTTTGCGAAAAAAAAAAACACTTTTTTAAATTTAATGCACAAAACACTATATATTGCCCAATTGTTTGGTAAAATATAAAAGATGATATTATGCCAAGTACATTAGGGCTGCAACTAACGATTATTTTGTCAGTCGACTACTCTAACGATTATTTTTATTTATTTATTTTTGCTTAATCTGGTGTTCTTTTTTTGATTAGCTAATTAATCCTTTAAATAACTTTACAAAAAATAATAAGTACAACTTCTAATATAATATTTAAACTTTTAATCATTTTTTTCCAAAAAATACTTCAATGTGGTTGAAGTTTTTACAGTATGCAAAAATGAAGTGGCAAAAATAAAATGTAAACAACACTTTAGCATCAGGCACAAATAATGCCATTAATTCAGAACCAAAAGCATTCAAAATGTCATAAAAAATCTAAAAAAAATACTGTTCAACACTGTGTGTGCAAAAATACAAGAAAGACATATACATAAAGTGCCAAACACTTTGGGGCATCAGGCATGAAAATGCCATATCTGCCTGACACTTTTACTTCTTTAAACTACAAGTCAGCTCTCTGCCTTCAGGTAATCTTTTGCTGTATTGGCCATTATTTTTGGCCATTACATTTGCACAGTGTTGAGCAGCAGTGCTTGCCTTTGTTGGACTTGGCTCCTTTAAAACTATGTTACCTTTTAGGTATGTTTTACATTTACATTGGCATTTACATATACATAGTGTTATTGTTGATCAGTATTTTTGTCGTGTATTACTTGTAAACAATACTTTAGGGTATCAGGCATGAATAATTATGCCATATAAATTCTGCCTAACATTTTGCAGAAGATGCCTTCTGAAGTCATTATGTGGTGGTTAAAGTAGTAAACCTTACTACTTTAAACCACATAATGCCTTCAGAATGCATTTTTTGCAAAGTGTTAGGCAGAATTTATATGGCATTAATTGTTCATGCCTGATGCCCTAAAGTATTGTTTACAAGTAACACACCACAAAAATACTGGTCAACAACAACACTATGATGTAAATGTAAAACATACCTAAAAGGTACCATAGTTTTAAAGGAGCCATGTCCAACAAAAGCACTGCTCAACACTGTGCAAATATAATGGCCAATACAGCAAAGATTACCTGAAGGCAGCCATCTTGTAGTTTAAAGAAGTCCAACATTATACAACCCAAGAGTGCAACAGGTTGGGGGCCTGTGTTACTAATATATAGCATTGCAATGGAGGAAGGTTAGCATATCGACATGTTCTGAAGTTATGCTTGCTCTTTTTTTTGGTCACAATGTTGCCAGCAACTGAGAAAAGCCTTTCAGATGGGGTTGATGTTGCAGGCACAGACAAGTAACTATTTGCCAGCATGGCCAAGATGGGAAACCTCACTTCATTTTCCTTCCACCATTTCAGTGGATTTTCTTCCTTTGGAATAGCCTGCTCACTATAGTACATGTGTATCTCATTCCTCACAACTTCACTGTGAATTTCTTGATCTTGGATGTGACCAGTGTCATCCTCACCATTACTGTGGTGGTCACCTTAATCTGAACCAAGCAAAGTGTCCAACAGAGACACTTGCCTCTTCTCTGAAAATGTTATGTCTGCACTGGCTGACTGAACCTGTTCCTCACATTGACGTTGATGTGTTTGCTCGTCCTCATATCTTCTTTTCTCTTCAAGAGCAAGAGCTTGGACCTTGAGGTGAATGTTTAAACTGTCCTCTGCTGCCGGGAATTTTAGTTTGCGGAATCTGGGGTCCAGGGCTGCTGCAATAAGACATATCTTCTCCGCCATCATCTCTGAATTTAGTTTGCCGCTCCCATCTTGAGGTCATCTCCTGTGCAGCAACACTTTGGAAAGCCTTGACTGCTGCTGTCTCGCAAATTGTGCTCTGTATGGATTTATGGAGGCCTTTTACCAGAGGAGGTAGAGCAGAATCAGTCACATAGGACTCTCCACTCAAGAAAACAGTAGCACACTCGAAAGGCCTCAAAACTTGTTCCACTTCCTCAAGTAAGCTCCACTGATCATGTTTTAAATCCAGGAAGCACTTCCCTCGTGGTGTGACATCAGGATCGGAAAGTGTTGCAGTCACAGGCCACCTCTGTTCAAGCAGGTGGCTGATCATGTGTAAAGTACTGTTCCATCTTACGGGTACATCATTTATTAGTGCATGATCAGGGGTACCCATTTGTTGTTGCTTTGCTTTAAGCTTTGTAATGGCCAGCTCACTTTTTTTTTAAATGTTCCACAAGGCACTTCGAAGCCCTCAGTGTCTTTCTGATCTGGGGATCCCTCAGGGCATGGTTGACAACTAACTGCAATGTATGACCAGCACACCTGAGAGAAGAGATGCCATGCTTTTCTTCCAAAATACGCAGAGCAGCAACAAAATTTGCAGCATTATCATGGACAACTACAATTACATTGCCCATGGATATCTCAAACTTCTAAGCTGCTTTTTCCACCCAGTTAGCAATGTTTTCAGCTGTGTGGCGATCTTCAAGTGGCACAGTGGTATGCCTCTGTGGCAATACTGGTCCATGCGTCTGTGGTGAGAGCTATTTTGGATTTCACATGTTTGAGTGACACTTTCAATCTTTCAAAATTCTCCTCATATTTCTTCTCCATCAGCTTAGTGAAATGGGACCTGGAGGGAAGTGTGTATCCTGGGTAAAACGTGTTGATCATCTCACGAAATTCTTGACCGTCTACAATAGAAAGAGGTCTCATATCTTTTACAATCATGTTGAGTATGCTATTGGTAAGTGTAATGGCCATTTGGGGTGTGCAAACAGTGACATCCTTTTTATGAAAGAAGAAATCTTGTACACAGCTTTGCCTCTTCCTGAGAAAAAACAACAAACACAATAATAATAATTAATAACATTAGGAACCAATTTAAACATGAAATCTATGAATGCTCAATGCTTGCTAACAATAATGTACTGTATTTCAAAGAGGGTAGTAAATCTGCATATTTTAAATGAACTGAATGTGATTAATAATTATGTTTAATATGATTACAATATTAATTGTATTTTTCTAGTAGAAAAAGCAGCTGAAAAGTTTGGGATATCCATGGCCAATGTTGTAGTTGCATAATGCTGTAGTGCAAATGTTGTCGCTTCTCTGCGTATTTTGGAAGAAAAACATGGCATCTCTTCTCTCAGGTGTGCTGGTCAGATTGCAGTTAGTTGTCAACCATGCCCTGATGGATCCCCAAATCAGCAAGACACTGAGGGCTGCAAAGTGCCTTATGGAACATTTGAAAAAAACACGAGCTGGCCACTACAAAGCTTAAAGCAAAGCAGCAACAAATGGGTACCCTGGCCCTGAGCATGCACCAATAAATGATGTATCCGTAATAATTACCTAGCTAGCATATATTAATTGTATGTGAAATGTGATAATAATAGTACTACTTACAAAGATGGCTCGTCCTTTTGAGGTCGGAGAGTGCCAGGATGTTTTCTTCTGAGGTGCTTGTGCATTGCAGTTGTGCTGCCGTGGTACACCATTTCAGTTTTGCAAAGGGAACAAAGGACCATTTTATCTGGCCTCTGTTTAAAGAATTCCCATACTCTTGATGATCGTGGTCTAGCTTTTTGTGGTAGACTGCTGGAACTTTCTCCCCCAGGAGCATAAGCCACCATTACCGCCATTTACACGCGAGATGAGTGTGACGTGTGACGCGTCAAATGCCTCTCACACATGCCGACGTATTTCCATAGTTGATGTAATCAATTACGTTGACGCATCATTGCAGCACTAAAGTTCATAGATACCAAACATGACATGCTTTAAAATTAAGCATGCCCGTGCAGCAGCAACAAACTGCGTACATTTTTAAAAGACTTTAAAAGCCTTTACAGGTTACCCCTTTAGATTTACAGAGAAGGTCCACTGCAAGAATTACAGCCCTCAATCTAACGTTCACGGCAATACCTCACATGCATGCTGCAATTGCCATTTACATATGATACGAGACCGACGCTTGTGTTCGCCTTTGCGTGCAAACACGAGGGGACAGGAGTGCTTGAATTTTTTTTAACTATTTATTTATTTTGCTCTTTCATGTTATTTTGACACCTTCCCTTTAATTTTTTTTTTTTTTTTTTTATCATTTTTATTGTTATCACAGAGAATTTAAATATCCCCTATGATAGCAATAAGTAGTGACAGGTACTCTTTAAAAAAAAAAAAAAAAAATGGGGTCTAATAGACTCTTGATCTCTCCTCTGCCCTTAAAGCATCTGACCACACAAAGATTGGTGTGATAAGATGCTTTTCTAATTTCCCAATGGCACGGTTTATATCTGGCGAAACTGAAGTCATGAAATGCTCGTAGCTTCCGGTATCTTAGGCCAAAGAGATGATTGGAGCCATTCTGGTCTCCAATCAGCTCTATGGTCACCTGACAGAACTGCAATCTCTGGTTACTTGGTGGGACAGGAGAGCCAGAGAAAACCACGAAAGGCAGCTGGAGGGGGGAGTCCACTCACACTACTTGTAAAAGCAGTCTAGCGGCTTATTATCTGCTAGGATCACTTTTACATGAAAGCCGACTGCTGGTTGTAAAAAATGATACCAAGATGATGCCTAAATTTGCAGGCATCATCTTGGTATGACCACTCAAAGTCCAGCAATGTACCAGTACGTTGCTAATCCTTGTTGGACATATTTTGTAAGGTTCTTTTTTTTTTCATGCAGCCTGTGGACTGAACGAAAAAAAAGAGAACCTAGAAGATTCCTCCATTCACATTGATCATTCTGGATGAAGAAATCTCTGCCAGAAAGTGCATGGTATGCCCACCATTAGACCTCCCAGCATCCACCCACTTCTAATGATGGGTATACATGCAATGTTCTTTTTTTTTTCCTTCAGGCCATTGGCTGAAGAAAAAAAAGAACATAGCAGATTACTCCACTGTCATCGATCAATGTGGATAATGAAATCTCTGCCAAGAAAAGTGTTAAAAATGATATGGTTTACACCTGATCAATGGTCCATTGCCACCCGTTCTACTTACCTCTATTCTCAGTGCACCAAGCCTTGGGAAATTATGTTGAAAATAATTAACCGTTGGTATTATACTCCCTACAGGCTGTCAAAAATCTTCCCCTCACACACACCTGACTGTTGGCGAGGTTGCGGCCAACTGGGTACTCTAACCCACACTCTCTGGAGTTGCCCCTCACTTACAAGTTTTTGGAATAGAATTCTCCAATGTATCTCTACATGTACTGGAATACTGCCCCCCCCCACCCCCCAAGGCCAGAAGTAGCCCTACTTAATCTGGGTATTGATCCATATACTTCTAGCCTCTAGGTTACTTATTTTGCGTAAGTGGAAGACTATTGAAGCCCCAAATTTTTCTGAGGTCAAGGTTATGGTTAACTTCAATTACCAAATGGAAAAATCTCTAGCATTTAACTCCCTGTCCTACGCAAGATCCCACAACTCTTGGAAACATTGGGTGTACCTAAACTGAATTAATGAGTGTGTATGACTTGTTATCTTTGCTACTTATTGGAACGGCACAGACTCGTGACCAACTCATGGGTTTTCCCTGCCTTCCGGTCACGTTATGTTCCCATTTGTGGTCCCCGGGAGGTAGTGGTTTCCCCTCTCCAGAGATTCAGAACACGATTCTCCTCATCACGGTCCACGTCCTCTGTGCAATTCCCAACCCGATGTATCTTACCTCTGCATGGTGCCATGTATTGTTGACTTTTTATGGCTCATGCCACATGGTTCATTCCTACTCATGCACATTGGACCCCTGTTGTGTTACTATTGTTGCTGTAATTGCTGTATTGTTGCTATTGTTGCTACTTTATAACTCAATAAAAAATAATATAAAAAAAAAATGATATGGCAAAGCATAGGGGAGATCCGCCCTTTGTGTCCACCACATCCCCTATGCTTTGCCATATATGCTCTATTTTTTAACTGCGGTGGTGAAATCACCTCCTACAGTGCTGCAATCATTGATTTACGTATATGCTGATAGCAAACACTGTTGCTGTCAAAATAAACAAATCAGTGCAACAGCTGATGGGCACACCTGCAAAGCAAACAGTGGTTAACAATAAAACATTACATTATAATAGCATACTGGATAGTAGACTGGTGGTATCTGAAAAGCAAAATATGGTCAACAATGAAAAACAGTAACAATGAAACATTACAAGAAAGAGTAGAAAAGTAGAGTAAGAACAGAAAATTAACTAATTAACTAATAATACGACAACTATTTTTGGCTTTTATTTTTATTTTTTTGGTGACTTTTTTACACTTTTATTGTAACTTTAAAAAGTTCCAGGTTAGGGTCTCTGAAAATGCAATCGCCATCTAACATCTTTCGAGACCCTGTGTAAAAGTGTGCCCTAGACTGTGCCATGCTATACCCTCTACTAATACTCTATTAGTGTGTGGTAGCGACGGAAACAGTCCCCGCTGCAGAGACTGCAGAGACCAGGTTGGCCAGGACAGGAGGAACAAAAATAGCGGGTCTCACGCTTATATCCGCGTTTTCTACAGACATGACATCTTCTTTGGGGTGCACTTTGGGTAGGGGTACCAGGGAGGACATACGGAAAATGCCTCTCATGCAGCCGGCTCACTGCTTCTGGATTGTGAATATGGGTCACAACACCTTCTGGATACAGAAGGGCTGTGATGATCTCTTCCTGGAATTTTAGGAAGGATCCACTTCTTTCTGATGCTTTGTATAGCACATAAGCATTCAGCAGAGCCAATTGGAATAAGTATACAGACACTTTTTTGTACCAGCGTCTGGCCTTACGGGCAATTAAGTACGGTGCCATCATCTGGTTGTTGAAGTCCACCCCTCCCATGTTAAGTTTGTATTCGTGGACACAGAGGGGCTTCCCAACAACACCAGTCGCCATTGCAATTTGGACTGTCGAATCTGCGTGAATGGAGGACAGAACGAAAACATTTTGTGTGTCACTCCACTTCACTGCAAGCAATTTATTACACTTCAAGCAGGCTCTCTCTCCCCGTCTAAGTAGGGAATCTAAAAGCTGTTGGGGGAAGCCCGGCGATTAGGTCACACGGTGCCACATGTGCCAATTCCAAATTAAAAAAGGTGACTAAAAAGTGGCATACTTGGGTAATAATTGTCCATGTGTAAATGGTACCCCTTTCCGAATAAGGGTGAGGCCAAGTCCCAAACAATCTTGCCACTGCTCCCCATGTAGTCTGGGCAGTTGGGGGGCTCCACATGGCTATCTTTTCCCTTGTAAATCCGGAAACTACATGTATAACCTATTGCCCTGTCACAGAGCTTATACATATTGACCCCATATCTGGCACACTTGCTGGGAAGAAACTGTTGAAAGCAAGGCAGCCAAAAAATTTAATCAGGGACTCATCAATGCAGACAGCTTGTTGGCGCATATACAAAGCTGCAAACTTTTGATTGAAGTGATTTACGAGGGGCCGAATTTTGTGGAGGCGGTCATATCCAGGGTCATCCCAAGGACGACAGAGTTCATTGTCACTGAAGTGCATGTATCACAAGATTTATGGGCATATGATGAATTGGGTCAGTGGACCAATATGACCGCGACTCTCTCTTTTTAGTAATGCCCATGAGGAGGGATAGGCCCAGAAAGGTTTTAAATTTGGAAACAGTAATACGTTCCCATGCAAATTCTCTGGCACGGGTCAAATTTGGATTTGCGGTGATGAATTGATCTGCTTATAAATTGCTTTGGTCCACAATAGATCTGTACAGATCTTCTGTGAAAAACAGCTCCTAAAAAATCAAGAGAAGTAAAATGAATTTCGGGTTGGCCAGTGAATGGGGGAAGTACGGGCACTGCAGAAGTGGTGAGCTCCCAATCAGGATTTGCAAGCGCATCAGGAAGGACATTATGGGCCTGTCTTTGAATTCTTGGTGCCTGCAGGACACTACATGTGCTAGCCACAGCACCAGCTTGAACTGCACTTATGGGACTAGCCACGTCATCAAGTGTTACTGCAGTGCTAGTTTGACTATGACCAGGATGTACTAGGCCACTGGTGCTTGCCAGTTCACCAGAAGGTTGAGCGGCACTAGTACCAGCACTCTGCTGCATATGAGAACCCTTTGAAAACGTCACAGGAAGTGACGAAACGCGTCAGTTCTGGAATGCACGGCGTGAGGTCAGCAAGCTGGCATGGAGCGCAAGCCAGAACACTCCGCTCGCCACTCTGCAGCATAGCTGAGTTTTTTTGTCACGGTTACTGTATACTCTGCTTTTAACCCAATTTTACCCACGGATGGGAAATAAAATTCATTGAAACTCATTACACTATTGGAGCATTTCTTTTTTCTATACCCTGGCCCCATACTGGATGTAAGGAAAAGGTGAGGAGGAACCCACCCCTACCCCATCACAGGAGCAGGCACGAGGAACCCACCCCTACCCCATCACAGGAGCAGGCACAAGAGAACCTACCTTGGCCCTGAGGGCCTACGAGCATGATTGGTCTCAGTGCTATAAGGCACATAAGGCCCATTATATCTGGTAAGGCACCCATCCTTATAATATTACTGTGGAAAAAGGAACCTATGCCACCTATAGTCACAAAGCCGCATCGGATAAAATTTAACATTGAGCACCTGCACTTTGAATAAAGACTGGAAGATTTATATATATATATATTTTGCACAAGGAAACTGTTTGGACTTTGCTAATTACAGTCACCTTACTATTTATTCATTATGGACTATTAATTAACTGCACTCTATTGATCTTTGAATGATTTATTTATTCACTATTTATATTTGAAATATTATATTGTCTATTTGCACTTTTCTTCGGTTCATATTGAAGCACTCAACAGTTGCTGGACTTTTTAAGGAGTTTTCTTGTTGGGATATTAATTACTTATGTATTTACTCACTCAGCGGTGATATGTATGTTTTGTTTGCACATTAATTTACCAATTTACTGATATTGCGCACAACACCTATATTATATATTTTTAGCAAGCGCTGTAGATAGTCTATACTCTTAAGGCTATTGTTTTTGAACCCTGCAATTGTTGCACCTCAGCAACACAAGAACAGGGTCGGGTACGCCTGACCTTAGCAGAGACCACTACTCCATCATCAGAGCTATCTGTCAAGGTGCCGCTGCTCTCTACAGGTTCGAATACTGAGTCTGGTTCTGACAGTGAGGCTTCCCCATCGCTCTCATCTGTCATGCTCAGCATCATGTAGGTCTCCTCACTAGTGTACCTCTGTTTGGACATTTTGGCCAATAAATGTATAAGTGCCTAGTGTGAATCACAGGTAAAAGAGCATTTGGTTGTCAAGGACTGTTTGAACCGCTACCAAAAAATGTAACTGCTAGTGCAGAGATCAGGCCTGACTTTGCTAACGCTGCGGTTTAGTATGCTGTGTATTGGAAGTGACAGTAATCTGCTGATTCTGCACTTCTTGGAGGGGGGGGGGGCTAAATGTACTTGTCATACAGGTGCAGAAAAATTGGGCCTTAGTTGTTGGTGGTGCCTAAACACCGCAACCCATCACAGTTACTCTTGCTGGGCGCAGGAGCGGGCCCTGCTGGTACAAATTCCATACAGATTTTAAATCGCATGTACTTGTCATACAGGTGCAGAAAAATCGGGCCTTGGGTGTTGGTGGTGCCTGAACACCGCAACCCATCGCAGTTACTCTTGCTGGGCGCAGGAACTGGCCCTGCTGGTGAAAATTCCATACAAATTTGAAATTGGCAAAGATCAAGTGTTGTATGTGTTCTCATCAGTGATCTAGTGGGGGCACTGTGCTGTCATGTGACCTGGCCAAGGTTGGGTGTTGGCTATGCAAACCTTCTGGAGTGATGGGGACCTGAAAGGTTAGTAGGAACTGAAACTGAAATTGGGCCTTTGGTGTTGGTGGTGCCCGGAACACTGTAACCCCTCACAGTTTCTCTTGCTGGGCGCAGGAGTAGGACCTGCTGGTAAGAATTCCATACAAATTTGAAATTGCATGTACTTGTCATACAGGTGCCAAAAATTGGGCCTTTGGTGTTGGTGGTGTCTGAACACCATAACCCCTCACAGTTACTCTTGCTGGGCGCAGGAACAGGACCTGCTGATAAGAATTCCATACAAATTTGAAATCACATGTACTTGTCATACAGGTGCCAAAAATTGGGCCTTTGCTGTTGGTGGTGCCTGAACACCATAACCTCTCGAAGTTACTCTTCCTGGGCGCAGGAATTGGACCTGCTGGTAAAAATTCCATACAAATTTGAAAAGCGCATGTACTTGTCATACAGGTGCCAAAAATTGGGCCTTTGGTGTTGGTGGTGCCTTAACACCATAACCCTTCACAGTTACTCTTGCTGGGCGCAGGAACGAGCCCTGCTGCTAAAAAATCCATACACATCTCAAATCGTATGTATTTGTCATACAGGTGCCAAAAATTGGGCCTTTGCTGTAGGTGGTGCCTGAACACCGTAACAAAGCCCTCACAGTTACTCTTGCTGGATGCAGGAATGAGACCTGCTGGTAAGAATTCCATACAAATTTGAAATTGCATGTGCTATACAGGTGCCAAAAATTGGGTCTTTGCTGTTGGTGGTGCCTGAACACCGTAACCAAGCCCTCGCAGTTACTCTTGCTGGGTGCAGGAACGGGACCTGCTGGTAAAAATACCATACAAATTTGAAATTGCATGTGCTATACAGGTGCCAAAAATTGGGTCTATGCTGTTGGTGGTGCCTGAACACCGTAACCAGGCCCTCGCAGTTACTCTTGCTTGGTGCAGGAACGGGACCTGCTGGTAAGAATTCCTTATAAATTTGAAATCGCGTGTACTTGTCATACAGGTGCCAAAAATTGGGCCTTTGGTGTTGGTGGTGCCTGAACACCATTACCACTCACAGTTACTCTTTCTGGGCGCAGGGCACAGGGACAGGGACTGCTGTTAAAAATTACATACGAAATTTAAATTGTATGCACCTGTCATACAAGTGCAGAAAAATTAGGCCTTGGGGGTAGATGGTGACTTAAACCAAAATCATTGTTGGAAGCTAGCAGAATCAAGGTTGAGGAATAGGATAGGCAGCATATGCAGTCTTCAAGGGATGGCAGACCCCTAGCAAATGTAATCAGTTACATCAGCATCAGGGGCTTGATAGTTGCTGTTTATCCATTACTGCTTCATTTTGATAAAAGTCAGCTGGTCAACAGAGTCTATGGACAGATGCACTCTTTTGTCCATAACAAAACCTCCAGCAGCACTGAACGTCCATTTGGAAAGCATGCTGGAAGCAGGACAGGCCAGTAGCTCCATTGCATATTGAGCAAGTTCTGGCCAGTGGTCCATCCTCAAGACCCAGTAACCCAGTGGATGCTCAGCTGGAAAGGTCTCCATGTCTGCTCTTGCCCCTAGATAATCATGCACTATATGATGGAGACACTGCCAATGGTTGCCTAAACCTAACAGCCCTGGGTGCTGCTGAGGACTAAAGAACTGTTTAAAGGCATTGGTCAGCCGGCCGCCTTCTCCACCGCTCCTCCTTTGGCTGAAAGATGCCTCAGAAACATGTCCAGAGAATGTTAACCTCCCAGTGTCTGGAAAGGTGTTACGCAAATTTTTTTTCAAGGCCTCCTCAAGATGGTTCATCCTCTGCTCCCTCCGCGAAGGCAGGATGAGCTCTGCAACATTACCCTTGTAGCGTTGATCAGGAAGGGTTGCCAACCAGTAAATATCCCTCTCCTTGATAGCACAAATCCTCGGGTCCTTTCGCAGGCTTTGCAGAATCAGGGAGCCCATGCAACTGTAACGCTCCTGCGTTTCATGTATGGTGTGGATTTTCAGCTGCAGAAATATTCCACTTCAGTAGTCATGTAAGAGAGATGCTGAGATACCATTCCCAACCTCAATGACTCATCATGTGTGGAAGGTCTTAATTCAGCTAGTAAATACGCACACTCAACAAGCTGGTTCCTAGAGTGACTTTATGTATGTAGTAACACGGTGATGAAGATTTAAGAGACAGGTTGAGTGGAGGTGGTAGGTGACAGACACTTGAAGGTAAGACAGTAGCAGATGGATGCAGGTAGGTTTAGCAATCATGTATGGTAGCAGATGACAGAGTAGCAGGTGGACATACAAGAGTGATCAACCCAGTGCAGGAATAAGTAGCAGTAGTCTTAAGAGCTAGCAATCTAGATATGCAGATGTGATAAATAGTCTTTACTATGCAGAGCTAGATAGTGTAAGCTTAGTATAAGTTTATAGAGGGTTCCCCTGCGGGGTACTTAGCACTAATAGCAATACAGCCGAAGGTTGGTTCAGGAGGAGCGGATGATCTGGAAGCGGGATGCAGGGATCAGCGCAGCGAGGTTCCGTCAGCGAGGTATGCTTGCAAGCACGAAAGCTTCAAGCCAAGTTAGCATCCAGGTAAGGGTGTTTGAACGAACACATGTGAGTGAGAACCGGCGATTTAAATAGCCATCTAGTCCGGCGCTGAGTGATGACAGCTTCAGTCTTAAAGGTGTATGCGCACCTTTCCAAAAGAGAATGGTGGGGCGCATACACTTGTGAAAAGGGTAATTTAGGGTACCAAAGGTACCGGAACATTACAATACCCCCCCCTTAAGGCCGGCTCCTGAAGGCCTCTGGAGCTGGTTTGTCTGGGTATCTCGCATGAAAATTGCGGATTAATCTAGGGACATGTATTTCAGAGGTGTTTAGCCAGGTGTCGTCTTGGGGCCCATAGTTCTTCCATCTAACCAAGTACTGAAGTCTTCTTCTGTAGATACGAGAATCCAGAATCTCTTTTATCTCGTATTCTTCTCCACCTTCAACTTGTACAGGAGGCGGAGGTGGAATATTAGGCCTTATTCCTTGGTCCGGAACATGGGGCTTCAGTAGCGACACATGGAAAATGGGATGAATTTTTAGGTCTATTGGCAATGTAAGCTGTACTGCAGCTTTTCCAATAAGTTTTTTGATTGGGAAAGGTCCCAAGAACAGAGGTCCAAGCTTTTTGCTAGGGATCTTCAGTCTTAAATTTTTTGTTGAGAGCCAAACGAGGTCCCCGATAGTGTACTGTGGAGAAGGTCTTCTGCGAAGATCATAGTACTTCTTTTGTTGACTGTGAGCGTGTGCAATGGTAGTATTTAATAAACCCAGAGAATCCTTTATTTGGGTAAGATAATCTGAGGCTACTGGGTTGCTTGAAGGAAGGATGCGTGGTGGAAGAATAGAGGGATGAAACCCATAGTTCAAGTAGAACGGACTCTGCTTGGTTGTACTGTGGGTTGCGTTGTTGTAGGCAAATTCTGCCAGAGGGAGAAGATCCACCCAATCATCCTGTTGGTAAGAAGTGTAACAACGTAAATACTGCTCGATGCATTGGTTGACTCTTTCAGTCTGTCCGTTGGTCTGCGGATGGTAAGGAGAAGTGAGCTTCCGCTCGATCCGTAGTATGTGACATAGTTTTTGCCAGAACTTAGAAATAAATTGGGATCCACGGTCAGACAGAAGAGTTTTTGGGATACCATGTAATCTAAAGACATGTTTCATGAGGAGTTCTGCCGTTTGTTTGGACGAAGGTAGTCTGCGAATAGCAATGAAATGTGCCATCTTTGTCAGATGGTCCACTGACACCAAGATGGTATTAAATCCTTTGGAAAGAGGCAATTCTACGATGAAGTCCAAGGACAAAACTTCCCATGGAGTTTGGGGTATTGGTAGACTGCATAGTAGACCGGATGGTCTCGTAGTGTCAATTTTGGACCTGGCACAGACATTGCATGAAGAGACGAATTTTTGTATAGATGTTTTCATGTCAGGCCACCAGAATTGCCGGGAAATCAAATTAAGAGTCTTTGTCATACCCATATGTCCTGCCATAGGCACATCATGAGATAATTCCAAGATCTTGGTGCGTAGGATAGGTGGTATGTAAAGTTTGTCGTTGTAGTAGAGGAAGCCTTCTGCATCAGTATTTAGTTGTGGTGGGGGTGAATCCAAACTTATACCATGCAAAACCTCTTCCTTCAAGGAACGGACAACTCCAATAATGCGTTTGTGAGGTATTATAGGAACGGAAGGGATTTCAAAGTAGTTTTCTTCAGTTAGTCGTGATAGTGCATCCGCCTTTTTGTTCTTATCTGCAGGTGTGTAAGTCACTAGGAAGTTAAACCTTAGAAAGAATAGTGACCATCGTACCTGTCGGTGCGAGAGAGTTTTGCTAGTCTGAAGATATTGGAGGTTTTTATGGTCCGTGTATATTATTATTGGTAATTGGGTGCCTTCGAGCAAATGTCGCCAATTCTCCAGAGCCAATTTTATAGCAAGCAGTTCCTTTTCACCCACGGGGTAATTTATCTCGGGACTGCTTAGGGATTTAGAAAAAAAGGCGACTGGATGAAGTGGTGAAGTGTGGGTTGGTCGTTGGGAGAGTATTGCTCCTACTGCCATGTTTGACGCATCTACCTCCAGAATGTATTGGAGGGATGGGTCTGGATGGCGTAATATGGGAGCGGAAGTAAACCTTGTCTTTAACAAGTGAAAAGCTTTATTGGCTTCTTCTGACCATTTGAATGTTTTTTTTTTATGCGAGTGAGCTGTGTGAGGGGTCTCACAATAGCAGAAAAGTTTTTAATGAACTTCCTCTAGAAATTAGAAAATCCCAGGAATCGCTGTAGCGCCTTGCGTGTGGTTGGTGTAGGCCAATCCTGAATGCAGGATATTTTACTCATGTCCATCTCGATTCCTGTTTTGGATATGATGTAGCCTAGAAAGAGTACCTCGTCTTTATGAAACAAGCATTTCTTCAGTTTCACATAAAGGTTATGTGCAAGCAATCTCGATAGTACAAGTCTTACATGTCTTATGTGTTCAGACAGGGATCGTGAATATATAAGTATATCGTCCAGATATACCACAACACAGACATCTAGTAAGTCTTTAAAAATATCGTTTATAAATCATTGGAAAACTGCAGGGGCGTTGCATAGCCCGAATGGCATCACAAGATATTCGAACAATCCGTATCTGGTTCTGAATGCAGTCTTCCACTCGTCTCCATCACGGATTCGAATGAGATTGTATGCTCCTTTCAGGTCCAATTTTGAAAAATAGGTAGCTCCACGCACCTGCTCAATGAGCTCAGGGATAAGCGGTAGAGGATAGCGATCTTTTATTGTGATAGCATTCAATTTCCTGTAGTCGATGATAGGTCTGAGACTTGAGTCCTTATTGCGAACAAAAAAGAGTCCTGCTGCTGTGGAAGAAGTGGAAGGTCTAATAAAACCTTTTTCCAAATTCTCATCCAAATAGGTTTTGAGATGGGAAAGTTCATCCTGTGAAAGAGGATAAACATGACCGAACGGCAATTTGCTATTTGGGAGTAGATCAATGCTACAATCATAGTCTCGATGAGGAGGTAATGCTTGAGCATTTTTCTCAAGAAAAACCTCAGAAAGATCCTGATAACATAGTGGTGCAATCTCATCTGTCACCATAGACAGAATCTTCCCGGAAGACGGGAGGTTACACGTATCCTTGCAATAGCAAGAGAGGAAGGCCAAGGACCGTTCCTTCCAATCTATGGTTGGTTGGTGTGTGTGTAACCAGGGAAGTCCCAACACAATGGGAAAGTGGGGTGAAGGTATTAAATCGAAGGTAGTAGTCACCCTATGAGACTCGTTAATTGTGACTAGAAGTGCTTGTGTCTGATCGGTGATTGGACCAGAGGATAACGGAACACCGGTAATAAGACTTACTGAGACAGGTTTAAGTTTAGAAATAATAGGAATTTTATTTGAAGCAGCAAAACATATATCAATATAATTTCCACAAGATCCTGTGTCAATCGTGGCCTTAGTAGTAATCCTGTTCTGGTCCCACTGTAATGTCAAACAAACAAAAATGTAAGGGTTAGTGAATGAAGTTGTCAATCCCCCTAGGAGGACATGTGAACACTCACCCTTCTTTTTGTTGACTAGGGGACAGACATTTATCTTGTGATCCAGGGATGCACAGTACAAGCAGAGATTTTCATATCGTCTTTTGGCTTTTTCCATAGTTGATAGCGGTGGGCGTATGGTTCCTACCTCCATAGGAACGGGGTTAACGGCCGGAATCCGAGAGGAAACGGATAATGGCATTCCCATTTTCTCAGCCTTTCTTTCTCGTAGTCTTCTATCTATGGTAATACTGAGTTGTATTAATGCATCCAGGGTTTTTGGTAGATCCGCTCGGGCGAGTTCGTCCTTAACGGCTTCTGATAGGCCAAGCCTAAATTGGGTTTTCAGAGATGCATCATTCCATTCTGAATCAAGGGTCCATCTCTTGAATTCTGCGAAAAAGTCTTCTACAGGCCTCCTTCCTTGTTTCAAGGATCTTAATTGAAGATCGGCAGTACTCTGCCTATTGGGGTCATCATATAGGCTAATGAGTTCTGCTAGGAACAAGGCATAGGAGTTGAGAAGCTGGTCGTTTTTCTCAAAAAGAGAGTCTGCCCAGGCTCGAGGATCGCCTGTTAGGTAAGAAATAATAGTACAAACCTTAATGTGATCAGTAAGGTAGGTACGAGGTTTTAGCAAAAAAAGTAACTCATGCGTTTTTAAATTCGCGAAATTTTTTGCGATCGCCTGTAAATACCAAAGGGGGATTTATCTTGGGTTCAGGGGACTGAGCAGAGGTAAGTTGTGTCAGTCTAATTACCTGCTGCGACAGAGCCTGATTGTCTTCTTTTAATTCAGCAAGTGCGTGTATTAAAGCGGAGTTCCGGGCACAAAATCGGTATTTTTTTTTTTGTGCCCCTCCGCTAGCTACACATAACCTGAAAAGGAATTGGATAGTTATTTATTTTTTTTTTGTATACTCACCTTGTAATTGAAGATCGTAAATACTCACCTCAGGGTACTTCCTCCTCCAGCGCCGAGGCTCACCCCGTCACTTCCTGCCTCGCAATGATTCCTGGGAGCTGAACGTCATCGCTCCCAGGAATCAATGCGACGGCACCGGCCCCGCACGTCACTTCCGGGCGACGCCGCATTCCTCTGCTAAACAGCTTCTGGGCATGCCCAGAAGCTGTTTAGGAATGCGGCGCCGCACCGGAAGTGACGAGAGGGGCCGGTGCGGCGCATTCTGGGAGAAGAAGACGCGGAAGTAGACACCGAAGAGGACCGCGCCGGCTTCAGCTGCCCACAAGAGAGATGGAAACGCTGTGGAAGAAATTTTCAAAGTAAGTATTTCTTCTAAAAGGTAAGTGCGAACCGGGACAGATCAGAGGCTAGCCATTGTGGAATGTACTAGCCCTGACTGTCCCGGGGGTATGTTCAGTAAAAAATAATTTCTGTGCCCGGACCTCCGCTTTAACGCAGTTACTTGCTGTTTTAATTGTGTCACCTGAGTGGTTATTTCTGCTGAATCCATTTGTAGGTTCGTTCAATCTGTAACGCTCCTGCGTTTCATGTATGGTGTGGATTTTCAGCTGCAGAAATATTCCACTTCAGTAGTCATGTAAGAGAGATGCTGAGATACCATTCCCAACCTCAATGACTCATCATGTGTGGAAGGTCTTAATTCAGCTAGTAAATACGCACACTCAACAAGCTGGTTCCTAGAGTGACTTTATGTATGTAGTAACACGGTGATGAAGATTTAAGAGACAGGTTGAGTGGAGGTGGTAGGTGACAGACACTTGAAGGTAAGACAGTAGCAGATGGATGCAGGTAGGTTTAGCAATCATGTATGGTAGCAGATGACAGAGTAGCAGGTGGACATACAAGAGTGATCAACCCAGTGCAGGAATAAGTAGCAGTAGTCTTAAGAGCTAGCAATCTAGATATGCAGATGTGATAAATAGTCTTTACTATGCAGAGCTAGATAGTGTAAGCTTAGTATAAGTTTATAGAGGGTTCCCCTGCGGGGTACTTAGCACTAATAGCAATACAGCCGAAGGTTGGTTCAGGAGGAGCGGATGATCCGGAAGCGGGATGCAGGGATCAGCGCAGCGAGGTTCCGTCAGCAAGGTATGCTTGCAAGCACGAAAGCTTCAAGCCAAGTTAGCATCCAGGTAAGGGTGTTTGAACGAACACATGTGAGTGAGAACCGGCGATTTAAATAGCCATCTAGTCCGGCGCTGAGTGATGACAGCTTCAGTCTTAAAGGTGTATGCGCACCTTTCCAAAAGAGAATGGTGGGGCGCATACACTTGTGAAAAGAGTAATTTAGGGTACCAAAGGTACCGGAACATTACAGCAACGTAAGTTTGAGGAGGCATGAGCTTCTGAGTCCTCTGGGTCACTAAGGATGACATTGTCAGGAGCAACCTCTCCCCAACCACTTACAACTCCTGGGGTTTCTGGGGAATCAAAACCATCCCTTGAAGACTGCTGTATGCTATCCTCTATATCCATGCTGCCGCAATTCTCCTCTTCCTCCTCCTCCTCCTCTTCCTCATGTGTGTTTTGTGTCCTTCCAGGCATGATATCTGCATAAAGGGGGCCTTGTGAGGAAAGGAAGTCCTCCTCTTCCTCCTGCTGTTCTGCCTCAAGTGCCCTGTCCATGATTCCACTAAGCGTGTGCTCCAGCAGGTAGACTAGAGGGATTGTGTCACTGATGCATGCATCGTCCCGGCTCACCATCCTTGTGGCCTCCTTAAATGGTGACAGGACTGTGCATGCATCCTTTATTAAAAGCCACTGGTGTGGCGAAAAAAAAAACAAGCTCCCCTGAGCCTGTCCTTGTGCCATACTCACACAGGTACTTATTGATGACCCTCTGCTGCATGTGCAGCTGCTGCAGCATTGCCAATGTTGAGTTCCACCTGGTGGGCATGTCACATATGAGGCGGTTGGTGGGCAGGTTGAATTCCCGTTGAATGTCAGATAGGCGAGCACTGGCATTGTATGAACACCGGAAATGGCCACAGACTTTTCTGGCCTGCCTCAGGAGATCTTGGAAGCCCGGGTATCTGTTTAAGAAACGCTGCACCACCAGATTCAGGACATGTGCCAAGCATGGAACATGTGTCAAGTGTCCCTGTCGGAGGGCGGAGAGAAGGTTGGTGCCATTGTCGCATACAACCATTCCTGGCTCAAGCTGTCGTGGCATCAACCATCTCTGAGCCTGCTCCTGCAGAGCTGACAGAATCTCTGCCCTAGACAGACCAACTGAAGCACGGCATGGCATCTTTAAGGCCTGACTGCTTGCGTAGCCCCTTGAACGCTTAGGGAGCACTGCTGCTTCAGAGGACAATTGAGCAGAAGAGGACATGGAGGAAGAAGAAGAGGAGGAGGAGGAGGTGGTGGAGTAGCCAGATGTGGCAGAACCAGCACCATCTTTTTGAAGGCGTGGTGGCAAAACAAGCTGCAACACTGAACCCTGTCTTGCATCCTTCCCAGCTGCCAGCAGAGTTACCCAGTGCACCGTGAAACAAATGTAATCTCCCTGTACATGCCTTCTGGACCAAGAGTCAGCAGTAATGTGAACCTTCCTGCTGACTGCTCTGTCCAACGAGGCCAAAACACTACCTTCCACATGACGGTAGAGAGCTGAAATGGCCTTACGTGAAAAGAAATGTATTTTTGGTACCTGCCACTGTGGTAAAGCACAATCCACAAATTTATGAAAGGGAGCAGAGTCTACCAGATGAAAAAGCAGCAATTGTAGTGCTAGCAATTTGGCCCAGCTAGCATTAGGACGCTGAGCATGTGAATGGCTGGGACAGTATTTCTTTCTACGGTTCAGCAACTGGGATAGTGAAATTTGCCTGCTGCTCAAATCAAGCGGCGATGTACTGCTAGCAGGCTAGCAGATTGGGTGCAAGTCTCTGTGGCACTCATTGCTATACCATCTTCCCTCTCAATGCAGGTTCCAGAGAACACATGAGGTATAGTAGGGTTAGAGATCCCAGATGGGGAGCAAGGTGAAGTATGCTGGTTTTGATCTTGTGGCTTTTTCAGGTACTATTGCCAACGGACTGCATGGCAGGTCATCAAATGTCTTATCAAGCATGTGGTGCCCAAGTGGCTGGTGTTCTGGCCACGCTTGATCCGCTTCAGACAGATGTTGCAAACAGCAACGCTGCAGTCTACTGCACATGTGCTGAAAAAAGCCCACATTAATGAACTTTTGGACGTTCATGGGGAGTTTGCAGCACCCTGCACCTGTGGAGCTCAGTTCTGTGATGCATTGGGTTGGCTACTCCTATGGCGGCCCTGGAGCACATCCTGCCTCGTTGGAGTTGTGCCTCCTCCTCCACCTCACTTTTCTCCTCTATCCTGTCAGGCACCCAAGTACAGTCAGTGACCTCATTATCCCCTCCCTCCTCGTCACTGGAGCAAACTTGGCAGTATGCTGCAGCTGTGGGAACATGACTGCTAGTTTCTTGTCCGTCATTGTCAATCCCCCCTCTCTCTAGGCTCACATGATTCCCTTCATCAATCTGCGATCCAACATCACAGCTTTCAAATTGCCGCGCATCCTCCAGCAGCATGTCACTGACACTATGATCAAATAGTTCAGGTGACTCCTCCGTGCATGATGGTGGGGTGACAGAAGGAGTAGCTGTGGAGAAGGAGCCTGTGGAATGAGCCGCTTTGGCAGCTGCAGTGGAAGGAAAACTAGTGGGAGTGTGGGTGTCAGAGGACGAGGAGGATGAGGACGGCTTATTTATCCACTCCACCAACTCTTCTACATGTTGTGGCTAGAGTTGAGCGGACACCTGGATGTCCGTGTTCGGCGGGTTCGGCCGAACTTTAAAAAAATTCCGGGTCCGTGTCCCGGACTTTTGCCGAACTTTTCCCGGACCCCGAACCCCATTGAAGTCAATGGGGACCCGAACTTTCAGGCACTAAAATGGCTCTAAAACACCAATGGAAAGGGCTAGAGTGCTGCAAATGGCAGCAAAACGTAGTTAAGAGCATGGCAAGTGCTCTGCAAACAAATGTGGATAGGGAAATAACTTAAAACAACAAAAAAAACTGAAAAATAGAACAATGTTCTTCATCTCTGAAGGACGAGGCCCATATGGAGTAGGAGGGAGGTTGAGGTGGTGGTGGATGTGGCGGTGTCATAGGCGTGCGCACAGGGTGTGCCGGATGTGCCTGGGCACACCCTAATCACCTAGGGCACATAGCATTATCGCTCTGTTTGTCAGTGAGGAGATGGGAAAAATATCCCTCGGACCTGCTCTGCTCTATTTCACTTTGCCAGCAGGGAGAGTAAGGTATCGGGGCCATGTACATGTAGGCAAACACATGCATGTGTATTTAAACTTTGGGGTGCACACCCTAATGCAATAGGCTGCGCACACCTATGGGCGGTGTAGGTGGAAGCGGCGGTGGAGGAGGACCAGGGCCGGATTAAGAGCATCATGGGCTTGGTGCTGAGGATTTTGAAGGGCCTTAAGGGCCGTGCCTTGGCATGCACCCAGAGGAGGAAGGGTGCAGCCATGCATGCCTAATTCCACATGGGATGCTGTCTCTGAAGCCCATAAACACATCCATGCATCTGCAACTGTCCCTCCTTGTCCGGCCTTCGTGCTGTGTGGGGAGGTTCTGAGGGAGCTGCCTGGGGAAACGTGCATAGAAGCCAGACTTCTGTGTTTACAAGTGACAGAAGAGCGGTAACAGTGAATATGGCCAACCTGGGGCCTATATAAAGGTAGGGGCCTGGAGCTGCAGCTCCAATAGCCCCTACGTTAATCTGGCCCTGAGGAGGACGAGGTAGCCAACACTGCTTCTTTTCACAAATTTTAAATGAGGGTACACCCCAAAAGAGTGAGAAAGAGCAAAAATGGAACAATGGCTGGGTAAGGTCGGTATCCATCGCTATTCTGCACAAGGTACGGAAAAGTCCAGTGGGATCCATGCCTGGTTCATTTTAATGAACGTGAGCTTGTCCACATTGTCTCTGGACAGGCGGCTGCGCTTGTCTGTGATAACGCCCCCAGCCATGCTAAATACCCGTTCAGATAATACACTGGCTGCAGGGCACGCCAGCACCTCCAAGGCGTAAAGGGCAAGCTCAGGCCATGTGCCCAACTTGGAGACCCAGAAGTTGAAGGGGGCAGACCCCTCATTCAGTACGTCTAGGCGTGTGCACACATACTGCTCCACCATGTTGGTGAAATGCTGCCTCCTGCTAAGACGTTCCATATGAGCTGCTGGTGCTGCTGTTTGTTGTGGCGTGCTGACAAAGCTTTTCCACATTTCGGCCATGCTAACCCTGCCTTCTGAGGTGCTGGCGGTGCCCTGGTTGCGTTGGCGACCTCTTCCTCCTCCTCCTCCTCTGCCTTGTGCTTCCACTGTGGCCCCGATGTCAGGTGGGAATGCCAGCAGCATGGCGTCTACCAGCGTGCGCTTGTACTCGCACATCTTGCGATCGCGCTCCAGTGAGTGAATTAAGGACGGTACGTTGTCCTTGTAACGGGGATCCAGCAGCGTGGCCACCCAGTAATCAGCACAAGTTAGAATGTGGGCAACTCGGCGGTCGTTGTGGAGACACTGCAGCATGTAATCGCTCATGTGTGCCAGGCTGCCCAGAGGCAACGAAAGGCTGTCCTCTGTGGGAGGTGTATCGTCCGTGTCCTCTGTATCCCCCCAGCCACGCACCAGTGATGGCCATGAGCTGGCCTGGGTGCCACCCTGCTGTGAACATGCTTCCATCTCCTCCTCCAGCTCCTCCTCCTCATCCTCCAGAACTGTGCCCCTGCTGGACAATTGTGTCCCTGGCGTTTGTGTGTGCAGGAACCCACCCTCGGAGCCCCTTGCGAATGACTGCCCTGAAAGCCTTGGAAATGTTACCTCTTCATCCTCCTCCTCCTCATCCTGTGCCACATCCTCTTCCATCATCGCCCGAATTTTTTTTTCAAGGAGGCATACAAGTGGGATAGTTAAGCTGAGAACGGCGTCATCAGCACTGGCCATGTTGGTGGAGTACTCAAAACAGCGCAACAAGGCACACAGGTCTCGCATGGAGGCCCAGTTCTTGGTGGTGAAGTGGTGCTGTTCCGCAGAGCGACGCACGCGTGCGTGCTGCAGCTGAAACTCCACTATGGCCTGCTGCTGCTCGCACAGTCTTTGCAGCATGTGCAAGGTGGAGTTCCACCTTGTGGGCACGTCACATATGAGGTGGTGAGCGGGAAGGCCGAAGTTACGCTGCAGCGCTGACAGGCGAGCAGCAGCAGGGTGAGAACGCCGAAAGTGCGCACAGACGGCCCGCACTTTCTGCAGCAGCTCTGACATATCGGGGTAGTTTTTAAGGAACCTCTGCACCACCAAATTCAGCACATGCGCCAGGCAAGGGATGTGCGTCAAACCGGCTAGGCCCAGAGCTGCTATGAGATTTCGCCCGTTATCGCACACCACCAGGCCAGGCTTGAGGCTCGCTGGCAGCAACCACTCATTTGTCTGCTGTTCCATGCTCCTCCACAACTCCTGCGCGGTGTGTGGTTTGTCCCCCAAACAGGCAAGTTTTAAAACTGCCTGCTGTCGTTTACCCCCGGCCGTGCTGAAGTTGGTGGTGAAGGTGTTACGCTGTCCGGATGAGGAGGCGGTAGAGGATGAGGAAGCGGAGTAGGAGGAGTTAGGAACAGGAGGCAAACTGAAGCGCCCTGCAATCCTCGGTGGTGAAAGGACATGCGCCAAATTGCTATCCGCCTCAGGCCCATCCGCCACTGCATTTACCCAGTGTGCTGTTAGGGAGATATAACGCCCCTGACCGTGCTTACTGGTCCACGTATCGGTAGTTAGGTGGACCTTGCCAGAGATGGCGTTGTGCAGTGCACACCTGATTTTTTCCCCCACTTGGTTGTGCAGGGAAGGGATGGCTTGCCTGGAAAAGTAGTGGCGGCTGGGCACGACGTACTGTGGGACAGCCACCGACATAAGGTTTTTAAAACTGTGCGTCTCCACCAGACGGAATGACAGCATTTCAAAGGCCAAGAATTTTGAAATGCTGGCATTCAGGGCCAGGGATCGCGGGTGGGTAGGGGGGTACTTCCTCTTCCTCTCAAGTGTTTGGGAGATGGAAAGCTGAACGCTTCCACGGGACATTGTGGAGATGGTTGGTGACCCAGGTGGTGGTGTTGCTGACAGATCCTCTGTTTGCGGGGTGGCAGGTGCCGGTATCACTACAGATGTGGCTGGAGCGGCCGAGACTGCAGCAGAAGAGGAAGCAGGATGAGCCAGAGACGTTTCTTGGTTTTGAAGGTGTCTACTCCACTGCAGCTCGTGCTTTGCACTTAGATGCCTGATCATGCAGGTTGTGCTCAGGTTGAGAAGGTTTATGCCGCGCTTCAGGCTCTGATTGCACATCAGCACATTTTCTAAAGAACTTCCACGCTAGAGAACTCCTTTGAGCTGACTTTGGTGCGCTCGTTCCCTTGCTGCGTTGGGCAGTAGCGGGCGTAGTGTCTAGGGCACGGCCGCTCCGCTTCTGCACCCTGCTCCCTCTTCTGCTGTGCTGGTGGCTCTGTGCGACCACCGCCTCTTCCTCCAAACTACTCAGGTCACCTGCATGACGTTCATTCCATGTGGGGTCGAGGACCTCATCGTCCTCCACATCATCTTCCACCCAGTCTTCACCCCTGCCCTCCTTGTCGGTCTCCACAATGCTGAACACCGCAGCAGTTGGCACCTGCATTTCGTCATCATCGGAGACGTGCTGCGATGGTCCTTGCATGTACTCATCTTGAGAAATAAGTGGTTGGGCATCGCTGCACTCAATCTCTTCAACTTCTGGGGCAGGGCTAGGTGGATGGCCCTGGGAAACCCTGCTGACAGAGTCCTCAAAAAGAACAAGAGACTGCTGTATGGATTGGGGCTCAGACTGCTTGCCTGATTTCCAAGGGGGTGAGGTGAAAGACGGTTGGACATTGGCTGCAGGTGCCAACTCTGACCTTTCTGCAGTAGACTGGGTGGGAGACAATGTGAATGAACTGGAGGCACTGTCAGCAACCCAATCTACTATCGCCTGTACTTCTTCAGGCCTCATCACGTCTAGAGGCGCATTATGCCCTACCAAATACTGCTGCAGGTTCTGTCGCCTACTCACACTTGTGGAAGGTGTTTCACTCGTGCGTGTAGCTGGCACAGATCGACCACGTCCTCTCCTTGCAACAGGAGCTCTACCAGCAGCACCACGACCCAGGCCACGGCCCCTATTTGACGTTCTCCTCATATTTCTGTCATTTATGATCTTGCCCTAGAAAGGTGTTTATTGAATAGCGGAACAAAACAACAACAGTATCGCACGGGTGTATCTGACAGTCAAATATGCAAACTATGCCGCAATTTAATGTTTTTTACCCCAAAAGGGTGTATATTGAATAGCGGAATAGGAAAAAGGATAAAAAAACGGTGTATCTCACATGTACAAACACAGACTAGGCCCCGATTAAAATTTTTTGTACCCTAAAGGGAGGATGAGGAAGAGGAGTAGGAGGAGTTGGGAACAGGAGGCAAACTGAAGTGCCCTGCAATCCTTGGCGGTGGAAGGAGATGCGCCAAACAAATTTAAAAAGGTGTATCTCACATGTACCGATACAGACTATCCCGCAATTTAATTTTTTACACTCAAACAGGGTGTATATTGAATAGCGGAATAGGACAAATTTTACAAAACGGTGTATCTCACACGTACCGATACAGACTATGCCGTAATTTAATTTTCTTACACTCCAAAAGGGTGTATATTGAATAGCGGAATAGGAAAAATGTTATAATACGGTGTATCTAACACGTACAAACACAGACTAGGCCCCGATTACAATTTTTTGTACCCTAAAGGCAGGATGAGGAAGAGGAGTAGAAGGATTTGGGAACAGGAGGCAAACTGAAGCGCCCTGCAATCCTCGGCGGTAGAAGGAGATGCGCCAAACAAATTTAAAAAGGTGTATCTCACATGTACCGATACAGACTATCCCGCAATTTAATTTTTTACACTCAAACAGGGTGTATATTGAATAGCGGAATAGGACAAATTTTACAAAACGGTGTATCTCACACGTACAAACATCAACTAGGCCCCGATTACAATTTTTTGTACCCTTAAGGCAGGATGAGAAAGAGGAATAGGAGGAGCTGGGAACAGGAGCACAACTGAAGCGCCCTGCAATCCTCGGCGGTAGAAGGAGATGCGCCAAACAAATTTAAAAAGGTGTATCTCACATGTACCGGTACAGACTATCCCGCAATTTAATTTTTTACACTCAAACAGGGTGTATATTGAATAGCGGAATAGGACAAATTTTACAAAACGGTGTATCTCACACGTACAAACACAATCTAGGCCCCGATTACAATTTTTTGTACCCTAAAGGCAGGATGAGGAGTAGGAGGAGTTCGGAACAGGCAGGAGGCAGACTGAAGCACCCTCAAATCCTCGGCAGTATGAGATGCGCCCCAAAAATTGGAAATGTGTATCTCACACGTACCGACACAGACTATCCCGCAATTTAATTGTTTATACCCAAAGGTTTTGATTAAATAGCGGAATAGAAAATATGATCAAAAAAAGTGTATGTATCTCACACGTACAGAAGTACACTAGGCCCCAATTACTATTGTTTGTACCCCTAAAAGGCTGAATGAGGAGTAGGAGGAGTATGGAACAGGCAGCACCCTCAAATCTTCAGAAGTATGAGATGAACCCCAAAAACTTGGAAAGGTGGATCTCACACGCACCAACACAAACTATCCCGCAATTTAATTGATCCCCAAAGGTTTTTATTGAATAGCGGAATAGGAAATATGATAAAAAAAAGTGTATGTATCTCACACGTACAAAACCACACTAGGCCCCAATTACTACTGTTTGTACCCCTAAAAGGCTGAATGAGGAGTAGGAGGAGTATGGAACAGGCAGCACCCTCAAATCTTCAGAAGTATGAGATGAACCCCAAAAACTTGGAAAGGTGGATCTCACACGTACCAACACAAACTATCCCACAATTTAATTGATCCCCAAAGGTTTTTATTGAATAGCGGAATAGGAAATATGATCAAAAAAAGTGTATGTATCTCAAAAGTACAAAACCACACTAGGCCCCAATTACTATTTTTTGTACCCCTAAAAGGCTGAATGAGGCGTAGGAGGAGTATGGAACAGGCAGCACCCTCAAATCTTCAGAAGTATGAGATGAACCCCAAAAACTTGGAAAGGTGGATCTCACACGTATCAACACAAACTATCCCGCAATTTAATTGATCCCCAAAGGTTTTTATTGAATAGCGGAATAGGAAATATGATCAAAAAAGTGTATGTATCTCACACGTACAAAACCACACTAGGCCCCAATTACTATTGTTTGTACCCCTAAAAGGCTGAATGAGGAGTAGGAGGAGTATGGAACAGGCAGCACCCTCAAATCTTCAGAAGTATGAAATGAACCCCAAAAACTTGGAAAGGTGGCTCTCACACGTACCAACACAGACTATCCCGCAAATTAATTGATCCCCAAAGGTTTTTATTGAATAGCGGAATAGGAAATATGATCAAAAAAAGTGTATGTATCTCACACGTACAAAACCACACTAGGCCCCAATTACTATTGTTTGTACCCCTAAAAGGCTGAATGAGGAGTAGGAGGAGTATGGAAAAGGCAGCACCCTCAAATCTTCAGAAGTATGAGATGAACCCCAAAAACTTGGAAAGGTGGATCTCACACGTACCAACACAAACTATCCCGCAATTTAATTGATCCCCAAAGGTTTTTATTGAATAGCGGAATAGGAAATATGATCAAAAAAAGTGTATGTATCTCACACGTACAAAACCACACTAGGCCCCAATTACTATTGTTTGTACCCCTAAAAGGCTGAATGAGGAGTAGGAGGAGTATGGAACAGACAGCACCCTCAAATCTTCAGAAGTATGAGATGAACCCCAAAAACTTGGAAAGGTGGATCTCACACGTACCAACACAGACTATCCCGCAATTTAATTGATTCCCCAAAGGTTTTTATTGAATAGCGGAATAGGAAATATGATCAAAAAAAGTGTATGTATCTCACACGTACAAAACCCCACTAGGCCCCAATTACTATTGTTTGTACCCCTAAAAGGCTGAATGAGGAGTAGGAGGAGTATGGAACAGGCAGCACCCTCAAATCTTCAGAAGTATGAGATGAACCCCAAAAACTTGGAGAGGTGGATCTCATAGGAACATCTTGGCAAGGATGGGAAATGTCATTATAATGGGGGACTTTAATTATCCTGATATAGACTGGGCAGAAGGAACCGCGCATTCAGCCAAGGCTCGGCAGTTCCTAAATGTTTTGAAGGACAATTTCATGGGTCAGATGGTGAATGCACCGACAAGAAACAATGCGGTACTTGACCTACTGATTACCAACAATACAGACCTGCTCACGGATATAGAAATACGGGACAACTTAGGGAACAGTGACCATAGGTCAATTGGTTTCAGTATTAATTACAGTAATAGGAAACACAAGGGTAATATAAGGACACTGAATTTCAAAAGAGCCAATTTCCCTAATTTGCGCTCGCTGCTAGAAAATATCAAATGGGATAGAACCCTGGGAACAAAGAACACGGAGGAAAAATGGGAGTGCTTCAAGAGCATACTTAACAAGGGGGTGGGCCAATGCATTCCACAGGGAAATAAATTTAAAAGAGCAAAACTAAACCCTGGGTGGCTAAACTCCAACATAAAAATGTATATTAGAGCTAAAGAAAAGGCCTTCAAAAAATACAAGACTGAGGGGTCATTGGCAGCATTTAAGCACTACAAAGAGTGTAATAAGAAATGTAAAGACGAAATCAGGGCGGCTAAAATAGAACACGAGAGACATATAGCGGAGGAGAGTAAAAAGAACCCCAAGAAGTTCTTTAAGTATATAAACAGTAAGAAAGCGAGGCCAGAACACATTGGCCCCATAAAAGATGATAAAGGAAAAATGGCCACTGAGGACAGAGAAAAGGCGGAAGTGTTAAATAATTTCTTCTCTTCAGTCTTCACAAAGGAATCAGGGGGCTACACGAACCCCGCTTGTAAGGCCGAACTAAATAATACACCTCAGGAAGTGCCGCCATGGCTAACAGAGGATAGACTTAGAGCTAAACTAGAGAAACTTAACATAAATAAATCCCCGGGACCGGATGGCTTGCACCCAAGGGTTCTTAATGAGCTCAGCCAGGTGATTGCCAGACCATTATTCTTGATCTTTAAGGATAGTTTACAGACAGGTAGGGTGCCAGCTGATTGGAAAAAAGCCAACGTGGTACCAATATTTAAAAAGGGGCCGAGATATATCCCGGGTAACTATAGGCCGGTCAGCCTAACATCAGTAGTCTGCAAAATTTTGGAGGGGATGTTAAGGGACCACATACAAGACTTTAGTAATGAAAACGGTATTATAAGTAGTAATCAGCATGGATTCATGAAAAATCGTTCATGCCAAACCAATCTATTAACCTTCTATGATGAAGTGAGCTGCCACCTAGATAAAGGTAAGCCTGTGGATGTGGTGTATCTGGACTTTGCAAAGGCCTTTGACACCGTTCCCCACAAACGCTTACTGTACAAACTAAGGAAGATAGGTATGGACCATAAGGTGAGTACCTGGATAGAGAACTGGCTCCAGGGGAGAGTCCAGAGGGTGGTGATTAATGGGGAGTACTCGGATTGGGCGGGTGTGGAAAGTGGGGTCCCCCAGGGTTCTGTCCTGGGACCAATCCTGTTTAATTTATTCATAAATGATCTAGAGGAGGGGATATCTAGTACAATCTCAGTATTTGCAGATGATACTAAATTAGGCATGCCAATATCTTCTATGCAGGATGTGGAAATCTTGCAAGCAGACCTGAACAAAATAACGGGGTGGGCAACTACATGGCAGATGAGATTTAATGTAGAAAAATGTAAAGTAATGCACTTGGGGGCCAGAAACCAGAAAGCAAGCTACTCACTAGGGGGGGGGAACCTCTGGGTGAGTCTAGGATGGAAAGGGACCTGGGGGTACTGGTAGACAACAGGCTTGGAAGTGGCATGCAATGCCAAGCCGCTGCAAGCAAAGCCAACAGAATACTGGGTTGTATAAAAAAGGGGATTCACTCCAGAAATAAAGAGATTATTCTCCCACTCTACAAGACTCTGGTCCGGCCACATCTGGAGTATGCTGTCCAGTTCTGGGCACCGGTCCTCAGAAAGGATGTGCTGGAACTGGAGAAAGTCCAGAGAAGGGCAACAAAAATAATTAGGGGAATGGAGGACATCAGCTATGAGGAAAGACTACAAGCACTGAACTTATTCTCTCTGGAGAGGAGACGATTGAGGGGGGATATGATATCAATGTACAAATACTGTACTGGCGACCCTAGCATAAGGAACAAACTATTCAGAGAAAGGAGATACAATAAGACACGTGGCCACTCACTAAAACTTGAGGAAAGGCGGTTTAACCTTAAAGTGCGTAAGGGGTTCTTCACTGTAAGAGCGGTAAGGATGTGGAATTCTCTTCCGCAAGCAGTTGTATCAGCGGGGAGCATTGATAGTTTCAAAAAACTATTGGATGGACACCTTAAAGACCACAACATACAGGGGTATACAATGTACGGTTAAAAGCAAACACACACACACATCATAGGTTGAACTGGATGGACTTGTGTCTTTTTTCAGCCTCACTAACTATGTAACTATGTAACTATGATCTCACACGTACCAACACAAACTATCCCGCAATTTAATTGATCCCCAAAGGTTTTTATTGAATAGCGGAATAGGAAATATGATCAAAAAAAGTGTATGTATCTCACACGTACAAAACCACACTAGGCCCCAATTACTATTGTTTGTACCCCTAAAAGGCTGAATGAGGAGTAGGAGGAGTATGGAAAAGGCAGCACCCTCAAATCTTCAGAAGTATGAGATGAACCCCAAAAACTTGGAAAGGTGGATCTCACACGTACCAACACAAACTATCCCGCAATTTAATTGATCCCCAAAGGTTTTTATTGAATAGCGGAATAGGAAATATGATCAAAAAAAGTGTATGTATCTCACACGTACAAAACCACACTAGGCCCCAATTACTATTGTTTGTACCCCTAAAAGGCTGAATGAGGAGTAGGAGGAGTATGGAACAGGCAGCACCCTCAAATCTTCAGAAGTATGAGATGAACCCCAAAAACTTGGAAAGGTGGATCTCACACGTACCAACACAGACTATCCCGCAATTTAATTGATCCCCAAAGGTTTTTTTTAAATAGCGGAATAGGAAATATGATCAAAAAAAGTGTATGTATCTCACACGTAAAAAAAACACACTAGGCCCCAATTACTATTGTTTGTACCCCTAAAAGGCTGAATGAGGAGTAGGAGGAGTATGGAACAGGCAGCACCCTCAAATCTTCAGAAGTATGAGATGAACCCCAAAAACTTGGAAAGGTGGATCTCACACGTACCAACACAAACTATCCCGCAATTTAATTGATCCCCAAAGGTTTTTATTGAATAGCGGAATAGGAAATATGATCAAAAAAAGTGTATGTATCTCACACGTACAAAACCACACTAGGCCCCAATTACTACTGTTTGTACCCCTAAAAGGCTGAATGAGGAGTAGGAGGAGTATGGGACAGGCAGCACCCTCAAATCTTCAGAAGTATGAGATGAACCCCAAAAACTTGGAATGGTGGATCTCACACGTACCAACACAGACTATCCCGCAATTTAATTGATCCACAAAGGTTTTTATTGAATAGCGGAATAGGAAATATGATCAAAAAAAGTGTATGTATCTCACACGTACAAAACCACACTAGGCCCCAATTACTATTGTTTGTACCCCTAAAAGGCTGAATGAGGAGTAGGAGGAGTATGGAACAGGCAGCACCCTCAAATCTTCAGAAGTATGAGATGAACCCCAAAAACTTGGAAAGGTGGATCTCACACGTACCAACACAAACTATCCCGCAATTTAATTGATCCCCAAAGGTTTTTATTGAATAGCGGAATAGGAAATATGATAAAAAAAGTGTATGTATCTCACACGTACAAAACCACACTAGGCCCCAATAACTATTGTTTGTACCCCTAAAAGGCTGAATGAGGAGTAGGAGGAGTATGGAACAGGCAGCACCCTCAAATCTTCAGAAGTATGAGATGAACCCCAAAAACTGGGAAAGGTGGATCTCACACGTACCAACACAAACTATCCCGCAATTTAATTGATCCCCAAAGGTTTTTATTGAATAGCGGAATAGGAAATATGATCAAAAAAAGTGTATGTATCTCTCACGTACAAAACCACACTAGGCCCCAATTACTATTGTTTGTACCCCTAAAAGGCTGAATGAGGAGTAGGAGGAGTATGGAACAGGCAGCACCCTCAAATCTTCAGAAGTATGAGATGAACCCCAAAAACCCCAAATATCATTCAGCTCTGCTGCAGGCCACAATTTACTTTTTTTTAACCCAAGGCTGTATATTGAATAGTGGAATAGAAAAAAAGTGTATGATTTCTGAAACCACTCAATATTAGCACATGTGAACTGAACACAGCAGTGTATGATCAGTCACTCAGCACAGCACAGCTGAAGGAAAAATGCTGCACACAGTGCCTGATAGAAAAATACTTTTCTCCCTCCTCCTCAGTGGGCAAAAAAGATTGTGTTCACTGCACCCCAAAAAGATTGTGTTCACTGCACCCCAAAAAGATTGTGTTCACTGTACCCCAAAAAGATTGTGTTCACTGCACCCCAAAAAGATTGTGTTCACTGCAGCCCACACACAGCAAAATGGATGTGGACCACTGACACCTGCCTATCTCCTATCCCACACCACACAGCAATATCGATTGTAGTTTGTAGAACACACTGTCTGACCCTAAAAATCAGCAGACTCTGTCCCTAAAAGGATTGATAAGATCGTAGATCGGGTGACTGCAAACCCCCCCCCCCCCCCCACACAGCAATATCGATTGTAGTTTGTAGAACACACTGTCTGACCCTAAAAATCAGCAGACTCTGTCCCTAAAAGGATTGATAAGATCGTAGATCGGTCACTACAAACCCCACCCCACACAGCAATATCGATTGTAGTTTGTAGAACACACTGACCCTAAAAATCAGCAGACTCTCTCCCTAAAATGCCTACAACTCGCCCTGCCTAACACACTCCGCCCTGTCCCTCAATTCTATCCGGACACAAATGTTTTTTTTTCCTGTCTGTCCCTAATCAGCAGCCAGCACCCCAAAAAGATTGTGTTCACTGTACCCCAAAAAGATTGTGTTCACTGCACCCCAAAAAGATTGTGTTTACTGCAGCCCAAAAAGATTGTGTTCACTGCAGCCCACACACAGCAAAATGGATGTGTGGACCACTGACATCTGCCTATCTCCTATCCCACCCCACACAGCAATATCGATTGTAGTTTGTAGAACACACTGACCCTAAAAATCAGCAGACTCTCTTCCTAAAAGGATTGATAAGATCGTAGATCGGTCACTGCAAACCCCACCCCACACAGCAATATCGATTGTAGTTTGTAGAACACACTGACCCTAAAAATCAGCAGACTCTGTCCCTAAAAGGATTGCTAAGATCGTAGATCGGTCACTGCAAACCCCACCCCACACAGCAATATCGATTGTAGTTTGTAGAACACACTGTCTGACCCTAAAAATCAGCAGACTCTGTCCCTAAAAGGATTGCTAAGATCATAGATCGGTCACTGCAAACCCCACCCCACACAGCAATATCGATTGTAGTTTGTAGAACGCACTGTCTGACCCTAAAAATCAGCAGACTCTCTCCCTAAAATGCCTACAACTCGCCCTGCCTAACACACTCCGACCTGTCCCTCAATTCTATCCGGACACAAATGTTTTTTTTTTCCTGTCTGTCCCTAATCAGCAGCCAGCACATTGATGTGTGCTCTCTCCCTGAACTAAACAGCAGAATGACGCCGCAGTGGCGCTGCCTCGAACTTATAAAGACTTGGTCACATGCTTCAGACGGCCAATCACAGCTACTGATACATTTGTAGGCATGGCTGGGATGGCTTAGGCACACCAGTTAAAAGCTTGTTGATTGGCTGTTGAAAGCCCGCCATGAAAAGCGCGCGAAAGCATGCAAAACCCGGAAATAAAACGACCGAACACGGATTTTTACCCGAATATACAGTAAAGTTTTCGGGTCCGTGTTCGGGTAACAAAAATCCAATTATTCGGTACGAACACGAATAATACAGTCCGTGTTCGCTCAACCCTAGTTGTGGCTGAATAACACGGCCAGCACCGGAAAAAAGGACAGAATGCCCCGTCTGCAGAGGATGCACCATGTCTGGGACCACCACTTTTCACTGTGGACACAGAAGCTGCTTGCCCTCTTTATGTGCCCTGTGAGCGTCTACCTCTCCTTGTCGGCCTTTCTGACATGATGTGGATTTTGGGGGGGGGGGGGGTTTATTACTGGTTGACCAATATATAATATATATATATATAATGCACTGCTGATATGTACTGAACTGACCTATAGATACTGAATGGCCTGATATATACTCAAGTGGCCTATATATCTATATAGATATCAATATATGGTCTATACTGAAACGACCAATAGATACTGAAAAGCCTGATATATACTGAAGTGGCCTATATATCTATAGAGATATCAATGTATGGTCTATACAGAACCGACCAATAGATAATGAATGGCCTGATATATACTCAAGTGTCCTATATATATGTAGATATCAATGTATGGTCTATACTGAACTGACCGATAGATAATCAATGGCCTAATATATAATCAATTGTCCTATATATATATATATATATATATATATATATATATATATATATATATATATATGTATAGATATCAATGTATAGTATATGGTCTATGGTACATTCTGCTCTGCTGATGCTGAATATACTTTACTATCTGATCTCTTAAATTGAAAAAAGCACAAATCTCTCTCCCTGCCTAACTGACTGCTACTAGCAATGTCTTCTTAATCGGACTGCACTGCTGATAAACTACAAATCACTTATTTCTCCCTGCCTCAATCACGATCCTCTCCCTGCCTAACTCACTGCTAGCAATATCTCTCTAATTAGACTACATTGCACTGTCTGATAAACTGCAAAAGACTGTCCTCTCCCTGCCTCAATCACATTCCTCTCCCAGCCTCAACCACTTGCTATCTCACCCGCACAGTCACACTACACGTGGTTGCTGTGCGAGCAGCCTTTATATAGTGTGGTGTGTACTTAGCCCCTGAGCCATGATTGGCTAAAGGCAGCCTGCCTTTGTCCAATCACAGCAGAGAGGATTTGATTAGCCAAAGCATGGAGGTCAGGGTGCATGCTTTGGCCAATCACATAATGCACCATGCACGCAGTGCATTATGGATGCGGGCGCTCAAATTTCCCACGAAGAAGCCCATTTGTTCGTCATTCGACGAACGGGCAAACAGCCAATGTTCGAGTCGAATTTACGTTCGACTTTAACTTGAAGCTCATCCCAATGAACACGCATAAAAACGTGCAGAAATAGCTCATAAAAACACATGAAAAAATGCCATAAAAATGCTCAAAGACGCTATGCTCAGGTGTGAATACAGCCTAAAGTGCAAGTACTTAGTGGTGCCTGCCCACATTTACTGCAGACTCTAATACCTTGCTTTTACAGCTAAATTCCTTGCAATTAGGACCAGCAAAAGTACATTCTTAATAGCACCAAAGCTTGCCTTCTCCTTTAATGCCTCCTTCAGATTCCTATTGGCTTAAGCTCAGTTCACACAATCAAAATATTGTATAAAAAATACAGCTTTCGAAGCAATCATACGACATTCTGATCGTAAGTACACAGCTTTCGTCCAAAATTTTCCAAAGTGACAAATGCAAAATATTTTCTCATACGATACCAGATCGTTTTTGATACCAGAATTTTGTTTGATTAGTACAGTTTTTTTGTGAAAATACAATACAAATACACTACATCACTTCCGTATTTTTATATATAGAGACTCTCTATATAGAGACTAGCATGCAAAAGGAAAGAAAATGGACTAGCATTCGTCCAATAATCTCATTGTGTGTACTAGGCTTAAGTGATAGGCCAGTAGGAATATGTGAGGGTTGGAGGAAACAGTAAGTTCCAACACTGCTCAGATCTGTTGGAGCTTTGCCTGTCCAGAATTTTTTATGGCATAGTCCCTAGAAAAGCTGTAGGTGCCACACATCTAATCATTATGCTTTTTGGGTGTCCTCATTTCCCTTTTTAGCCGTAAATATTATATCTGTCTGAAATATATTTCCGCAGGATTAGAATGTTTTAAAGTAATTTTCAGTCCCTTTAGCAAAAGACTGGATCTCATATTTAAGTACATTCAGTAAAATGCATACTGGCCAACTTGCTTCAGTGCTCTGTCCCTCCACTGGTGACTGGCACTGTAAGGGTTTTCACTAGAGCTACATGCAGTCTAAGATAAGAAAGACTATAATGCAGCATATCATGACTGTTTGATTTAAAGGACAAATACAATAAGGATAAAAATTAACAGTAAACTTTATGTAACCTTATGAGCACTTATAATTTTATCTTTGTGCAACAGGCAGCAGTACCTGAATTGAAACTTATTGAAGAAATTAAAAAAAAAAATACAAAAAAAAAAAAAAAAATACAAAAAAAAAAAACAACAACTAACCTGTATACCTTTTGCAAACGCCTAAACTACTGTATGAATATTTAGGACAAAAGCTGTACATTTTTAGAAAAAATGGAATACAAATATACCAAACATGAACAAAAAGACAGAGAAAGAAGCAAAAACTCATTACAAATAATTTGGTATGCCATATTAACCATGCAAAATGTATTTTCAAACTCCATTTAAACATCCTGACCCTTGTTGACAACTGGCAAATTGTAAAAGTAACAAAATAAACAATTATTACACTTGTGAACAAAACGCTTGTGCTGTTATGTATAGGGCAATAAGCCATAAAAGAACAAAAGTGCACACAACATTGCAAAAAAAAAAATGTGTTCAACCCTTTACAAAATGAATAATAATCAAAATCTTAAGATATAATCAATGAAAAATGAATTGGCCAGCGAGTTTAAGTTTGGGTTGGAACTGCACCTCGATTATAATAAAATGTTAAATGAACATGAAATGTTTCATAAAAAAATATTCTCTTTAAAGCAAATTTCACAGTGAATACAGTTATTCATTATAATAATGTATAAAAAAGGAATAGAAATAATCAAATTCATACCCCGTGGAAGAGAATGTCTTGTATGTTGTCCTGTTCAGTCAGTCTAATTAGTCACATCAAGCTAACACGTCGTCAATTCACTCGTGGCTGTAGCAGAACTCCACTTTATTTACTTTACAAATAACTGCTAGAGACTACAATACAAATATCTGCTTATAATGCTGTGTGAAATGTTGAGCTTGTGAGATTATTTTATATTGTGGAAAATCCACATTTATCAATAAATGGTAGCTACAGTACCTCCCACCTGCCACCAAGAAATGTAACTGTAAATTGGTAAAGTTATTGTTTTTATTATTAATGTAATTTAAAAAAGGACCACGCTGCTGGACTTTCAGGTGTTTTATTAAAAGATATTTACACATATTTTAGATGTGTGAGGCAATCTATAAGAAATTATATTGTTAAGATTTTCTTTATTGGGGCAAACAATTGTAGGGACTTTGCCCCAATCTAAATTTACTGTTTGCAGCTAGCCTGAGTCAGAGTATTATTATCTGCATTCTGGCAAGTGTTCTCCAGTGGATAGATTGAGAGGATACAATGTTGTAGGTTATGAATATTTATTTTATTTTGGCCAATCACCAAAAGGGTTATGCCAGTGATGTGAGCTGGTGCAGGGGATAAAGATTTGGAGTCAGCTTTAGGGATAACAGTGTGAGTGATCCTGGTCTTTTCCTCCTCAGCTTCAACCAGGAAATGAGGTCCTTTGCCTTTCAGGGCTTCTTCCTGAGGAGGACATAATTCCAGAGCAAGGCCCAAGTATAGGAAGTTGCCCTGTTCTAGGGCCTGGGAATGCAGGAAGGTGGCTATTAAGGCGGACAATCTTCAGATGTTCAATCTATTGTCGATCTTGGTTTAAAGGTCCATTATTAGCCCGTGAGAGGGACTAAAGATATGTTTGGTAGAAGGTTCTACTGTGTAAGTGGAGAAAAATTTTGTTGCTGCTTTTGGGTATCCTGTAACCACTAACCCTCTATCCCCTTGACGCTGAGCCAATAAGGTCTTAAAAAAAATAAAATTGGATGTCTGTCATCGGTTGCCACTAGTGGGTAAGTGAGTGTTTGGGGCAGCTGGAGACCAAATCACCAAAGGCTAGGAGAGCCTGTAACCTCCAGTGCTGTGCAAGCAGGTGTAGTTAGATAGTCTGAAACAAGGTGGCTCTGTCCCAAAATAGTATGTGGTAACGGTGAATAATGTAATTGGGTGTTAAGTTCCTATTGGATTAAACCTTTCTGTAGTTATGTAATGGTTTGATCTACAGTCACTTGAGAGCAGTTTTTAGCTTTATGTGGGAATTCTGCTTCCTACCCTGAACTTTTCTTTTTTTTTTCCTATGGAGCAATTGTTCATACTCCAGCCCAATATGTACTTTCTCCAACTCAATTGCGACAACGATCATGAGGATCTGTTACTTACGTGGATGAACTCTAGTGCCCACCTCCAATGCCCATTTGCACTGGGTCCTGTGTGGGACTTTTGTTTATTTTTCTCTTTTTCGGTTTTTATTTAATATTTTCTTGAGTGTGTATGGTTCATACATGAATACTTTGCCACAGTTTGGCATCCACAGTTGTGTTTTTACTTGCTGGTGTAACCCTTCCATTATTCAGTGCAAATTATAGGTTTTATGCTGTAACACATCACAGTGCAGCTCTAAATATATGGCTCCCCCTTCTTTGGGCACCCAGAAGGTACAGACCTACTCACACCATGCCCTCCTGGCACACATGAGCCTTCACTTCTAATGGTTGTATGTTATTGATAAAGGTCTCAATTCAAGTGGAACTTCCCCCTAAATCGTTTTATTCCCTCCCCCCCCCCTCTACTATTTCTGGCACATTTTTTTGGGAAGAGGGGTACTTAGTTTTTACAGGTACCCACTCCAACTACGGGTTGGATCACCGTGGCATATCCACTGCAAGTTCTCCAGCCCCGCCCCTCATATTTCCACTCTATTCTTTTGAGAATTGACCATGCATTAGGTAATGATCTCCTCTTACCATTAGATACCAATGCAAATTCTTTGCCTAGAGGACTTTCTGAACATTCTCCACCCACTCTGTCACTGGCCTAGGGGGAAATCAACGTCCTGTGGCGTGGAAAGTAAACCCATTTTGGTTGGAGCGGATCCTACCCACGGAGGCCCTATAGGCAGCTTTGTGAGAGTTTTTGGATTTCAATACCACCTCAGCCTCTCTGGATATGGTGTGAAAAACACTTAAAGCTTTTTACCGCAGTCTACTGATACAGCATATTTAAAAAATAAAATAAAAAAACTCTAAAGATTGGGGGATCTTCATTATACAGAAAGTGGATCTGAAAAATAATATATTGAAAATTCATCTCCAGTTACTTTGTGCAAATGATTTCATATGCAGCAGGCTTATCATCCTTTAGGCTCCGTTTACATAGTGGCGGATCGGATGGCGGGCAGAATCGCGGAGATTCTGCCCGCTATTCCGAATCATTGCAAATTGTGGGACGCCCATGCGATACATACTGGCGATTCTGCCCACAATTCCAAATCATTTCAAATTGCAGGACGCCTGTGTGATTCCCGTGACTTTAAATGACACCCCAAACTCGGTGCGATTTTGCAGCGATTGTCGCCTAATGAATCACGGTAAAATCACACAAACAGAATCGCGGGATGCCTGTCGCCCAAAAGAAGTTCTTGTACTTGTAGTTCTTGTAGTTTTTTGGGCAACAGGTGTCCGGTGATTCCGCTTGTGTGATTTTACAGCGATTTGTCGGGTGATAATCGTGGAAAAATTGCACCACATTTGGGGTGCCATTGCAAGTCATGGGAATCACACAGGCATCCTGCAATTTGCAATGATTTGGAATCGTGGGCAGAATCGCCAGTATCCATTTTGTACAACGTGCTGGATTATTAGGGTTTCCCCCATCCACCTCAAATGTATGGATGTGGGAATTGGATCAGTTTTTTGGTTGAAGTAAAAAAAATGTATTAATGTATTAATGAACGGAGTCTAACTAAAGCTGATAATGACCTTTTCTTTTTAAAACAATGCTTCTATGAGGAAAGGGAGTGTACTGGCCATATGCATTCTCTTTTGGCTATTATGATACCCTCTGGTAGAATAACCTCCCACTCTCCTGAAATAGTAGAGACCTTAAAAAAAAAAAATGTACTTGAAACCCTTAATAGTTTTAAGTCTAAGCACAATATTATCTATGCTGGCAATTCAGTAATGCTGAGTGCTGTAATGACCATAGGCTGAAAACCGTGGATGATCAAAGTAAAGAAAATGTCATCAGCACACCAAGGATTCCTCAAAAGGGATTTATTTCTGTGGTCACATGATAAACATACAGAAACAATTTGGAGCCACGCAGGGCCCCTTCATCAGGCAAATGACACCTGACAAAGGAGCCCTGGGTGGCTCTGAAACTTTGCTGTAGAATAATACAAGCACTTATGCAAAACCAATAGATTCTGCTTGGTTTGAAGTCTATGGCTACAGACCAAGAAAAGGGCAGAGGAATGAACAATTTTATGACAGACCACTCTCTTCTGTCCCCTGACACCACAGCCCCAAATAACAGTGTCAAGTCTGTAGATAAATCAATTCAAGTAGCATGATCCTTAAATGTTTAGGCCCACTCTTTAGTAAACAGAGTCCTAGATGGAGGTATGAGCCCTGATGGCACAAATAGCTGTTATCCCTTGAGGGGGGGGGGGGGGGGGGTAAAATGTAGTCTCTTTGAAGAAGGCAGGGCCTTGCATCTTTAGCTAACTCTTTCACGGGTGTGCTTGAATTGTGAAGGGTGATGTAAAGTATGCTTGAGGTGTCCTGACAAGCAGGGTGATGTAAAGTATGCTTGAGGTGTCCTGACAAGCAGGGTGATGTAAAGTACAGTATGCTTGAGGTGTCCTGACAAGGAGAGTGAACACTGTCGCTGCTTAGCAAAGAGTAAATGAAGCCCAAAGTTTTCCTACAAGTTTAGTCAGAGAAACAAGACAATTGTGTCTGCATGCAGTGTCCTTTATTATAGGAAGATGGGCAAGTGCCCGCTCACAGATGCCAGCATAAAAAACAAAATGTTCCATTAGGCCCCGTTCACATCTCACAATTTGGGATCACAGGCAGAATCGCTGTAATTGCATCTGCAATCTCAAATTGTGTGGCAATTACAGCACAACATGCTGCGCGTGTTTGGGTGCCATTATCCTTTAAGGCACCATAACGCGCTGCGATTCTGCCACAGAAGACATGGAACAGGATCTTGTGGAAAAATGCATAAAGCTCGTCGCCCAAAAAGTAGAAGGATCTTCCTTTTGGGCATCAAACAGGCGTAGGGCCTTCCATTCTAGTGCATTGCAACAAGCAAAATCGGGTGCAAATCGATCTTTGAAAATTGTGTAGCAGGAACGCTTGTTCCTGCTGGGTGATATGTGAGCAGGGCCTAAAAGTATGTATTCTTACCTCTAAATGGTACCTTCTATTGCTCTCAGCTTCCTCCAGATCTTCAAATTCATTTTTTTTTTTTTTTGCTGCTGTGATCTAATTTCCTATTAACCACTTAAGCCCCGGAAGATTTTACCCCCTTCCTGACCAGACCCCTTTTTTCAACTTGGCACTTCGTGACTTTAAATGACAATTGCGCGGTCATGCAATGCTGTACCCAAACGAAATTTACGTCCTTTTTTTCCCACAAACAGAGCTTTCTTTTTGTGGTATTTGATCACCTCTGCGCTTTTTATTTTTTGCCATATTAATAAAAAAAGAGCAAACATTTTGCGAAAAAATTACATTTTCAACTTTGTCTTTTAAAAAATATCCAATATACTCAATTTATGTAATTTTTTTTGGCCAAAATATATTTAGCTACATGTCTTTGACAAAAAAAAAATTCAATGAGCGTATTTTTATTGGTTTGCGCAAAAGTTATAGCGTCTACAAACTATGGTGTAAATACTGAAATTTACGCAGCTTTAACCACTTAAGCCCCGGAAGATTTTACCCCCATTCCGACCAGGGGGTATTTTGCGATTCGGCACTGCGTGAATTTAACGCACAATTGCGCGGTCGTGCGACGCTGTACCTAAACGAATTTGACGTCCTTTTTTTCCCACAAACAGAGCTTTCTTTTGGTGGTATTTGATCACCTGTGCGATTTTTTGATCACGCGCTATAAACAAAAAAAGAGCGTCAATTTTGCAAAAATAGCAATATTTTTCACATTTTTTTATATGAAATTCCCCCCAAAAAAAATGTAAAAATCAAAATTTTTAAAAATTTTCGGCCAATTTGTTTTATGCTACCTATGTTTGGTAAAAAAAATCGCAAAAAGCGTATTTTGATTGGTTTGCGCAAAAGTTATCGCGTTTACTAACAAAGGGAAAGATTTTTGTCATTTTTGTTGTTTTTTTTTTTAACGCGTAATGGCGGCGATCTGTGATTTTTTTTGCGGTACTGCGACATTGCGGCGGACAGATCGGACCCTTGACTGACATTTTTGACACTTTTGGGGTTACCAGTGACATTTCTACAGTAATCAGTGCTATACATATGCACTGTTACTGTAAAAATACACTGGTAGTGAAGGGGTTAACTTTATTTGGAAGGGAGGGGCTGTGTGTGTCCCTAGGGGCGTGGTTTCTACTGTGATTGGCTGTGGCTCTAGCTGTAAGGACACTGATCAACGGATCTACATACCAGATCCGTTTTATCAGTGTCTTTGCAGCGAGGAGAATGACAGGCAGTTTGTTTACACAAGCTGCCTGACATTCTCCCTCTCCCCCGCCGATCGCCGAGTGGCCGGCGGACATCGGGTCCGCAGGTCACACGCGCGGGGGGGTCCGTGACCACGCGGGAGCACGCCTCCGGGGGCGCGCGCTCGCTCCCTAGACCCTCACAAGCAAGCAACGTAGCCCTACGTTAGTTTGCCTGTGAGGGGCTGACCGCCGACGTAGATAGTCGTGCGGCGGTCGGCAAGTGGTTAATTTCTGACTGCCTATCTCATTTCATGAAGTGCTAAAATGGCAGGGCAGTACAACCCCCCCCCCCCAAACTACCACTTTTTGGAAAGTAGACATCCTAAGGAATGTTCTGAGAGGCATGTTGTTCTCATTGAATATTTCATTTTTTTGTCACAGGTGTTTTTTTTTTTTTTTTTACACAAAGTTGTCATTGAAATGATATATTGCCCACACATGCCATGGGTATATGTGTAATTACACCCCAAAATATATTCTGCTGCTTCTCCTGAGTAAGGGATACCACATATGTGAGACTTTTTGGGAGCCTAGCAGTGTACGGGAGCCCGAAAACAAATCACCACCATCAGAATTTCAAAGGGCGTACATTTTTCATTGCATTTTCTCACTACCTATAACGGAAATGTCAAGATACCACAAACCCCCCCCCCCCAAATTACCCCATTTTGGAAAGTAGACACCCAAAGCTGTTTTCTGAGAGGCATGGTGAGTCCATGAAATATTTTATATTTTGCCACAAGTTATGGGAAAATTACAATTTTCTTTTTTTTTTTTTTTACACAACTTTGTCACTAAAAGAAACATTTCTCACACATGACATGGGTATATGTGGAATGACACCCCAAAATACATTCTGCTGCTTCTCCTGAGTATGGGGATGCCCCATGTGTGAGACTTTTTGGGAGCCTAGCTGTGTACAGGACCACGAAAACAATTCAACACTCTCAGGTTTACTAATGGCGTAAATTGTGCATGTCACCTCTGCACTACCTGTCACAGTTTCGGAGGCCCTAAAATTCCAAGATAGCACAAAATCCCCCCAAATGACCCTATTTTGGAAAGTAGATACCCCAAGCTATTTGCTGAGAGGCATGGTGAGTCCATGGAATATTTTTTATTTTGCCACAAGTTCCGGGATATATATATATATATATATTTTTTTTTTACACAAAGTTGTCAGTAAATGATATATTGCTCACACATGCCATGGGTATATGTGAAATGACACCCCAAAATACATTCTGATGCTTCTCCTGATTACAGGGATACCCCATGTGTGAGAATTTTTTGCAGTCTAGCTGTGTACAGGCCCCCGAAAACCAATCCCCACTTTCAGGCTTTCCAAGAGCATAAATTGTTGATTTCACTCCTGACTACCTATCACAGTTTCGGAGGCCATGAAATGCTAAGACAGCACAACCTCCCCCCCCAAATGACCCCTTTTCAGAAAGTAGACACCCTAAGCTATTTGCAGAGAGGCATGTTGAGTGTTTTGCAGATCTCACTTTTTGTCACAAAGTTTTGGAAATTGAAAAAAGAGGAAAAAAAAATGCATTTTCCTGTTTTTTCTTCATTTTCCAAAAAAAATGAGAGCTGCAAAATACTCACCATGCCTCTCAGCAAATAGCTTGGAGTGTCTACTTTGCAAAATGGGCTCATTTGGGGGTGTTTGTGCCATCTTGGCATTTCATGGACTTCAAAAGTGTGATAAGTAGTAAGAAGTGAGATCAACAATTTACGCCCTTAAAAAGCCAGAAGGTGCGGATTGGTTTTCCAGGTCCTGTACGCGGCTAGACTGTCAAAAAGTCTCACACATGGGGTATCCTTGTACTCGGGAGAAGCAGCAGAATGTATTTTGGGGTGTCATTTTACATATACCCACGGCATGTGTGAGCATTATATCATTTACTGACAACTTTGTATAAAAAAACAAAAAAAATAAAAAAAAAAATAATTTTCCCGAAACTTGTGGCAAAATATAAACTATTCCATGGACTTATCATGCCTCTCAGCTAATAGCTTGGAGTGTCTACTTTGCAAAATGGGGTCATTTGGGGGGGGGGGTTTGTGCTATCTTCAAATTTCAGGGCCTCTGAAACTGTGACAGGTAGCGCAGTGGTACAATCAGCAATTTACGCCATTAGAAAACCTGAAGATGGGGATTGGTTTTTTTCGGGGTCGCGTACACAGCTAGGCTCCCAAAAAGTCTCACACATGTGGTATCCCTGTACTCAGGAGAAGCAGCAGAATGTATTTTGGGGTGTAATTTCACATTTACCAATGGCATGTGTGAGCAATATATCATTTAGTGACAACTTTGTGTAAAAAAAAAAATTGTCATCTTCCCGAAACTTAGGGCAAAATATAAAATACTCCATGGACTCAATATGCCTATCAGCAAATAGCTTTGGGTGTCTACTTTTCAAAAAGGGTCATTTGGGGGGTGTTTGAACTGTCCTGACATTTTATGCTCAATCTTATCCACACATCACCCACTCTTCTAACCATTTGAAAACCAAGCCTTTTCTGCGACTTTTTGTTTGCATGAAAAAATATTTTTTTTTTTACTAGAAAATTACTTTGAACTCCCAAACATTATATATTTCTTTAAAGCAGATGCCCTATAGAATAAAATGGTGGATGTTGCACATTTTATTGTCACACAGTATTTGCACACAGATTTTCCAAACGCAATTTCTGCGAAAAAAATACATTTTTTTTAATTTATTGCACAAATACACTATATAATTCCAATTTGTTTGGTAAAATTTAAAAGATGATCTTATGCCGAGTACATAGATACCAAACATGACATGCTTTAAAAATTGCGCACGCCTGTGCAGCGGCAACAAAATACGTACATTTTTAAAAGCCTTTACAAGTCTTTACAGGTTACCACTTTAGACTTACAGAGGAGGTCAACTGCAAGAATTACTGCACTCGACCTGACGTTCGCGGTGATACCTCACATGCATGCTGCAATTGTGGTTTACATATAGACCAACGCTTGCGTGCGCCATTGCGTGCAAGCACGGGGGGACGGGGGGGACAGGGGGGAGCTTGATTTTTTTTATTTATTTATTTTTTTATTTTTTTGCTTTTTTATGTTATTTTGACACCTTTCCTTTCATTTTTTTTTTTTTATAATTTTTATTGTTATCACAGTGAATTTAAATATCCCCTATGATAGCAATCTGTAGTGACAGGTACTCTTTTTTTAAAAAATTGGGGTCTTTTAGACTTTAGATCTCTCTTCTGACCTTAACGCATCTGACTACACCAAAATTGGTGTGATAAAATACTTTCCCAATTTCCCAATGGCCCTGTTTATTTCTGGCGAAACAGAAGTCATGAAATGCTCGTAGCTTCCGGTATCTTAGGCCATAGAGATGATTGGAGACATTCTTATCTCCAATTAGCTCTATGGTTAGATTATTGAACCACCGGCTGCACTCTCGGGTTAACCGGTGGGACAGGAGAGCCCGAGAAAAAACACAGAAGGCTGCGGAAGGCGGCGGTGGGGGGGGGGGGGTGAGTCCCCTCCCACTGCATGTAAAAGCAGTCTAGCGGCCAATTACCTGCTAGGATTGCTTTTACATTTAAGCCGACCGCTGGCTGTAAAAAAGGATACCAAGATGATGCCTAAATCTGCACGCATCATCCTGGTATAACCACTCAAAGTCCAGCAACGTACCAGTACATTGCTGGTCCTTGTTTGGCATATAGTGTAGGTTTTTTTTTTTTCATGCAGCCTGTGGGCTGGACGAAAAAAAAGAGAACCTATCAGAAATCAACACAGGAATAATGTGTAGTATTACCCACCATTAACCGCCCAAACATCCACCCACTTAATTTAATGATGGGTATACACAACACTACTCCATGTATACCAAAATAGGATTTTAACTGCAGTGCTGAAATCAGAAAATCACCACAGCTGCTGCTAGCAAAGGTAGCTTGTTTGTGTCAGAATAGATAAAAGCAATGCCGTGGAAGCCGACGAATACCTGCAAGAGAAACAGGTCACAAAAGAATGAAAAACAAACAAAGTACATTAAAAGTACAGTAGGAAGTGTAGAAGAACATATAAAATGACTGACACAACAACTGTTTTTGGATTATTTTATTTTTCTAACTGTTGTTTCTCGATTTGGGACTGCGATTTTCCAGCTTGGGTCTCTCAAAATGTCGATGGACATCCAACATTTTTCGAGACCCTGTGTTTGTGTGCCCTACACTGTGTCGTGCTGTACCCTACACTAAAACTCCACTAGTGTATGGTGGTGCTCAAAACATTCCCTGATGCAGAGACCAGGTTGGTCAGGACATTTGGGACAATAATAACGGGTGTCACGCCTAAATCCGCGCCTGATACAGACACGACATCTTCTTTGGGGGTGTCTTTGGGTACGGATACTCGGGAGAACATGTGAAAAATGCCTCTCATGCAGCCGGCTCACTGCATCTGGAAGGGGAAGTTGGGCAGGCATGCCTCCTGGGTACAGGTAGGCAAGGATGATCTCTTCCTGGAATTCCCGGTGGGATCCAGTTCGTCCTGACGACCTGTATAGGACAAAGGTGTTCAGCATAGCCAATTGGTAAAGGTAAACAGACACTTTTTTGTACCAGCATCTGGCTTTACGGGCAACTAAATACGGCGCTAAAAGCTGGTCGTTAAGGTCCACCCCTCCCATATTAAGGTTATATTCGTGGACACAGAGGGGTTTCTCCATAACGCCAGTTGCCGTAGGAATTTGGATCGTCGTGTCTGCGTGAAGGGAGGACAGAACATAAACATCCTGTGTATCCCTCCACATCACTGCAAGCAATTTGTCCGTTTTCAAGCAGGCTCTCGCCCCCTGACTAAGACGGGATGTTACAAGCTGTTGGGGGAAGCCCCGGTGATTATGTCGCACGGTGCCACATGCGCCAATTTGTAAATCAAGCAGGTGACTAAATAGTGGCACGCTTGTGTAAAAGTTGTCCACATACAAATGGTACCCCTTTCCGGATAAGGGTGACACCAAGTCCCAAACAATCTAACCGCTGCTCCCTATGTAGTCTGGGCAGTTGGGGGGCTCCACAGTTCTATCTTTTCCCTCATAGCCCCGGAAACTAACTGTATAGCCTGTGGCCCTGTCACACAGTTTATACAGCTTGACCCCGTACTTGGCACGCTTGCTGGGGAGGTACTGTTTCATAGCAAGGTGGCCAGTAAATTTAATCAGGGACTCGTCAACGCAGACAACTTGTTCGGGGGTGAACAAGGCTGCAAACCGCTGATTGAAGCGGTCTATGAGGGGCCGAATTTTGTGGAGCCGATCATATGCAGGGTCTCCCCGAGGACGACAGATTTCATTGTCGCTGAAATGCATAAATTGCAGAATTTGCTCATATCTCCCCCTGGACATGGAGGCAGAGTACATGCGCATATGGTGAAGTGGGCTAGTGGACCAATATAGCCGCAATTCACTCTGTTTGGTTATGCCCATGTTCAGGGAAAGGCCCAGAAAGATTTTAAATTCGGAAACCGTTATTGATTTCCAGCCGAATGGTCTGGCAAGGGGCGAATTTGGGTTGGCAGCGATGAATTGTTGTGCATATAAATTTGATTGATCCACAATAGATCTGAAAAGATCTTCCGTGAAGAACAGCTCAAAAAAGTTCAGGGGCGTAAAACCAGCTGTCTCCACGTGGATTGCAGGTTGGGCAGTGAATGGGGGAAGTACTGGCGCTGTAGAATCAGTGGGTTGCCAATTGGGATATGCCAGCGCATCAGGGAGGGCACTATGGGCTCTACGGGCCTGTCTTCGAATACGCGGTGGCTGCGGGCCACTACTCGTGCTAGCCACCTCACCAGCTTCAACTGCACTTATGGGACTCGCCACGTCACCAAGTGTTAATGCAGTGCTGGTTGTACTAGGTCCAGGGTGTACTAGGCTACTGGCGCTTGCCAGGTCGCCAGAAGGATGAGCAGCACTAGTAACCACCCTCTGCTCCATACGAGCACCCTGCGATTCCTGCATCTCAACAACTCCAGAATGGGGTCGGGTACGCCTGGGTCTAACAGGGACCCATCCGTCGTCGGAGCTATCTGTCAGGGAGCCGCTGCCGTCATCTGGTTCGTTTACTGACCCTGATTCTGCCAGTGTAGCTTCCCCATCGCTATCATCTGACACGGCCAGTATACTATATACCTCTTCACCACTGTACCAACGTTTGGACATTTTGGTAACTAAATTTACCGGTACAGTAGTACGACTCACAGGTAATAAAAGCACCTGGTTGTCAAGGAATATTTCAAGTGCTACCAAAAAAAACTGCTAATGCTAGCAGGGATCAGGCCTGACTCTGCTAACACAGCGGTTTTGTGTGTTGTGTTTTTTTGTAAGTGACAGTAATCTATTGATTACTACACTTGCCTGGGTGAAAGGGTTAAACGCAGGTGCGGCGGTCGGCAAGTGGTTAAAGGGTGGCTATGTTTATTCCCCATTGTCCCACTGTAGGAAAGAACATAGCCAATCTTTCTTTCTCACCTCCAAGATGGACTAGGGACTATGGGATTGATAATGTGCATCGAGCAGTGCATATGATACCCAACGTGCACTGCTCATTCCAAACAAACAAAAATGAGAGGGAAATGGAGAGGTTCGAATCTCACTGTGGATGTTACAAGGAGACAGAAAAACACAGTAAGAAATGATCTAATGAAAAACAGATTACAGGGCCAATAAGTTGATTGATGTGTATAGACTATTTTTGAGGAATAAGAATATTGTTTAGTGTTACTTTAAAGCGGTTGTATCCTCACAAAAAAAAAAAACCTGCCGGACAAAGGCATAATGAGCTAGTATGCATTGCATACTAGCTCATTATGAAATACTTACCTTAAAACGAAGACCCGACACGGTCGCCCGGACAACGCTGAGGGGCTGTCATGCTCCCTCGGCATCTATTCCGGGTTCGGCGGCTCCGGCGCTGTGAGTGGCAGGAGCCGCGATTATGTCACTCCCGCGCATGCGCGTGGGAGTTTACTTTCTGGCAAGGAGTCGGTAAAGAGCTCTGAAGGTCTGCCGGACCGCCAGACCTTTAGAGCGCATGCCCCGCTAGTGTCAGCGGCTGCATGCAGGGTGAATATCGCCTAAACTGTGCAGATCATTTTACTTACAGGTAAGCCTTATAATAGGCTTACCTGTAGGTAAAAGTTTAATGGTGGAGTATACTACCACTTTAAAGGATGGTTACAGTGAAGATAAAATCACAAGTAAACATGCAGGCTGTGTGCACCTGTATTTTTGTTTCTGCATGATGCATGAGCTACAATGGAACGTGTACTGAACAATTTATAGCACTTTACCTACAGTGGGAATCAAAAGTTTGGGCACCCCAGGTACAAATTTGTATTAATGTGCATAAAGAAGCCAAGGAAAGATGGAAAAAATCTCCAAAAGGCATCAAATTACAGATTAGACATTCTTATAATATGTCAACAAAAGTTAGATTTTATTTCCATCATTGACACTTTCAAAATGAGAAAACAAAAAAATGGCGTCTGCAAAAGTTTGGGCACCCTGCAGAATTTATAGCATGCACTGCCCCCTTTGCAAGGCTGAGACCTGCCAGTGTCATGGATTGTTCTCAATCATCGTCTGGGAAGACCAGGTGATGTTAATCTCAAACGTTTTAAATGCCCAGACTCATCTGACCTTGCCTCAACAATCAGCACCATGGGATCTTCTAAGCAGTTGTCTAGAAAACTGAAACTGAAAATAGTTGACGCTCACAAAGCTGGAGAAGGCTATAAGAAGATAGTAAAGCGTTTTCAGATGTCAATATCCTCTGTTTGGAATGTAATTAAGAAATGGCAGTCATCAGGAACAGTGGAAGTTAAAGCAAGATCTGGAAGACCAAGAAAAATATCAGACAGAACAGCTCGCAGGATTGTGAGAAAAACAATTAAAAACCCACGTTTGACTGCACGATCCCTCCAGAAAAATCTGGCAGACACTGGAGTTGTGGTACACTATTCCACTATAAAGAGATACTTGTACAAATAGGGTCTTCATGGAAGAGTCATCAGAAGAAAACCTCTTCTACATCCTCACCACAAAAATCAGCGTTTGAATTTTGCAAATGAACATATAGACAAGCCTGATGCATTTTGGAAACAAGTTCTGTGGACCAATGAGGTTAAAATTTAACTTTTTGGCCGGAATGAGCAAAGGTACTTTTGGAGAAGAAGGGGCACAGAATTTAATGAAAAGAACCTCTATCCAACTGTTAAGCATGGGGGTGGATCAATCATGCTTTGGGGTTGTATTGCAGCCAGTGGCAAAGGGAACATCTCACGAGTAGAAGGAAAATGGATTAAATAAAATTTCAGCAACTTTTGGATGGTAACTTGATGCCACCTGTGAAAAAGCTGAAGTTAAAGAGAGGATGGCTTCTACAAATGGATAATGATCCTAAACACACCTCGAAATCCATGGGGCATTACGTCAAGAGGAGTAAACTGACTTGTTGCTGCAGTGATGCATGAGACAGCTGCAAAATCTCAGTCCTTCAGAATTTTATTGGTCACAAACCTGTTAAAATGCTGCTATTGTGTTAATTGCTGTCAAACTCAAACTGATCCTGCGTTAGGCACTATTTTACCTTGTGGGCAGTTCTCAGTGTTAGCGGTGTGAGGCATGCTTTAGTGAATTGCACTACTTACTCTTTTGTCTTTGTTTTTTAACTTTTTTAAAGTTTCACCTAATTAAAGGGGTTGTAAAGACTCAAGGTTTTTTTCACCTTCATGCATTCTTCTGTGAGCAGCAACACCCCCAATACTTACCTGAGCATCAGCATGGTTTGTTGCACTGTACTGCAGTAGCATGACATGCTGCATTTCTCCACATTGTGTACATCACACCAGCATTATGCTGTGAACAGGGAGTTTTCTGCACTGGATAAATGAAGGTCACTGCCAGGGCACATAAAAAACAATTGATTTCTATGTGCCCTGGCAGTAACCTTCATATATCCAGAGCAGAAAACGGTGGGTCACCGCATATAGGGGTTGATATTATGCATTGGCTATCATACATAGCTGTACCAGTTTTGCAGTCTCCAGTTTTTGTAAATCAAGCGAATAGTGTGAAGGAGTCCTCAATATTACACTACCAGTTTACAGAAAATGGTGAAAAAATGGAGACATCATTGTTCTGGATATAAAGAAAAAATAATCAGCACAAACCAAATTGGTAAATCAAATATGCAATCTAGGCTGCAAGCAATCAGTGCCAAACACAAACACCAGTGAATTCAATATGTAAAATTATTGCTGCGCCAAGTGAACAAGTATAAGTGGGGAAAAAACATATATCAGTGTTGGTAGTAATTCACATGTGATTATAAACAAATAAATCAAACAGTGCAAAAATGTCCAATTCCAATAAACATTAAATTAATACAGTCCCAGAATCATAATTTGTGTCATAGGTGATAAATTTCTTCATCCAAATTATAAGTGATTAAGGGTGCTTGCATGCTCCACTCAAAAAGTGCTCCACGTGACTGGTGACACACTAGCAGCTCACCTCAAGGATAGGCTCTCACTGAGCCAAAACACGCATGTAAGGGATATAATACAGCAGCCTGGTACTCCTAGCTCGATCTCCTGTTCATCTTTCCAGATTATACCAGTATCGATATAGGAGATACAAAAAAACAAGGGATCTAGTGCTCTCTGCTTTAATGGGTTTATTGAGGCAATAAGTGATAAGAAGTGCACTTACATTAGCTGGCACTCATAGCAGTGCGGACTGTCTGCACATCAGAACATTCTCTACTAGTGTTCCTCCGGGTATCAGCGTGATGACGCATAGGCTCCTCCCCCGTACGCGTTACGTATTAACTTCGTCAGACCCGCTGACGAAGTTAATACGCTGACGAAGTTAATACGTAACGCGTACGGGGGAGGAGCCTAAGTTAATACGTAACGTGTACGGGAGAGGAGCCTATGCGTCATCACGCTGATACCCGGAGGAACACTAGTAGAGAATGTTCTGATGTGCAGACAGTCCGCACTGCTATGAGTGCCAGCTAATGTAAGTGCACTTCTTATCACTTATTGCCTCAATAAACCCATTAAAGCAGAGAGCACTAGATCCCTTGTTTTTTTTGTATCCCCTATATCGATACTGGTATAATCTGGAAAGATGAACAGGAGATCGAGCTAGGAGTACCAGGCTGCTGTATTATATCCCTTACATGCGTGTTTTGGCTCAGTGAGAGCCTATCCTTGAGGTGAGCTGCTAGTGTGTCACCAGTCACGTGGAGCACTTTTTGAGTGGAGCATGCAAGCACCCTTAATCACTTATAATTTGGATGAAGAAATTTATCACCTATGACACAAATTATGATTCTGGGACTGTATTAATTTAATGTTTATTGGAATTGGACATTTTTGCACTGTTTGATTTATTTGTTTATAATCACATGTGAATTACTACCAACACTGATATATGTTTTTTCCCCACTTATACTTGTTCACTTGGCGCAGCAATAACATCATTGTTCTGGAATTTCGAACACATACACACACATAAATATATACAAACCAAAATATGTTTCGACTACAGACCCACTTTAGAGATACTAATGTAACTGGTTGCGGAAAGTGGTTGCAGAATTGCTTAGTGGTCAGTCTACTAAAATGCCAGACCTCCTGGGGAGCTAAAAGTTGCGAAAGAAGAAATGTTTTTATTTCTGCTTGTAAAGTTCTTCCTGGACAAAATATTTCAATTATTGAGACATTCGAAATACCTGTAGAGGTAATCATCTGTTGAAAATGAAAAGTATTTAATAAAAAAAATTCAGTTTGGTTTCTTTTGCAAGTATCATATAGCAACCCTCAAAAATTCCACTCGCCTGCTCGCATTTTGCGAGTGGAATGATGAGGAGGGCGAGTAAGAACAGGGCTGTGCTGTATGGGGAATGTATAGTGAGAGCCCAGTGCCCGCCGCCACCACCGCCGCCGTTCACAGCGCAGCCTGCATTTTCTAGTATAGCTCCTCTCCACCTCCTGCACCTGGGACCACCCCTCTCCATCCCCTGAATGTCCCCGCCCCTCACAGGCTCGCAGCGCGAGCATTACACTAAGTTAACTGGGCGCCTGGTACCTCCCCACTCCACCCCCACCTGATACTCGTCCCTGCTCCTCACAGGCTCGCATTGCGAGCATTACACTAAGTTAACTGGGCTCCTGGGACCTCCCCACTCCACCCCCCCACCTGATACACATCCTCACTCCCCACAAAAGACTGCTGCTTTCCACTTACCTCCTGATGCATGTCCCCGCCCGCACTGGCTCGCAGCTTCAAGGGATGCCTGTAACCACCCCTCTCCACCTCCCTCTTCTTGCATAATCAAGGAGGTGGGCGGTGCATGCCCCCCCCCCCCCGTGGCTGCAGGAGAACGGTGAACATGATGTGGAGGCTTTGGTAAAATATATAAAGAAGTGTGCTGTGAGGAAGAAGGGAGAGTGAGGGGGGGGGATTGAGAACATATGTGCTGGATTTTGGGGGGGGGGGTTAATTGGAGGCAAAGGTCTGAATCATACCTTTGCCTCCAATTCCCCCAACCCCAATCTATTTTACCTATGCCTCCAATTCTGCCCCCCCTCCCCAATCTATCATTCCTATGCCTCCAATTCCACCCCCTCCCCCCAAACTATCATACATATGCCTCCAATTCCACCCCCCTTCCAGCCAAATCCATCATACCTATGCCTCCAATTTCACCCCCCCCCAATCTATCACACATATGCCTTCAATTCCACCCCCCAATCTATCATACCATATGATAGTTGGGAGGGAGGAGGGTAGAATTGGAGGCATAGGTATGATAGATTGGGGAGGAGGGGGTGGAAATGGAGGCATAGGTACGATGGATTTGGCGGGAAGGGTTAAAATGGAGGCATGTGTATGATAGATTTGGCGGGAGGGGTGAAAATGGAGACATAGGTATGATAGATTTGTGGGACGGGGTGAAATTGGAGGCATAGGTATAATGGGTTGGGGTGGGGGGTTTAATTGGAGGCATAGGTATGATAGATTGGGGAGGAGGTGGGTGGAATTGGAGTAATAGGCATGATGAAGTTAGGGGGGAGCGGGTGGTATTGGAGGCATAGGTATGGTAGATTGGGGGGGGTGGAATTGCAGGCATAAGTATGGTGGATTGGGGGGGTAGAATTGGAGGCATATGTATCACGGATTGGGGAAATATTGAAAGCATAAATGCGCTTGAGGGGGAGGGGGGAGGTATTGGAGGCCTAGGTGTGCTGGAGAGGGGAGTTTGGAGGTGTGCTAGGGGGTCATTTTTTAAAAGCACAGGTGTACTGTGGGGGGGGGGGGGGCATTGGAGGCAGAGATATGCTGGGTATAGGAATTCCAGGTAGAGGTGTGCTAGGGGGAGGGGGGGATTGGGCGAATAGGTGTGCTGGAGAGGGGAGGCATTGGAGGACTCAAGGAGGCGTTGGAGGTAGAGGTGTACTGAGGGAGACACTGGAGGTAGAGGTTTACTGGGGGAGGCGAAAGAAAACCAGAGAGATTCCCAGCTCAATTTACTGATCAGCCTGCTAACCAACTGAATTTTTCTGTCACAGTAAGCATTAAAAACAAAGGTTTAGTCTCTAAATTTTTAGAACCTCCGTAGTGGAAGCACAAGCTATATAATGGATAGACAGAGAGCAGGTGAGCCTGAAGAGAGCCCATCATTATTTAAAATTCAGTTGGTTAGCAGGCTGGTCGGTAAGTTGAGCAAGGAATTTCTGTTTTTTTTTGTTCATGCATTACCCTTCTATGTCCTCCTTGCTGCAAAGCCCAGTTATAGGTGAGGGCAGTGGCCATTTGTTTGTAATGTTGAAATACAGGCGAGGGGACGCACTGGACACATTTGCTGCCATAGTGGTATGTGCTGGGTGTTCAGCGTGCCCCTGTGCCTTTAAGGAGGGGTGAGCTCCCTCTTGGCTCACCTGCCCTCTGCCTATCTATTATAATGCATGTTCTTCCATTGTGGAGGCTCTCAACATTTAGAGTTAGGACTACAGAAAATACCAGGTTCCTTGACGGGGCTCTGTAGCTTAAGCATGTATTTGCAAATGTGTGCAGACTAAACCCATTATTAACACATATTGTTAGGAATATTTGGTTGGTTAGCAGGCTAGTCAGTAAGTTGAGCTGGGAATTTCTCTGGTTTTCTTTTGCATGTGTTGCCCTTCTTTGTGCTCCTTGCTGCAAAGACCAGTTATAGGTGAGGGCAGTGGAGGTAGAGGTGTACTAGGGGAGGCATTAGAGGTAGAGAAGGACTGTGATGTAAAGGGGGCATTGTTGTATGTATTGCTGAGATATGTAGTCCTGGTGGTATTCTGTATTGCTCCTTTCTTGTTCTCTGCGGAGATGTGACACCTTATCCTATTCAACAAATTCACCTGGCCTTCCTCTTTATTTTTGAGGCCTTTACAAGTTTTTGAAAGCACGTAAAGAAACATGAAACAGAGCACATTCAACTTTTTCATTAAAGCAAAAGCTCAACCTACTATAGTGGAGTCACAATCAAACCCTATAGAAAAAGACAATGAATCAAGAGCAAATCCAGCTGCTAGTTGTACTTTGCCTCATAACTCAACTGCCTTAACATCTAAGAGGAAAAATTATGGTGATGCTGGAACAATTTTCATGGCTTATTTTCTTAGAGGATACAGATACAGCCACGTGTAAAGTTTACAGTCGGTTTTCCCAAAATTCTGATGCAAAATGGAAAGACGGGATAAAGGCTCCATTTAAAAGGGAGCCTTTAAAATTGCCAACCGCCGCACGACTATTTACGTCGGCGGTCGGTCCCTCACAGGCAGAGCGACGTAGGGCTACGTCGCTAGCCTGTGAGGGTCTAGGGAGCGAGTGGCCGTAGGCACGCTCCCGCTCCCGCGTGGTCACGGAACCCCCCGTGCGTATGACCGGCGGACCCGATGTCCGCCGGTTACTCGGCGATCGTCGGTGCAGAGGGAGAAAGGCAGGCGGCTGATGTAAACAAGCCGCCTTTCATTCTCCCCTGTGTAGGAATGGTGACCATTCGGTTCTACTATGTAGGACTGTTGATCACTGTTCCTACACCTCAAGCCACAGCCAATCACAGTTAGAATCACGCCCCTAGGGACACACATAACCCCTCCCTCTCAAAAAAGTTAACCCCTTCACTGCCAGTGTAATTTTACAGTAACAGTGCATATGTATAGCACTGATTACTGTAGAAATGTCACTGGTAACCCCAAAAGTGTCAAAAATGTCAGTCAAGGGTCCGATCTGTCCGCCGCAATGTTGCAGTCCCGCAAAAAAATTTGCAGATCGCCGCCATTCCGCGTTAAAAAAAAAAACAACAAAAATGACAAAAATCGTTCCCTTTGTTAGTAAACGCAATAACTTTTGCGCAAACCAATCAAAATACGCTTTTTGCGATTTTTTTTTACCAAACATATGGTAAAAAAAAAAAATTTGGCCCAAAATGTTAAAAAATTTTGATTTTTACTTTTTGTTGGGGGGAATTGGGGGGAATTTCATATAAAAAAATGTGAAAAATATTGTTATTTTTGCAAAATTGACGCTGTTTTTTTGTTTATAGCGCAAATAGTAAAAATCGCACAGGTGATCAAATACCACCAAAGGAAAGCTCAAATTAGTTTAGGTACAGCGTCGCACGACCACGCAATTGTCCGTTAAAATCACGCAGTGCCAAATCGCAAATTAGGCCCTGGTCAGGAAGGGGGTAAAATCTTCCGGGGCTTAAGTGGTTAATTACAAAGGCACTTCTTGGGTTGCAGGTTTGGGAACGGATGGGGCTGCAAGCATGCTTGGCCACAAGTCTGGTTTGGCAGTCCAGATGAAAGACATCTGCCTACAGATGATCAGTATACATTGTGTGGCTCATCACTTGCAGCTTGCTGTCTTGGATTTTTCCAAGGAAGTGCCATACCTACAAACATTTGATGATATGGTGCAGCGTGTTTTTAAATATTATCATGGCTCTGCCAAACGCCCACAGCAACTAAAAGAAATTGCAAAATCTTTAAGTGAGGAAATCTTGAAACTAAAAGATATACAAACGGTGCAGTATTTATGCAGCAAAGTTGATGCTTTGTGTGCTTTTCTTCAAAACTGGAAAACAGTGGTGAGGCATTTTGAGCAGATATCAACTGAAGGATCAATTGATTCTGCTAAGGTTAAAGGTATCCTGAAAGACCTAAAACAGGTGAAGTTTGTGAAACTTTTGGATTTCCTACTGGATTTTTATGGCAAGCTGAAACCATTGTCAGAAGGTCTTCAAAACAAAGAACTTAGGATATGTCACATAAAAACCAAACTGGAACATGCAGTTAAAATTCTCCAGGATATTTGTAAAGGGAGAGGTAAAAATGAACTTGAATTCCTAGATAAGTTTACAGGTGATGGGCTACACCTGACCAACCTAGAAGCCGGTGAAAGAGAAGTTAAGTCTATACGCCAAACAGTATTGGCTAAAGCTGAAAGATGTTTAATTTTGAGGCTTTCTTCACTTTCCTCAGATATTGTGCAATCTTTTAATATATTTAACAGCCTGTCCTGGCCAGACAAAGCACACATCCTCAACTTTGGATTGACTGAGTTGCACAGAATTGCAAAGCATGTTTTGCATGAGTTTGAGGACAATGTTGAACTTTTAGAAGCACAGTGGGCTGACATTAAACTCTCCATTCAAAATGGACTTTCTTTCAATGAGACTTTGAAAAGAATGAACCAGCAGAAAGAGAGATTCCCTACAATCCTCCCTCTGGTCAACTTCTGTGCCATATTGCCCCCAACAACAGCATCATGTGAACGTGGCTTTAGCTACCAAAACAGAATAAAGACTGTATATTGTTCATCACTGGCATTAGAGACTTTGGATGACCTTTTAATGATAGCTGTTAATGGACCAACACTTACGGATTACAATCCAAACATAGCCATTGATAAATGGTATTTTTCATCAGAAAGGGGACATTACACAGGGCTTGCTACTTCTGTACAACGCACGCCATAGAAAATCTCTGTCTGAAATTGGCTTCATATTGTTATGCCATATTGTTTGGCATGAAAGGAAGCCCTGTTTTATTTGCCTTAAAGCGGAGTTCCGGGCACAAAAATGATATTTTTTTTTTGTGCCCGTCCGCTAGTTCAGCCTAACCTGAAAAGGAATTGGATAGTTAGATTTTTTTTTTCAAAACTCACCTTGTAATTGACGATCGTAAATACTCACCTCAGGGTACTTCCTCCCTCGGAGCCGCGGCTCACCCCGTCACTTCCTGCGCTGCGATGATTCCTGGGAGCTAAACGTCATCGCTCCCAGGAATCAATGCGCCGGCACTGGCCCCGCTCGTCACTTCCGGGCATGCCCAGAAGCTGTTTAGGAATGCGGCGCCGCGCCGGAAGTGACGAGAGGGGCCGGTGCGGCGCATTCTGGGAGAAGAAGACGTGGAAGAAGACGCAGAAGAGAACCGAGCCGGCTTCAGCTGCCCACAAGAGAGATGGAAACGCTGTGGAAGAAATTTTATAAGTAAGTATTTCTTCTAAAAGGTAAGTGCGAACCGGGACAGATCAGAGGCTAGCCATTGTGGAACGTGCTAGCCCTTACTGTCCCGGGGGTATGTTTATTAAAAAATTACATCTGTGCCCGGAACTCCGCTTTAATGCCACACTTATACTCAGGGAAATAACTTTTTTTGCTTTTATGTTTACATTGATACTGTTAAAGTTGTTGTTGTTAATATTTATTTTTGAAACTTAATTCTGAATAAAACATTTAACAGTGTAATTGTATGAGATATTTTACGAGGGCGTGTTTAGGGGCGGAGCAGGGTAGGGTTTGGGTGGGGCAACAAGTGGCAAGTAACTCTTAAGGCCTGGCCAGTAGCTCAGAACTTGAAATTTTGAGCCCTGATATAGGCAATGTAATGTGCTTTTTCTGTAATTCTGCTAAATACACATAACTGTGATATGATATACAAACACCAAAAGTGCCAGAAAAGCGGTGTTATCAACTTGTTCCATGTGAGATAACATGAAAATGTTTCCAAAGAAAATAAATAAATTAAAAGTTTTATCTATGCATAAATGACATTGTAAATCCAACATGCGAGAAATATAGGGGACTGCCATTGCTGAGATCTTTTGGATAATGCCTCTTTTCAATCATCTCCTGATTTTGTGCACATTAGCCCCATCTGATCAAAAAGCCACATTGCTTTTGACAGCTTGACATGATATTACTTTCTGCAATGTATTCCTGTATGTGCATATACTTTCAACTATAACTTATGGGAGGAGACCTCAATCATTTTTTAGTTTCTGCCCTTAACTCTTTTCTCTGCCTGGCCCTGTGCTCCACTTTTAAACTCAGCTGGCCACACCATTTTTGCAATTTTTCCTTTACTTTTCTATTTTTCACTTATAGCTTTCAGAGTTTGTAAAAAAAAAAAACCCAAACCATATATTTTCTGAAAGCACATGACCAGTAGTAAAAGAAGAAAGTGCTACTGATTTTTTAGGCCCCGTGACATACCTCCCAACCGTCCCTGAATCCGCGGGACTGTCCTGCAATTTGAAGTGAGTCCCGGGGTCCCGCGGAGCTGGGCTGAAGTTCCGGAAAATCTGGCCGGCCATCTCTGCTGCCCCCTCCTCCTCCCAGCTTCGCCCCCGTCTTCGGCTCCCGATCCTGCCTCTCAGCGGTCCTAAAGTCGGCGGCTCCCTCTCATGTCAGCTCTCGGTGGCTCCTGATCCTGCCTCTCAGCTGCCCTGATCAGTGGCGGCTGGTGCGTTCGGCCCCCTAATCAACATGCGGGGCGCCGGACGCATGGAGCTCAATGGGGCTTTTTTTTTGCTGAGTTACCTGATTAGAGCCAGAGGCTCTAATAGGCTTTAGAAAAGGGTGGACCCGGGGCGCAGGGCAGTGTGCCCCGAGCCCACCCATTGTATGGCAATAGCGAATGAAAATTCTCTATTGTCACACGGATCCTCCTCCTGGTCAATCAGGAAGCGGGTCCGAGACCCGCCTCCTGATTGGCCTAAAGGCAAAACCATGCCATTGGGAGGACTAGAGGAGACGTGGGGAACTGAGGAGAAGCCACCGCTGCAGGTAAATGCACTGAACTCTGCATTGAAGGGGCCACGCTGGTCATTCTGCATTGAAAGGGGGCACAGCACACTGGTCATCCTGCATTGAAAGGGGACACACTGTTCATTCTGCATTGAAAGGGGGCACGGCACGCTGGTCATTCTGCATTGAAAGGGGGTACGCTGGTCACTCTTCATTGAAAGGGGGCACGCTGGTCATTAGAGATGTCCTGAACTATTTGCCGGCGAACATTGCTTGTTCGCGTTCTCCTCGGCGGGCGAACATATGCGATACATCATCATTGAGCAAACTTTGACCCTGTACCTCACAGTCAGCAGACACATTCCAGCCAATCAGCATACCCTCCCTCCCAGAACCTCCCACCTCCTATAAAAAAGCAAGGACAGCATTCATTCTGAAGCTACAGTTAGAGCAGGGAGAGTGCTGCTGCTGCTGAATTAATAGGGAAATCATTAGCTAGGCCAGTGTTCTGTGTCCACTCCTGCTGTAAGGACAGCATCCTGACAGTACCCTAAAAAGCCACTTTTGGAAGAAAAAAAAGCCCTTTTTAGGGCTGGTATATCAGTCTGCTTTTATTTATTTATTTCTATATATATATATACAGACTGTACTGTGTGTACACCACTCATATCGGGTGGCACAGTACCTTGCGGATGAAAAAGTCATTTAATTTTTCCTCTGTAATATAATTGCAGTTGCCTGCCAATGAGTGTCAGGTCCACAGACTGTACTGTGCCCACTGCCCACCATTCATTTAGGGTGGCACAGCACCTTGCAGATAAAAAAGTCATTTCATTTTTTCTCTGTAATACAATTGCAGTTGCCTGCCCGTGTGTGTCAGGCCCACTGACTGAACTGTGCCCACTGCCAGTGCCCACCACTCACATAGGGTGGCACAGCACCTTGCAGATAACAAATTCATTTAATTTTTCCTCTGTAATATAATTGCAGTTGCCTGCCAGTGAGTGTCAGGTCCACAGACTGTACTGTGCCCACTGGCCACCACTCATATAGGGTGGCACAGAACCTTGCAGATAAAACATTCATTTAATTTTTCCTCTGTAATATATGTAATTGCAGTTGCCTGCCAGTGAATGTCAGGTCCACAGACTGTACTGTGCCCACTGCCCATCACTCATATAGGGTGGCACAGCACATTGCAGATAAAAAATTAATTTAATTTTTCCTATAATAAAAAAAACAGGAACTGGCTTTTTCATTTGAATTTCAGTAGCGCAGGGATGGTGATAACCTCTTACCAAATAAATAGGATGATAACATATACCAAAATATATGAATCAGATGTAATAAATATAAGCATAAAATCATAAATACATAAAAGCATGAAATCACATCAATAGGAGTCCATAAAGTCCATAGGTATAAAGTGCATAGAGCAATGAAAGTGCAAACATGAAGGATCACAGGTGCGACTTATGGGGACCACCCTTGCTTGCCACCACCACACAGTGTCTGGAGAAGTATGTGAAATTCAGACTCACTATAAATTTACCAGGAAATCTTCCAGAGGAGTCTTTGCAGCACAAATCAGAGATCTGGAGGAAACCTGATTTTACTATATGCTGTTGTTGGCTAGTCAATGAGAGTGGTTAGGCATAGGCGTCTGGTGAGTCTGAATTTCAAATACTTCTCCCGGCGCTGTGTGGTGGTGGCAAGCAAGGGTGGTCCCCATAAGTTGCACCTGTGATCCGTCATGTTTGCACTTTCATTGCTCTATGCACTTTATACCCAGTGGCGGCCGGTCCATAGGGGGCGCCAGGGCGCCGCCCCCCCTAAAAAAAAAAAAAAAAGAAATTACAAAAGAAGCAATAAAGTTTTCAAAAAAAAAAATTGCGATCGCCGCCGCCGGCCTATGTGGAGGCTGGGGGTGGGGGGGCGTAACCTGGGTGCAAAGCACAGCGCATGGACACCCCCACTTCGTGGATTCCTGGCTGTGATTGGTCCAGACTTCAGCCTGGACCAATCACAGGAGGACATCCCGGGGCGGTCCTTTGGTCACGTGACGCGTGGGGGCGGTGCACCGCCCCAGCGTCACGTCCTTCCCGCCCGCCGTCGCAGAGAGAGGGGAGCCGCCTGAGGAATCGGACGGACTCCTCTGGATCCAGCCGGAAGCCGCCCGAATCAGTCTCGCACCGGCCGCCGGAAGAAGCTGACCGTCTGACGCGAGGTGACGAAGGACCGCAACGTTCGTCTCCGGCCGCGAAGGTAAGTTAAAGCACCGGGACCGGCTGCACTAGCGCTGGCAAGTGGCAATGGATGGAGCCATGGAGGATGGTGCTGGATGGTAGAGTGCTGCGGGAGGTGCATGCATGGCTGCACTGTGCACAGTGCAGTCATGCATGCACCTCCCGCAGCACTCTACCATCCAGCAACATCCTCTATCCATTGCCACTTGCCAGCCCACTAGCCCAGTACTGTCTGCTTTGAAGGGGGCACGCACGCTGGTCTCTGCATTGAAAGGGGACATTATACTGGTCACTACATTGAGGGGTATGTATACTGGTCTCTGCATTAAAAGGGGGCATTATACTGGTCACTACATTGAGGGGTATGTATACTGGTCTCTGCATTGAAAGGGGGCATTATACTGGTCACTACATTGAGGGGCATGTACGCTGGTCACTACATTTAAAGGGGGCATGTACGCTGGTCACTACATTTAAAGGGGGCATGTATGCTGGTCACTACATTTAAAGGGGGCATGTACGCTGGTCACTACATTTAAAGGGGGCATGTACGCTGGTCACTACATTGAGGGGCATGTACGCTGGTCACTACATTGAGGGGCATGTACGCTGGTCACTACATTGAAAGGGGCATGTATGCTGGTCACTGCATTGAAAGGGGGCCTGTATGCTTGTCACTACATTGAAAGGGGGCATGTACGCTGGTCACTACATTGAGGGGCATGTACGCTGGTCACTGCATTGAAAGGGGGCATGTATGCTGGTCACTACATTGAAAGGGGCATGTACGCTGGTCACTGCATTGAAAGGGGGCATGTACGCTGGTCACTACATTGAGGGGCATGTACGCTTGCCACTACATTGAAAGGGGCATGTACGCTGTTCACTACATTGAAAGGGGGCATGTACGCTGGTCACTACATTGAAAGGGGCATTTACGCTGGTCACTGCATTGAAAGGGGGCATGTACGCTGGTCACTACATTGAAAGGGGGCATGTACGCTGGTCACTGCATTGAAAGGGGGCATGTACGCTGGTCACTACATTGAAAGGGGGCATGTACGCTGGTCACTGCATTGAAAGGGGGCATGTATACTGGTCACTACATTGAAAGGGTACATGTATACTGGTCACTTCATTGAAAGGGTACATGTATACTGGTCACTACATTGAAAGGGGGCCTGTACGCTTGTCACTACATTGAAAGGGGGTCTGTACTGTGGGGTTTGTGCTAGGGGGTCTGTACTGTGGGGTTTGTGCCACTCTCAGTCAGTGTATCCCATAATAGGGTGTCTCTCACAGTATATCCCATAATAGGGCCCCTGCTCCCTATTATAGGATATACTAGTACTGATGGACCCCTTAATATGTGATATATTGGGAGAATTTGTTCACGCAAGCAAAATACAGGGGGCAAAATGGGTGGAGTCTATAAGGGGTGTGGCTTCTGAGAAATGGGAGGTGTCAAAATAAAAGGGCGGAGTCTTGCACCCCCCCCCCATCTTAAAACTTCACCAGCCGCCACTGTTTATACCTATGGACTTTATGGACTCCTATTGATGTAATTTAATGCTTTTATGTATTTATGATTTTATGCTTATATTTATCACATCTGATTCATATATTTTTGTATATGTTATCATCCTATTTATTTGGTAAGAGGTTATCACCATCCCTGCACTACTGAAATTCCAATGAAAAAGCCAGTTCCTGTTTTTTCTGGATTAATTTTATTTTTTATTATATTTACTCATTTAAGTAGCAGCAATTTGTGTTATTTGTGTTATTCTGTCAGGTTTGTGTTACCTGTATTTCCTAAAGCGCAGTGGAATACAACATCGTCTATTAATTTAGTACAAATAGTGATATTTATATATTTAATTTTTCCTCTGTAATATAATTGCAGTTGCCTGCAAGTGAGTGTCAGGCCCACAGACTGTACTGTGCCCACTGCCCACCACTCATATAGGGTGGCACAGCACCTTGCAGATAAAAAAATAATTAAATTTTACCTCTGTAATATAATTGCAGTTGCCTGCCAGTGAGTGTCAGATCCACAGACCGTACTGTGCCCACTGCCCACCACTCATATAGGGTGGCACAGCACCTTGCAGATAAAAAAGTAATTTAATTTTTCCTCTGTAATATAATTGCAGTTGCCTGCCAGTGAGTGTCAGGCCCACAGACTGTACTGTGCTGCAAATGGACTGTTTGCGGTTGTTTGCGGTGCGCTAAACGGGGAGTTTGGTCTGTCAGAGTTTGGTCTGTCACTGTGAAGCGGGCATAACCCTTACACTGCCTGATCAATACAACATCATACCTGATTGTATTCACACACTGGATGATTTAAAGCACGTTATTCCAAACTATTTAGGAATGTTAGGTGATTTATGCCCTTTATGGATTAAAACCCGACTCTGCGTCAACTACATAATTTTCCATGGGAGTTTTGCCATGGATCCCCCTCCGGCATGCCACAGTCCAGGTGTTAGTCCCCTTGAAACAACTTTTTCCATCACTATTGTGGCCAGAAAGAGTCCCTGTGGGTTTTAAAATTCGCCTGCCTGTTGAAGTCTATGGCGGTTCGCCATTTGCGGAAGTTCACGTTCGCCGTTTGCGAACATAAAATTTTATGTTCATGACATCTCTACTGGTCATTCTGCATTGAAAGGGGGCACGCTGGTCATTCTGCACTAAAGGGGGGCACACTGGTCACTCTGCATTGAAAGGGGGCACGCTGGTCATTCTGCATTGAAAGGGGGCACGCTGGTCTCTCTGCTTTGAAACAGGGCACGCTGGTCATTCTGCATTGAAAGGGGGCACGCTGGTCATTCTGCATTGAAAGGGGGCACACTGGTCATTCAGCTTTGAAAGGGGGCACGATGGTCATTCTGCATTGAAAGGGGGCACGCTGGTCATTCTGCATTGAAAGGGGGCACGCTGGTCATTCTGCATTGAAAGGGGGCACGCTGGTCTCTCTGCATTGAAAGGGGGCACGTTGATTACTCTGCATTGAAAGGGGGCATGCTGGTCTCTCTGCATTGAAAGGAGGCACGCTGGTCATTCTGCATTGAAAGGGGGCACACTGGTCATTCTGCATTAAAAGGGGGCACGCTAGTCATTCTGCATTGAAAGGGGGCATGCTGGTCTCTCTGCATTTAAAGGGGGCACGGTGATCTCTCCGCATTGAAGGGGGCACAGCACGCTGGTCATTCTGCATTGAAAGGGGGCACGCTGGTCATTCTGCATTGAAAGGGGGCACGCTGGTCTCTCTGCATTGAAAGGGGGCACTATGATCTCTCTGCATTGAAGGGGGGCACGGCACGCTGGTCATTCTGCACTGAAAGGGGGCACGCTGGTCATTCTGCATTGAAAGGGGGCACACTGGTCACTCTGCATTGAAAGAGGGCATGCTGGTCACTCTGCATTGAAAGGGGGCACGCTGGTCATTCTGCATTGAAAGGGGGCACACTGGTCACTCTGCATTGAAAGGGGGCACGCTGGTCATTCTGCATTGAAAGGGGGCTTGCTGGTCACTCTGCATTGAAGGGGGGCATGCTGGTCTCTCTGCATTAAAAGGGGGCACACTGGTCTCTCTGCATTGAAAGGGGGCACTATGATCTCTCGGCATTGAAGGGGGGTACGGCACGCTGGTCATTCTGCATTGAAAGGGGGCACGCTGGTCATTCTGCATTGAAAGGGGGCACACTGGTCACTCTGCATTGAAAGGGGCACGCTGGTCACTCTGCATTGAAAGGGGGCACGCTGGTCATTCTGCATTGAAAGGGGGCACACTGGTCACTCTGCATTGAAAGGGGGCATGCTGGTCATTCTGCATTGAAAGGGGGCATGCTGGTCATTCTGCATTGAAAGGGGGCACGCTGGTCATTCTGCATTGAAAAGGGGCACGCTGGTCATTCTGCACTGAAAGGGGGCACGCTGGTCTCTCTGCATTGAAGGGGGGCACGGCATGCTGGTCTCTCTGCATTGAAAGGGGGCACGCTGGTCTCTCTGCATTGAAAGGGGACACGCTGGTCACTCTGCATTGAAGGGGGCACACTATACCTTGATTACTGAAGGCCCCTTTCACACTTTTGTGACAGCGTTTTTTGCTGCAAAGCAATGCAGATTAAATTTTTCTGTAAGCGCCCCCCAAAAAATGTTAAGCACCAGAGAGGAGGGGGAATTGGTGAGAGAGTTGGGGGGCATTAGTAAGAGAGGAGGGGAGAATTGGTGAGAAAGTTGGGGGGGTATTAGTAAGAGAGGAGGGGGAAATGGGGAAAGAGCTGGAGGGGGGCATTAGTAAGAGAGGAGGGGGATTTGGTGAGAGAGTTGGGGGGGCATTAGTAAGAGAGGAGGGGGGAATTGGTGACAGAACTGGGGGGCATTAGTAAGAGAGGAGGGAGGAGTTGGTGAGAGAGTTGGGGGGGGCATTAGTAAGAGAGGAGGGGGAATTGGTGAGAGAGCTGGGGGGCATTAGTAAGAGTGGAGGGGGGAATTGGTCAGAGCTGGGGGGGCATTAGTAAGAGAGGAGGGGGGAAATGGGGAAAGAGCTGGGGGGCATTAGTAAGAGAGGAGGGGGGAACTGGTGAGAGCTGGGGGGGCATTAGTAAGAGAGGAGGGGGGAGTTGGTGAGAGAGTTGGGGGGCATTAGTAAGAGAGGAGGGTGAAATGGGGAAAGAGCTGGGGGGGCATTAGTAAGAGAGGAGGGGGGATTTGGTGAGAGAGCTGGGGGGGCATTTGTAAGAGAGGAGGGGGAATTGATGAGAGAGCTGGGGGGGCATTAGTAAGAGAGGTGGGGGGAATTGGTGAGATGGTGAGAGAGCTGGGGGGTTCATTAGTAAGAGAGGAGGGGGAATTGGTGAGAGAGTTGGGGGGCATTAGTAAGAGAGGAGGGGAGAATTGGTGAGAGAGTTGGGGGGGATTAGTAAGAGAGGAGGGGGAAATGGGGAAAGAGCTGGGGGGGGCATTAGTAAGAGAGGAGGGGGGAGTTGGTGAGAGAGTTGGGGGGCATTAGTAAGAGAGGAGGGGGGAATTGGTGACAGAACTGGGGGGCATTAGTAAGAGAGGAGGGAGGAGTTGGTGAGAGAGTTGGGGGGGCATTAGTAAGAGAGGAGGGGGAATTGGTGAGAGAGCCGGGGGGCATTAGTAAGAGTGGAGGGGGGAATTGGTGAGAGCTGGGGGGGGCATTAGTAAGAGAAGAGGGGGGAAATGGGGAAAGAGCTGGGGGGCATTAGTAAGAGAGGAGGGGGGAACTGGTGAGAGATGGGGGGGCATTAGTAAGAGAGGAGGGGGGAGTTGGTGAGAGAGTTGGGGGGCATTAGTAAGAGAGGAGGGTGAAATGGGGAAAGAGCTGGGGGGGCATTAGTAAGAGAGGAGGGGGGATTTGGTGAAAGAGCTGGGGGGGCATTTGTAAGAGAGGAGGGGGAATTGATGAGAGAGCTGGGGGGCATTAGTAAGAGAGGTGGGGGGAATTGGTGAGATGGTGAGAGAGCTGGGGGGTTCATTAGTAAGAGAGGAGGGGGAATTGGTGAGAGAGTTGGGGGGCATTAGTAAGAGAGGAGGGGAGAATTGGTGAGAGAGTTGAGGGGGATTAGTAAGAGAGGAGGGTGAAATGGGGAAAGAGCTGGGGGGGGATTAGTAAGAGAGGAGGGGGGAGTTGGTGAGAGAGTTGGGGGGCATTAGTAAGAGAGGAGGGGTGAATTGGTGAGAGAGCTGGGGGGCATTAGTAAGAGAGAAGGGGGAGTTGGTGAGAGAGTTGGGGGGGGCATTAGTAAGAGAGGAGGGGGGAATTGGTGAGAGAGCTGGGGGGGGGGCATTAGTAAGAGAGGAGGGGGGAACTGGTGAGAGAGCTGGGGGGCATTAGTAAGAGAGGAGGGGGGAATTGGTGAGAGAGCTGGGGGGCATTAGTAAGAGAGGAGGGGGGAAATGGGGAAAGAGCTGGGGGGCATTAGTAAGAGAGGAGGGAGATTGGTGAGAGAGCTGGGGGGGCATTAGTAAGAGAGGAGGGGGGAATTGGTGAGAGAGCTTGGGGGGCATTAGTAAGAGAGGAGGGGGGAATTGGTGAGAGAGCTGGGGGCATTAGTAAGAGAGGAGGGGGAATTGGTGACAGAGTTGGGGGGGATTAATAAGTGAGAAGGGGGAACTGGTGAGAGCTGGGGGCATTAGTAAGAGAGGAGGGGGGAAATGGGGAAAGAGCTTGGGGGCATTAGAAAGAGAGGAGGGGAATTGGTGAGAGTGGGGGGCATTAGTAAGAGAGGAGGGGGAAATGAGGAAAGAGCTGGGGGGCATTAGTAAGAGAGGAGGGGGGAGTTGGTGAGAGAGTTGGGGGGGGCATTAGTAAGAGAGGAGGGGGGAATTGGTGAGAGAGCTGGGGGGCATTAGTAAGAGAGGAGAGGGGAGTTGGTGAGAGAGTTGGGGGGGCATTAGTAAGAGAGGAGGGGGGAATTGGTGAGAGAGCTGGGGGGCATTAGTAAGAGAGGAGAGGGGAGTTGGTGAGAGAGTTGGGGGGGGGGGCATTAGTAAGAGAGGAGGGGGGAGTTGGTGAGAGAGTTGGGGGGGGCATTAGTAAGAGAGGAGGGGGGAATTGGTGAGAGAGCTGGGGGGCATTAGTAAGAGAGGAGAGGGGAGTTGGTGAGAGAGTTGGGGGGGCATTAGTAAGAGAGGAGGGGGAATTGGTGAGAGAGCTGGGGGGGGCATTAGTAAGAGAGGAGGGGGGAATTGGTGAGAGCTGGGGGGGGGGGCATTAGTAAGAGAAGAGGGGGAATGGGGAAAGAGCTGGGGGCATTAGTAGAAGAGGAGGTGGGGAATTGGTGAGAGAGCTGGGGGGCATTAGTAAGAAAGGAGGGGGGAATTGGTGAGAGAGTTGGGGGGATTAGTAAGTGAGAAGGGGGGAACTGGAGAGAGCTGGGGGGCATTAGTAAGAGAGGTGGGGGGAATTGGTGAGAGAGCTGGGGGGGTCATTAGTAAGAGAGGATGGGAAATTGGTGAGAGAGTTGGGGGGGCATTAGTAAGAGAGGAGGGGGGAATTGGTGAGAGAGCTTGGGGGCATTAGTAAGAGAGGAGGGGGGAATTGGTGAGAGAGCTGGGGGGCATTAGTAAGAGAGGAGGGGGGAATTGGTGACAGAGTTGGGGGGGATTAGTAAGTGAGAAGGGGGAACTGGTGAGAGCTGGGGGCATTAGTAAGAGAGGAGGGGGGAAATGGGGAAAGAGCTGGGGGCATTAGTAAGAGAGGAGGGGAATTGGTGAGAGAGTGGGGGGGGCATTAGCAAGAGAGGAGGGGGAAATGAGGAAAGAGCTGGGGGGCATTAGTAAGAGAGGAGGGGGGAGTTGATGAGAGAGTTGGGGGGGGGGGCATTTGTAAGAGAGGAGGGGGGAATTGGTGAGAGAGCTGGGGGGGCATTAGTAAGAGAGGAGGGGAGAATTGGTGAGAGAGCTGGGGGGGGCATTAGTAAAGAGGAGGGGGAATTGGTGAGAGAGCTGGGCTGGCACTAGCAAGAGAGGAGGGGGGAATTGGTGAGAGAGCTGGAGGGGGGGCATTAGTAAGAAAGGAGGGGGGGAATTGGTGGGAGAGTTGGGGGGGGGCATTAGTAAGAAAGGAGAGGGGAGTTGGTGAGAGAGTTGGGGGGCATTAGTAAGAGAGGAGGGGGGAATTGGTGAGAGAGCTGGGGGGCATTAGTAAGAAAGGAGGGGGGAACTGGTGAGAGAGCTGGGGGGGCATTAGTAAGAGAGGTGGGGGGAATTGGTGATAGAGCAGGGGGGGGGTCATTAGCAAGAGAGGAGGGGGAATTGGTGAGAGAGTTTGGGGGGCATTAGTAAGAGAAGGGGGGATTGGTGAGAGAGCTGGGTGGGCATTAGTAAGAGAGGAGGGGGAATTGGTGAGAGAGCTGGGGGCATTAGTAAGAGAGGAGGGGGGAATTGGTGAGAGAGTTGGGGGGATTAGTAAGTGAGAAGGGGGGAACTGGTGAGAGCTGGGGGGGCATTAGTAAGAGAGTAGGGGGGAAATTGGGAAAGAGCTGGGGGCATTAGTAAGAGAGGAGGGAGATTGGTGAGAGAGTTGGGGGGGGGGGCATTAGTAAGAGAGGAGGGGGGAATTGGGGAGAGAGCTGGGGGGGCATTAGTAAGAGAGGAGGGGAGAATTGGTGAGAGAGCTGGGGGGGCATTAGTAAAGAGGAGGGGGAATTGGTGAGAGAGCTGGGCTGGCACTAGCAAGAGAGGAGGGGGGAATTGGTGAGAGAGCTGGAGGGGGGCATTAGTAAGAGAGGAGGGGGGCATTAGTAAGAGAGGAGGGGGGCATTAGTAAGAGAGGAGGGGGGGAATTGGTGGGAGAGTTGGGGGGGGGGCATTAGTAAGAGAGGAGGGGGAATTGGTGAGAGAGTTGGGGTGGCATTAGTAAGAGAGGAGGGGGGAATTGATGACAGAGCTGGGGGCATTAGTAAGAGAGGAAGGGGGAATTGGTGAGAGAGTTGGGGGGTGGCATTAGTAAGACAGGAGCGGGGAATTGGTGAGAGAGTTGGGGGGCATTAGTAAGAGAGGAGGGGGGAATTGGTGGGAGAGTTGGTGGACATTGGTGAGAGAGCTGGGGGGGGGCATTGCTGAGAAATCTAGGGTGGGGGGCATTGGTGAGAGAGATGGGGGGGCATTTCTGAGAAATCTAGGGTGGGGAGCATTGGTGAGAGAGATGGGGGGGGGCATTTGAGAGAGGTGAGAAAGCTGGGGGCATTAGTGAGAGCTAGGAGCATTGGTAAGAGAGCTGTTTTTTTTTTTTTAGCACACCCCTTAAGCCCCTACCATCAAGACTTTAGCCACACAGCTCACTTACTCCCTCAATTGCCCCTCATTCTGAAGTTCAAAATTTGGGAGGTATGCCGTGATTTTTTAGCACAAATGTTTATCAATCCACTAACATCATTATTAGCAGATAAAAACACAACAAATTTTACAAAATTCCTACTAAATATAAAATCATTCTTTTCACTAAAAAACACCATTAAAATCCTTATTTGCACACATAAATACAATATAACTTACGAATTCCTGCTAAATTCCTTCTAAGGCCTTGTTCAGTGGGGTGTGCTAAAGCATATGCCCATGGAGGGCCATGTTTACCTGCATGGGGCAGTGATGAGGCATCCCATTGCTTCCTCACCGCCTGTCAGTAGCCTATGGAGCGCAGCTTTGGGCTTCAGAGTCAAGGGCGATTTAGACGCATCTCTAAATCTACCCTTAGGGCCCTTTCACATGGGCTGTTCGATCAGCACCGCCTGTCAGTTTTTAAGGCGGACTTGATTAGACCCTCCAGTTTCTCCAATAGAGCGGCAGATGTCAGTGGATAGGATCAGATGAAAATGGACAGGCGATCCATTTTCACCCGATCTCCCCATAGAGGAGAGCAGGACTTTGTCCGTCTCTGCTCTGCACAGCGGAGCAGACAGGACCTGTCATCTGCGGGAGATTAGCAGACTGTTCCCCCACTGAGCAAGCAGATTCTGTCTTATGGAAGTGCCTGTGTGAAAAGGGCCTAACTATGATTTTTATTTTTATTTTTTACTTTTTTTTTTAACAGATACAATTTTTTTTTTTTTTTTTTACCAATTTTTTGAATGGTGGGGGGGCTTTAGAGAGACATCAGGGGTCTAAACATACCTCAAATGTCTCTTTTTTTAGATAGGGAAAGGGTCTGAAGAGAGTTCAGTCCCTTTCTCTGCAGGCCCAGCTGTATTACTTATGAATGGATGGAAGCCACTGCATAGCGGCTCCCATTCATTCATACACAGTGGCATAGTAAACACTGTCTACCATGCTACAGTGACAGCTGGACATAGGAGTGATCGCTATCGATCGCTCACTATGTTCACCTAGGAAAGGGAGGGGACTGGTAAACACATGTTTACCAGTCCCCCCTGCTCAACCTGACAGCCAGCAATCTGGGATCCCTCCCGAGCAGCAGAGGCAGGGAGGGAAATCCGGCTGCAGTGCAGAGAGGGGTCCAGGGAGATCGAGAATGTGGGGCACTGCAGGGGGGGGGGGGGGGTCAGAATGGAAGTCAGGGGGGTTATACTTTTTTTTTTCTGTTTAGATGTCCCTTCCCCGCAATAAGCCAGTGGGAGGGCAGAGAAGGGAAGCTGCAGGGGAGGATTGTGTTGCAGGGGGGGGGCATGATCAGTGTGGGGGGTTAGTGTACAGAATTAGTGAGGTGCTGTAGGGATTAGTTAGGAGGGGAAGAGGTGTACTTTAGAGTAAAGCAGGGAGAAAATTCAGTATAGCAGTGGCAGCTAAAGGGACCATGAGCTTATAACACAAGGAGGAATGAGGTCCGTACGGTGTATGGACCTGGCCAGCTGCAATAAATTCTGTAGGTCCGTACGCTGTACGAATTTGGCAGTAAAAGGGTTAAAGCTGAAGTTTAATCTGCTTATATTTTGGCTTCCCTGGTCCCCCACCCCGATTAAAATGTTTATGATACTTTTAAATAAAACCTGTTATTTAAAAAAAAAAAAAATACATACTATATTTTACTCCTATTGATGTTATCACTGGGTTTCTGTACTTCTCTATGCAATGCAGGCAGTTAGTGGCTCCTGAGAGGAGCCAGCAGGGTGTTATACAGAGCTTCCTCAAAAACATCACAGCACAATAAGGTAATACTCATTTCAAGAGCCCCTAGTCCCTATGAAAGCAGTGGGTAGGCTCCTAAAAGCAGTTACTGTATATCAATATGCCCTGACAGGCAAATGTCAGTCTGGAGGAGTGGGCATGTATTGGCACTGGCAGCTGAATTTGCATGCAGACTTCCCTCTTTAACACTCACAGGTATTGCTGAGCCTCCTTGACTAAAAAAAAATCAAATCCAAAAATGAGAGCATGGGCCTGAGAGAGTAAGCATGGAGAGGAAAGGGATAGGTAATGCTGAATATATTTCTGTAGCTTCCAATGCACACTGTCAGATAAACATACAGTGCACAGTGAGATCATAGTAAGCTGTTTCAGTACAGGAGAGGGGTCTGTGCAACTATGCAAGACTAAAGGAAAGGCTGGAGTTTGGCTTTAGCAGCTTTACGACCGCCCGCCACACTTATACGGCGGCAGGCAGCCGCTCCTGGGCAAAACGCTGTAGCTGTATGTCACTTGCTCTCAGGAGGCTAGGGGGTGAGCACGCACTTCCAGTGGGGCGCTCCCGCCCCTGCTCGTCAGTGGGGAAGCTGATGCAGTGGGCAGGCGGCTCCGATTGCCGTCTGACACCCGCGATCATTCCTCGCTGAGAGAGAAGTACGGTCAGCTGTTGTAAACACAGCCGACCGTCCTTCTCCCTGGAATGATGATAGAGCCCATGTGATCCTTCTATATAGGATCACATGTCTCTATGGTCATTTCCGAGGCCACGCCCCCCACAGTTAGAATCACTCCCCTAGGCTCACATTTAACCCCTTGATCACACATAATGTTAACCCTTTCCCTGCCAGTGTCATTATTACAGTAACAGTGCATATTTTTAGCACTGATTACTGTAGTAATGTCCCTGGTCCCCCCAAAAGTGTCAAAAATGTCAGTCAGGGGTCCGATCTGTCCGCCGCAATGTCGCAGTCCTGCAAAAATTGCCGCAATTACTATTAAAAATAAAAACAATAAAAATGACATAAATATTTCCCATAGTTAGTAGATGCGATAACTTTTGCGCAAACCAATCAAAATACGCTTATTGCAATTTTTTTTTAACCAAAAATATGTAGCAGAAAACAAATTGGCCTAAAATGTTAAAAAATTTAGATTTTTTTTTTTTTTTTTTGAGAATGTCATATAGCAGCATGTGAATAATATTGTTTTTTTTTTTTTTTTTTCAGAATTGTAGTTTTGTTTATAGCGCAAAAAATAAAAATTGCACAGGTGATCAAATACCACCAAAAGAAAGCTCTAATTGTGGGAAAAAAGGACATCAATTTTATTTGGGTACAGCGTCGCACGACTGCGCAATTGTCCGTTAAATTAACACAGTGCTGAATCGCAAAATAGGGCCTGGTCAGGAAGGGGGCAAATCCTTCCGGTCTTAAAGTGGTTAAATGGTCTCTAAAAATTACAGATGAACAAACTTAACTATTTGAGAACCCATGGGTGTGTGTCCTCAGGTTCATGTATCTTGGACACCTTTGTTTTGTGAAATATTCCACTGTGGTGCATTTATAGTTGTGTCACTGCCATAATAATACTGCTCATTAGTATTGCCATTATCATTGAATGCCCTCGACCTGATTACTTTTATTGAACCTATGGCAGCTACAAAGATTTCATGTTCCTTTTTTGCAAGTGCCTATTATTTATTTTTTCTTGTGTTTTTACATCCTTTACCTACACAATGGAAAATGTGCTTCCTCCTTGACCCCTATAACCTATTAAGTTGTGTAATATGCTGTATGGGACTTACATTCTCAAGCCTTGTCTGTTTGTTATTAATGTATTGAACATTTTCCAGGATTTCTTGTGCTTTATTTAAGTACCTTACCTGTCTTGTATTTTGAATGTTTGTCAATCCATTTTCTTTTTCCTATTGTATCATTCGTAACACTTGAATGCTGGTAATCATTTAGATTTATACTTCTAATTGTTTTGTTAATTCTCACCATTCATTACTTTTAGAAAACTAGAAGAAAACATTGTGAAAGGCAAAATTAAAACAGTGCTCCCTTTAACCACTTCTGGACCGGAAGGATTTGCCCCCTTAATGACCAGGCTATATTTTGTGAATCGGCACTGCATTACTTTAATGGACAATTGTGCGGTCGTGCGATGATGTACCTAAATAAAATTGACGTCCTTTTTTTCCCACAAATAGAACTTTCTTTTGGTGGTATTTGATCACCTGTGCAATTTTTAATTTTTGCGCAATAAAGAAAAAAAGAGCGACTATTCTGAAAAAAAAAAAAACAATATTTTTTCACATTCTGCTATATAACATTCTCAAAAGAAAAAAATTTAAATCACATTTTTTTAAACATTTTAGGCCAATTTGTTTTCTGCTACATATTGTTGGTAAAAAAAAAAAATCGCAATAAGCGTATTTTGATTGGTCTGTGCAAAAAATAATCGCGTTTACTAACTACAGGAAAGATTTATGTCATTTTTATTGTTTTTTTTTTTTTACTAGTATTGGCAGCGATCTGCGATTTTTTGCGGGACTGCGACATTGCGGCGGACAGATCGGACCCCTGACTGACATTTTTGACACTTTTGGGGGGACCAGTGACATTACTACAGTAATCAGTGCTAAAAATATGCACTGTTACTGTAATAATGCCATTGGCAGGGAAGGGGGTTAACACTGTGGGTGATCAAGGAGTTAAATGTGTACCTAGGGGCGTGTTTCTAACTGGGGGGCGTGGCTTGTGAAATGATTATAGAGACCTGTGTTCCTATATAGAAGGATCACAGGAGCTCTTTGATCATTACAGGGAGAAGAACGGTCAGCTGTGTTTACAACGGGGAGCAATCGCAGGTGTCAGGTAGCAATCAGAGCCGCCTGCCACTAGCTTCAGGCGCGCGACCAACGTATAGCTACGTCGGTTTGCGCATGAGCGGCTGCCTACCGCAGTATAACTGCAGCGGGCGGTCAGCAACCGATTAAAGAATAAATCATCAAGAAACAGCTTATAATAGGCTTAACCACTTAAGCCTGGAAGATTTTACCCCCTTCCTGACCAGGGCCTTTTTTGCGATTCGGCACTGCGTGACTTTAACGGACAATTGCGCAGTCGTGCGACGCTGTACCCAAATGAAATTGACGTCCTGTTTTTCCCACAAACAGAGCTTTCTTTTGGTGGTATTTGATCACCTGTGCAATTTTTACTTTTTGCGCTATAAACAAAAAAAGAGCATACATTTTGAAAAAATAACAATATTTTTCAATTTTTTTTTTATATGAAATTCCCCCAAAAAAATGTAAAAATCAAAATTTTTTAACATTTTTGGCCAATTTGTTTTCTGCTACATATGTTTGGTAAAAAAATCGCAATAAGCATATTTTGATTGGTTTGCGCAAAAGTTATTGTGCTTACTAACTAAGGGAAAGATTTCTGTCATTTTTGGTGTTTTTTTTTTTAACGAGTAATGGCGGCGATCTGCGACATTGCGGCAGACAGATCGGACCATTGACTGACATTTTTGACACTTTTGGGGGTACCAGTGACATTACTACAGTAATCAGTGCTATACATATGCACTGTTACTGTAAAAATGACACTGGCAGGGAAGGGGTTAACTTTGTTGGTGATGCAGGGGTTGAGTGTGTCCCTAGGGGCGTGCTTCTAACTGTAAAGGGGTGTGGCTAGTGATGTAACCACAGAGACATACGATCCTACATAGCAGGATCGTATAATCTCTGCAGTTAGATCAGGGAGAATGACAGGCGGCTTTGTTTACATCAGCCGCCTGCCTTTCTCCCTCTCCACGGAGAGATTGCGAGTGACCGGCGGACATCAGGTCCGCCGCTCACACGAGCGGACTTGTTAGGGAATAAGCGGGGGCGGGACTGTGACATTGCGGTTGACAGATCGGACCCCTAACTGACATTTTTGACACTTTTGGGGGAGACCAGTGACATTACTACAGTAATCAGTGCTAAAAATATGCACTGTTACTGTAATAATGACACTGGCAGGGAAGGGGTTAACCTAGGGTTGATCAAATGGTTAATTGTGAGCCTAGGGGGTGTTTTCTAACTGTGGGGGGGAGGGACTTTTGAAATGATCATAGAGATCTGTGATCCTATATAGAAGGATCACAGGCGCCCTGTGATCATTCCAGGGAGTAGAACGGTCAGCTGTGTTTACAACAGCTGGACCGTTCTTCTTTTTAAGCAGGGAGCGATCACGGGTGCCCGTTGGCAGTTGTGGCCACCGGTCCTGTGGATCGGCATCCCTGCTGCCTAGTGCGCACGCTCGCCCCCCAGCACCACTCCCGCGACCGATGTACCCCTACGTCATTTCACGCAACCGAGCCAGCCTGCCGCAGTAAATGCGACGGGCGGGCGGGTGGCAAGTGGTTAAGTTGCTATATGGTATTGCATATATCCGATCCTCCAGACAGATGGAAAATAGAGTTTCCATCCGTCTGGATTTCAAGGACAGGATTGGATCGGAGAGCAGCGGGTGTCAGCAGAGATGTCACCGCTGACATCCCCTGCCCCATAGGGATGCATGGACCATCTGATCAGGTCCGCCTGAAAAAATGACAGGTGGATCAGTTTGGATTGCCCATGTGAAAGGGACCTTAAGCTTATTATAAGCTGTTTCTTGATGATTTAATCTTTAAAGGGAGCACAGTTTTCATTTTGTCTTTCACTATATTCCAAGCTTGTTATACCTTACAGCTGCTTCACATTTGTTATTTGTTTAATTTGTCCCAATTGTATTAACAGTGATTTGTACATTTTACAAATGTTTTATTTCTTGAACTAATTGCGTGTTAATTGACACTATATATATATTGTTGGGTTTTATCCAGAGTGTGCAGGTAGAGGGTATTTACTCTATTTTTAGTAAAATAAAACATTGTATGATCATTGCCTATTGTAATAAATTGTATTTAAATCAAATTATTTTATAACTGTCTCAGCTATAAGTATGTGTAGGTGTTACAGGGTTAAGTACAATTCCTCCCAGTCTGCCTATTGGGAATCTTGACAAAAAAAGGTGGATGTGTTAAAACGAACTGTTCTTTGTTTCTCCAAAGTTTATTTGTTCTTTATTTGTATGATTAATAAAATCACTGCTATTCATATTTGTCTAAAAACAAACACTTATAATGAGCACTGCATTCTTTGTGAGCTCTACAATCTGATCTGCATGATAAAAATAGGTTTATACATTTTCACCCTTTCATTGAACCAACTGGGCCCTTCTAAAAGTCAGCTTCAGAGTTGTTATGTTTACCATTATTATCTCTATTCCAGCAAAGGGGCACAACTAGCACCAAGCACCCAGGGCAGGTGTCCTGCAACTCCTGCTGGGTGCCCATGTTCTTGGTACTGAGATCGTAAGCATTTTTTTTGCAATTTTAAAATGTATGATGTGAGCACAGTACCTGGGATTAGGGATGATCGAACTTTTCAAAAGTTCGGTTCGGCCAGAACATCCAAACTTCCCAAAAGTTCGGCACGGATTTCAGAACACCATTGAAATCCATGGGACCCGAACTTCGGTAATCAAAAAACACAATTTTGAAGCCCTAAAACCCAATAAATGTCCCTAAAAAGTGCCTAGGGTTCTGTATCATACCCCAGGGACTATTAATCACACAAAAAAAGTTCTTAAAAATTGTCATTTTTGATAGAGAGACAATTATTGAAAAAATTAAAAAAAAAAAATTAAAAAAAAAATAAATTTCTTTGGATTTAGTATCTGGGGGGTCTAAAAGGTGTACCTGTGATGTTTCAGCTCTGTAGCATGTCCATTATGTCACTTATAGAACAGGGATATGGCTTCGCTATTTTCACACCTTGCCGGGTTTAGTAGCAGGCGTTTTTTTGGGCATTTTTTTGGGTCTTTTGAGGCGGGCAAAATATCTGAACTTGTGTATAGGGGTATATATACACACATACTTATATATATAAATATATATATACACCTAGACATATATAGGTGTGATAGTAGCAGAAATATATGCTTGCGCTAATGAAATAATTAACACTAATATGGCTCCGCTCCTATAACACCTATATATGTGTGTATGTGTAAAATACATATAAGTGTGTGTGTATATATACCACTATACACAAGTTCAGATGTTTTGCCTGCCTCCAAAAACCCCCAGAAAATGCCTGCAACAACACACCTGGACGTTTTTTTGTTTTTTTTTTCGGCGCTAGCGTTTTTTTGGGCATTTTTTTGGGCGTCTTTGGAAGCAGGCAAAACATCTGAACTTGTGTATACGGGTAATTATAAACACATACTTATATGTATATATACACCTAGATATATATAGGTGTGATAGTAGCAGAAATATATGCTTGCGTTAATGAAATAATTAACACTAATATGGCTCCGCTCCTGTAACACCTATATATGTGTATGTGTAAAATACATATAAGTGTGTGTGTATATATACCACTATACACAAGTTCAGATGTTTTGCCTGCCTCCAAAAACCCCCCAAAAAATGCCTGCAACAACACACCTGGGCATTTTTTTTTTGGCACTAGCTTTTTTTTGGGCATTTTTTTGGGCTTCTTTGGAAGCAGGCAAAACATCTGAACTTGTGTATACGGGTATATATACACACATACACCTAGACATATATAGGTGTGATAGTAGCAGAAATATATGCTTGCGCGAATGAAATAATTAACATTAATATGGCACCGCTTCTATAACACCTATATATGTGTAAGTGTAAAATACATATAAGTATGTGTGTATATATACCACTATACACAAGTTCAGATGTTTTGCCTGCCTCCAAAAACCCCCAAAAAATGCCTGCAACAACACACCTGGGCGGTTTTTTTTTTTTGGCACTAGCGTTTTTTTGGGCATTTTTTTGGGTTCTTTGGAGGCAGGCAAAACATCTGAACTTCTGTATAAGGGTATATATATATACACACACACTTATATGTATTTTACACATACACATATATAGGTGTGATAGGAGCGTAACTATATTGGTGTTAATTATTTCATTAGCGCAAGTAGTGTTTTCTGCTCCTTTCACACCTATATATGTGCAGGTGTATATATACAGACATGTGTGTGTATATATACCCCAATACACAAGTTTATATGTCATGCCTGACTCCAAACTTGTCCTCAAAAAATCCCTATAAACGCCTGCAGCCAAAAAGCAGGCTGACCGGCGAGAAGCCATATTAGTGCACCAAATGTGACTTAAGAGAAACTATCTTTTCTCTATAGCGGTCACCCTGATATGGAAGGGTTTGGTCACCCTGCCATAGCAGTCATTGTCAGTTCACCCTACACTACACTACGGTCACCCTGGCACTTAACACTTTCCCTACAGAAACTACATTTTTGCATCTAACTAAAGTGGAAAATAGCACCCTAACTACACTAGATATCCCTTTCCTCACACTAATAAATGCTAAATTACACTTTTAAAGTAAAATTAACAGAACTGCTTCCACTCTCTTCCATGTCCCTGTATTACAATGCTAGGAATTTGGCTGGGGCTATCTTATATACTGGGGGGCGTATTCACTTATGATTGGCCTAGGGACCCCCTAGTCACTCCAATCACATTCCTAGCATTCTCCTGCCCCCTCAATTGGCTTTTACTAATGGTTCTAGTCCAATCACAGGCTTTTAAAGCCCATTTCCTGGCCCATTGCATTTTGGTCGGTTCTGGTTGCCAAATTCCTAACTTTTTCAGCAAAAAGTTCTAAATTTGGTCGAACCTCGAACAGTCAATGTTCGGGTCGAACCAATGGTCGACCCGAACCATTTTTTTTTTTTTTTTTATTTAAAATTTTCAAGTTTGACAAAATGCAAAACAGATATCGACAAGTATCGAGAGACAATATAATCAACAGTACATAGGGAACAACTGGGGCAAGGATAATGCCTGTGGCCGGGTAGAGGGGAGGAAGTGGGGAGGGGGTGCGGTCAGAACTCAATGACCTTAGCATAAATGGGTCAGGGAATAGCGGAGGTTGCTTAGGTTGGAGGATTCCATATAGTGAATGCAAATCCATCAAGGGGGTATTCCAAGGTTTTAGACAGGTGGTTAAGAAAAACGTTCCACTTGGCTTGAAAGGCGTTGGTCGCCGAGGGCGACGTAAAGTCTGTGTTTAGGCGGTCAATGGAAAGGAGTGTGGTTAGCTCTGGCTGTAGCATAGATATGTGTGGAGGGGTAGATGCAATCCAGTGCTTCAGTATCAGGCGTCTGGCAACAAGTAGAGTGGTTAGTATCCATAGACGAGGAGATTCGGTCGACACACTGGACCATTTCTGAAGACGCTTGTCCCAGTATCCGAATAGCAGAAGAAGGGGGTCTTTCGGTGCAGATAGGTTAGTGACAGATTCGATGAAAGCAAGGACTTTGTCCCAAAATGCAGAGATAGGTGAACAGTCCCAAAACTTATGAAAGAGGGAGGGACGTTCCGTAGAGCAAAGAGGACATTTGTGAGCTTCCGGGATCGTCTTGTCAGATAGGAACGGGATATGTGCTCTGTGAAAGATCTTGAGCTGGGTTTCCTTCCAGATGGAGTTTGGGGTAAGACCGAGAGTGGTCCGGAGACCGCTGATGATCTTGGGCAGGGTGCCTTCTCCAGGGAAATCCTTAAGCCAGTTCTTAGCAGAGGAGGTAAACGAGGTCGGTGGACATGACTGTAAAAGAGGTTTGTAAATGTCCGAGATAGTGAACTTGCCAGAATCCAGAAGGGTATCAATGAGTGATGGATGGAACCGTTGTTCAGGCTTGATTGAAGCATTACGAATAAAGTGGCGACATTGCGCCAAATAGAAAGAGTCTGAAGGCGGCAGTCCGTATGCCCCGGAGATGTCCGGGATTGAAAGCAGAAGTCCGGTTTGGGAATTGCAGAGGTGAGCAAAGGTGACTATTCCTTTCTGTTCCCAATGTTTATAAACCACATGATCCATACCGGGGGGGAAGGCAGGGTTGCCTCGGATCGGCAGATATTTAGAAAAGTATAACGGTATCTTCAAAAGCTTCCGTACTTCCCTCCACGCGATAACCGTATCCCTTAGGAGCAGGTTATGTCGCAGATTGGGTTGGAGTTGTGCCCATCTAACATGAAGTAGGGCAGACAGTGAGAAAGGGCTGGACATCTGGGATTCCAACTCATAATTTGAGAATTGAGAAGTCTGAGATATCCAGTCCAGGGCCACCCTTAGTAGACAGGATAAGTTGTACAATCGCACATCAGGAAAATTTATGCCGGCGTCTCGCCTGGGGAGGCACAGTTTTTTGGATGAAATGCGGGGTCTCTTCCCTCTCCACAAAAAACGGGAAAAGGCTCGGGAGAGCTCTTGGACGTCTTTATGCTTGATCAGTAATGACAGGGTTTGCAGGAAATACAGTATACGTGCAAAACTAACCATCTTAATCAGGTGGCATCTCCCCAAAAGAGACAACGGCAGTTCCCTCCAGTTTTCCAATTCTCCTTTGATTTTGGCAAACAGCGGGGGGTAGTTAAGGGTGTAGATAGAGGCGGGGGTTCTCCCAATTTTTATCCCGAGATAGGTTATAGATTGCGAAGCAATTTTAAAGGGGGATCCTACTTCCCAGGCGCGGTGAGTGCCCGACCCCAGGGGAAGAATCTCGCTCTTGGAGTAATTTATTTTTAGGCCCGAGCATTTCCGAAAAGCGTCAAAAGTAGAGACAATCGTGGGAATGTCGGCAGAGGGGCAGGAAGTGAATAGGAGGACGTCATCTGCGAACAGGAAGATCCGCAATTCCTGTGTACCCAGACCAATACCATGCAGGGGTGCTTTAGTCGAAAAAAACCGTGTCAGGGGTTCCATCGCCAAATTAAAAAGTAACGGGGACAGGGGGCACCCTTGACGCGTACCCTTGAACAGTCTGAACTCCTCAGTCAGGGAGCCTCCTACACAGAGTCTAGCAGTCGGGGAAGCGTACATGGATGTTATCAGACGGACAAATGGGCCTTGAAATCCCATAACGTCAAGGACCTTGCGCAGCCAAACAAAGTTTACATTGTCGAATGCCTTTTTGGCATCCAACGTCACTATTGCCAGGTCCTCGTTGGGGTGGGTCCGCGCTTGCTCAAGTACCAGTAATACCTTTCGGATATTTGCCGTGGCCGAGCGTCCCTTTGTAAAGTCAGATGGGGCATGATAAGTGCTAGGCGCGAGGCAACAATTTTCGATAGTATTTTCACGTCCAGATTAAGTAATGAAATCGGGCGATACGATCCCGGTTCTAGGGGGTCTTTCCCTTTTTTTGCAAGCAATTTAATTATGGCCTGATTACCCGTCGGCAAGTAGGGCCCACCTTCCCAGATATGGGAGTAGACCTTTACAAGTGTGGGAACTAAGCTAGTTGAGATGGATTTGTAAAATTCCCCTGTAAGACCGTCTGGTCCAGGCGATTTATTGGCTGCCAGGTGCTTTATCGTACGTTCGACTTCTTCCGCCGATATCGGGGCGTTTAACATGGCTAGCTGTGCTGGGTCAATGAGAGGAAGTCCCTGTCCGACAAGAACATGTCACCCGCCGCATCCTCCACATTTTCCGGTCCATATAGCGTGGAATAAAAGTCTCTCATGATGCGCTGGACACCGAGGGGAGAAGAGTCGACCGGGCCCGCTGGATCCCGCAGAGACCCAATGTGCGTTGGAGACGGCCGGCCTTTGCACATCCTCGCCAACAGTTTGCCAGCCTTATTGCCGAATCTGTGCAAGGACGCGGCACAGTGAGCCATACGAATATGTTCGACTTTGTCAGCCCATTCGTCAAAGTTCTTCTTGGCTAGGAGCCAAGTTTCCGTGGCCGCTGGGGTATCTGACAGAAGCAAATTCCGCTGTGCCGTGCGAAGACGATCGCTCGCAAATTTATAGCCGCCGTTGGCATGTCGCTTATAAGCCGCCGCATACGATATTATCCGACCTCTCAAGAACGCCTTGCCCGCTTCCCAGAATAGATGGGGGGACGTAGAATGCGCTGCATTAGAATCAGAATATTCCTGCCATGCATGGTCAAGATATGACTGGAAGTCTGCATTTTTGGCTAAGAAGGAGGGAAACCGCCAGATAAGAGGGACAGTCGGGTGACCGGTGAGATCAAGGGTGAGGGAGATAGGAGAGTGGTCTGAAATTGCCATGTCGTGGATGATTACGTCATGAGTCAGAGGGAGGAGGGAGTCCGAGCAGAAAAGGTAGTCAATTCTCGAAAAAGTTTTATGAGGGTGGGAGTAAAAGGTATATTCCCGGTCAGTCGGGTGAAAATGGCGCCAGGTGTCAGTCAATGATAGAGAGTCTACGAGCGTGGCTAAAGGCGTAGTAGTGCCGACCGTGCGGGGATGTGACGTCGAGGGGGACAGTGATTTGTCAAGAACTAAGTCCATAACCGCATTGAAGTCGCCCCCCACCAGACGCGGAACATGCGGGAGGGTTAGAGCTTGCGTCGATAACGCCGAATAGAAGGACTGATCATAGACATTAGGGGCATACACATTAGATATTACAAATTCTTTGCTGTTAATGCGTATATGCGCCGAGACATACCGGCCTTCCGCATCCGCATCCACCGAAAGGATGTCTACTGAGAGACGTTTATGGAATAAGATGAGAACACCAGCCCTGCGCCCCAACGCCGCCGATCCAATTACCTTGCCCACCCAAAGTTTTTCCATACGGGCCATGTCTTCTGCTGGAAGGTGTGATTCCTGGATAAGAGCGATATCAGCCCGGAGTCGTTTAAGGTGCCTCAAAACTTTCATCCTCCTAGCCGGGGATCTGAGACCCTTAACGTTCCAAGATATCAGCGTCATAGCCTACCTAGAGCGTAGGGATTTGCATAATGCCTATAATAGAGCCCATACATAGTCACAGAGAGCGTCGCGTTCGAACAATCCAGTGTTTGCCGCCAATTGATCAGATGGGTACACCCAGTGGTTATCGCAACCTGAGGGAGAATGATCTCTGGGGGGGAGAAAACCAGGGTAATAGGGGATAGGAAAACTGGGAGGAAGACATAATAAACAGTACAAGCACAGTAACATAGTGTCAGTGGCTTCACTTTTTTCCGCATGCGTATGCGATAGAGCACAGCTCCCCAAGTGCGACTCCAGAGACGAAGCAGAGCTATAAAGGCCCAACTAGAGATCGTGTCTGCAGAAACCTGGGTCGCGACCTACGACTGAGCGTGGTGAAGCCATGGCATATGAAGCGGTCCGAGGGAGGGAGCCTGAAAACAGTAGAACAAAGATATAACAGTGGTTTAAGCAATAAACATTTAACAGACTCTAACAACAGAGGATGATCTTACGGTTTCCGCCGTCCAAGCGGCAGGAGCCACCCGGGGCAAACCCGGAGAAAACCACTCCTGTGGCCCACTTAGGTAAAAGAAAGCACCGAGAGGACCTGAGGGTGATCAACGAGGGGGTCCAGAGCGGCCAGAGCTAACCACCTCCGCGTAGCGTTGCCGTTTTGGGGATTCCTTCCTGGGGCTGTGGTGGATGTCCGGTCTGGGAAAGGAAAGGGTTTTTGAAGTGGTAGAGTGACCTGGGTCGCCGTGGGGTAGAGAGCGGACAAATTTTTCAGCTTCTGAGGGGTCCTGAAAGGACAGTTGATTGCCGTTCGGAGCGCAAAGGCGTAACGTCGCCGGATAGGCCAGGGTAAACTTCAGACGTTCTTGGTGGAGTTGCGAGCAGACGGTCTGAAAAGCTTTACGTCTTTTTGCGACGTCAACCGAGTAATCTGCAAAAATAAGTATTTTCATACCTTCGATCTGAAAATGAGGAGTTTGGCGAAACTTCTGCAAGATGGCGGATTTGTCCGCATAGTTTAGATACTTCGCTATAATGGGGCGAGGGGTCTTACGTTCTTCTGAATAGAGACCCATTCTGTGAGCCCGTTCTACCACGCAAATCCCTTGCAGACCCAGGGCTGCTGGTATTTTTCGTGCGCACAGTTCAGGGATGGCTGAAGGTGCAACAGTTTCCGGGATCCCTATGAAACGTAAATTGCTCCGCCGAGATCTATTCTCTAAGTCCTCAAGCTTGTCCATAATTATGCGGTTTAGTTTGTCCTGTGACTGCTCAGTACCTTGCATCTGGTAAAGCTCATCCTCCACACTAGAGATCCAGCTTTCTGCCTCGTTTAGGCGGTGCGAGTGAGACTCCAGCTCCTTCCTGATGCATGCCATGCCAGCAGCCACGGCCTGCTCCACCGAGGCTGCAATGGTAGGGGTGAGCAGATCCACCACCGCTTTAGCGATTCTGTCAATGGAGGGGTCTGATGTCGAGGTGAGTGGCATGGGAGGCAGCCGGGGGGCCTCCTCTGGCTGCCTGGATGTATCCATATCTGCTGGTGCTGGCGATTTATCGGAGTAGGCCGCGACCGGGGCCTGGATTTGCGGCGGACCCAGCGGAGGCCGCGCCGCCGGTTTTTCTAGGAATCGCTCCATATCGGAGCTTGGGGGGGGGGGTAGTCACCGGGTCCTGGGAGGTTCCGAGAGCAGGTGATGGGCTGTGGAGGCAGGCTGGGAGCATCGGGCAGGTTTTATATGCCGTTTTAGAGGGTCACACTGCGGGAGCTGCTATGTGCCCAGCTAGTTCATGCGGCGCCGGAACCGGAAGTTGACCCGAACCATTTGATCATCCCTACCTGGGATTGTGCGGCCAACTGTTTATTGTCTCAACAGTTGCTGCTTGCTAAGTAGACATGCTGGAAAGTAGACTGCTAAACCCATAGCAAGGGGGCAGTGAGCATGCACTTCCCAGCTAAGTTGATTACAGCCTACATGTACTTTATCATTAATGGAGGTGCTTTGAGTGGTTGAATTGTTTCCCAAAGATAGGGATACCCCTACCAAAGCACTGATGCCATGATCCAATTACCCCATCAACACACTTCTTGTGCATGGGGAAGTCTTCCTTCCCAATAAGTTAGTGTATTTTGACAGCATCAGAATACACTGATCAGTGCTACTGGGAATAGCTTGCGGCATAGGTCAATCAGAAAAACCTGACATTAGTAGATTGACCTCTGTACAACCAGGCTGCCCATACATGGAATGAAAATTTGTCTGGTCCTTGCTGAACCGACCAAATTTCAATCCATGTATGGCTGGCTTTACGCATGGTACCACATGAGTCATTACTCATGTGGGTGATTTAAGAGATATAATAAGGCTTACCTGTAGTTAAAATGAATATCTTCTAAACATGCACCATTTAAGAGATATTTGCATGTTTTGTTCACCGGCGCATGCGCACTGTGCTCTGAATGGAAAGCATAATTTAGTGTGCTGTCGATTAAGAGTTCTGTGCTACGACTGTGACTTCATTGGGGCTCTAGCATTCAAATGACCCAGAAAGAAGACCGGGTGCAGAAGGAAGCCCTGTCAGGGCATCTTTTTAAGGTAAGTATATCATTACTGTATGTGCTAGTGTGTGCTGCATACTAGTACATTATGACATCAACTTGCAGGGGGACCAGATTTTTAAACAGTTAACATACTTTTATAGAAAATCAAACTTCAGTCTTTCTTTGGTGAGCTGAAAGTTAATGAACTGTTAATAAGTCAGATCATATGGACTGACCCATTTCTACCATGCTTGTTGCTCCCTTGTTATAAATTTAAATAAGCTGCGCTCTCTTGTTAGGCCTCTCTGCAGCCTGAGATAATCTGATTTGTCCTCTCTACACAATTCACTGTTTATTAACTAAGAGATCTTTTATTGGATAACTCTCATAAGTGAACATGATAATCTTTGAAGTGGATAATGTGATAATCAGTTGACGTGGTGTTCAACTGCCAAACGCGTTATTGAGTCAGTACACTTAACAGTAATTTCCTATATGAGATGAGTTTATCTATCTCATATCTCTTTGTATAATAAAGTATATGATAGAATTTTTTAGATTATATTTGGTGTACCTTTTACTGATATGCAAATGCCGGTAGGCCACCCTTGAACGCCCATATACTCCTTTTTCGTTTAGTTTGGTCCTGTATTATTACTGCTGGTCCTCAATCTCTTCCATAAATATAATGTTGAAATAGAGCAGAATATATCTGTGTATAATAAAGTGATTTCAAAAACAGTTGTTTCCCAGTCACCGCTGTATCTTCTTCTATGGTGCCACTGCTCTGTTGACTTTAACACCAATTTTGTGTTCTCTCCTCTAGTTTCTTTTGGTCCTGTTCTCTTCCCATACTTGTCCTCTTACCTACAGACACCACTTTTGCAGTCATTGCTGCTTTTTTTTGCCTACAATGGAACTTTAGTCAGACAAATTAAGTCCTTCTAGATCACTTCAGGCTGGCCCCTTTTACAGGTATAGCTATGTAAAACATTAAAAATATGTGTTTAAAATCTAGTAATACATTGTCTCACCCCGTACTGCACTTACTCAGTTGCTCTCCATTTTTAGGCACTGCCGAATTTGTAGAGGCCGATCTGCTGACGGCCTTAAAGCGGAATTAGACCCTCCTATCCTGTACAGCAAAGGAAGCTGCTTCTGTTTGATCTGCAACTGCCATGGTGCTGCACATGTGATCAGTTATGATTCCAGCCATTTGATGGTTTGACCCTTTAGTTGAGGACACAAGCAAATGTGTCAGTTAGCAATCCAAGCATTCCAGCTATGTAACTGTTTTTGAAACCGCTAAATCAATGTGTTTAGTTCCTCTTTTTGATTTACTGCTGGGACTCTGGGCTTCAGCAAAATGGCAGCCTCCAGCAAGGAGCAACAGGACAAATGCTGGAGGCTATGTATGTTCCTTGTTCAATAACATTATTTTTTGTCAAGTTGGTATGGGTAAAGTTCCACTTTAAGTGTGATGGATGCAAGAAAAACAAGGAAATCAAAAACCATTTATGCAAGTTTATATCTAATTTGTAACTTTCTATGCCAAACATAATCCCAAAATAATCAGATTTCTATTCATTTTTGGCTCCTGTGTGCACCTATTTATTGGACTTAAATTTACCTGATACTTGCAAACATTCATTTTGGATGAATTCTGGTCAATCTTCTGATTTAAATAGTGTTTACCTTGTAATGTGCTTTGTAATGATAGTCCACATTGCATGCATTTATTTATTTATTATTTATTTTATTTATTATAGGTACTTATATAGCGCCATCAATGCATGCAGCACTTTACATGTATATTGTACATTCAGTTGCTGCCCTCAAGGAGCTTACAATCTAAGGTCCCAAACTCAAAATCCTATTGTCTTCAATTTTCTTGTACATGATTTGGTACTCTCAGCAAAGTAAATTCACTCAGTGTCACCTTATTCACTAAAGAATAAGTTCTCCATTTCAGAAAAAATAAATAAAAGGTGAACTAACACCATACAGCCTCTTCACCTCCCCAGTCCACGCTGTACCTACCTCCATGGATGCTGAGCCGTCAGTGCCCACGCAGCCGGCCCAGCAGTCTGGGGACTTGAAATGCCTGCTCTTCTCTCTCTTCTCTGTGCATGCATTAGTGAATGGCAATCCCAAAACCGTCTTGTGACGTTTGAGAAATGTTGCAATTGCTAGTATTATTCAAAAAACACAGCAAAGAAAACATGGACAGAGCCATGCAAAGAGGTAAACTGATATCCAAGTAATATAACTAGTTAAAATGCTTTATTGATTGAGACTTCAAGTCTAGTAATATTACTTGGATCTCCATTTACCTCTTTGCATGGCTCTGTCCATGCTTTCTTTGCTGTGTTTCATTCCATTTTGGTTATTGATCCACATCTAATTTTAGATGAGTTAATGATCTAGGGTGGTTATTTATATTGATTTGACTACCACTGCACCTGACCTCAAGTTTTTTTGCCACTATTTTTTATCTTACAGTGCTAGTATTTTTAGCTTCTCAAAGAAGCAAAGGGATTTCCAATCACTACTTACCAACCAGCCAGCAACCAGCCAAATTAACCTGTCTAACAGTATGCGTTAAAAACAGGAGTTTAGTTGCACACATTTGCAAATACATGCGTAAGCTGCAGGCCGCAACAAGGCACCCTGATATCTGCAGTCCCTAACTCTACCTTTAAAGAGTCTTCACAATGGAAGCACATGCATTCTGATGAGATAGATGGAGGACAGGTGACTGGAGGGAGCCCGCCCCTCCTTAAAGGCACAGGGTCACACTGAACACCCAGCACATTGCACAATGGCAGCGAAGGTGTCAGTGCGTTGCCTGACCAATATAAACGTTATACGATATTGCAAAAAGTGGTCACCTCCCCCACCTATAACTGGTCTTAATAGTAAGGAGTAGGGTTGAGCGGACACCTAGATGTCCGCGTTCGACGGGTTCGGCCGAACTTTAAAAAAAAGGACTTTTACCGAACTTTTCCCGGACACCGAACCCCATTGAAGTCAATGGGGACCCGAACTTTAAGGCACTAAAATGGCTCTAAAACACCAATGGAAAGGGCTAGAGTGCTGCAAATGGCAGCAAAACGTAGTTAAGAGCATGGCAAGTGCTCTGCAAACAAATGTGGATAGGGAAATAACTTAAAACAACAAAAAAAAACAGAAAAATAAAACAATGTTCTTCATCTCTGAAGGACGAGGCGCATATGGAGTAGGAGGGAGGTTGAGGTGGTGGTGGATGTGGCGGTGTCATAGGCGTGCGCACAGGGTGTGCCGGGTGTACCTGGGCACACCCTAATCACCTAGGGCACATAGCATTATCGCTCTGTTTGCCAGTGAGGAGATGGGAAAGATCTCCCTCGGACCTGCTCTGCTCTATTTCTCTTTGTCAGCAGGGAGAGTAATGTATCGGGGCCATGTACATGTAGGCAAACACATGCATGTGTATTTCAACTTTGGGGTGCACACCCTAATGCAATAGGCTGCGCACACCTATGGGCGGAGTAGGTGGAAGCGGCGGTGGAGGAGGACCAGGGCCGGATTAAGAGCATCATGGGCTTGGTGCTGAGGATTTTGAAGGGCCTTAAGGGCCGTGCCTTGGCATGCACCCAGAGGAGGAAGGGTGCAGCCATGCATGCCTAATTCAACATGGGATGCTGTCTCTGAAGCCCATAAACACATCCATGCATCGGCAACTGTCCCTCCTTGTCAGGCCTTCGCGCTGTGTGGGGAGGTTCTGAGGGTGCTGCCTGGGGAAGCGAGCATAGAAGCCAGACTTCTGTGTTTACAAGTGACAGAAGAGCGGTCACAGTGAATATGGCCAACCCGGGGCCTATATAAAAGGTAGGGGCCTGGAGCTGCAGCTCCAATAGCCCCTACGTTAATCTGGCCCTGAGGAGGAGGACAAGGTAGCCAACACTGCTTCTTTTCACAAATTTTAAATGAGGGTACACCCCAAAAGAGTGAGAAAGAGCAAAAATGGAACAATGGGTTTCCATTGCTATTCTGCACAAGGTACGGAAAAGTCCCGTGGGATCCATGCCTGGTTCATTTTAATGAACGTGAGCTTGTCCACATTGTCTCTGGACAGGCGGCTGCGCTTGTTTGTTATAACGCCCCCAGCCGTGCTAAATACCCGTTCAGATAATACACTGGCTGCAGGGCACGCCAGCACCTCCAAGGCGTAAAGGGCAAGCTCAGGCCATGTGCCCAATTTGGAGACCCAGAAGTTGAAGGGGGCAGACCCCTCATTCACTACATGTAGGCGTGTGCACACATGCTGCTCCACCATGTTGGTAAAATGCTGCCTCCTGCTAAGACGTTCCATCTGAGCTGCTGGTGCTGCTGTTTGTTGTGGCGTGCTGACAAAGCTTTTCCACATTTCGGCCATGCTAACCCTGCCTTCTGAGGTGCTGGCGGTGCCCTGGTTGCGTTGGCGACCTCCTCCTCCTCCTCTGCCTTGTGCTTCCACTGTGGCCCCGCTGTCAGATGAGAATGCCAGCAGCATCGCATCTACCAGCGTGCGCTTGTACTCGCGCATCTTGCGATCGCGCTCCAGTGAGTGAATTAAGGACGGTACGTTGTCCTTGTAACGGAGCAGCGTGGCCACCCAGTAATCAGCACAAGTTAGAATGTGGGCAACTCGGCGGTCGTTGTGGAGACACTGCAGCATGTAATCGCTCATGTGTGCCAGGCTGCCCAGAGGCGACGAAAGGCTGTCCTCTGTGGGAGGTGTATCGTCCGTGTCCTCTGTATCCCCCCAGCCACGCACCAGTGATGGTCATGAGCTGGCCTGGGTGCCACCCTGCTGTGAACATGGTTCCATCTCCTCCTCCAGCTCCTCCTCCAGCTCCTCCTCCTCCTCATCCTCCAGAACTGTGCCCCTGCTGGACAATTGTGTCCCTGGCATTTGTGTGTGCAGGAACCCACCCTCGGAGCCCCTTGCGAATGACTGCCCTGAAAGCCTTTGAAATGTTACCTCTTCATCCTCCTCCTCCTCCTCATCCTGTGCCACATCCTCTTCCATCATCGCCCGAATTGTTTTTTCAAGGAGGCATAGAAGTGGGATAGTTAAGCTGAGAACGGCGTCATTGCCACTGGCCATGTTGGTGGAGTACTCAAAACAGCGTAACAAGGCACACAGGTCTCGCATGGAGGCCCAGTTATTGGTGGTGAAGTGGTGCTGTTCCGCAGAGCGACTCACGCGTGCGTGCTGCAGCTGAAACTCCACTATGGCCTGCTGCTGCTCGCACAGTCTTTGCAGCATGTGCAAGGTGGAGTTCCACCTTGTGGGCACGTCACATATGAGGCGGTGAGCGGGAAGGCCGAAGTTACGCTGCAGCGCTGCCAGGCGAGCAGCAGCAGGGTGAGAACGCCGAAAGTGCGCACAGACGGCCCACACTTTCTGCAGCAGCTCTGACATATCGGGGTAGTTTTTAAGGAACCTCTGCACCACCAAATTCAGCACATGCGCCAGGCAAGGGATGTGCGTCAAACCGGCTAGGCCCAGAGCTGCTATGAGATTTCGCCCATTATCGCACACCACCAGGCCGGGCTTGAGGCTCGCTGGCAGCAACCACTCATTTGTCTGCTGTTCCATGCTCCTCCACAACTCCTGCGCGGTGTGTGGTTTGTCCCCCAAACAGGCAAGTTGTAAAACTGCCTGCTGTCGTTTAGCCCTGGCCGTGCTGAAGTTGGTGGTGAAGGTATTACGCTGTCCGGATGAGGAGGCGGTAGAGGATGAGGTAGTGGAGTAGGATGAGTTAGGAACAGGAGGCAAACTGAAGCGCCCTGCAATCCTCGGTGGTGGAAGGACATGCACCAAATTGCTATCCGCCTCAGGCCCATCCGCCACTGCATTTACCCAGTGTGCCGTTAGGGAGATATAACGCCCCTGACCGTGCTTACTGGTCCACGTATCGGTAGTTAGGTGGACCTTGGCACAGATGGCGTTGCGCAGTGCACACCTGATTTTTTCCCCCACTTGGTTGTGCAGGGAAGGGATGGCTTGCCTGGAAAAGTAGTGGCGGCTGGGCACGACGTACTGTGGGACAGCCACCGACATAAGCTTTTTAAAACTGGGCGTCTCCACCAGACGGAATGACAGCATTTCAAAGGCCAATAATTGTGAAATGCTGGCATTCAGGGCCTGGGATCGCGGGTGGGTAGGGGGGTACTTCCTCTTCCTCTCAAGTGTTTGGGAGATGGAAAGCTGAACACTTCCACGGGACATTGTGGAGATGGTTGTTGGTGACCCAGGTGGTGGTGTTGCTGACAGATCGTCTGTTTGCGGGGTGGCAGGTGCCGGTATGACTACAGAGGTGGCTGGAGCGGCCGAGACTGCAGCAGAAGAGGAAGCAGGATGAGCCAGAGACGTTTCTTGGTTTTGAAGGTGTGTACTCCACTGCAGCTCGTGCTTTGCACTTAGATGCCTGATCATGCAGGTTGTGCTCAGGTTGAGAAGGTTTATGCCTCGCTTCAGGCTCTGATTGCACAGGGTGCAAACCACTCGTGTCCTGTCATCAGCACGTTTTCTAAAGAACTTCCACGCTAGAGAACTCTTTTGAGCTGACTTTGGTGCGCTCGTTCCCTTGCTGCGTTGGGCAGTAGCAGGCGTAGTGTCTAGGGCACGGCCGCTCCGCTTCTGCACCCTGCTCCCTCTTCTGCTGTGCTGGTGGCTCTGTGCGACCACCGCCTCTTCCTCCAAAATACTCAGGTCACCTGCATGACCTTCATTCCATGTGGGGTCGAGGACCTCATCGTCCTCCACATCATCTTCCACCCAGTCTTCACCCCTGCCATCCCTGTCGATCTCCACAATGCTGAACGCCGCAGCAGTTGGCACCTGCGTTTCGTCATCATCGGAGACGTGCTGTGATGGTCCTTCCATGTACTCATCTTGAGAAATAAGTGGTTGGGCATCGCTGCACTCAATCTCTTCCACTTCTGGGGCAGGGCTAGGTGGATGGCCCTGATAAACCCTGCTGACAGAGTCCTCAAAAAGAATAAGAGACTGCTGTATGGCTTGGGGCTCAGACTGCTTGCCTGATTTGCAAGGGGGTGAGGTGAAAGACGGTTGGACATTGGCTGCAGGTGCCAACTCTGACCTTTCTGCAGTAGACTGGGTGGGAGACAATGTGAAGGAACTGGAGGCACTGTCAGCAGCAAACCAATCTACTATCGCCTCTCTGTGTTCTGGCCTCATCACTTCTAGAGGCGTATGATGCCCTACCAAATACTGCTGCAGGTTCTGTCGCCTACTCACACTTGAGGAAGGTGTTTCACTTGTGCGTGTAGCTGGCACAGATCGACCACGTCCTCTCCTTGCAACAGGAGCTCTAGCAGCAGCACCACGACCCCGGCCACGGCCCCTATTTGACGCTCTCCTCATATTTCTGAAATTTAAGATCTTGCCCTAGAAAGGTCTTTATTGAATAGCAGAACAAAAGAACAACAGTATCGCACGGGTGTATCTCACAGTCAAATATGCAAACTATGCCGCAATTTAATGTTTTTTACACCAAAAGGGTGTGTATTGAATAGCGGAATAGGATAAAAAACTGTGTATCTCACACGTACAAACACAGACTAGGCCCGATTAAATTTTTTCCTACCCTAAAGGGAGGATGAGGAAGAGGAGTATGGAACAGGCAGCACCCTCAAATCTTCAGAAGTATGAGATGAACCTCAAAAACTTGGAAAGGTGGATCTCACACGTACCGACACAGACTATTCCGCAATTTAATTGATCCCCAAAGGTTTTTATTGAATAGCGGAATGGGAAATATGATCAAAAAAAGTGTATGTATCTCACACGTACAGAAGCACACTAGGCCCCAATTACTATTGTTTGTACACCTAAAAGGATGGATGAGGAGGAGGAGGAGTATGGAACAGGCAGCACCCTCAAATCTTCAGAAGTATGAGATGAACCTCAAAAACTTGGAAAGGTGGATCTCACACGTACCGACACAGACTATTCCGCAATTTAATTGATCCCCAAAGGTTTTTATTGAATAGCGGAATAGGAAATATGATCAAAAAAAGTGTATGTATCTCACACGTACAGAAGCACACTAGGCCCCAATTACTATTGTTTGTACACCTAAAAGGATGGATGAGGAGGAGGAGGAGTATGGAACAGGCAGCACCCTCAAATCTTCAGAAGTATGAGATGAACCTCAAAAACTTGGAAAGGTGGATCTCACACGTACCGACACAGACTATTCCGCAATTTAATTGATCCCCAAAGGTTTTTATTGAATAGCGGAATAGGAAATATGATCAAAAAAAGTGTATGTATCTCACACGTACAGAAGCACACTAGGCCCCAATTACTATTGTTTGTACACCTAAAAGGATGGAGGAGGAGGAGGAGGAGTATGGAACAGGCAGCACCCTCAAAGCTTCAGAAGTATGAGATGAACCCCAAAAACTTGGAAAGGTGGATCTCACACGTACCGACACAGACTATCCCGCAATTTAATTGATCCCCAAAGGTTTTTATTGAATAGCGGAATAGGAAATATGATCAAAAAAAAGTGTATGTTTTTCACACGTACAGAAGCACACTAGGCCCCAATTACTATTGTTTGTACCCCTAAAAGGATGGATGAGGAGGAGGAGGATGAAACAGGCAGCACCCTCAAATCTTCAGAAGTATGAGATTGTGTTCACTGTACCCCACAAAGATTGTGTTCACTGCACCCCAAAAGGATTGTCTTCACTGCACCCCACAAAGATTGTGTTCACTGTAATCCACAAAGATTGTGTTCACTGTACCCCCCAAAGATTTTGTTCACTGCACCCCACAAAGATTGTGTTCACTGTACCCCACAAAGATTTTGTTCACTGCACCCCACAAGGATTGTCTTCACTGCACCCCACAAGGATTGTCTTCACTGCACCCCACAAAGATTGTGTTCACTGTACCCCACAAAGATTGTGTTCACTGCACCCCAAAAGGATTGTCTTCACTGCACCCCACAAAGATTGTGTTCACTGTACCCCACAAAGATTGTGCTCACTGTACCCCCCAAAGATTTTGTTCACTGCACCCCACAAGGATTGTCTTCACTGCACCCCACAAGGATTGCCTTCACTGCACCCCACAAAGATTGTGTTCACTGTACCCCACAAAGATTGTGTTCACTGCACCCCAAAAGGATTGTCTTCACTGCACCCCACAAAGATTGTGTTCACTGTACCCCACAAGAATTGTCTTCACTGCACCCCACAAGGATTGTCTTCACTGCACCCCACAAAGATTGTGTTCACTGTACCCCACAAAGATTGTGTTCACTGCACCACAAAAGGATTGTCTTCACTGCACCCCACAAAGATTGTGTTCATTGTACCCCACAAAGATTGTGTTCACTGTACCCCACAAAGATTTTGTTCACTGCACCCCACAAAGATTGTGTTCACTGTACCCCACAAAGATTGTGTTCACTGCACCCCAAAAGGATTGTCTTCACTGCACCCCACAAAGATTGTGTTCACTGTACCCCACAAAGATTTTGTTCACTGCACCCCACAAAGATTGTGTTCACTGTACCCCACAAAGATTGTGTTCACTGTACCCCACAAAGATTGTGTTCACTGCACCCCAAAAGGATTGTCTTCACTGCACCCCACAAAGATTGTGTTCACTGTACCCCACAAGGATTGTCTTCACTGCACCCCACAAAGATTGTGTTCACTGTACCCCACAAAGATTGTGTTCACTGTACCCCACAAAGATTGTGTTCACTGTACCCCCCAAAGATTTTGTTCACTGCACCCCACAAGGATTGTCTTCACTGCACCCCACAAGGATTGTCTTCACTGCACCCCACAAAGATTGTGTTCACTGTACCCCACAAAGATTGTGTTCACTGTACCCCACAAAGATTTTGTTCACTGCACCCCACAAAGATTGTGTTCACTGCACCCCAAAAGGATTGTCTTCACTGCACCCCACAAAGATTGTGTTCACTGTACCCCACAAGGATTGTCTTCACTGCACCCCACAAGGATTGTCTTCACTGCACCCCACAAAGATTGTGTTCACTGTACCCCACAAAGATTGTGTTCACTGCACCCCAAAGGATTGTCTTCACTGCACCCCACAAAGATTGTGTTTACTGTACCCCACAAAGATTGTGTTCACTGTACCCCCCAAAGATTTTGTTCACTGCACCCCACAAGGATTGTCTTCACTGCACCCCACAAAGATTGTGTTCACTGTACCCCCCAAAGATTTTGTTCACTGCACCCCACAAGGATTGTCTTCACTGCACCCCACAAGGATTGTCTTCACTGCACCCCACAAAGATTGTGTTCACTGTACCCCACAAAGATTTTGTTCACTGTACCCCACAAAAATTGTGTTCACTGTACCCCACAAAGATTTTGTTCACTGCACCCCACAAAGATTGTGTTCACTGCACCCCAAAAGGATTGTCTTCACTGCACCCCACAAAGATTGTGTTCACTGTACCCCACAAGGATTGTCTTCACTGCACCCCACAAGGATTGTCTTCACTGCACCCCACAAAGATTGTGTTCACTGTACCCCACAAAGATTTTGTTCACTGCACCCCAAAAGGATTGTGTTCACTGCACCCCAAAAGGATTGTCTTCACTGCACCCCACAAAGATTGTGTTCACTGTACCCCACAAGGATTGTCTTCACTGCACCCCACAAGGATTGTCTTCACTGCACCCCACAAAGATTGTGTTCACTGTACCCCACAAAGATTGTGTTCACTGCACCCCAAAAGGATTGTCTTCACTGCACCCCACAAAGATTGTGTTCACTGTACCCCACAAAGATTGTGTTCACTGTACCCCCCAAAGATTTTGTTCACTGCACCCCACAAGGATTGTCTTCACTGCACCCCACAAAGATTGTGTTCACTGTACCACACAAAGATTGTGTTCACTGTACCCCCCCAAAGATTTTGTTCACTGCACCCTACAAGGATTGTCTTCACTGCACCCCACAAAGATTGTGTTCACTGTACCCCACAAAGATTTTGTTCACTGTACCCAACAAAGATTGTGTTCACTGTAGCCCACAAAGATTTTGTTCACTGCACCCCACAAAGATTGTGTTAACTGCACCCCAAAAGGATTGTCTTCACTGCACCCCACAAAGATTGTGTTCACTGTACCCCACAAGGATTGTCTTCACTGCACCCCACAAGGATTGTCTTCACTGCACCCCACAAAGATTGTGTTCACTGTACCCCACAAAGATTTTGTTCACTGCACCCCAAAAGGATTGTGTTCACTGCACCCCAAAAAAGATTGTGTTCACTGCAGCCCACACACAGAAAAATGGATGTGAATCACTGACACCTGCCTATCTCCTATCCCACACCACACAGCAATATCGATTGTAGTTTGTAGAACACACTGACCCTATAATTCAGCAGACTCTATCCCTAAAATGCCTACAACTCGCCCTGCCTAAACACTCCGACCTGACCCTAAATTCTATTCGGACACCAATTCGTTTTCCCTGCCTGTCTTTTCCTAATCAGCAGCCAGCACGTATGTGTGCTCTGTCCCTGAGCTAAGCAGCAGAATGACGCCGCTGCGGCTGCCTCAAACTTATAAAGACTTGGTCACATGCTTCAGACGGCCAATCACAGCTACTCATACATTTGCAGGCATGGCTGGGATAGCTTAAATCACACCAGTTAAACGATTGTTGATTGGCTGTTGAAAGCCCGCCATGAAAAGAGCGCCAAAACATGCAAAACCCGGAAATAAAACGACCGAACATGGATTTTTTACCCGAACATACAGTAAAGTGTCCGTGTCCGTGTTCGGGTAACAAAAATCCAATTATTCGGTACGAACACGAATAATACAGTCCGTGTTCGCTCAACACTAGTAAGGAGCACTCGAAGGGCAAACGCAGATCAAAGAAGCAAAGGGATTTCCAGTCACTACTTACCAACCAGCCAGCAACCAGCCAAATTAACCTGTCTAACAGTATGCGTTAAAAACAGGGGTTTAGTTGCACACATTTGCAAATACATGCGCCACTATTTTTTATCTTACAGTGCTAGTATTTTTAGCTTGTCCAAGTTCTTCAATCAATACGTGTTTCTAATTTCTCCAACATAACATCGTCATTATTTTTCCAAATTTTCTATTTTGTTGTAAACAGCGTTCAAACTAAAAACGTACTGTTTTTACTAATTTCTAATGTGTAACTCTGGATAAAGTTTAACATTTAGCTGCACATTTATTGTAGGTACACAGTAACCCACACCAGTTGTACCTTGGCTGTGGAAATTCGTTATACAGAATGCTAAACCTGTTATTACTGTAATGGAAGAAAAAACAATGTTTTGCTGCAAAAGCTGTTCATGCACTGTTAGATTTTCATGGGAACAGTTGCACGAAGTTCATTTGTCAGAACATTTGATAATAACATTGGTAAATATACACATTTTGTATGAAAATCCTGAAAAAAATTGTTCAATTGTCATGATGATGTTGCAAATTTTCACATTTAATTTCTGGACAGACAGAAGTAAAAAACGAGAAGAACTCTCCATCTTTGTCTTATGAATTTCTTTGTTACGACGGTCAAAAACAAATTGTAAGTTTGCTTACACTAACCATTAGAAAATCAACTGTTTTGAATGAAATTCTACCGGTGTATGTGAAATCTTTTCCTGTCACAGTTCAGAAAATTGAGACCCAGTTGTATTTCTCTTTAGTCCGATATCTGTCTTTCCCACAAATTACTAACACTATTTACCATCTTCTGTTTGATCTCTACCAGAGCTCCACCTTTTTGTTTAACTGTGCCAGACCATCGAGCTAAATGTGTGTGTATAAATGGAAATTGATTACATAAGAAAGAGTTAAACAAACTGAGAAACCTAGTGTGAATAAAAGTCTTACAATTGTAAAACCACAGGATTACATTTACACAAACAGGATTTTCCTATTGTGTCCAATGATCGTAAATTTGATAGATTTAGAAAGATTACAGACCCTATTTTTACGTTGGCTTCACACAAAATAGCTGGTGTTGTTCATAATTCTTTTCGCAAAAATTAAAATTTACTACAAAAATTTCAAATAAAATGTACAATTGTTCATCCATCCATCCATTGGGATCTTGACACACACATTCAGAACTGTAAGTTTTTTGTTGTTTTTTTTTTTTTGTTAGGTGTTTTTTCGTTTTTCATCCAAAAGATATACAAATGCAAATGGTTAAAATTTTAAATAGACAAACTTTTAACAGTGATATACAGTACATTTAAATACTGTAGAGATTCAACGACATATTTTTAGCAGCCCATACACAGTGCTTTTTTTCAGATGGAATGTGGCAGAACAGAGTTTCGCCATCTCTGTCAGTAGCCCTGTATGCACCACTTTTTTCTATCACTTGTAAACACAGAAGCCCATCTGCTTCATTACAGGTGACAGCTCAACTCTCCCTGCAGCACCCACAGAACTCTCTCTGCTTGGCACTCAGAGCACGGACATGGGTAGGACAGCTGCCGATGCACAATGGGCATATAGGCTGCAGGGAGGGAATCCCATGATGAGCTGCAGCCTTGTGTCTGAATGCTGATGTCCCCTGCTGGTTAATTCTGCTGCCTCTGCAGGTACTGACCACTGGGGGAGAGGCAGATCCCCAAAATAAGACAGGGAGGCTGCTGGAAGGTGAGCAGATGAGGACAGTGAAGGAGTGGAGTGGAGTGGGGTGGGGTGCAAAGGTGAGCTCTGTGGGGGTGCAGAGGTCAGAGCTAAAGAAGATGGCTGCAGAGCTTAGATTTTCTACTGTACTTTCATTGACTCTTTGAAGGCTGTGAAGTGATTATTCTGGCAATTTGGGGCTCTTTGAAGGCTGTGGAGTGATTTTTTTGGGGCATTTTGTGGCTCTTTGAAGTAGAGATAGACCGATATGGTTTTTCCAGGGCCGATACTGATACGATATTTTGGTCACAAAGTATTGGCATCGGCCGATATGGGCCGATATTCTGCACATTCAATCACACATCAAATGCAGAGTGACCAGTGCCCCCATTCAATGCAGAGTGACCAGTGCCCCAATCAATGCAGAGTGACCAGTGCCCCAATCAATGCAGAGTGACCAGTACCCCAATCAATGCAGAGTGACCAGTGCCCCCAACAATGCAAAGTGACCAGTGGCTCCATCCAATGCAGAGTGACCAGTGCCCCCATCCAATGCAGAGTGACCAGTGCCCCCATTCAATGCAGAGTGACCAGTATCCCAATCAATGCAGAGTGACCACTGCCCCCCAACAATGCAGAGTGACCAGTGCCCCCAACAATGCAGAGTGACCAGTGCCCCCATCCAATGCAGAGTGATCAGTGCCCCCATCCAATGCAGAGTGACCAGTGCCCCCATCCAATGCAGAGGGACCAGTGCCCCCATCCAATGCAGAGGGACCAGTGCCCCCATCCAATGCAGAGTGAAAAGTGCCCCCAACAATGTAGAGTGACCAGGGCTCCCATTCAATACAAAGTGACCAGTGCCCCTATCCAATGCAGAGTGACCAGTGCCCCCAACAATGCAGAGTGACCAGTGCCCCCATCCAATGCAAAGTGATCAGTGCATGGGGATAAGAGCACCGCCTGATTACACAGAGCAGGGTCCTTCTGCTTACCTGGCGTGGGCGCTGTCATATGAAGTCCCGCCTCCTGGACTGGCTCCTTTGATAGACACAAGTGTGCTGTCTATCATAGGTAGGAGCCAGTCCAGGAGGCGGGACTTCGTATGACAGCGCCTGCGTCGGGTAAGCATAAGTACCCTGCTCTGTGTAATCAGGTGACGCTCTAATCCCACCCCCCTTCCCCTCCGGAGGCAGCTCAATAGGCCCTAACTTAAGAAAACTTTCCAAAAAGTGGATATCGGCCTCTGATTATCGGCCAAACCAATAATTGGTCTATCCCTACTTTGAAGGTTGTGGAGTGATTATTCAGGCATTTTGTGGCTCTTTGAAAGCTATGGAGTGATCATTCTGGCATTTTGTGATAAAGGTTAGTTGCAACTTGGTATGATAATTACATCATTACTCTGATCACTTTGATCACTGGCCCCAATTATATATTGGAGTGATATCATTGGCTCATACTTCTTACCTCCAGTATTTTAGCCTGCCAGTGCTTGTGCTATTTTCCGCTTTGTTTTTTTCTCCATAGAGTGTATTTGATATCTGGCGTGACCATCAGCTCTTTCCCATGTGTATGGGTGGGTGTCCTCGAATTAGGTCCTGCCAATAGTCTCCCCTTAGCCTAAATGCAACTGATGTACCCGAAAGGTATTGTTCATTTTCCTTGTCTCTTTTCTTTCCTTCCCCCCCCCCCCCTTTTTTTTTTTCTTTTTTGTGTCTTTCCCTTCTACATCTTGGGATAGGGTAAGCTGATTAATATGTTTATATGCACTGTATGTGATATATATTTATTGTACTTACTTTCTTTATGAATACTAGGTATGTCCAGTCAGGTGATGAGATTAAAGCCCTGAAGTAGCGGTCTATACCGCAAAACATGTAGGCAAACATGTCTACGTACAACCTGACTGTTTCTCCTCAAATCTGGTTTTATATATGTGGGCCTGTTGTTGCCTTGTGGATTTTATGTCTCTTTTTTAAATATCTTTTGTAATAAAAATATATTTTATATGGAAAATTAGTGTATATTTGACTTATTTATATATCAAGAGTCCACCGCTAAACACCTATTTTTTGCGCACCTTCTAGTTATTCTGACATCATGTGACTTCATGTGACAACAATTATGTGACTTCGGGGGCATGGCCAGGCTGGGCATGTGAGTGGAACAGCCTCACAGAGCTCCCAACAAAAATCCTGCTGTTGATCCAATGAATTTAGGTATCATTCTCTCAGCTCAGTCAGTGGAATCCATCGACACCACTCAAGACCAGATCCAAGCTATTATAACCCGAGGAGTCAAGGGACAGCCCTGGAGATTCAACATGCACTGCTCAGAGGAACACCACGAGGCTTTAAGAAGCACAAGGACACAGGCAGCAAAGTGAGTAAAGCCCCGTACACACGTACCGATTGTCGGCCGTAAATATTCGGCCGACGACCGATCGGCCGATTGTAGGCTTGTTAGTATGATGCTTCCGACAGCCGACACCGCATTTTCGGCCGAACAGAATCTGTCGTGCAGGCATTAAAATTTTTGTTGGCCAACACCAGAACGGCCGATTGTTTGCCAGTCATTACAGATTTTGGCCGACAGACAGCCAATTAGCAAGACTGGGCATGCTCAGAAAAGAAAAAAGACAAGGAAAGTTAACCATCACATGACATCACTTCTGCAGTCAGCTGTTGTTGGCCGACAAAATTCGTGTGCAGTCTTTTGCAGTTTTCAACAGACAAGACAGCCCTGGACAAAAGACGGCCGATCGTTCGGCCGACGATCGGTACGTGTGTACGGGGCTTAAGGGTCATAAAAAAAGATGCTCCCAAAGACATGCTCTACTATACACAATCACAGAGGTGCAGGGCAAGGCTCCTCTGAATCCCAGGAGGAAGAAGCTGACCCATCCCAGTATATAGAGACAGAGCATTGGACTGAGCTTGACACCATGTCTCTCCCTGACAATGATCAGCAGGCAGGCACTGCAGATGTGATAGAGGGAGAAGTACAACCTACCCTTAGTCAAATCTTACAAGCTGTACAGCATTGCACTGCTTCAGGTAACTCAGTCAAGGAGCGCTTAGGGGGGCTGACAGAGGAGGTGTCACTGCTGCGACAAGACATCCAGAAGATAAGAGAAAGAACAACTGCTTCTAAAGGCCGCATCAGTGATCTTGAGGACAAAATACCTTCACTGATTGCTGAAACCTGCACAGCCACCCGCATAGCATATATATATATATATATATATATATATATATATATATATATATATATATACACACACACACACTTTAACTTATTTATAGTTATTTATTATATTATAATTTATGATTTTGTGTTTCAAACTTTATCATACCCGAGATGTTATACAGAAGAACGCACAGTAAAAAAAAATCATATGTAAATAGTTGGTTTGGGCTACTCGTCCTTAAGGACGAAAAAAATGGTGCTAACCAAAAAGACCTGCGCAAAGGATATTATTTGACACCAGGGACTTCTCATTCAATTAGTGAAATAAATTGTAAATTAATTATAAATGAATAAACTTCCGGGAATTGCTTCCACACTGCGAGCTGCAATCTGAACGTAAAAACGTGAATAATGAATAGCAAAAAGTGAAAACTGCGCTCAGCATTAAAGTGCTATAGGTGCATTAATGAAAAGTGCTATAGGTGCATCAGTGCATTAGTGATATGTTCACAATCAGTAAATATGCAAATACAATGATATATAAATAAATAAATATATTGACAAGGTTCCGGATCCGCTCCAGTAACCCCTCCGTACACAACACAACAAAATTTTGTTGTGTTGTGTACGGAGGGGTTACTGGAGCGGATCCGGAACCTTGTCAAAGCATTTGAGGTGATAACAGTGATGAGGATAACCTTGAGCCAATGTGGAGTGATATGCCGGGTTTGACCCCCTGTAATTAAGGGGTCATCGCATTCTGGTAAGGAGTATATCATCTGACCACTGGGTGGAGGTGTTTGTGGTGGAGGTTCCCATCTAATCCAAGATTGCTGAAGATTTAGATTTGCACAGTTGCACAGAGCACTTTAAGGACTTTTCTAGCCCAATCAATGTCAATATATTTATTTATTTATTTATATATCATTGTATTTGCATATTTACTGATTGTGAACATATCACTAATGCACTGATGCACCTATAGCACTTTTCATTAATGCACCTATAGCACTTTAATGCTGAGCGCAGTTTTCACTTTTTGCTATTCATTACTCGTCCTTAAGAATTACTAGCAAAATAATGGTCCCGCTTTCAGCACCTAAAATCTGAAACAATCATACCGCCAGGGAGGTTAAGCAATTATTTACAATTGTTTACATTTGTTTACAATCAGGGGTGCAATACTTTTCAGCTGTTTACATGAAAATCATTTGGAAAGCTTTGTAGAATTTTTACCCCTTAGGCTACGTTCACATCTTAGCGTTGCTATTTATAGGCATTTTTTAGGCGTTTTTTTCAGGTGTTTTTATGGGCGTTTTTTCAGGCGTTTTACAGTCGTTTTCGTGCAGGCGTTTTTAGGTTGACTAGTAACCAATGGAAAAAAATAAAAACGCCTGTAATCTGCCCAAAAAGAAGCTCATGTACTTTTTTGAGCGTTGGGCGTTTTGCTTAAAACGTCAAAACGCTCAGATGTGAACAGGGGCCATTGAAATGAATAGGATTTGTCTTGTTGGGCGTTTTTTGAGCTGATCCTAGAGCAGAAAAACTCCCCAAAAACGCCCCAAAAGGCCTACATATGAACTTAGCCTTAAGGCCCCTTTCACACAAGTGGACCGTTCAGATCCGCCTGTCCGGTTTTTTTTTTGTGGATCCGAACGGTCCCCCCTTGCATCCCTATGGGGCATCGGATGTCAGTGGAGAGATTTCCGCTGACATCCGATCCGATCCATCAAATCTGGACAGATGAAAACCCTATTTTCCATCCGTCTAGTGGATGGGATCGGATGGGATCGGATGAGAACGGACCGACGGTCCGTTTCCATCCGATTCCCCCATAGAGATGTATGGGGAACTGACAGCTGTGTCTCCGCACACAGCGTGGAGAACAGCTGTCATCCTCCTTCTCAGCGGGGAATCGGCAGATCGATCCCCGCTGAGATAAACGGAGTCGATCCGACGGACGGATAATGTGAAAGAGGCTGAGTTCATACTGGCATTAAAGCAGGCGTTTGAGGGGCGTTTATAACACCTATGCAGAAGATACAATAGACAGCACATAGTACTGTTCACATTATAAAAACGTGAAGCATTAGCGTTGAGTCGCTTTGCTTCAAAATTGAAGCCTCCTGTCGAGTCAGGAGGCGTTTGAAGCCTTTGAACATCTCCCATTCATGTCTATAGTAATGCGCCAGAACCGCTCTGGCGGGTGTTAGTGACGAGGTTGCGGGGCAGTTGCGGCGCTTTAAAATTATTTTGATAAAAATCATGCTGGAGGAATATGATGTCCTACAATGCCCTGTAATTATAGAGGATAGCATAGAGTGTCCTGCAGTCACTTCCTTCTTTGCACTTCCTGTTTCTGCTGATTTTAAGATGGCTGACATAAATGCTAATCCAGTGAACTTTTTATGAACTTTCCCTATGGACTTTATGCACATTAAGTATCATGTTATTATTTTTTCATGTCATTTACTCGAGGTGTATATTTTTATATACATTGTTTATGGTTTATTTATATGTCACTAGAGCTACACGTGTTATTTATATTTATTATCAGACTTTTTCTATTGGTCTGTGTGAGCTGCTTATTATTCACTATTTTTATTTCTATCTAGCGCAGAAATTTTTTGTTTTATATTAATAATACTAATCACTCCTCATCTGAGCCAGTGTACAGAAATCTATAATTTTGACACACTAGCAATAGAGATGTATAGAACTGTTCGCCGGCGAACAGTTCCCGGCGAACTTCGCATGTTCGCGTTCGCCGCTGCGGGCGAACATATGCGATGTTCGGACCGCCCCCCATAATACATCATTGAGGCAAACTTTGACCCTGAACTTTACAGATAGCAGGCACATTTCCAGCCAATCAGCATACCTCCCTCCCACACCCTCCCACCTCCTATAAATAAGCAAGGGCAGCATCCATCTTAGATCATTCTGAAGCAGTGTGTGTAGTGAGAGTAGGGAGAGCTGCTGCTGCTGCTGCTGCTGTTAAGTTAGGGACAGTTAGTCAGTGTTCCTGGTCTTGCAGTGTTCTTGGTCCACTACTTCTGTAAGGACAGCACCCCAAAAAGCCCTTCTAAGGGCTGGTATTTGTGTAATTTTTTATATATATATATATATATATATATATATATATATATATATATCTAGCGTCCCCAAAAGCCCTTTTAAGGGCTGGTAATTGAGTTGTTTCTTCTTATAGTGTCCCCAAAAGCCCTTTTAAGGGCTGGTAATTGAGGTTTTTTTTTTATTTATATATATACATATATACATATCTAGTGTCCCCAAAAGCCCTTTTAAGGGCCGGTAAGGTAATAGAGTTTTTTCTATATATATATATATATATATATATGTGTACTGTGACTGCAGTTGCCTGCCCGCTGTGTGTGAGAGGCCACAGACCTACCACAGACTGTACTGTGTGCACACCACACTCATTTCGGGTGGCACAGGCACAGTACCTGGCATTTTAAAAAATATATTTTTTTTTCCTCTGTCATAATTGCAGTGAGTGCTGTGTCAGGTCCACAGAGTGCACTGTACCCACTGCAGTGCACTGCCCACCACTGATATATATACGGTGGCACAGCATCTTGTTGCAATAAATTGAAAAAAAAAAATATTTTTTATTATTGCAGTTGCCTGGGCTGCCAGTGACTGTCAGGTCCACAGAGTGTACTGTGCCCACTGCAGTGCCCACCCACCACTGATATATAAGGTGGCACAGCAGCTTGCAAAGTAAAAAAATATATATATATTTTTTAATTGCAGTTGCCTGGGTGCCAGTGACTGCTGTCAGGTCCACAGAGAGTGTACTGTGCCACTGCCCACCCACCACTGATATATAAGGTGGCACAGCAGCTTGCAAAGTAAAAAAAAATATATATTTTTTTTAATTGCAGTTGCCTGGGTGCCAGTGACTGCTGTCAGGTCCACAGAGAGTGTACTGTGCCACTGCCCACCCACCACTGATATATAAGGTGGCACAGCAGCTTGCAAAGTAAAAAAAAATATATATATTTTTTAATTGCAGTTGCCTGGGTGCCAGTGACTGCTGTCAGGTCCACAGAGAGTGTACTGTGCCACTGCCCACCCACCACTGATATATAAGGTGGCACAGCAGCTTGCAAAGTAGAAAAAAATATATATATTTTTTAATTGCAGTTGCCTGGTTGCCAGTGACTGTCAGGTCCACAGAGTGTACTGTACCCACTGCCCAACACTCCTATAGTGGCACAGCACCTTGCACTCATAGTATAACAGTAACAACACATTAAAAAAAAAAATGACAGGCAGAGGCAGGCCACCCCGCAAGGGCCGTCATGGTCGTGGTGCTGTGATTTCCTTAGGCCCTAGAATAATGCCCAGTGTTCAGAGGCCACCACAGACCCTGAACTCAAAAAATTCTGAGGCCATAGTTGACTGGCTTACACAGGACACCCAATCGTCTACAGCTTCCGCTCGGAACCTTAATGCACCATCCTCCTCCAGCTCAGCTTCGGGCACCTCTCAATTTACCACTCGCCAGCCCGCCGGCACCACCACCAACACTAGCACCACAGCCGCTTCACTTGATCCATCAGAGGAGTTATTTTCACATGAGTTGGAAGAAATAAGTGATGCGCAACTATTAGTGCCAGAGGATGTAGATAATGGGGATATGTCTCAGTCAGGCAGCATTATACACATGGACGTACATTGTGATGATGATGATGATGATGTTGTACCTGCTGCTGCTGCCTTTGCTGAGTTGTCAAGTGAAGCGGCTGATGATGACGATGTGTCTGTGGATGCCACCTGGGTGCCTGCTCGAAGAGCAGAAGAAGAGGGGGAAAGTTCAGATGGGGAGACAGAGAGGAGGAGGAGACGAGTTGGAAGCAGGGGGAGGAGGTCATCGCAAGGAGCTAGTGGCGCAGTCAGACAGCATGTAGATTCGGCACCCGGGGTCAGCCAGACAGCACGCCAATCAACGCAAGCTGTTGCCACCACCAGAATGCCGTCCTTGCAAAGCTCAGCAGTGTGGCATTTTTTTTGTGTGTCTGCCTCTGATATCAGTGATGCCATTTGTAACCTGTGCCAAAAGAAACTGAGTCGTGGGAAGTCCAACACCCACCTAGGTACAACTGCTTTGCGAAGGCACATGATCTCACATCACAAACGCCTATGGGATCAACACATGAGTAAAAGCAGCACACAAACTGAAAGCCACCATCCTCCTCCTGGTCCAGCATCTTCAGCCACGTCAACCACTGCTGTCCTCCATGCCCCCTATCAACAACCCGCCCCTCCGCCTCTCACCTTCAGCAGTTCCTGCTCACCTGCCCACAGTCAGGTGTCTGTCAAGGAAATGTTTGAGCGTAAGAAGCCAATCTCACAGAGTCACCCCCTTGCCCGGCGTCTGACAGCTGGCTTGTCGGAACTCTTAGCCCACCAGCTTTTACCATACAAGCTGGTGGAGTCTGAGGCCTTCAAAAAATTTGTCGCTATTGGGACACCGCAGTGGAAGGTACCCGGCCGAAATTATTTTTCACAAAAGGCAATCCCCAACCTGTACTCTATTGTGGAAAAGGAAATCATGTCACGTCTGGCACACAGTGTTGGGGCAAGGGTCCATCTGACCACTGATAGCTGGTCTGCAAAGCACGGTCAGGGCAGGTATATAACTTACACAGCGCATTGGGTAAACCTGCTGGCGGCTGCCAAGCATGGAATGCGTGGCTCTGCTGCAGAGGAGTTGGTGACACCGCCACGACTTGCAGGCAGGCCTGCTGCCACCTCCTCTACTTCTCCTACTCCATCCTCTTTGCTAACCTCCTCGGCTGAGTCCTCTTCTGCTGTTGCTTCTTGCTCCACACCAACTGCACCCCCCCCAGCTCCCCAGGGGCTATTCCACATGCCGGATAGGACAGTGTCACGCTGTCTTGGGGTTGACTTGCCTGAAAGCAGAGAGTCACACCGGACCAGCACTACTGTCCGCCCTGAACGCACAGGTGGATCAGTGGCTGACCCCGCACCAACTGGAGATCGGCAAAGTGGTGTGTGACAACGGCAGCAATTTGTTGGCGGCATTGAATTTGGGCAAGTTGACACATGTGCCGTGCATGGCACATGTGTTGAATCTGATTGTGCAACGTTTTGTGCAGAAGTACCCAGGCTTACAGGACGTCCTCAAACAGGCCAGGAAGGTGTGTGGCCATTTCAGGCGTTCCTACACGGCCATGGCGCACTTTGCAGATATTCAGCGGCGAAACAACATGCCAGTGAGGCGCTTGATTTGCGACAGCCCGACACGTTGGAATTCAACACTGCTAATGTTCGACCGCCTGCTCCAACAAGAAAAAGCGGTCAACGAGTATTTGTATGACCGGGGTGCTAGGACAGCCTCTGCGGAGCTGGGTATTTTTTTGCCACATTACTGGATGCTCATGCGCAATGCCTGTAGGCTCATGCGTCCTTTTGAGGAGGTGACAAACCTAGTGAGTCGCACAGAAGGCACCATCAGCGACATCATCCCATATGTTTTTTTCCTGGAGCGTGCCCTGCAAAGAGTGCTGGATCAGGCCGTAGATGAGCGTGAAGAGGAAGAGGAAGAGTTGTGGTCACCATCACCACCACCAGAAACAGCCTTACCATCGCTTGCTGGACCTGCGGCAACACTGGAAGAGGAGTGTGAGGAAGAGGAGTCAGAGGAGGAATGTGGCTTTGAGGAGGAGGAACACCAACCACAGCAGGCATCCCAGGGTGCTCGTTGTCACCTATCTGGTACCCGTGGTGTTGTACGTGGCTGGGGGGAAGAACACACCTTCAATGACATCAGTGAGGACGAGGAATTGGACATGAGTAGCTCGGCATCCAACCTTGTGCAAATGGGGTCTTTCATGCTGTCATGCCTGTTGAGGGACCCTCGTATAAAAAAGCTGAAGGAGAACGACCTGTACTGGGTGGCCACGCTACTAGACCCCCGGTATAAGCAGAAAGTCTCTGATATGTTACCCAATTACCGGCAGTCGCAAAGGATGCAGCAGCTACAAAATAAATTGAAAAGTATGCTTTACACAGCATATAAGGGTGATGTCACAGCACAACGGGAATCCAACAGGGGAAGAGGTGAAAGTAATCCTCCTCCTACCACCACAACCACGCCGGCAAGGACAGGACGCTTTACAGACGTCTTGTTGATGGAGGACATGCGGAGCTTTTTTAGTCCTACGCATCGCCACAGCCCTTCGGGGTCCACCCTCAGAGAACGACTCGACCGACAGGTAGCAGACTACCTTGCCTTAACTGCAGATATCGACACTCTGAGGAGCGATGAACCCCTTGACTACTGGGTGTGCAGGCTTGACCTGTGGCCTGAGCTATCCCAATTTGCCATTGAACTTCTGGCCTGCCCCGCTTCAAGTGTGCTGTCAGAAAGGACCTTCAGCGCAGCAGGAGGTATTGTCACTGAGAAGAGAAGTCGCCTAGGTCAAAAAAGTCTTGATTACCTCACGTTTATTAAGATGAATGAGGCATGGATCCCGAAGGGACTGACAGTGGGGGATGCATTTGACTAAAAAAGGCCTGGTGATGACTGAGATGCCTTGGCCTAAAAATGGTCCACACGCTGCTGTCTTTAATCATTCTCTGCATGCCGGATGACTTACGTGACGTCTCCGCCACCAACTACGGTTCAAGCCGCAATGTTTTAGTGCACTTTCTGCCTTGAAAACCTCAATTTTTCAGGCCGCTGCTACAGCAGCGGCTGCAACAATGCCTACTTTTTCATGCATGTGTACATGTCTAATTTTTCTGGCCTCTGGTGCTACACTGTGGCTGCAAAAAAAACAAAAAAAAAGGCACATACATGTGTCAATTCCCCTTCGTGATCGTTACCTTGTCGTGGTGAAGGGGCTTGCGTATCACAATGAAGCGATCACCTCTAGGAGTGTGTTGGCACACCCCAGATGATAAGGTCGTTGCTTCATTGTGAACAGACCAAAAGCGATCGGCAGGATAATTTTTCATAGAAAAAACATTCATTTTCTTTCATTCTTTCTGCGGAGCTGGGTATTTTTTGGCCGCGTTACTGAATGCTCATGAACAATGGCTGTAGGCTCATGCGTCCTTTTGCGGAGGTGACAACCCTGGTGGTCAGTCAAACCCAAGGCAACATCATCGACCTCATCCCATATGGGTTTTTTCTGGAGCGTGCCCTGCGAAGAGTACTGGATCAGGCTGTAGATGAGCATGAAGAGGAAGAGTTGTGGTCCCCATCACCACCAGAAGCAGCCTTGTCGTTGTCAATTGCTGGACCTGTGGCAACGCAGAGAGAGGAGTCTGAAGAAGAGAAGTCAGAGGAGGAAGGTGGCTTTGAGGAGGTGGAATACCAGCCACAGCAGGCGTCCCAGGGGGCTTGTTGTCACCTTTCGGGGACCCTTGGTGTTGTACGTGGCTGGGTGGAGGAAAAGACCTTCAATGATGTCAGTGAGGACAAGGAACGGGACATGGCTAGCTTGGTATCCAACCTTGTGCAAATGGGGAGTTTGCGGTTGTGCAAATGGACTGACTGACTGTTGTTAAACGGGGAGTTTGGTCTGTCAGAGTTTGGTCTGTCACTGTGAAGCGGGCGTAACCCTTACACTACTTGACCGATAAAACATCATACCTGATCGTATTCACACACTGGATGTTTTAAAGCACGTTATTCCAAACAATTTAGGAATGTTAGGTGATTTATGCCCTTTATGGATCAAAACCCGACTCTGCGTCAACTACGTAATTTTCCATGGGCGTTTTGCCATGGATCCCCCTCCGGCATGCCACAGTCCAGGTGTCCCTGCTCTACTGAAAAATTATCTTTTTTTTCTGGTTCTGGACATGCTACAGAGCTGAAACTTCACACAAAAAAAGTTCTTAAAAATTGTCATTTTTGATAGAGAGCCAATTATTGAAAAAAAAAAAAAAAAAACTTTAAAAAAAAAAACATTTCTTTGGATTTATTGTCTGGGGGGTCTAAAAAGTGTACCTGTGAAGTTTCAGCTCTGTAGCATGTCCAGAACCAGAAAAAAAATAGAATTAGGGTTAGGGCTAGGGTTAGGGTTAGGGTTAGGGCTAGGGTTAGGGTCAGGGCTAAGGTTAGGGCTAGGGTTAGGGTCAGGGCTAAGGTTAGGGTTATTTTTAGTGCTTAGGGTTAGAGTTAGAGGGGTAGGGGTAGGGCTACTAACTCTAACCCTAAGTATCTCACCGTAACCCTAACCCTAGCCCCTAACACTAAACCTAACCCTAACCCTCTAACCATAACCCTAACCCTCTAACCTTAACCCTAACCCTCTAAGCCTAGCCATAAAAATAACCCTAACCCTCTAAGCCTAGCCATAAAAATAACCCTAACCCTAAACCTAACCCTTACCCTAACCCTAACCCTAGCCCTAAGCCTAACCCTAGCCCTAACCCTAATTCGTATTTTTTTCTGGTTCCGGACATGCTACAGAGCTGAAACTTCACAGGTACACTTTTTAGACCCCCCAGATGCTTTTTTTAAAATTTTTCCAATAATTGGCTCTCTATCAAAAAAATTACAATTTTTAAGAACTTTTTTTTGTGTGATCCCTCTCCGGCATGCCACAGTCCAGGTGTTTGTCCCCTTGAAACAACTTTTCCATTACTATTGTGGCCAGAAAGAGTCCCTGTGGGTTTTAAAATTTGCCTGCCTATTAAAGTCTATGGCGGTTCGCAATGTTCGCCGGAACAGCGAATTTTATGTTCGCGACATCACTAACTAGCAATTAAAAACCAGCTATAACATTATCACCACCACCTCAATATTGAGTAGGCTCCTGAAAACAACCAGACCTCAAAAGGTATGTCCAGGATATTTTGCAACAAGCTGTCCAAAGCAGTGTAATGAGAATGCCAGGTTGCCTTGTCTTCCCTGACACACTCACCTGTCCATCCAACCACATGATGTCAAATTGACCTTTGTCAAATTGGGGTTTATTTACCATAACTGGAGAGAGCAAAATCAGGTGAAGCTCTGCACAGAAGTCAATCAGCTGCCAGGCTTTTTTGTAAAATTTTAATTGAACCAGTTGAAATTAGAAGATGATTGCCTACCATGCACAGTTGTACCTGATTGTGGACTGTCCAGTTTTAGTAAATCAACATCACCGTATCTAATGTTTTTTTTTTTTTTTTCGGGGGAGTATTTTCCTCTACTGCCATTGAAACAAGATGTTTACGGTCATAATGTCATGGCCTTATCGTTGTGTAGGTGAAATATTTTGGGAAATGTAAAGTATGTTAAACATTTAGTATGTTTATTATAATCTTTATATGGGTTACAGTTTTGGTGTATGAAACACAAAACTAAGCAATGCTAAGTTTTCTCTATTTTAACTAGAGAATGTGTTTTTCCAAATAACAGGTTATCTTCACAATTTATCAGTACCTGTGGTATGCAGTTCAGCTTCATATTGTATCACTCTACTAGTGCATCTTCCCTGAGATTATGCTGCTGTGCAATGGTGCCCCTGTGCTCCTTCAACCACAGTGCAGGCACTCTATACAGGGTGTATGTTACAACCCTTACCATGCTGCTGTCCAATGATGTCTCTGTTCTTCTTCCAGTGTAGAAGCAAGCTCCATTAGATGCACTTGATGCAGGAGTTGTGTTAACACCCCCAAATGCTGCTGTCCAGTGGTGCCCCTTGTACTCTTTTATCATGACTTTTGGCACATGCAGGAGGTTTTATTCCAGATGGCACAACAGGGGAAAACAGGTGAAAAGATAAAATTAAAAACACATTTTGTAAGCTGCATTATATTAACTTTTTTGCATACCACTACAGTTTATTTTATGTTTTTTTTTTTCCACCTGTAATGCAGTGCTGGAAAACAATACACATTTTAAAGCACCATCACATAAAATTGTCCAGTCAGTAACTCAAGCTGAGAATACCTCCCTTAGCACTGATGATTTATGTCTCAGATACGGTCATGTGACTTGTTCTATTTGGGTGGATTCCAACATTTTTTTGATGTTTTTTTTAAATTGTATTAGCCTTGTGGGGATATCTACCAAAAATGGTTATGGCACCTAGCCAGTTTCACGTAAGGTCATTTTTTAAAAAAATTTTTTGGATAGATTTAAGATGGTTTTGAAAACTTGGCAGGTTTTAATTGCTGTCTCTGGTCCATTGGGCAGATACCCCATCTATTTGTCCTGGTTAACATTAGCATTAAAAATGATATTAAAATTCAATATAAACTTTGGGTTTTCCCAGGAAAAGTAGAGATATCACTTGTTCTGGTGACAACTAGGGATTGCCTGACTTTAGAGGGATTTACTCTCACCTTATGTTGTGGCAATTGGACAGGAAAAGTATGGTATCTTCCCAATGGGACACAGATGTCTAAAAATAAATTTGACATAAACAATTGAGTACTGTCCATGATACTTTTTTTTTATTGCACTAACTTATCATTTGTCAGGACAAGCTTTCGGGTTGTGTCCCTTCATCAAGTTCAACCTTGATGAAGGAGATACACCACAAAAGATTGTCCTAACAAATTGTATGTCCATGCAAATTAAAAAAGTATCATGGACAGTACTCAATTATTTCTGTCAGGAGTGTCCTTGTCCTTGGCTACAATCACCTTAAGCCAAAAAAATTGGATAAGGGTTCTAACGCTCTTTTTAAAATTTAAGAAAAAAAGCCTGCAGTTACACCTATAGGTAATATCATATGGTGTTATGCACATTGTAGGGCTTCCCCATTGGGGTGCTCAGTGGGTCTTCCTGCTGACTTGCATTTGACTACTATATCCTACAATGAGTGGAGGTCAACAGAAGGAGTTAGTAGGCAATCCAGGGGTCACAGAAGATCAACAAACCTAGAAGTTTCAGTCTCAAAATAGAGAATTATTGTAAACTGCATTTGCACTTTTTTGGTTATGTTTTAATGTTCTCACTCCACATCTTAGCATTGTTTTTGGAATACTGGAAGATAAGATTCAAACTCTAGGACTTTCACCTGCTGTGATTTCTCTCTCAACATATATGACAAGGTAGAGGATTGTGATAATCCTGGGGTGTGGAACTATGCGTTGATATTATGTATGTTCATGTTATTATGCATACGGAGCATACGGGTCTTTACGTTAATTTTAAGCCCCCGTTCACACTGGGGCGACCTGTCAGGTGACCTGGTCGCCTGACAGGTTGCCGTAGGTCGCCTTCCATAGGGCAGCTGCGGACCCGTTCTAATAGGAGCGACACAAGTCGCTCCGACTTAGAAAAAGGGTCCGGAGCTTCTTTGGGGCGACCCGGAGCGACCTGCATAGACTTCAATGTTATGAAGTCCGTGCTGGCCGCTCCGAGGTCGCGGTGCGAGCAGCGCGCCGCAACCTAAGAGGTCGCCCCGGGAAGTAGCGTCGCCCCAGTGTGAACGGGGCCTAAAAATTGCCTACTATGTTATGTAAAAGAAAAAATGTTGGTACTATTTTATACAATTGTAAGCTGTTTATTTTTTAATACATGCTACTATGTGTGGGACATATGAAAAATTGTTCATGCCAAGTTTGCACTGACTGAAATAAATGAAAAATGTTTCAGTAGCCATATCTTTATTTGATTTTCTGTTTTAATACCTACTTTCCACTGGTAATAACTATAAACTTACTTGTACACAATTATATGAAGTATAAGGTTCAAAACTTCGAACAAAAGAACTAAAAGGTTCAACAAGGAATAACGATTCAAAACTGAGTTTTTTTTGCATAGCAAACATGCCTCTATTTCAGCATCACATGACCTTTTTTTTTTTTTTTTTTAAACCTCAGCAAAACATTAAACAGGGAAGCTAGATGAATAGTGAATTGACTATCCTCAGGTGATACAGATATGTAAGAAATAAGTTGCACATGTTTATCTTCAGTAGTCAAAACAGCCATTAAAAGTCCTCTATTTATATAGCTTTTAAGCAGGGGACGGGGAGCTGAAGTTACACACTGCAGGGCTCAGTGAGGCGAGCTCTACAAGCAGCGTGGAGGTAAGGGCTTTCAAACAGCACACAGGAACAAACTTGAGGCTGTCAATTACAGGCTGTGTGCTTGAGCTATCTATACAGTTCTTTTCTTTTCTTGCTGTCAGGAAAAACTGTCATAATTGGCTTATGCAGATAGCAGAGAACCAAGCAGCAGACAGAAATCTCACATTGGGGGAGATTTCTTAAAAAAGGCTGAACTTTGCATCCGGTGCACCTGTGCATGGTAGCCAATCAGCTTCTAACTTCAGCTTTATTAATTAAGCTTTGGCAATAAAACCAGGAAGCTGATTATTTTCTGTGCAGAGCTGCACCAGATTTTGCACTCTCCAGTTTTAGTTAATAAACCACTTTATGCTGTAAATAGAATCAAGTACACAATATAGAGCAGGGGTCTCCAAACTTTCTGAAAAAAGGGCCAGTTTAATGTCCCTCTGACTTTAGGGAGCCCAGGCTGTGCCATTGGGAGTAGAAATTGTTCTGGTGTCAGTGGAAGTAAACAATGCATCTGCGGATAAATAGTACCTCATCGTTGGTGTCAGTGTGAAGAATAGGGCCCCATCATTGTTGTCAAAGGGAGGAATAGTGCTCCATTATTGGTGTCACTGGGCGGAAAATTACCTCAAGGTTGTTGTCAGTGGGGGGTATAGTGCCCCATCCTTGGATTCACTGGCATGATGCCTTATCATTGGGAGGAATAGTGCCTCATCGTTGGGGTCAGTGGGAAGAAATTAGACCAGATTGTTGATGTCAGTGGGAGGAATAGTGACTTGTATCAGTGGAAGAAATGGTGCCCCAAGGGCAAGCAATGGGTCGCATCCGGCGCTTGGGCAGTAATTTGGAGATCAGTGATCACTGATTTAGATGGATGTGAGTAGACATAAGTCATTTCCTATACTTTTGACTATTGAAATGGAAGTTCTCCCTCTGCTAAAAAAAATAATCAGCAAACTGCTCCCTGACAGACGTCTGGTGGGTACCTTGTGCACTATGCCAATCAATACCTTCAAGATCATGCACAAGTAAATCATCAAAATGAATCCCCTCTCTTTGACGTACAACATTTTGGAGATCAAAGGCACTTTTAACAATAGTGTCAACATTAGCAGGATCTAATTGCTTTGCACTTCTAAAGATTCTCCATCTATTTGACAATATGCCGAAGGTTCACAAATCGCCTACCTCGTGTTAGCCGATAATTATAAACTTTCTTCTTCAAATCCATGCCTCTTTTGGGATATGGTTTAATTACTGAAGTTGACAGTAAAAATGCTTCATGTGCCACTAGCACATTGGGTAAGGGCTGTCTATTCCCTTTTACAGGCTTAGGGGATGGTAGGTTAAATCTTCCTTTCATTATCCTTCTTCCCACGGGTGAATTGTGAAACCCTTTAGTACCCGCAGAGCTTACGTAAGCACCAATGTCAATTACAACAAAATTGTAGTTGCTATCAGCAATGTTCATCTGGACTATGGAGAAATATTTTTTTATAGTTTAAATACTTGGAGTTGTGTTTGTCTTGCAAGGCAGTGAGGAAAGTTGCTGTTTTTTTGGAATTCATTGCTGATTTCCAACCAGTGTTCCTCTGTTGGCTCAGGCATTACGATTCCCTTTAGTACGTTCCATATTGCTTCACATGTCTCATGGACTATGTTGTGGATTGTGGTTTTGCCCAAAAGGTAATGGAAGTGGAGGTAAGAGAAGGATTCACCAATTGCCACAAATCTGTATGAAATTCTGTCAGCAATGTGTACAGAACTGTGGCATTTGTCACCTGGAATTACTTACCACAGCGTGACTAATAGAAGCTCTTCTGAAGACACTGGAAGCCTCAATCTGGTTCTGCTGCATACCAACCAGGGTCTAAGAATATCCAGCAGTGCATCAAAGGATATGACTTTTATGCGGGCATAGTCATAAAACTTATGAGGGTCGTGCGTAAATCATGATACAGGGCATGAAAGTGCCCTTTAGAATATCTCTGAGAGACAATTGGATGTACCCAGTAGCGCCTGGATGCCCTTCTCCTTTTCCTCTGCTCAGCCAATTGCTCACACATCAACATCATCTGCAGGAGGCCAAACATGAGATAAAGCCTGGTAAAGGAATCCATGCTGCTGCCTTCCCTGATGTTGGAGGATACACAGGAAACATTCACCATGACAAGCCACACCTCAAAGTTTTAACCACTTGCCGACCGCCGCAAGTACATATACTGCGGCGGTCAGCCCCGTGCAGGCAAAGTTACGTATGGGTACATCACTCGCCCGCGAGCCAATAGGGGGTGAGCGCGCGCCACCGGAGGTGCGCTCCCACCCCCGTTCGTTCACGGGCATCTCCGTGTCCGCCGGTCACTCGCGATCTCCCGCTGGAGAGGGAGAAAGGCAGACGGCTAATGTAAACAAAGCCGCCTGTCATTCTCCCTGATGTAACAGCAGAGATCATACGGTTCTGCTATGTAGGATCGTATGTCTCTGTGGTTACATCAAAAGCCACGCCCCTTTACAGTTAGAAGCACGCCCCTAGAGACACACTTAACACCTTGCTCTCTAATAAAGGTAACCCCTTCCCTGCCAGTGCAATTTTTACAGTAACAGTGCAATGTCACTGGTCACCCCAAAAGTGTCAAAAATGTCAGTCAAGGGTTCGATCTGTCCGCCGCAAAGTCGCAGTCCCGCAAAAAAAGTCGCAGATCGCTGCTATTACTAGTTAAAAAACAAATTGGACTAAAATGTGATTGTGATTTTTACATTTTTTTGGGGGGGAATTTCATATAAAAAATGTAAAAAATATTGTTATTTTTTCAAAATTGTCGCTCTTTTTTTGTTTATAGCGCAAAAAGTAAAAATCACACAGGTGATCAAATAGCACCAAAAATAAGCTCTGTTTGTGGGAAAAAAAGGACGTCAATTTCATTTGGGTACACCGTTGCACGACCGCGCAATTGTCCTTCTAATATCACGCAGTGCCGAATCGCAAAATAGGCCCTGGTCTTTGAGCAGCCAAATCCTCTGGGGCTTAAGTGGTTATTTTCCTGTAATGTCACTTTCATAAATATAGGCATTAGAGGAGCTGTTTTAACAAGCATCAAACTCTTCAAAACCACACATGGGGCTTTTAGAGAGCATTTTTAAAGCTTGTAAAACGCCCCATACTAAAGCTCATTGATGCCTGTCTGACGCCCATACTGATACAAATTCTATAGAAGCGTTTGTTGAGCGTTTGAAATTTAGTCAAGTGTGAGCAAGCCCTAACATTATGTACTGTTTTTGCAGGTAATATAAAATCCCAACTACCTACAAACTACAAACTGTGGAAGAGTTCAGTGAATAAGTATGCAAAGCACAAAGTGTGCCGTAGCACCAAAGGCAAAAGTTTTTTTCTTACTTTTGGTAGAGCACAGAGGGATTAGAACACCTGTCAGATTTGTATTCCAATCTGTGCCCCTGTTAGGAAGATTCACCTTTTCTAATTGCACTGTTATCAACAAAATAGAAAGTGAAAAGAAAATTCTAAATTTTAGGGTGTCGCCAGAACGAGAATACAAATCTTCCAATGAGGATACTAGTTCTGGTAAGTGAATGGGGGGGATGGGCAGCAGCGCTATCCCACGGTACATAGTCTACAATGTAACTCAGGCAGGCTTGATGGAAAACCTTGAAAAGTTTATTTATAAAAAATATATATAGTGATGATTAAAACATAATAGAATGTATTCCAAACCAGATCTGTGGCGTTGCTGGGGGTCCCAGGATGACCGAGCCGCTGGGTGAGCAGGAACTGTGTAGATGATCACAACAGGGAACCAGGCATAAGGGAGAAGGATCTTATGTGCCAAAAGCAGACCGGACCAGCCGGTAAGGTGGCGTGGCTTCCTCCCACCCGATAGTGTGGCTGCTCGCACTGAAGCAGTGTAGACGTGCCGCGGAGCCGCCAACCAGAGGTATCCACAGCGGAGGCTGCTACTCGTAAGCGGCGTCAGCAAGTGTCGGGACCCAGCCTGGAAAGCATCAGGGTTGCCGTGACGACATGTTTCGCACTGCTGTGCTTTGTCAAAGTCACGGGGGGGAACAGCAACCTGAACATTTAAGGTGAAGGAGGGGGCGGGCACCCAGTGTCTCGATATCATCATTAACCCCTCAACATCCACTCTTATAAAAATTGTTTTTTTTTTTCTTAAAAAGGAACATAGATAAAAGCAATTTCTACTGCATAAACAGTTGGTAATGCTAGTGGACATATGCATTCAGTACTGATACAAACATAAAACTGCAGATATGAGAAAGAATAATAAAAAACGCCAAAAAAAAAAAATAAACGCATAATAAAAACGCATAAAAAAATAAATAAATAAATAAATGCAAAATAGAAATAGAAATGACTGGATGTAAGGATAATAATAATAATGATGAAATATATGTATATATAAAAAAAAAACGCATAATAAAAACGCATGAAAAAAATATAAAAAAAATAAATAAATAAATAAAAATATATACACCTCAGGAAGGTGATCTGAGGTGTAGGTGGTAAAAGGGGAGCCAATCTTTGATCTAATTTGAGAATGTTAAAGTGTTTCTTTATAATTTTACCAATTAAAGAGAAATGGTCATTGAAGGTTGTGATAAACCTAACGCCATTGGTGTTCTTATTTGACGCTACAGATCCCTTGGGACGGCTGGAAACAATCTGTTCGTCAAACGCCTTCTTAACCAACCCAGATGGATACCCTTTCTCTAGGAATTTTTGAGACATATGGACTCCCTGACAGAGGTACTCACTATCTTTGGAACAGTTTCTCCTCAACCTATTAAACTGGCCTCTCGGAATGTTATTCTTCCATGATGGGTGGTGACAGCTGGAAAAATGGAGGTAAGAATTACCTCCCACCGACTTCACATGATTCTTACTGATGATGTTGCCACCCTCATGCGATAGGACCAGATCAAGGAACACCAGCTCATCCGCATCCAGAACATGGGTAAAAGCCAAACCCATATCGTTGTTATTGCAATGGGCCACAAAGGAGGAGAAGACATCTGGACCCCCATGCCAAATGAGCAGGACATCATCTATGTATCTGCCATAGTACACGAGATGTCGAGCAAAGGGATTGTTGGCCCAGATGTACAACTCCTCCCAGTGGCCCATGGTCAGGTTGGCATAACAGGGGGCAAAATTAGCCCCCATAAAAAAAAACATTTTTTATAAGAGTGGATGTTGAGGGGTTAATGATGATATCGAGACACTGGGTGCCCGCCCCCTCCTCCACCTTAAATGTTCAGGTTGCTGTCCCCCCCCCCCCCCCCCCGTGACTTTGACAAAGCACAGCAGTGCGAAACATGTCGTCACGGCAACCCTGATGCTTTCCAGGCCGGGTCCCGACGCTTGCTGACGCCGCTTACGAGTAGCGGCCTCCGCTGTGGATACCTCTGGTTGGCGGCTCCGCGGCACGTCTACACTGCTTCAGTGCGAGCAGCCACACTATCGGGTGGGAGGAAGCCACGCCACCTTACCGGCTGGTCCGGTCTGCTTTGGCACATAAGATCCTTCTCCCTTATGCCTGGTTCCCTGTTGTGATCATCTACACAGTTCCGGCTCACCCAGCGGCTCGGTCATCCTGTGACCCCCAGCAACGCCACAGATCTGGTTTGGAATACATTCTATTATGTTTTAATCATCACTATATATATTTTTTATAAATAAACTTTTCAAGGTTTTCCATCAAGCCTGCCTGAGTTACATTGTAGACTATGTACCGTGGGATAGCGCTGCTGCCCCTCTCCCCCATTCACTGACTTATGCTGAATCAGCATTAATTAGCAGCAGCACCACACGGTAATTTGACTTTATTCATTCCTGAGAGTGAGAGATATCACAGTTAGCGCTGGAAGTCCCTTTGTTGTTCGATCTACTAGTTCTGGTAAACCTGGTGACAACCAGGGATTGGGAGGAGTTTTCGTTCTCCTCTGACTGTCCTGTGAGACTGCATGACCCCTGACCCTCTGTCTCGATAGTGCCAACTGTCCCTGTGCCGATCACATGCACCCTTCAAAGAAAAGAAAAAACTCTCTAGCAATACACACCAAACTGAGTATGTGCAGCTTTTCCCCAAGGCTCTGTGCTATCAGCAGATGAATTGGGGACAGTGGAAGAAGGGGAGGAACAGAGAAGACAGGATCAATCAGCCTTTTTACACAATGCACAGGATTACCCCTTAGGTTCCACAGTGAGTATAACAAGCATGTTTTACTTCATACACATACTGATTTTACTGTTGTGGGTCTAGTAACACTTTAAGGACTGGACTGGTCATTTTTGGTTGTGAGTTTGGATAAAATGTATGCTGCAAAAATCATGTTCTTTGCTTTTCCTAATACTCCGTCACAGAAAAACTTACACCATGTGTACAATTTAAATGCGTCAAAGCTATCAGTCTCAAGGCAATTACTGATGTTTTATCTTAGGTCTGTGGTCAAATGTATTGTTCAGTTGTTTTCATAATCAGATTAAGTAACAAAACATGAGATAACCACATCCTTTTAGATTTGTTAAACCAGGAACTGTATTATAAACAAACGTACTAGTTGCTAAATAGTCTTACATATAATGTAGATAAAAAATGTTTCACCAACACAACATGCTGCATATCTCTTGTAAACTAATCATGAACACCCAACACAGTATATAGCTCTCCCTCAAAAGGGTATATATATATATATATATATATATATATATATATAACAAAATGCAAAAAATGTGCAAATAATATCTGTAATGTTTGTAATATGTGTAATACCAGTTTCAATTTGTTGCCTGGTGAATGTAGGAGTGTCAAATTTTACATCAAAATTTCAAATTAGGTTTTAGTCGTAGTCTTTTGAATAAAATGCCATTTTATTTTTAATTGTATTTTAGTCGGCTAAAGTCTCCAGTACATTTTAGTCTACTGAAATCGAATGTGTTTAGTTAAATTGTAATGCATTATTTAAGTATTTCACTAGAATTGCCAAACTCATTTTATACTTCTGGAGTAAAAATAAAAAAACATGTTATTATTTATGGTATTAGAGCCCTTTCACACGGGCGTTCCGTATGTCCGTTTTTCATCCCATCCGTTTGCGGATGAAAAACGGACATAATGTATCTCTATGTAAATACGGATGTCAGCGGATGATCATCCACTGACATCCGTTTTTCGTCCTTTCCATTCAGTTCAGTTTTTTGGAATGGAAGAGAAACCAATTTTTTCTTCCGTTCAAAAAACGGAACGGACGCAAAAACGAATGTCAGTGGTGTCATCCGCTGACATCCGTATTTACATAGAGATACATTATGTCTGTTTTTCATCCGAAAACGGATGGGATGAAAAACGGACAGACGGACCGGATGACACAAGTGTCATCCATGTCCGTGAAAAAAAAAAAAAAGGAACTGATCGGGCAAAAAAAACTGAACGCCCGTGTAAAAGAGCCCTTAAGGTTTGAACATGCACTACAGACACAGATTTAGTCATTGTGTTTGTTTCATAAACAAGCAAAAGTATTGTTTTTTGACAAACAGAAGTGCAACTTTAAAATACACTGCTCAATAAAATTAAAGGAACAATTTAAAAACACATTAGATCTCAATGGAGAAAAATATTATGCTGGATATTTATACTGATATAAACTAGGTAAAGTGTTAGGAATGAAAGGATACCACATCGTTTGATAGAAATGAAAATGATCAACCTACAGAGGGCTGAATTCAAAGACACCCCTTGAATCCAAGTGAAAAAATTATGCAGCAGGCTAGTTCATTTAGCTAAAATTTGATTGCAGCAACTCAAAATGGCACTCAATAGTTTTTATGGCTCCCACGTGCTTGTATGCATGCCTGACAATGTCGGGGAATGCTCCTTTTGAGACGATGGATCGTGTCCTGGGGCAGGCCCAGACTGGGACAAAAAATAGGCCCGGGCATTTTGGACATAGCAGCCCAGGAGGGGGGGGGGGGGGGGCGTGACAGGGGCGTGACGTTCGTCGGGATGGTTGATGACAGAATTTTAATGTCCCAGGATGTGTGGATTCGATTACGGTACCTTTTTTAGATTAATCTGATAGATTGGCTCCAATTTAGATCAGAGCTGCCATATGATGCTGTTTTTTTTTTTTTTTTTTTTGTCTTACTTTAAATCCTGTTTTGATGGTTGAGTCCTAAAAATGGTATGAAGCAGCACAAGATGAGGGTTACTCTAATCAAGGGGTAGACAACCTTTTTGGGCACAGTGTGCCGAAAAATGTTTTCAAAGAAATTGGGAGTGCCAGATACATAAAACACAACTGTCAGCTTCATATAAAGTAACTGCTGTAAACCGCTTGAATAATAGTAAGAAATCAAGTGAGCTTTGCACCTTCACACCTCAGATCACCCCAATTCCTGCACCTTCCCACCTCAGATCACCCCAATTCCTGCACTCACACCTCAGATCACCCCAATTCCTGCACTATCACACCTCAGATCACCCCAATTCCTGCACTATCACACCTCAGATCAGTCCCAATTCCTGCACCTTCACACCTCAGATCACCCCAATTCCTGCACCTTCACACCTCAGATCACCCCAATTCCTGCACCTTCACACCTCAGATCAGCCCCAATTCCTGCACCTTCACACCTCAGATCACCCCAATTCCTGCACTATCACACCTCAGATCACCCCAATTCCTGCACTATCACACCTCAGATCAGACCCAATTCCTTCACCTTCACACCTCAGATCAGCCCCAATTCCTGCACTATCACACCTCAGATCACCCCAATTCCTGCACTATCACACCTCAGATCACCCCAATTCCTTCACCTTCACACCTCAGATCACCCCAATTCCTGCACTATCACACCTCAGATCACCCCAATTCCTGCACTATCACACCTCAGATCACCCCAATTCCTGCACTATCACATCTCAGATCACCCCAATTCCTGCACCTTCACACCTCAGATCACCCCGATTCCTGCACTATCACACCTCATATCACCCCAATTCCTGCACCTTCACACCTCAGATCACCCCAATTCCCAATCACCCCCTCACCTTATTCACTGTCCCCCCCCACCTGACACCCTGCTACCCCCCTCACCTGACACACTGTCCCCCCATCTGAATCACTGCTACCCCCTCACCTGATTTACTGCCCCCCCCACCTGACACCCTGCTACCCCCCTCACCTGACACACTGTCCCCCCACCTGACACCCTGCTACCCCCCTCACCTTATTCACTGCCCCCCCACCTGACACACTGCTCCCCAACCTGAAACACTGCTACCTCCCCTTACCTGACACACTGCTACCCCCCACCTGACACCCTGCTACCCCCCTCACCTGACTCACTGTCCACCCACCTGACACCCTGCTACCCTCGCCTGACACACTGTCCCCCCCACCTAAAACACTGCTACCCCCCTCACCTGACACACTGTCCCCCCCACCTAAAACACTGCTCCCCCTCACCTGACACACTGTCCCCCCACCTTAAACACTGCTCCCCTCCTCACCTGACACACTGCTCCCCCCACCTGAAACACTACTACCCCCCTCACCTGACACACTGTCCCCCCCACCTAAAACACTGCTCCCCCCCTCACCTGACACACTGTGCCCCCACCTCACCTGACACACTGCTCCCCCCACCTGAAACACTACTACCCCCTCACCTGACACCCTGCTACCCCCCTCACCTGACACACTGTCCCCCCCCACCTTAAACCCTGCTACCCCCTCACCTGACACCCTGCTACCCCCCTTCACCTGACAAACTGTCCCCCCCACCTGAAACACTGCTTCCCCCCTCAACTGACACACTGTCCCCCACACCTGAAACACTGCTACCCCTCCCTCACCTGACACACTGTCCCCCTTACTTGAAACACTGCTACCTTTCTCACCTGACACCCTGCTACCCCCCCTCACCTGACACTGTCCCCCCACCTGAAACACTGCTCCCCCTCCCTGACACACTGTTCTTCCCCCACCCGGACACACTGCTCTCCCCCCTCCCTGACACAATGAGGGATGCAAGTGTAGGGGGGAGTATGGAGAATGCAATGAGTGTGCTGGGAATATAGGAAAATAGGGACATTTTGAAGGTTTTTATATTTATTTATGAGGGGGGCGCAGATAGCTGGTCTTGCCTAGGGCGCAGAATAGTCTAGCACCGGCCCTGCACATTACCTTCCTCCGCAGCATACAGCACATGAAGGAAGGAGGTGGGTGGAGCAATTCAGTAAAAGGCGCAGAGGAAGAGATCCTCCTCTGCTGTGCATGCTGGGTCTTCTCCCCGGGATGTCACTGGTTGCTAGATGCCATTCGGCAGGCCATCCTTGCAACCAGTGTAGCTCACAATAAAGCGCCCAGCGCCGGCAGAGGATCAGATCGGAGCAGTCAGCAAAGATACCCGGAGATGACAGGGAAGTGAAGGGCTCAGTTTTTACACATAGTAGCGGCCATACATTTTCGGCATCTTTAACTTCTTATCGGCCGAAATGGGATAGGCTCATTTTCGGCCGAAAATATTGGTTGCCAAACTTTCGGTGCATCTCTACTTACATGGCACATGTTCTAGCAGTGACAGTGTGTGGCTGTTTTGAAAACAGCTACACACACACTGTCACTGGCTGCTGCTAGAAAACATGTGCCATGCGGCATGCCAGTTTGCTTGTTACATGTGATGTGACAGCCAGGTGCACATTTTCAAGTTGAAAATGTGCACCTGGCTGTCACATCACATGTAACAAGCAAACTGGCATGCCGCATGGCACATGTTTTCTAGCAGCAGCCAGTGACAGTGTGTGTGTAGCGGTTTTGAAAACAGCTACAAACTGTCACTGCTAGAACATGTGCCATGTAAGGAAAGGGCACAAAAACAAACACGACAACACCGCTGGGATTTGTGGTTCTGGCCTCCGGCAGAGCATGGTTCACTTCTGGCTTAGCAGCAGGCAGGCCGCAGGCGTAAAAAAAAGATAACAGTCAGCTACAACACTGTCACTGCTAGAAAACATGTGCCATGCCAGTTTGCTTGTTACATGTGATGTGACAGCCAGGTGCACATTTTCAACTTGAAAATGTGCACCTGGCTGTCACATCACATGTAACAAGCAAACTGGCATGGCACATGTTTTCTAGCAGTGCTGTGACAGTGTGTAGCTGTTATCTGTTTTTTACGCCTGCGGCCTGCCTGCTGCTAAGCCAGAAGTTCCAGACCAGAACACTGCTCTGCTGGAGGCCACCCAGAACCACAAATCCCAGCGGTGACAGTGGTGTGTGGTATGTGGTGTTGTGTTTGTAAATTGTGCTGCTGCCCTTCTTTCCTTACCTGTTGTTGCTGCTGTTGAGGCCTTGGCTCCTGTCCTGGTCGTGGTTGGTGATGGTGTTGTTATTTAATGTTGTAATGCAGCTCCAGGGCAGGCAATAGTAGTGACACTTGACACTCGACTCCTCCACACTCTGACTCACTTCAGTCACTGTCTCAGACACACTGTCAGTGTCTGTCTGCGACTCTGCGGTGTGCGGCGCCGGCGACTGTTCACTTCCCGCTTCTTCAAGAGAAGACAGCATGGGGTCCCCGCCGGCCTCTAGCTCCACCCCCGGCCTTGACGCATGACGGTTCACAGTCACACGGTCCACCCACCGACTCCACCCCCTCCTGAGCTACGCTGGATGCCGCTGCGGAGCCGGCTGAGCCAAGTTAGCCAGGAGTGGGGAGTCGGGGACAGCGGCGGGCGGCCAGATTGCGGTAATGCGGGGCCCGGGCAGTCGGGAACAGTGGCGGGGCGGGCGGCCAGATTGCGGTAATGCGGCGGCCCTCAGACTCCGCGGAATCGGCCGCGGAGGGGCCAGCAGCAGCAACGGCCAGACACTTCCATTATAATATGCCCGGACTCGGAGCGGAGGCCTCGGCAGCCCACCGGGCATATGCCCGCTGTGCCCAATGGTCAGTCCGGCCCTGTCCTGGGGTATTTCCTCTCAGATCTGGACCAGGGCATCACTGAGCTCCTGAATGGACTGAGGTGCAGCCTGGTGGCATCAGATGGACAAAAACATAATGTCCCAGAGGTGTTCTGTTGAATTTAGGTCATGCAAGCGCGAGGTCCATTCAACAGTATCAATTCCTTCATCCTCCAGAAACTGGCTGCATACTCTTGCCACATGAGGCTGGGAATTGTCGTGCAACAGGAGAAATCCAGGACACACTGCACCAGCCTAGGGTCTGACAATGGGTCCAAAGATTTTATCCCAATACCTAATGGCAGTTAGTGTGCTATTGTTTAGCCTCTAGAGGACTGTGCATCCCTCCATGGATATGCCTTTCAAGAACATCACTGACCCACTACCAAACCGGTCATGCTGAAAGTTGTTACAGGCAGCATTACGTTCTCCATGGCTTCTCCAGACTCTTTCACATCTGTCACATGTGCTCAGGGTGAATCTGCTCTCATCACACCAGTGGCTTGCTGGAGGTCATTTTGTAGGGCTCTGGCAGTGCTCATTGTGTTCCACCCTGCACAAAGTAGCGAATACCGGTCCTGCTGATGGGTTAAGTACCTTCTTTGGCCCTGTCTAGCTCTCCTAGAGTAACTGCCTGTCTCCTGGAATCTCCTCCATGCTTTTAAAACTGTGCTGCCAGACATAGCAAACATTCTGGCAATGGCAAAGATTGATGTGCCATCATCCTGGAGGAGTTGGAACACCTGTGCAACCTCTATAGGGTCCAGGTATCGCCTCAAGCTACCAGTAGTGACATTGACTCTAGTCAAATGCAAAACTAGTGAAAAACAGTCAGAAAAGATGAGTAGGGAAAAATATCAGTGGCCTCCACCTGTAAAACCATTCTGTTTTGGAGGTTGTCTCATTGTTGCCCATCTAGTGCCCCTGTTAAAATTAACTTAATGCCCCTTAACACCAAAGCAGCTGAAACTGATTACCAACCCCCTCTGCTACTTAACTCACCAGATCAATATCCCAGGAGTTTAATTGACTTGATGCTATACTCTGAATAAAAAGTGTTCCTTTAATTTTTTTGAGCAGTAATATATAGATAAAAACCCTATAAATTATATATTATATATGACACTGGGGAGGGAAAAGGCTAATGGCTATTGGGCTCAATTTGGACATTTTGTCTTAGGGGTGTACTCCCTTTTGTTGCCAGCGGTTTAGGCATTAATGGCTGTGTGTTGAGTTATTTTGAGGAGACAGCAAATTTACACTGTTATCCAAGCTGTACAAACAGGGAAGACCGCTCTAGGTGAGGCTGGAATCAGGTGCCGGTCGGATCCGCAATCCAGGATAGCTTCATACAACAAAAGGAATGACCGCACTTCCGATAAGTTTCAAAAAGGAGTGTCTTTATTCCACATCAATCGAATTGGCAAATACAGATACACACTGTGAGTGCAGGACAATCGGTGGACGCGTTTCACGACTGGATGTGTCGCTTATTCATCACCAAGTTCACTCTGGATGTGCATCGGCCATATATACACCCCATACATACAGCTGGCAACAATTGGAGTCATCAAACTAGTTGTTCCTCCCCTTGGTCAGCTGTTGGGAATCTATAGCTAGATTGCACAGACAGAGTGATCCCAACAAATCCAAACTTCAAAACACTTGTGCAAAAAACATTTTACATATATAGATGTCAATCAAAATGAATATCCGTAGTGGTAGGTGCTCGAGTAAAGAAAAATAGAAAAACATCAATAATAAAAACATATTCAGTGTATGTGATACGTTTATCATATATATAAAAAGAGAATATATGTGTATATGAAGTATAAATGAAAAGAATATGTATTAAAGACCTTGTGAATAACCATAAAATAAAAGTAAATTAAAAAGGTATAAAGTGATAATAATATATTATTGTAAAAAATAATAATGATGATAATGTGACGTGTCACAAGAAAATTCTTGATGTCTAAAGAAGCCGTTTAACCGGCCAAGAAAAAACATATGTAGTGTATTAAAAAACGGAGCAATATAATTATAGAATATATAGAAAATATGGAAAATATGGAAAGCTCCAATCAGTGATTTCTACCCAACAATCATAGATAGAACAATGCAGTGATATATCTTTGATGAAAAATTATATATAAATTGCCGCTTCGATATCTACAGGATACATTTTCCATAAAACATTTACAAATAGTGAAAACACTAATATTTACATATATTTACATAACACATATTTTCTATATATTCTATAATTATATTGCTCCGTTTTTTAATACACTACATATGTTTTTTCTTGGCTAAACGGTTTCTTTAGACATCAAGAATTTTCTTGTGACACGTCACATTATCATCATTATTATTTTTTACAATAATATATTATTATCACTTTATACCTTTTTAATTTACTTTTATTTTATGGTTATTCACAAGGTCTTTAATACATATTCTTTTCATTTATACTTCATATACACATATATTCTCTTTTTATATATATGATAAACGTATCACATACACTGAATATGTTTTTATTATTGATGTTTTTCTATTTTTCTTTACTCGAGCACCTACCACTACGGATATTCATTTTGATTGACATCTATATATGTAAAATGTTTTTTGCACAAGTGTTTTGAAGTTTGGATTTGTTGGGATCACTCTGTCTGTGCAATCTAGCTATAGATTCCCAACAGCTGACCAAGGGGAGGAACAACTAGTTTGATGACTCCAATTGTTGCCAGCTGTATGTATGGGGTGTATATATGGCCGATGCACATCCAGAGTGAACTTGGTGATGAATAAGCGACACATCCAGTCGTGAAACGTGTCCACCGATTGTCCTGCACTCACAGTGTGTATCTGTATTTGCCAATTCGATTGATGTGGAATAAAGACACTCCTTTTTGAAACTTATCGGAAGTGCGGTCATTCCTTTTGTTGTATGAATCCAAGCTGTACACTCACTACTTTTGGGCCCTTTCACACGGGCGCTCCGTATGTCCGCAAATCATCCTATTTTTTTGCGGATGATTTACGGACACAAAGTAAGTCAATGGCATTGCGGATGTTAGCGGAATACCATCCGCTGACACCCGATTTTCTTCCTTTCAGTTCTGTTTTTTGGAACGGAACAGAACCCCATTTTTCCTCCGTTCAAAAAACGGAAAGGAAGGAAAATCGGATGTCAGCGGTGTCATCCGCTGACATCCGCAATGCCCATAGACTTACATTATGTCCGTATATCATCCGCAAACGGATGGGATGATATGCGGACTTACGGAGCGGATGACACAACTGTCATCCGCCCTGTGAAAAAAAAAAAAAAGTCCCGCAGCGGACAAAAACAGCGGAGCGGCCGTGTGAAAGAGGCCTTACATTGTAGCAAAGTGGCATTTCTTCAGTGTTGTCACATGAAAAGATATAATAAAATATTTACAAAAATGTGAGGGGTGTACTCACTTTTGGAAGATACTGTATATATATTGATGTGTTCCATATATCCACATAGGACAGTCAGTTATTTCATGTTCATCACTAGATGTTCTAGATGTCTGCCACTAGATGTCATCTCATTCACATGCACGCAAGGTGTTTAATCATGAAACAGAGTGTTTGCAGGACAAGTAGAAGAAGCTTAACTTGTATGTTAAAAACATTCAGAATACCACACTTAGCATTATCTCTTGAAATCATTATTCTCTCCAATAAGCCATAACTTTTATGACTGGTTAAGTGAATAACATTGATTATCTGGTTACAATGGCATCTGAAAGTCGAGGGGGGGGGGGGGGGGCGGGTAAATTAGATAGCAAGTAAATATGTTGTCCCTGAAGTTCAGTGGCGGCCCGTGCATAGGGGGCGCCAGGGCGCCACCCCCCCCTACCCCTAAAAAAAAGAAAAAAAATTACAAAAAGAACAAATAACGTTTTGGAAAAAAAAATTGTGTTCGCTGGTACACCGGCCTATGTGGTGGCTATGGGGGGGGGGGGGGGTTTACGACCCAGAAGAGGCGCCGATTGGCTGCCTTCTGGGGGCGTAACCTGGGCGCAAGTCATTGCGCTAGGACACCCCCACTTTTCTGATATCCTGGCTGTGACTGGTCCAGTCTACAGCCTGGACCAATCATCATCCAGGACATCCCATGGCCCCATGCTGACCCCGCTGACGTCGCGTGCGTCAGTCACGCTGCCGCACCGACTGGACTGGATGCGGTGGATGGACGGTCTCGGCGGGAGTGACGGCGGCTCCGGCATTGCAGAGAGCGGAGCGGAGACCGGAGAAGAGGAGAGGGAGAAGCCGCCGTGACTCACAGGGCTCCAGCCTCCAGGTGTGTGCACTGCTCTGTCGGGCACGCACGCATAGCTCTGCATTGGGGGACATGTATACTTGTGGTCACTGGAGGCACGCACGCATAGCTCTGCATTGGGGACATGTATACTGGTGGTCACTGGAGGCACGCACGCATAGCTCTGCATTGGGGGACATGTATACTGGTGGTCACTGGCTGCACTGGAGGCACGCACGCATAGCTCTGCATTGGGGACATGTATACTGGTGTACACTGCACTGGAGGCACGCACGCATAGCTCTGCATTGGGGACATGTATACTGGTGGTCACTGGCTGCACTGGAGGCACACAAGCATAGCTCTGCATTGGGGGACATGTATACTGGTGGTCACTGGAGGCACGCACACATAGCTCTGCATTGGGGGACATGTATACTGGTGGTCACTGGAGGCACGCACGCATAGCTCTGCATTGGGGGACATGTATACTGGTGGTCACTGGAGGCACGCACGCATAGCTCTGCATTGGGGGACATGTATACTGGTGGTCACTGGCTGCACTGGAGGCACGCACGCATAGCTCTGCATTGGGGACATGTATACTGGTGTACACTGCACTGGAGGCACGCACGCATAGCTCTGCTTTGGGGACATGTATACTGGTGGTCACTGGCTGCACTGGAGGTACGCACGCATAGCTCTGCATTAGGGGACATGTATACTGGTGGTCACTGGAGGCACTCACGCATAGCTCTGCATTGGGGGACATGTATACTGGTGGTCACTAGAGGCACGCACGCATAGCTCTGCATTGGGGGACATGTATACTGGTGGTCACTGGCTGCACTGGAGGCACGCACGCATAGCTCTGCATTTGGGGACATGTATACTGGTGGTCACTGGAGGCACGCACGCATAGCTCTGCATTGGGGGACATGTATACTGGTGGTCACTGGCTGCACTGGAGGCACACATGCATAGCTCTGCATTGGGGGCATGTATACTGGTGGTCACTGGCTGCACTGGAGGCACGCACGCATAGCTCTGCATTGGGGGACATGTATACTGGTGGTCACTGGAGGCACGCACGCATAGCTCTGCATTGGGGGACATGTATACTGGTGGTCACTGGCTGCACTGGAGGCACACATGCATAGCTCTGCATTGGGGGACATGTATACTGGTGGTCACTGGCTGCACTGGAGGCACGCACGCATAGCTCTGCATTGGGGGACATGTATACTGGTGGTCACTGGAGGCACGCACGCATAGCTCTGCACTGGGGGACATGTATACTGGTGGTCACTAGAGGCACGAACGCATAGCTCTGCATTGGGGGACATGTATACTGGTGGTCACTGGCTGCACTGGAGGCACGCACGCATAGCTCTGCATTGGGGGACATGTATACTGGTGGTCACTGGAGGCACGCACGCATAGCTCTGCATTGGGGGACATGTATACTGGTGGTCACTGGCTGCACTGGAGGCACGCACGCATAGCTCTGCATTGGGGGACATGTATACTGGTGGTCACTGGAGGCACGCACGCGTAGCTCTGCATTGGGGGACATGTATACTGGTGGTCACTAGAGGCACGCACGCATAGCTCTGCATTGGGGGACATGTATACTGCTGGTCACTGGCTGCACTGGAGGCACGCACGCATAGCTCTGCATTGGGAGACATGTATACTGGTGGTTACTGGAGGCACGAACGCATAGCTCTGCACTGGGGGACATGTATACTGGTGGTCACTAGAGGCACGCACGCATAGCTCTGCATTGGGGGACATGTATACTGGTGGTCACTGGCTGCACTGGAGGCACGCACGCATAGCTCTGCATTGGGGGACATGTATACTGGTGGTCACTGGAGGCACGCACGCGTAGCTCTGCATTGGGGGACATGTATACTGGTGGTCACTAGAGGCACGCACGCATAGCTCTGCATTGGGGGACATGTATACTGCTGGTCACTGGCTGCACTGGAGGCACGCACGCATAGCTCTGAATTGGGAGACATGTATACTGGTGGTCACTGGAGGCACGAACGCATAGCTCTGCATTGGGGACATGTATACTGGTGGTCACTGGCTGCACTGGAGGCACGCACACATAGCTTTGCATTGGGGACATGTATACTGGTGGTCACTGTCTGCACTGGAGGCACGCACGCATAGCTCTGCATTGGGGACATGTATACTGGTGGTCACTGGCTGCACTGGAGGCACACACGCATAGCTCTGCATTGGGGACATGTATACTGGTGGTCACTGGCTGCAATGGAGGCACGCACGCATAGCTATGCATTAGGGACATGTACACTGGTGGTCACTGCATTGGAGGCACACACGCATAGCTCTGCATTGGGGACATGTACGCTGGTGGTCACTGCATTGGAGGCACACACGCATATCTCTGCATTGGGGACATGTACACAGGTGGTCACTGCATTGGAGGCACGCACGCATAGCTCTGCATTGGGGACATGTATACTGGTCACTGCATTGGGGACATGTATGCTGGTCACTACATTAAAAGGGGGCATTTATACTGGTCACTATATTGAAGGGGGCATGTACTGTGGGGTTTGTGCTAGAGGGCCTGTACTGTGGGGTTTGTGCTTGAGTTGTTTGTGCGGGGTTTGTGCTTGAGGGGTTTGTGCTGGGGGGGGTCTGTACTATGGGGTTTGTGCCACTCTCAGTCCATGTATCCCATAATAGGATGTCTCTCACAGTATATCCCATAATAGGGCCCCTGTTCCCTATTATGGGATATACTAATACTGATGGACCCCTTAATATGTGATATATTGGGAGAATTGGTTCATGCAAGCAAAATACAGGGGACAAAATGGGTGGAGTCTATAAGGGGTGGGGCTTCTGAGAAATGGGAGGGGTCAAATGGAAGGGCGGGGTCTTGCGCCCCCCCATCTTAAAACTTCACCAGCCGCCACTGCTGAAGTTGATATATTGAAATCAGAGAAAATGGACATCACCTACAGGCATGTGAGCATCTGAACTGGACCATGGAGCCTGGAAGAAAGTAGCCTTGGCTGGTTTTCTTTTACAGCATGTGAATGGCGTGGTGCATGTGCATCGCTTGGATGCAGTATGGGAAGAAGGAAGGTCGGCAGAGTGATGCTCTGGGAAATGCTCTGCTGTGAAATCTTGGTCCTGCCATTTATGTGGATGTTTCTTACCACACGTACCACCTACACCCCATTCATGGATATTGTATACTCTGATGGAAATGGCCTTATTTAGCAGGATAGTGCACCTTGCCACACTGCAAATTTTTTTTAACTACTTGCAAATGATGGCGGAGCAGTGTGTCTCTCGTTTTGGAACGCCGTCAGTGCCCATCAGTGAAGGAGGAAAAATTACTTATTTTTAAAATTTACTGACAGAAAATAAGAAAATTTTCTTTTTTCTTTTTTTTTTTTTTGTAAGAAATAAAAACCCATCTGTGATTAAATACCACCAAAAGAAAGTTCAATTTCTGTGGAAAAAAAATGCTAAACGTTTCATATGGGTACAGTGTAGCAAGATCGCGCAATTGTCATTCAAAATGTGATAGCGCTGAGCAGGAAGGGGTTTAAAGTGCACTGTATTGAACTGGTTAACCACTTGCCGACTGCCTAAGGACGATTTACGTCGGCAGTCAGCCCCTCACAGGCAAAGCGATGTAGGTCTACGTCGCTAGCCTGTGAGGGTCTAGGGAGCGAGTGATGACCGCCGGTCACTCGCGATCGTCGGTTACAGCGGGAGAAAGGCAGGCGGCTAATGTAAACAAAGCCGCCTGTCAGTCTGCCCTGTGTAACAGCACAGATCATACGGTCCTGCTATGTAGGACTGTTGATCTGTGCTGTTACACACACAGCCACATCCAATCACAGTAAGAATCACACCCCTAGGGACACACTTAACCCCTCCCTCTCAAATAAAGTTAACCCCTTCACTGTCAGTGTCATTTTTACAGTAACAGTGCATATGTATAGCACTGATTACTGTAGTAATGTCACTGGTAACCCCAAAAGTATCAAAAATGTCAGTCAAGGGTCCGATCTGTCCGCCGCAATGTCGCAGTCCCGCAAAAAAAAAATCGCAGATCGCCGCCATTACTCGTTAAAAAAAACCAATAAAAATGACAAAAATCTTTCCCTTAGTTAGTAAACGCAATAACTTTTGCGCAAACCAATCAAAATACACTTTTTGCAATTTTTTTTTACCAAACATATGTAGCAGAAAACAAATTGGCCTAAAATGTTAAAAAAATTAGATTTTTACATTTTTGGGGGGGGGGGGGGGGAATTTCATATTAAAAAATTTTGAAAAATATTGTTATTTTTGCAAAATTGTCACACTTTTTTTGTTTATAGCGCATGATCAAAAAATCGCACAGGTGATCGAATACCCCTAAAAGAAAGCTCTGTTTGTGGGAAAAAAAGGACATCAAATTCGTTTGGGTACAGCGTTGCACGACCGCGCAATTGTCGGTTAAAGTCACGCAGTGCCGAATCGCAAAATAGGGCCTGGTCAGGAAGGGGGTAAAATCTTCCGGGGCTTAAGTGGTTAAGGATGGTTTGAGAAAAAGGACAACAAGTTTGAGGTATTGACTTGGCCTACAAATTCTCCAGATCTCAATTCAATAGATCATCTGTGGGATGTGCTGGAAAAACAAGTCCAATCCATGGAGGCCCCACACCGGAACATGCAGAATTTAAACGATCTGCTAGTAATAGATTGATGCTGGATACCACAGCTGGATACCATATCATCCTTCAGAGGTATAGTGGCGTACATACCTTGATAGGTCAATGTCTTTTGGGTAGGAAAAGAGCCTGTTTTGGTGGCAAATGGGGGATCTACTCAATATTAGGTGGTTGGTCATAAAGTTATGGCTGATCAATGTTTAGCCTACTTTATCCCCACCAATATAGCTCGTACAATTGTGGAAGGTAAAAGCATAAAATTTGTTTTCTGGATACCGAAATCAGCTTAAACTCAGAAAAAGAGACTGTCACAACCTTATACAGGAAGCCAAGTGCAGAAAACACTATCATACATAACCATTTTGAGTACAATCATAGGATCTATTTTACCATTTTTTTTTTTACTTAAAAACTGTACTTGAGTCTGCCTGCTAATGCTCTCATCCCCCGTGGGAGAGTTTTTTAGTTTGATGTGGCGAACCGTTAGCATGAAGAGAATTTAATACCGGTATATATGATTCATTGACATTGGATATTGTACAATGTATTGGATATTTTCTACATACAGCATGCACAATACTTATTCTAACTGTGTATTTTTAAATTTAGATATGCACATCCATTACAGCTTGAGAAAACAGAATCTGTCTGTAAAACGTTCAGCTATCACTTGCCATCCAACCTACTGGAAAATAACTTTTAATAAGGGATTTGTCTATTTAGATTTACATACATATACTGTATATAAATACCTCCCAACTTTTTGAGATGGGAACAAGGGGCACCTATTAGCAAAAGTATGTAGGTATACGTCACACCCCTGCCATACCCACTTAAAGGAGAATTATACAAAATAAGATTAATGAAACCCACAATTGCTTTTTTTTCCATTGCTATTCCTTTATACTGGCTCTTGAAATTTACAAATGCAGCAATTAAGAAATTAGATGAAAGGCTTAGCATTGGGAAACACTATTTGAAAGATAAAAAGTGAATTTGATATACAAGTATATAGATCAGACCAAAATGAGGGACAAATAAGGAGGAAAGAGAGACAGAGCGACTTTGTTCCAAATCAGGGACAGTCTCTCTAAACTAGGGACAATTTGCTGCTATGTATATACTACTGTGTAGCACCCTCCCAGGTAGGTTCTAGGCAAACTATAAAGGGGGGCTTTGTCTGCTTATCAGATGAGCCTTGATTGTTTAGCTAGGCTGTCATGTGTTCCCAGGTGTGCCTGTTGAGCTTGGGGATTCTCCCTACTGTGTCCAATGGGGGCTCTCATTGGACAGTGGAGGAAACCTGACCAATAGCACACCAGAGCTTGTATCTATCCCAGAGGGCAGAATATGCCGCAATGCATCCTGGGATGGGGTATAAGTCTGAGGGGAGCACATGACAGAGCGTCTTTGGTGGGAAGCAGAGTCCCAGGAGGAGGGTGACGGCTATCTCTCCTCCTGTTAGCATGAGGAAGGTGTCCTGGGTGGTCGGCCTAGAGGACAACAGTTTGAGCTGAGCTGCAGAACGGGATCCAGTGTGCTTTGGACCAAGTGGAGTTATTGGGGTGGAAGTTTCCAGGAAAGCAGTGTCGTGAGTACTGTAAACTGCCCGGGAGTCTGGATAGGATAGGGGTCCACTCTGGAAGGTCAGAGGGATCCAGGAGCCAGGTAGCCAGTAGAGGAGGCTTAGAAAAGGGGGTGCCAGAGTCAAAGCCCTGAAGATAAGTCTGTAAAGAGGGTGCCAGTGTGGGCCCTGAAGTGATAAGAGTTGCAGCAGTGTTTACAAGTAGCTACCTCAGCCAGGAGGGCTAAGGGTAGCAGTACAAAGGACTTTGTGTCACCGGGGAGTGTCAAAGTCAGTTCAGTGTTTGCAGACAGAAAGTCAGCGTTAACAAGCGCCAACCAGCGTTTTGACCGGCATTCAGCCGGCGTCAAGTCAGCGTCAAGAGGCATTTTTCTCAGTTGTCCCATTACTTTGTGAATAGTTGAGCCAGAGGAGTATCCCACTCATTCCCTTCTCCCATCCAAGTTCCTAAATAAATACAAAACCCAAAGATGCTGGTCTGTTTCCTGTCTCAGTGCTCACACTTGGAGAACATGCTAAAATATGCTGTTGTTGCTAGCGGTAACCCTGGCGGACCCACATCCAGCAAAATGGCTGGGAATCCTGCTACATTTGGGGGCTCATCCGGGATTTTGCCATGGGTTACTGGGTCACTTGTCCTTTGCAACGGCCAAAGAAAATGTCGGAAATCTCCATTTTTGTGCCTGGAACTTTTGTTCAAATCTCAAGCCAAGTGTGAGGTCAGCTCTGAGGGAGGCAGGGAGAGTGGGATGAATATTGAAGTGCACATAGAATGTTGCCCATGGCAACACAAGTGTTCCAGTCAGTTCTGTAAAAATGATGGGAACCTTCCATATTGATTATGATATGTGCTTTGCTATCAGGCATTGGAAAGCAGGCGAGAAGAGTGTATCAGTACAGCTGCAGCTGCTTAACAGAGAAAGGTCCAGGGAGGGATGAAGAAATAAGCGGCCAGGGGCACGAGGAGCAAGGTGCCAGGGGCCAGGTGTGTGCACAAGCTATATGGACTAATGTTGACCATGCTTATGACAGCGGGACATTCATTCTATACAGTGAGTGCATGGATACTTTGAAGATTGCATTCGGCCATGCCGTGAGGAACAGTGGGACTATCTTTGGAGACAGTATGGAGGGCCTTGCTTGCACATGTGTTGGGGAGAGGACTATTGACCGTGCTTATGACAGTGGGATAATTCTCTTGCCTGGAAAGGGGGGACAGCTGGCTCAGGGAGAGGGAGGCGCAGTTGTGGCCCGGGTGCAAATAAGAAGAGTGGATGCACATCTGGCGTGGGACGTGGTCCACTTTACAGTAACTTCCCTGCGGGCTAGAGGAAGAGAGCATGGCAGGGGAAGAGTTACTATACCATGCGGGAAAGCGCGATCCACACAGCACTGCCTGGCAGGAGGATCCACCGCCAAATACGGAGAATGGGTGGAGACGTCGGTCACACCCAGCCAATCAGGGGAGTCCATTTAGCATCTCCCCTAGCTGAAAAATCAAGCCTTGCTGAAAAATCAAGGCCCATCTTATAAGCAAACAAAGCCCCCCTTTGTAGTTTGCCTAGCACCTACCTGGGAGGGTGCTACAACTGTATGCTAAGAGAATGTCCCAAATAATAGGGGGATAGGCAAATTTAAATACAGTATCTCACAAAAGTGAGTACACCTGTAAATATTTTCTTATATCTTTTCATGTGACAACACTGAAGAAATGACTATCTTGGTCTCATCATCAGACCACAGGGCATGGTTCCAGCAATCCATGTCCTTAGTCTGCTTGTCTTCAGCAAACTGTTTGCAGGCTTTCTTGTGCATCATCTTTAGGAGAGGCTTCCTTCTGGGAGGACAGCCATGCAGACCAATTTGATACAGTGTGTGGCGTATGGTCTGAGCGCTGACAGGCTGACCAACCCCCTTCAACCCCTGCAGCAATGCTGGCAGCACTCATACGTCTATTTCCCAAAGATAACCTCTGGATATGATGCTGAGCACATGCACTCAACTTCGGTCGACCATGGCAAGGCCGGTTCTGAGTGGAACCTGTCCTGTTAAACCACTGTATGGTCTTGGCCTACGTGCTGCAGCTCAGTTTCAGGGTCCTGGCAATCTTCTCATAGCCTAGGCCATCTTTATGTAGAGCAACAATTCTTTTTTTTAGATCCTCAGAGTTCTTTGCCATGAGGTGCCATGTTGAACTTCAAGTGACCAGTATGAGAGAGTGAGAGCATTAGCATTAAATTTAACACACCTGCTCTCCATTCAAACCTGAGACCTTGTAACACTAACGAGTCACATGACACCGGGGAGGGAAAATGGCTAATTGGGCAAAATTTGGACATTTTCACTTAGAGGTGTAGTCACTTTTGTTGCCAGCAGTTTAGACATTATTGGCTTTGTGTTGAGTTATTTTAAGGAGACAGCAAATTTACACTGTTATACAAGCTGTATACTCACTACTTTACGTGGTAGCAAAGTGTCATTTCTTCAGTGTTGTCACATGAAAAGATATAACAAAATATTTACAAAAATGTGAGGGGTATACTCACTTTTGTGAGATACTGTATATGGGTGATGCAATGACATGTGACTAAAGATCTTTTTAATACTGTGTTTTTTAACATGTTCTAAATCAAACATATATTTTAGTAAAAATGTATGGTTTTTGAATTCTCTGATCCTCTCAATCATAAATATATACACCTCAAAAGTCCCTATTTTTTCTGGGCTCTTTAGTTTACCCACTTCCTTACCATACTATAGCCAAAAGACAGCTACAGCATGGCTATGTTGTTCTGGGAGGGCATTCATGACATCCTCCCAGAACCACTCTCCACATGTGCCCCCCGGGGCGTACATCTGGCGCATTCTGTGATTGCCCATCACAGATCGTGGTAAAGGGCCAATCACAGTAGCCCTTTACTACTTGATAAGCTGTGTCCTATTACAGCTGATCACAGTGTAAAAAGATATGTCAGTTATCGGCAGTAGGGATGATCGAACGGTTCGGGTCCACCATCGGTTCGGCCCGAACATTGGGTGTTCGAGGTTCGGCCGAATTTAGAACTTTTTGCCCAAAAAGTTCGGAATTCGGCAACCAGAACCGCCCAAAATGCAATGCTTCAGGAAATGGGCTTTAAAAGCCCGTGATTGGACCAGAACCATTAGCAAAAGCCAATTGAGGCAGCAGGAGAATGCTAGGAATGTGATTGGAGTGACTAGGGGGTCCCTAGACCAATCATTAGTGAATACGCCCCCCAGTATATAAGATCGCCCCCGCCATATTCCCAGCATTGTTATACTGGACATGGAAGAGAGTGGAAGCAGTTCTGTTAATTTTACTTTAAAAGTGTCATTTAGCTATTTTTAGTGTGAGGAAAGGGATATCTAGTGTAGTTAGAGTGCTCCTTTACACTTAAGTTAGCTTCAAAAATTTAGTTTCTGTAGGGAAAGTGTTAAGTGTCAGGGGACTGTAGTGTAGTGTAGGGTTAACTGGCAGTGACTGCTATGGCAGGGTGACAAAACCCTTCCATAGCAGGGTGACCGCTATAGAGAAATGATCATTTCTCTGAGTTGCTTCTGGACAGGATTATGGCTTCTCACCAGCAAGCATTTTTTATGCTGCAGGGGCTGCCACTGCCAGTGCTTTTTTGAGGACATGTTTGATGTCAGACATGACATCTGAACATGTGTATAGGGGGTATATATAGACATATATGTCTGAATATATACCCCTAGACATATATAGGTGTGATAGTAGCAGAAATAAATGCTTGCGCTAATGAAATCATTTGCAGTAATATATTTCTGCTACTATCACACCTATATATGTCTAGGGGTATATATTTATACATATATGCCTATATATACCCCCTATACACATGTTCAGATGTTTTGCCTGCCTCAAAAGAACCCCAAAAAATGCCAAAAAAACTCTAGCGTCAAAAAAAAAAAAAAATGCCCAGGTGTGTTTTTGCTGGCATTTTTTGGGGGGTTTTGGAGGCAGGCAAAACATCTGAACTTGTGCACAGTACCACTATACACAAGTTCAGATGTTTTTTCTGACTGCAAAGAACCCAAAAAAATGCCTTCTATTAAACCGGCAAGGTGTTACAGCAGAGAAGCCATATTCCTGTGCTTAAAGTTTTCTAATACAAACAATCTTTTTTTTTATGGTTCTGGACATGCCACAGAGCTGAAACCTCACATGTACACTTTTTAGACCCAATAGATACTAAATCCAAATCTCTTTTTTTTTTTTTTTTTAATTTTTCAATAATTGTCTTTTTTATCAAAAATGACAATTTTTAAGAACTTTTTTTTTTGTGATTTTGTGTCTGGGGGGTCTAAAAGGTGTACCTGTGAAGTTTCAGCTCTGTAGCTTGTCCAGAACCAGAAAAAAAGATCATATAGGTGTTAAAGTTAAAGGAGGCTCCCGAACCACATCCCTGTTCTACTGAAAAAATATATATTTTTTTCATGGTTCTGGACATGCTACAGAGCTGAAACTTCACATGCACACCTTTTAGACCCCCCAGATACTAAATCCAAAGTAAAAATCAAAAAATCTCTTTTTTTTTTTTTAATTTTTCAATAATTGGCTTTTTTATCAAAAATGACAATTTTTAAGAACTTTTTTTTGTGTGATTAATAGTTAATGGGGCATGACCCAGAACCCTAGGCACTTTTTAGGGGCATTTATTGGGTTTTGGGGCTTCAAAATGGTGTTTTTTGATTACCGAAGTTCGGGTCCCATTGATTTCAATGGGGTTCTGAAATTCGGGCCGAACTTTCGGGATGTTCTGGCTGAACCGAACTTTTCAAAAGTTCGATCATCCTTAATCGGCAGTACTTTTCTCACACGCTGTGAAAGTGTGAAGAGAGGAGAGCCGGTAACAGACAATCCTGATTGAGGACATGTACCCAGATAATCATAGCACTGATCATCATGCCTTGATTATTAGTGCAGCCCACACAGTGCTCATCAGTGGTGCCTATCAGTGCCCATAATTGGTGCCCATAAGTGCTGCCTATCAGTGCCCATCAGTGCTGCCTATCAGTGCCCATTAGTGCCACCCATTAGTGCCCATCAGTGCCCATAATTGGTGCCCATCAGTGCTGCCTATCAGTGCCCATCAGTGCTGCCTATCAGTGCCCATTAGTGCCACCCATTAGTGCCCATCAGTGCCACCTATCAGTGCCACCCAACAGTGCCGCCTATTCGTGCTGCATATCAGTGCAGCCTCATCAGTGCCTCCTCATCAGTGCCTATCAGTGACCATCAGTGCCACCTACAGTATCAGTGCCTATCAGTGCAGTCTCATCTGTGCACATCAGTGAAGGAAAAAATTACTTATTTGTATAATTTTATAAGAGAAACCATAAAAAAAATGTGTTGTTTTTTTTTCCAAAATTTTCCGTCTTTTTTAATTTGTGTAGCAAAATATGAAAAACCCAGTGGAGACTAAATACCACCAAAAGAAAGCTCTATCTGTCTCAAAAAAAAATTATAAAAATGTCAAATGGGTACAGTGTTGCATGACTGCGCAATTGTCATTCAAAGTGTGACAGCGCTAAAAGCTGAAAATTGGCTTGGTCAGGAAGAGGGTATACAGTAGGGATGGCCTTGCGTTTCGCCCGACGGTCGGTTCGCGGTGAATTTTGCTTGTTCGCCACCCACCAATTTTGCGAACACATGGAGTTGTGCGCGGCAGCCATATTAGTTTACATTGAGGAGAACTTTGACCCATGACACAGCCGTATGGTGGAACGGGACAGCCAATTGAAATATTTCAACACATGGAAATGCACCCTACCTTATAAATAGACCAGAGCAGGTGGCCATTTCACATTCTGCTTTTTGTCAGCGTAGGGAGAGGTCTGCTGTGTTCATCAGGTAGAGATTGCCAGACACAAATAGCTCTGTTAAGATCCACAAAAGTCCTTTTCAGGGCTGGTATAGCATTTGGTATAGGTCTACTGCAGTCTCTTTTCAGTTTAGGGACAGGTATCCAGTCTGTGCTCCAGGGACAGATAGAGATCGGCAGTGACACAAATCGCTCTGTTAATGTCCACAAAAGTAATTTAAAGGGCTGCAATTTATTTGGTATAGGTGTACCGTTTCTGTTCAGTTTAGGGACAGGTATCCAGTGTGCTCCAGGGACCGAGACCAGCAGTGACACAAATCGCTCTGTTAATGTCCACAAAAGTAATTTAAAGGGCTGCAATTTATTTGGTATAGGTGTACAGTTTCTGTTCAGTTTAGGGACAGGTATCCAGTGTGCTCTAGGGACAGATCAGCAGTGACACAAATCGCTCTGTTAATGTCCACAAAAGTAATTTAAAGGGCTGCAATTTATTTGGTAGAGGTTTACAGTTTTTCAGTTTAGGGACAGGTATCCAGTGTGCTCCAGGGACAGAAATCAGCAGTGACACAAATCGCTCTGTTAATGTCCACAAAAAGGGGTGAAATCCACGGTGTAATATACTTTGTAATATAGAAAGCATATTATAGTCGATTTGTATTGTGCACTGTGCAGCATTGTGACTGGTGTGGTGACTGAGCGTTGCTGCAGCAATACTAGAAACAGTGACAAAAGCACGTTTAATATATTATAACTAGAGTGATAGACCAGTGGCCCCCAAATACCAGATATTGAAGTGGGGTGTTAACTGAGTATACTTTTACAAGTGTATTTGTGTCCTGCAACAATATTGCCTCTTTTGCTGTGTTAACTCTGCTACACACAGTGCCAAACTCACTGGCCAATTTTTTGAACAACTGGTGTGATAGACCAGTGGCCCCCCAATATCACATATTGAAGTGGGGTGTTATCTGAGTATACTTTTACAAGTGTATTTGTGTCCTGCAACAATATTGCCTCTTTTGCTGTGTTAACTCTGCTACACACAGTGCCAAACTCACTGGCCAATTTTTTGAACAACTGGTGTGATAGATCAGTGGCCCCCCAATATCACATATTGAAGTGGGGTGTTATCTGAGTATAGTTTTACAAGTGTATTTGTGTCCTGCAACAATATTGCCTCTTTTGCTGTGTTAACTCTGCTACACACAGTGCAAAACTCACTGGCCAATTTTTTGAACAACTGGTGTGATAGACCAGTGGCCCCCCAATACCACATATTGAAGTGGGGTGTTATCTGAGTATACTTTCCTAAGTGTATTTGTGTCCTGCAAAAATATTGCCTCATTTGCTGTGTTAACTCTGCTACACACAGTGCCAAACTCACTGGCAAATTTTTTGAACAACTGGTGTGATAAACCAGTGGCCCCCCAATACCACATAATGAAGTGGGTTGTTATCTGAGTATACTTTTACAAATATATGTGTATCCTGCAACAATATTGCCTCTTTTGCTGTGTTAACTCTGCTACACACAGTGCCAAACTCTGTGGCCAATTTTTTTTGTACAACTGGTGTGATAGACCAGTGGCCCCCCAATACCACATATTGAAGTGGGGTGTTATCTGAGTATACTTTTACAAGTGTATTTGTGTCCCGCAACAATATTGCATCTTTTGCTGTGTTAACTCTGGTACCCACAGTGCCAAACTCACTGGCCAATTTTTTGAACAACTGGTGTGATAGACCAGTGCCCCCCCCCCCCCAATGCCACATATTGAAGTGGGGTGTTATCTGAGTATACTTTCCTAAGTGTATTTGTGTCCTGCAACAATATTGTCTCTTTTGCTGTGTTAACTCTGATACACATAGTGCCAAACTCCATGGCCAATTTTTTGAACAACAGGTGTGATAGACCAGTGGCCCCCCAATACCACATATTGAAGTGGGGTGTTATCTGAGTATACTTTTATAAGTGTATTTGTGTCCTGCAACAATATTGCCTCTTTTTCTGTGTTAACTCTGCTACACACAGTGCCAAACTCTCTGGCCATTTTTTTGAACAACTGGTGTGATAGACCAGTGGCCCCCCAATACCACATATTGAAGTGGTGTGTTATCTGAGTATACTTTTACAAGTGTATTTGTGTCCTGCAACAATATTGCCTCTTTTGCTGTGTTAACTCTGATACATACAGTGCCAAACTCACTGGTCAATTTTTTGAACAACTGGTGTGATAGACCAGTTGCCCCCCAATACCACATATTGTGAATGTACAATGTATATGTGTATGTAAAGCGCTGCGTAAATTGACAGCGCTATATAAGTACCTGAAATAAAAAAAGAAAATATTGAAGTGGGGTGTTATCTGAGTATACTTTTACAAGTGTATTTGTTTCCATGCCTCTTTTGCTGTGTTAACTCTGCTACATACAGTGCCAAACTCACTGGCAAATTTTTTGAACAACTGGTGTGATGGACCAGTGGCCCCCCAATACCACATATTGAAGTTGGGTGTTATCTGAGTATGCTTTTATAAGTGTATTTGTGTCCTGCAACAATATTGCCTCTTTTGCTGTGTTAACTCTGCTACACACAGTGCAAAACTCACTGGCCAATTTTTTGAACAACTGGTGTGATAGACCAGTGGCCCCCCAATACCACATATTGAAGTGGGGTGTTATCTGAGTATACTTTCCTAAGTGTATTTGTGTCCTGCAACAATATTGCCTCTTTTGCTGTGTTAACTCTGGTACCCACAGTGCCAAACTCACTGGCCAATTTTTTGAACAACTGGTGTGATAGACCAGTGGCCCCCCAATACCACATATTGTGAATGTACAATGTATATGTATATGTAAAGCGCTGCGTAAATTGACAGCGCTATATAAGTACCTGAAATAAAAAAAGAAAATATTGAAGTGGGGTGTTATCTGAGCATACTTTTACAAGTGTATTTGTTTCCATGCCTCTTTTGCTGTGTTAACTCTGCTACATACAGTGCCAAACTCACTGGCCAATTTTTTGAACAACTGGTGTGATAGACCAGTGGCACCCCAATACCACATATTGAAGTGGGTGTTATCTGAGTATATTTTTATAAGTGTATTTGTGTCCTGCAACAATATTGCCTATTTTTCTGTGTTAACTCTGCTACACACAGTGCCAAACTCTCTGGCCATTTTTTTTTGTACAACTGGTGTGATAGACCAGTGCCCCCCCCCCCCCCAATACCACATATTGAAGTGGGGTGTTATCTGAGTATACTTTCCTAAGTGTATTTGTGTCCCGCAACAATATTGCCTCTTTTGCTGTGTTAACTCTGGTACCCACAGTGCCAAACTCACTGGCCAATTTTTTGAACAACTGGTGTGATAGACCAGTGCCCCCCCCCCAATACCACATATTGAAGTGGGGTGTTATCTGAGTATACTTTCCTAAGTGTATTTGTGTCCTGCAACAATATTGCCTCTTTTGCTGCGTTAACTCTGATACACATAGTGCCAAACTCCATGGCCAATTTTTTGAACAACTGGTGTGATAGACCAGTGGCCCCCCAATACCACATATTGAAGTGGGGTGTTATCTGAGTATACTTTCCTAAGTGTATTTGTGTCCTGAAACAATATTGCCTCTTTTTCTGTGTTAACTCTGCTACACACAGTGCCAAACTCTCTGGCCAATTTTTTTAACAACTGGTGTGATAGACCAGTGGCCCCCAAATACCACATATTGAAGTGGGTTGTTATCTGAGTATACTTTTACAAGTGTATTTGTGTCCTGCAACAATATTGCCTCTTTTGCTGTGTTAACTCTGCTACATACAGTGCCAAACTCACTGGTCAATTTTTTGAACAACTGGTGTGATAGACCAGTGCCCCCCAATGCCACATATTGAAGTGGGGTGTTATCTGAGTATACTTTCCTAAGTATATTTGTGTCCTGAAACAATATTGCCTCTTTTGCTGTGTTAGCTCTGGTACCCACAGTGCCAAACTCACTGGCCAATTTTTTGAACAACTGGTGTGATAGACCAGTGCCCCCCCCAATACCACATATTGAAGTGGGGTGTTATCTGAGTATACTTTCCTAAGTGTATTTGTGTCCTGCAACAATATTGCCTCTTTTGCTGTGTTAACTCTGATACACATAGTGCCAAACTCCATGGCCAATTTTTTGAACAACTGGTGTGATAGACCAGTGGCCCCCTAATACCACATATTGAAGTAGGGTGTTATCTGAGTATACTTTTACAAGTGTATTTGTGTCCTGCAACAATATTGCCTCTTTTGCTGTGTTAACTCTGATACACACAGTGACAAACTCCCTGGCCAATTTTTTGAACAACTGGTGTGATAGACCAGTGGACCCCCAATACCACATATTGAAGTGTGGTTTTATCTGAGTATACTTTTACAAGTGTATTTGTGTCCTGCAATAATATTGCCTCTTTTGCTGTGTTAACTCTGCTACACACAGTGCCAAACTCACTGGCCAATTTTTGGAACAACTGGTGTGATAAACAAGTGGTCCTCCAATACCACATATTGAAGTGGGGTGTTATTTAACAGTATACTTTTCTAAGATTGTATTTTAGTCCTGCAAAAATTTGGCCTCTTTTGCTGTGTTAACTGTGCTACACACAGTGACAACAGTTACTGGCCAATTATTTGTAGAACTGGTGTGATAAACCTGTGGCCCCCCCAATACCACAGATTGAAGCGGGATGTTATATACCTTTTTCCAGATATACTGCGATTCTCTAGAGTCTTTTGTAACAGGGTAATTTAAAAACAGGACAGGCAGAGGAAGAGGCAGACACTTACGTAGAGGTGGTAGGGGTAGGGCAGTTGCAGTAGGCCGGAGCCAAAGTGTGAAGTTTCAGAAGGTGCGTTTGATTACGTCAAAGGACGCACCAGACGTGGTTGAGTGGCTCACTCAGCCTTACTCTTCTGCACCCTCCTCATCCTCTCTATCTGCACCCTCTTCACTCTCTGCTGTATGCACCCCCAAAAACACCACCATAAATACCACCAGCACCACATACCCTCCGCTTGAGTCACTGGAATTATTTTCCTCTCCATCACAAGACATTTGCGATGCACAGCCATTGTTGGCATCGGATCAGGAAGAGGAGGTAGCAACAGCTGCCACTCAGCAGTCTGAAGACAGTACCCAGATCAGCCCAAGGAGGTTGGTCCCCGCTGTTGCTGCCTAGATCTTGAATGTTAGTGGTGGGGAAGGTGACGTGGATGATGACATGTCTATGGACGTCACGTGGGTGGCCACAAGAGCGGATGAGGAGGGGAGTTCAGATGGAGAGAGGGACCGGCAGATAGGGAGGAGAGACAGGCAGAACTTGCATTGCACAAGAGGTACAAAGCAGACTGCAAATGTATCAGGAGCGAGCCATCAACCATGTACAGTCACATCTGGCGCTCCCAGGACACCCGCACATGGCTCCGCAGTGTGGGCTTTTTTTAATGTGTCCGTTGCTGACAACAGTGTTGCCATCTGCAGCCTTTGCAATCAACGCATAAGTAGCGGTGCGCCCAACACTCACCTAGGGACGACCGCCTTAAGAAGGCACCTGAACTCCCATCACCGAGCCCAGTGGGAGCAACACCGTCAGAACCCACAAAGCCACACTCCAGGCTCTCACTGTCTAGCCTCTTCTCCTTCTCCTCTCTCCTCACAATTGTCCTCCACTCCACCTTCCATCATGCCATTGTCACGTTGTTCTGGAAAAAGGCAGGCTTCTGTGGCCCAAATGATGATGCCGGATAACCCTCTTGCCCAATGTTTGACTGATGGCTTGTCGGAACTGATAGCCTGCCAACTACTGCCATATCAACTGGTGGACTCGGAGGCCTTTCATAAATCTGTGGCCATTGGAACACCACAATGGCATGTCCCAGGCAGGAAATATTTCTCTCAGAAGGGCATTCCAGAGCTGTATGACCATGTTCAGCGGCAAGTGAATATATCTCTGGCACACAGTGTTGGTGCCAAGATACATCTGACCACAGACACATGGTCTAGCAAACATGGGCAGGGAAGGAATATCACTTTTACTGCCCACTGGGTGAACCTTCTGACAGCCATCAAGCATGTAACCCATGGCACCCTTGTAGATTTGGTTGTACCGCCATGGATTGCATGCAGGCCTGCCTCTTCTTCTCCTCCTCCTCCTCCATCCTCCTTCTCCTCCTTGGATGACTCTTTCTTTTCCGCTGCTACCGTCTCTTCCGCTGCGTCCCCCAAGATCCACAGAACCTATTCCAAATGACAGGTGAGACCTTGCCATGCTGTGCTGCGTCTGTTGTGCCTGGAAGCCAAGGGCCACACTGGTCCTGCACTCCTTTCAGCTTTGCGTTCACAGGCAGATCAGTGGCTGACACCACTCAATTTGACAGTTGGTAAAGTGATGTGCGACAACGGTGCCAATCTGCTGAGCACGCTGAAACAGGGCAAAATAACACACGTGCCATGCATGCCACATGTCCTGAACTTGGTCGTGCAGTGATTCGTTGCCAAATACCCTGGGGTCCAGGACGTCTTGCGGCAGGCCAGGAAAATCTCGGGCCATTTCAGAAGATCTTACACAGCCATGGCTCGCCTTGCTGACATTCAGCGGTGACACAACCTGCCCGTCAGGTGTCTTATTTGTGACTGCCCGACGCAATGGAACTCAAAGTTGCATATGCTTGATAGGCTGCTCCAGCAGAAACGTGCAGTTAACGACTACCTGTATGAACTCCACGGCAGGACAGGTTCTGGGGAGCTTGGGCTTTTTTCACCTCGCCAGTGGCTGCTCATGCGCGACCCATGCAGACTTCTGCGGCCATAAGATGAGATCACCAAACTGGTCAGTCACGGCCAGGGCGCCATCAGTGACATCGTACCTTACGCCTTCTTTCTGGAGCGTGCATTGTTATAGATCGTGTCATTGATCAAGCCGTAGAGGAGCAGGAGCAGGAAGGAGACAAGCCAACAGCAGGAGTCTGAAGAGGAGTCAGAGGAGGATGGTGCCGGGGGGATGAGGAGGAGCAAGAAGAGCATGCTTTAAACCTTTCTGGGATCCCTGGTGTTATCCGTGGATGGGGGGAGGAGAACGAGGACGACATTATCCTGGATGATGAGCTGGAAGCAGGCCACTACACCACTTTCAGTTTAGTGCAAATGGGGGCCTTCATGCTCCAGTGTTTTAAGGGGGACCCCCGTATAAAAAGCATAAAGGAAATCCTGGAGACTTAATGCCTCACTTCTAAGAGACAAAGCAGTGGTTGCGAAGCTCCAAAATACTCTGACGGAATATTTTGATCTGAATGATACCCCTGACACCTCAGCGTTGACCCAATGGGAGGCACACAAGTGTGTGATTCGGGGAGAATTTCTCTCTCTGTCGGCCTCCTTTAAACGGGCTCGACAGAAGGAACTTGCGGACCTCTACTCCAAACTTGAAATGCTTGAAAAATCTTTTAAACGCTCCCTTGCGCAATCCACTTTGTCTGAACTGACGGCAGTTCGCACTGAGTTACGGGACAAGCTGGGTCTCCAGGCTCACCGCAGATTAGTTCTCTCACGCAAGTTGTTTTATGAGCAGGGGAACAAGAGTGGTCGCCTTCTAGCTCGCGCAATTCGTACGCAGAATGCCTCGTCCTCAGTACATCTTATCAGGGATGCCTCTGGCACCTCTCACCACTCTAACCCAGCTATAGCCAAACAGTTTGAGTCCTATTACAGGAAACTGTACAACCTTTCTGATTCCCTTGCTGTTCAACCCTCTCCAGAAACCAGGAAAGCCCAACTGGATACCTTCTTCCAGTCGCATGGCATGACCCCTCTTTCCGAAGCGGACGCTGACTCCCTGGAGGCCCCCATATCTGGAGAAGAGTTACATCGCGCTCTAAAGGAAACGAAGCCGGGGAAAAGCCCGGGCCCAGACGGGCTTTCGCTCCAGTATTACCGCTCTTTTGCCGACACTCTTACACCACATTTTCTTCGTGCCTTTGGGAGTCTTGCCACATCCCCTTCCCACCCTCTTTCTCTGCTGGAGGCGCATATCTCGGTGATCCCGAAATCAGGAAAGGACGCTTCTTTAGTGACGAGCTATCGACCGATCTCTCTTTTAAACGTTGATGCCAAGTTATACGCCAAGATTTTGGCCAATAGGATTCTCCCTTTCCTACCATCTCTCGTCTCCCTGGATCAGGTGGGCTTTGTCCCTGGCAGGGAGGCGAGAGATAACACTACAAAAGCCCTTAACATACATCATTGGCTGACCGCAAAGAAAATCCCCGGTTTTTTCCTTTCTCTGGATGCCGAGAAGGCGTTCGACAGAGTGGCCTGGGATTACCTGTTGCAGACCCTGGAATCCATCGGATTCAGATCTCGGATGCTGTCCAGCATCCAGGCACTTTACACGGACCAAATTGCCAGGGTTCGGGTCAACGGCCACTTGTCGGACGCCTTTCGCTTAACGAATGGCACGAGGCAGGGATGTCCCCTGTCCCCTATCCTTTTTGTTTTATCCCTCGAACCCTTCCTGAATATGCTCCGTCAGAACCCTAATGTTCACGGCGTCCAAGTGGGTGGTTCTACCCATAAGGCAGCGGCCTTCGCGGACGACATGCTCCTTTTCCTGTCACAACCACATATAACCATCCCGAATTTGATGAAAGACCTGGAGTATTATGGTTCCCTATCCAACCTTAAAGTTAATCATTCAAAGTCGATGGCTCTTAACGTCTCCCTTCCGCATTCAGAGGTGGAACGGTGTCAATCCAATTTTCCTTTCGTATGGACAACCTCACCACTTCCATACCTAGGTATTCATATCCCGCGAGACCTTGTGAGTCTCTTTGCCGCTAACTACCAACCTCTACTGTCTGCTATTGGGGCGGATTTGAAATCCTGGAGGAATCTCCAGATCTCGTGGTTTGGGAGGGCCGCTATTTTAAAAATGTCCATTCTCCCCAAACTACTCTACCTTTTCCAAACAATCCCCATACATATACCCCCCGCCTTTTTCTCTTCTCTCCGCGCTCTGTGGCGGACATTTATTTGGCAAGGTAAACCTCCCAGGATTAAGTTCTCGCGCCTTACGGCTCCCAAGCACAGAGGTGGGTTGAACTTGCCGGATGTACTGAGTTATTACAAAGCGTGTCTTTTCAGCAGAATAGTGGACTGGAATCTACATACAGACCAAAAAGCGGTCGTCGGGTTGGAAAATACCTGGTCGACTACCCCGCTACATCTCCTTCCGTGGTTACCTATATCCGATGTCCCACAATCTCTTAGATCGCACCCCTTCATTGGACCTCCACTACTGATGCATGATACCTGGCGCAAGAAAATGAAAATCGACCCTCACTGTGGTCCCCTAACGTCCCTTCGGCTCAACCCAGCTTTCCCGCCGGGGATGTCCAGTGGTTTTCTTCACTCCTGCTGGCCGCACCAAGAAGTTCTGGCCAAACACTTCTACAAGAATGGTGCACCCATCACCTGGGAAAAGCTTAATTCTTCTCTTCGCCCTCCGGGCCTCCCATTGTGGACGTTCTTCCAAATTCGTCATTTTCTTTCCTCCAGACATACTCCCACCAACTGGACAAGACCCCGGACCCCACTGGAATCCATATGCGAGCGTACACGCCCTCAACGCCATATAATCTCAGAGCTATACGGGCACTTGCTCGATGCTCCTTCAGCATCTTCCGCAACGTTCGCTCATGCCTGGTCTACAGACCTACATTTGTCCCTCACTGAAGGGGACTGGGAGTCCATTTGCCGCTCACCCCACCGCTCCTCGCTTAATGTTACTGCCCAGGAGAATGGATACAAGATTCTGACTCGCTGGTACAGAACCCCAGCGAAAATCCACAAATTTGCGCCGGCTGTTGACGATTCCTGCTGGAGATGCAATGCATCTTTTGGTACCATGCTCCACATATGGTGGACGTGTCCGGTGTTACAACCCTTTTGGAAATTCGTTCACGAAACGGTGAAGAAGGTCACGTCTAGTGAAATCCCTTACACCCCAGAAAGATTTCTGCTGAATTACTCCCCCAGGAATGCGCCCTCGTTTCAAACCATCCTGGCTCGTCATATGATGACCGCCGCCAAACTCTGCGTCCCTTGTCATTGGCGCTCTTCCTCTATTCCCTCGCCCACTGAATGGTTCCGCAGGCTAAACAAAACTGAGGAAATTGAAGAATTAATAGCCATCTCACAGGAAAACATCTCTAAATTTTCCGCAGAATGGTTGGACTGGCTCCGCTATAAGGAGACAGATGAATACAACTCTATCACTCGCTCTTCATGACTTGTCCTCTGTGACTGTACCACCCCACTTGGACTGGGCCCGCCATAGGGAAGAAGGAAGGCGAGTCCACGCGCAGCCTCATCACATCACCGAGCTCAGTCCTTTCTGAATTCCCCCCCTTCCCCCCCTCACCCCTTCCTCCCCCCCCCCTCTTTTTTTTTTTTTTTTTTTTCCTCTCTTCTCTCTTTCTCTCCCATATCCCTTCTTCCTTCTCTCTCCTTGCTCTTCTACTTTCTCTATCCTTTATTGTCCCTTTTTTTTTTTTCTTTTTTATTAAGCTTGCTACTTATAATCCCACTGATTGTATTTAGGATGTTAACATCCCTGTTTCAGACACATGATTGATGCTCGCCCCAGGAAACACTCCACTTTCTCCCTTCCTGATGGATTAATATTATCGCAAACCTCTCCCCCTTTTGGAGACTCGTACGTTATACCCCTAGCCGTCTTTGCTCCAAATTGATGTCTCCACTTATCTCCTCACCCTCTCCCCTGCCCCGTGATTTACTTTCTACCCTGTAAGGGGCTTTCACACTGCGAATTATATTGTGCCTTACTGTGTCTGTAAACATGACTTCATAAGTTTTCATACCTATGTATACTCTGCTTTACTGTGGGATCATTGGCTCTCAGTATACTTTACTGTGTACATTGTCTGTTTTATATTTTGTTAATAAAATTGTTTATGGAAAAAAAAAAAAAAAAAGCATAAAGGCCAAGGACCGGTACTTGGTGGCAACGTACTTAGACCCCCGGTACAAACAAAAAATGGTGGAAATGTTACCACAATCACAGAGGGCGGTCAGAATGCAGCACTTCAGGCCTCGCTGCGGGAAATGCTGCATTCTGCTTTTGTGTGTGCTATCAGAGGAATTTCCAGTCACAGAGAGACAGTTGTGGGTAGCAATCCAACAGCGCCTGCAAGAAGAGGGCAGTTTGAAGATGTCTTGGTCACTTCAGATATGAGATCCTTCTTTCAGCCGAACCATCGACAGCTGTACTCCGGATCCAGCATCAGGGAACGCCTAGACCGACAGGTGTCCGACTACATCGGGTCAACGGCCCATGTGGACGCTCTGAGGAGTGATGAACCCCTGGACTACTGGGTGGGCAGGCTTGACCTCTGGCCAGAGCTTGCACCATTTGCAATGGAACTGTTGGCTTGCCCCCGTCCAGTGTCCTGTCCGAAAGAATGTTTAGCGCAGCAGGGGGGATCCTGACCGATAAGCGCACTCGCCTAGCTAATGACAGTGTAGATTACCTCACATTTATAAAAATGAATGAGGCATGGATCTCTGAGGAATTCAACACATGTGACCAGTAGACCATGTTTCATTGAAATTCCTCATTCCAGGCCACAAATATGCTCTAGACCGCCATTCACCAACAACAATTCCTGGTCCTTGTCTTCGCTAAATAAAGCGGCATAAAAGGCATTTCATGTCCATTGAATGGCAAATTTTTGGGGCCTTTCAGGGCCGACAATTATTTTTTCTGTTAATGCCTAATGTACTTCCAGCCACAGAATACAACTTTCTTTGTGTCAGGTAAACCCCTGTGGGCTAATTTTTGGGGCCTATACAGGCCGACACTTACTTCTGTATCCTGTGAATGCCTAATGAACCTTCAGCCACAGAATGCTACATTCTTAGCTGTCAGGTAAACCCATGTGGGCTAATTTTTGGGGCCTATACAGGCCGACACTTACTATTGTATCCTGTGAATGCCTAATGTACCTCCAGCCACCAAATACTATGTTCTTAGCTGTTAGGTAAACCCATGTGGGCTAATTTTTGGGGCCTATACTGGCCGACACTTACTTCTGTATCCTGTGAATGACTAATGTGCCTCCATCCATCAAATACTACGTTCTTAGCTGTCAGGTAAACGAATGTGAGCTAATTTTTGGGGCCTTTCATGGCCGACACTTACTTCTGTATCCTGTGAATGCCTAATGTACCTTCAGCCACAGAATACAATGTTCTTAGCTGTCAGGTAAACACATGTGGGCTAATTTTCGGGGTCTGGAATGGCCGACACTTACTTCTTTATCCTGTGAATGCCTAATTTTTCAGACTGGAATTGAAAATTAATGGGTCTGTAAACGTTCCGCAAAATTGTGGAATGGATGCAGACCCATTTTACAGATGTGTGAATGGACCCTCTATGTATTTGACATGTATTTACCGGCTGCTGTCAGTTCTGGCTGATTTATGAAAAAAAAAAAAAAAATTTTGCTGTAAAAAAAAAAAAAATAATAATTTTTAGGGCAACTTTTCCAATTGCAATACCTCTGTTATGATATTGTCCATGTGCCGGGACTATTTGTGCACAGCTAGTAAGTCTTTTGTGGCTGCAAATATGACCTAAAGGTTTTTAAAGTTTGCCTGCTATTAAAGTCAATGGGGCCCACCGCGAACTCGCTGTTTGCGGACTTTTGAGGAAATTCGTGGCTGATGTTCGCGAACTGTCCCGGCCGATGTTCGTCCATCACTAATATACCATATCTCCCAAATAGGGATGAACTTGCAATTGCAGTGCATTACGTGCATGTGATTGGCCAAAGCTTGCACCCTGACCTGTATGCTTTGGCCAATCACAGCACAATGTCCTGTCAGAGCCATTATTGGCCACAGACAGGGTGCCTTTAGCCAATCACAGCTCAGAGGCTAATTCCACGCCCCACACTATCACACTATCACACTATATAAGGCTGCTTACATGGTAGCCGGGTGTAGTGTGTTAGAGGACGAGATAGGAGTGAGATTAGGCAGGTAGTTAATGGATTGTAAATTTTATATATTAACAGATCAGCCAGTGTAATATATATATACTGTGTATATATATATATATATATATATATATATATATATATATATATATATATATATATATATATATTTATTAGCTATTGCAGGATATATCAGCTTGTGTAGTATATATATTTCAGCTATTGCAGTATATATCAGGTAGTGCAATATATATATTTATCGGCTATTGCAGGAGATATATATATATATATATATATATATATATATATATATATATATTTATATATGTATATTTATATATTGGCTATTGGAGGATATATCAGTGCAGTATATACAGTATCTCACAAAAGTAAGTACACCCCTCATGTTTTTGTAAATATTTTATTATACCTTTTCATGTGACAACACTGAAGAAATGACACTTTGCTACAATGTAAAGTAGTGAGGGTACAGCTTGTATAACAGTGTACATTTGCTGTACCCTCAAAATAATTCAACACACACCCATTAATGTCTAAACTGCTGGTAACAAAAGTGAATACACCCCTAAGTGGAAAAATACAAAAATGGGTACAATTATCTATTTTCCCTCCCCGGTGTCATGTGACTCATTAGGGTTACAAGGTCTCAGGTGTGAATGGGAAGCAGGTGTGTTAAATTTGGTGTTATCACTCTCACTCTCTCATACTGGTCACTAGAAGTTCAATATGGCACCTCATGGCAAAGATCTCTATGAGGATCTGAAAAAAAGAATTGTTGCTCTACATAAAGAAGGCTGGCGCAGGAATGGTGCAGGATTATCTAGGGGCAGAAGCAGACTTGGAGACCTTTCCAACTGAGCATCCACTGGGTTACTGGGTCTTGAGGATGGACCACTGGCTAGAACTTGCTCAACATTCAATCGTGCTATTGGCCTGTCCTGCTTTCAGCGTGCTTAATGAATGGACATTCAGTGCTGCTGGAGGTTTTTATGAAGGATAAAAGAGTGCGTCTGTCCACAGACTCTGTTGACCAGCTGACATTTATCAAAATCAATCAGTCCTGGATCGACAACAGCTATCAAGCCCCTGATGCTGATGTAACTGATTGAATTTTGTAGGGGTCTGGCATCCCTTGAAGACTGAATATGCTGCCTATCCTATTTCTGAATCTTGATTATGCTAGCTTCCAACAATATTTTTGGTTTTTGGGCACCAGCAACACCCAAGGCCCAATTTTTCTGCACCTGTATGACAGGTGCATGCGATTTCAATTTTGTATCCAATTTTTAACAGCAGGGCCCGTTCCTGCGCCCAGCAAGAGTAACTGCGAGGGATTGCGGTGTTCAGGCACAACCAACATCCAAGGCCCAATTTTTCTGCACCTGTATGACAAGTACATGCGATTTGAATTTTGTATTGAATTTTTAACAGCAGGTCCCGTTCCTGCACCCAGCAAGAGTAACTGCAATGGGGTTGCGGTGTTCAGTCACCACCCTCAACCAAGGCCCAATTTTTCTGCACCTGTATAACAAATATATGTCATTTGAATTTTGTATCCAATTTTTAACAGCAGGGCCCGTTCCTGCGCCCAGCAAGAGTAACTGCGAGGGGTTGTGGTGCCCAAGCACCACCAACACCCAAGGCCCAATTTTTCTGCACCTGTTTGACAAGTACAAGTAATTTCAATTGTGTATCCAATTTTTAACAGCAGGGCCTGTCCCTGCACCCAGCAAGAGTAACTGCGAGGGGTTGCGGTGTTCAGGCACCACCAACAACCAAGGCCCAATTTTTCTGCACCTGTATGACAAGTACATGCAATTTGAATATTGTATCGAGTTTTTAACTGCAGGGCCCGTTCCTGCTCCCAACAAGAGTACCTGTGAGTGGTTGTGGTGTTTAGGCATCACCAACAACCAAGGCCCAATTTTTCTGCACCTGTATGACAAGTACATGCAATTTGAATTTTGTTTCTAATTTTTTACAGCAGGGCTCGTTCCTGCACATTTTTTTTGTCTTTTTTTATAATTTTGGCGTACCAGATCCAAATCCATTCCAGACCCGAAGGGACTGGGGGTGGGGACTCTATGCCGTTTTTTTCTTTTTTTCTATCTGTATTGCCGGGAGCCCACAATACATTACAGCTGCGAGCAAGTTTAAATGACATTTCTCCCTTTTGAAATGTCAGTATTGCTGCAACAGACTACATACATCGTACTTTACAGGCACATTAAGGGGACCTCTCAAACACGATATTGAAAGGAATTTTTCATTTTTATTGTTTCACTTTAAGCATCATTAAAATCCCTGCTCCTGTAAAAACGATAGTTTTTAAAAAAAAAAAAAAAATGCATTGGTACCCCCATACACTTTTTTGGGCAATAACTTGCATTTAAGCCTTTAAAATGAGGACTTTTGATTTTTCAGGTTTGAGTCCCAAACACTTTAATGGAGTCATTTTTTCGACCAAACTTTTCCCCGTTCGCAGTGTTCTAGTGCAAACCGAACAAGGGGGTGTTCGGCCCATCCTTACTCACAAAAGTGAGTACACCCCTCACATTTTTGTAAATACAGTATCTCACAAAAGTGAGTACACCTCTCACATTTTGGTTAATACAGTATCTCACAAAAGTGAATACACCCCACACATTTTTGTAAATATTTTATTCTATCTTTTCATGTGACAACACTGAAGAAATTACACTTTGCTACAATGTAAAGTAGTGAGTGTACAGTTTGTATGTGACGGGAGTCACTTTGGTTGGGGGGGCCTGTGGAACCCAGCTTACCTTAGAGAAGTTGGGAAATCCCTGTCTCAGGTCCCTAGGCCCCTCTTATGTGTAAGTCACCCTGTGTCTATTAGGGACACAGGGTGGCAAAGAAAATGATGGACTTAATGGACACAGCATATGGTTTGGATTACTTCAAATGGGACAGTAATAATTATCAACAATATATCTCAAGAACTATGAAGATTTAATCCCACTTTACTCTGTGAGACCTATAGACTGTTGTAGACCGTTGCCATGAAGTCTGTGACTCCTAAAAAATCAAAGCATTGCTTAATGTGTTTTCCATGTACTTCAATGTAGGAGACGGACAGACTGACCGGCAGGTGGTGCTGTGGAGCAGAGCAGAGGAGCAGAGAGCGCGGGATCAGTGGCTGCGTGCGTGTGAGAGGAGCGGGTGTGTGACAGATTGTGTGTGTGAGTACCTCCCCCACCCCCCAGAAGAGCAACGGCGGCGTTGGGTGCTAGAACCCCCCCCCAAATAAAGTGGGCGGCGGCCCCAAATAAAGCGGACGGCGATCGGTGCGGTGCGGTAACCCCCCCTCCCTTGCTGCGGCGGCGTCCGGAGCTAGAACCCCCCCAAGGTAAAAGCGGGCGGCGAACGGTGCGGTAACCCCCCCTCCCTCGTTGCGGGCAGCAGTAAATCCTCCCTTGTGGCGAGCGGTGCGGGAACCCCCCTCCCCCCCACAGAAAGGGAGCAGAGGAGACTAGCTGACCGGGAAGTGACCGAGGGAGGCGGGTGCAGAGAGGAGACTGACCGACTGAGGGAGGAGGGAGGAATCACCGTCAAGAACTGCAAGTGACAGGCTTAAAGGGACACACACTAGGTAAGTAAGACTGGTGACTGAGATTGAACACTGACTAGTGTGTAGTGTAGTACCTGAGTATCTGTGAGTACCTATTACTACCTGAGTGTCTGTGAGTACCTATTACTACCTTGAGTGTCTGTGAGTACCTATTACTACTTGAATGTCTGTGAGTACCTATTACTACTTGAGTGTCTGTGAGCACCTATTACTACTTGAGTGTTTGTGAGTACCTATTACTACCCGAGTGTCTGTGAGTACCTATTACTACCTGAGTATCTGTGAGTACCTATTACTACCTGAGTGTCTGGGAGTACCTATTACTACTGAGTATCTGTGAGTACCTATTACTACCTGAGTGGCTGGGAGTACCTATTACTACCTGAGTGTCTGGCAGTACCTATTACTACCTGAGTGTCTGTGAGTACCTATTACTACCTGAGTGTCTGTGAGTACCAATTACTACCTGAGTGTCTGGGAGTACCTATTACTACTGAGTATATGTGAGTACCTATTACTACCTGAGTGTCTGGGAGTACCTATTACTACCTGAGTGTTGGGAGTACCTATTACTACCTGAGTGTCTGGGAGTACCTATTACTACCTGAGGATCTGTGAGTACCTATTACTACCTGAGTGTCTGTGAGTACCTATTACTACCTGAGTGTCTGGGAGTACCTAATATTACTACCTGAGTATCTGTGAGTACCTATTACTACCTGAGTGTCTGGGAGTACCTATTACTACCTGAGGATCTGTGAGTACCTATTACTACCTGAGTGTTGGGAGTACCTATTACTACCTGAGTGTCTGGGAGTACCTATTATTACCTGAGTGTCTGGGAGTACCTATTACTTCCTGAGTGTCTGGGAGTACCTATTACTACCTGAGTGTCGGGAGTACCTATTACTACCTGAGTATCTGGGAGTACCTATTACTACCTGAGTGTCTGGGAGTACCTATTACTACCTGAGTGTCTGGGAGTACCTATTGCTACCTGAGGGCCAGAGACATATCCCGGGAAATTATAGGCCTGTCAGTCTGACATCAATAATATGTAAACTTTTGGAGGGGATGATAAGGGACTATATCGTAGAGTATGCTAAAGACAACAACATCATCAGTAGTAACCAGCACGGGTTTACAAATGGGCGTTCTTGTCAAACCAATCTCTTAGCATTCTACGAGGAAGTGAGCTGTGAGCTAGATAGGGGGAGACCAGTGGATGTGGTGTACTTGGATTTCGCTAAGGCGTTTGATACAGTTCCCCACAAGCGCTTAATTTATAAAATAAGGTCTGCAGGTATCGACAGCAGGGTTTGCTCTTGGATACGGAATTGGCTAAAAGGCCGTGTCCAAAGGGTAGTAATAAACAGCGCATACTCAGACTGGTCTGAGGTAGTAAGCGGGGTGCCCCAGGGCTCAGTCCTGGGACCAACCTTGTTCAATTTATTCATAAACAGCATTGAGGAAGGGATCAGTAGTTCGTTATCAGTTTTTGCAGATGACACAAAATTGGCCAGGGCAATAACTGCACAGCATGAAGCAGATATCCTACAGAATGACCTGGACAAAATTACGGAGTGGGCAACGACATGGCAAATGAGGTTTAATGTGGAGAAGTGTAAGGTTTTGCACTTGGGGACCAAAAACATAAAAACACAATACACGTTAGGAGGGGAACCCTTGGGGGAATCAAAAATGGAGAAAGATCTGGGAGTCTTAGTTGATGATAGATTAGGCAACAGCATGCAATGCCAAGCGGCAGCTTCCAAAGCCAACAGAATATTAGCATGCATAAAGAAAGGGATGTATTCCAGAGATAAGACTATAATCCTTCCACTTTATAAAACTCTGGTCCGACCGCATCTGGAGTATTCTGTCCAGTTCTGGTCGCCAGTCCTCAGGAGGGATGTGTTGGAGCTGGAGAAAGTCCAGAGAAGGGCAACTAAACTGATTAGGGGGTTGGAGGACCTTACCTATGAAGAGCGGCTGCAATCGCTCGATTTATTTTCCCTGGAGAAAAGACGTCTGAGAGGGGACATGATAGCAATTTATAAATATCTTAATGGGGATCTCAGCTTAGAAGAAAAGCTGTTCATTCGAAGGAATTGCATGAGGACTCGAGGACATACAATGCGATTAGAGGAGAAGCGTTTTAACCTCAGGCAACGTGGGGGGTTCTTTACTGTTAGGGCTACAAGATTGTGGAATTGTCTACCACAAGAGGTGGTTTCTGCGGGTAGTATGGTGACTTTCAAAAGACTCTTAGACTTACATCTCAAGGATCAGGAGATTGAGGGCTATGTTAGATGATTACAGTCACACACACCTACACAGGTTGAACTGGATGGACTATTGTCTTTATTCAACCTCACCTACTATGTAACTATGTAACTATGAGTGTTTGGGAGTACCTATTACTACCTGAGTGTTGGAAGTACCTATTACTACCTGAGTGTTGGGAGTACCTATTACTACCTGAGTGTCTGGGAGTACCTATTACTACCTGAGTGTCTGTGAGTACCTATTACTACCTGAGTGTTGGGAGTACCTATTACTACCTGAGGATCTGTGAGTACCTATTACTACCTGAGTGTCAGGAGTACCTATTACTACCTGAGTATCTGGGAGTACCTATTACTACCTGAGTATCTGGGAGTACCTATTACTACCTGAGTGTCTGGGAGTACCTATTACTACCTGAGTGTCTAGGAGTACCTATTACTACCTGAGTGTCTGGGAGTACCTATTACTACCTGAGTGTCTGAGAGTACCTATTACTACCTGAGTGTCTGGGAGTAACTATTACTACCTGAGTGTCTGGGAGTACCTATACTACCTGAGTGTCTGGGAGTACCTATTACTACCTGAGGGCCTGTGAGTACCTATTACTACCTGTGCGACTGACCGGGCTGTGTGTCTGTGAGTGTTGTGCGACTGACCGGGCTGTGTATCTGTGAGTGTTGTGTGACTGACCGGGCTGTGTGTCTGTGAGTGTTGTGCGACTGACCGGGCTGTGCGACTGAGTGTTGGGCAACTGAGAGTGTTGTGCGTCTGACCGAGCTGTGCGACTGAGTGTTGGGCAACTGAGAGTGTTGTGCGACTGACCGGGCTGTGCGACTGTGAGTGTGGTGCGACTGAACCGGGCTGTGAGACTGGGAGTGTGGTGCGACTGACCGGGCTGTGCGACTGTGAGTGTGTGCGACTGTGAGTGTTGTGCGACTGACCGGGTGGTGTGACTGGGAGTGTTGTGCGACTGACCGGGCTGTGAGATTGTGAGTGTTGTGCAACTGAGTGTCAAGTGAGGGTAGTGGAGTACCAGAGGGAGAGAAGGTAGAGTTAGGAAGCCAGGAAATAGCCACATAGGATAGACTTAAATCACTGAACCCCCATTAGATTAGTAGGTACAATGCCCGGCGGGTGTGGAGATGCGACTCGGTGTACATCTTGTGATATGTATGCGTTCCTCGGTCATGCGATCTGGGCGAATACAAATGCGCAAAATGTAAGCAAGTTGCTTCCCTGGAAGCTCAGGTCCTGAAACTAGGGAAGCAGCTGGCAACACTGAGACGAACGTCCATATCGGAGGAGAGCCAGGATCGTACCAGTCAGGTGCAGGCAGGGGTCTGCACAGAGGTGGGCGGAGTATTGGAGGTGCAGGCATCAGAGCAGAGTAGAGGGGTGACAGTTAGGAGGGGTAGAAGGGGACAAGGCAAGGAGGCTGATCCTGGGGTGAAGCACCCCAGTAGATACGCCCCGTTGTGTCATGTTGGGGAAACCAGTCAGGGACCAGCATTGCTGGAGCAGAGCAACGCCCCTAGCTGCCAGGGGAAGAACTCCTACAGTGAGGCCGGGAGAAAGGGAAAGGAAAGACAGGTGCTGGTGGTAGGGGACTCAATTATTAGAAGGACAGACAGTGTAATCTGTGACAAAGACCGTGTGCGCCGAACAGACTGTTGTTTGTCGGGCGCTTGGGTTCGGCACATCGCGGATTGGGTGGACAGATTATTGGGTGGGGCTGGGGAAGACCCAGCTGTCATGGTACACGTGGGTACCAATGACATAGGCAGAGGAAGATGGAGAGTCCTAAACGATTTCAGGGACTTACGCGCTAAGTTGAGGAGTAGGACCTCCAAGGTAGTATTTTCCGAAATACTACCTGTACCTCGAGCCACACCAGAGAGGCAGCGGGAGATTAGGGAAGTTAACAAGTGGCTGAGGAGCTGGTGTAGTAAGGAGTGTTTCGGGTTCCTGGAGAACTGGGCCGACTTCTCAGTCGGCCACCGGCTCTTTGTTAGGGACGGATTGCACCTAAATGGGGACGGTGCAGCCGTACTGGGTGAGAAGATGGCTAAAAAGTTAGAGGGGCTTTTAAACTAGGTGATGGGGGGGAGGGTACAGATGTAGAATTAGCCAGTGGAAAGCAAGATTCAGAGGGCAGAAATGGGGGCATTAGCGGTAGGGTGTTCGGAGCTCCTATACCCAGGGTGGGTATGGGGAAAAATCAAGAGAGCAGCCTAAAAACATCAAATGAGGATATATGTAACCGGTCAAAATTAAGAGGTTTGTTTACCAATGCCAGAAGCCTGGCCAACAAGATGGGAGAGCTGGAGCTACTGATGTTTGAGGAGGACTTCGATTTTGTGGGGATAACAGAGACTTGGTTTGACAGCTCTCATGACTGGATGGCGACCATTCAGGGGTATTCCCTTTATCGCAGAGATAGAGAAGGTAAAAAAGGGGGAGGGGTATGTCTGTATATTAAGAACAGTATACAGATAAATATGAGGGATGATATTAATAATGGAGCTAAGGACGAGGCAGAATCCCTATGGGTAGAGCTTCAAAGGGAAGGCACGGTGGGGAAGGTAATATTGGGCGTATGCTATAGGCCCCCAAACCAGAGGGAGGAGGGGGAGGCGGACCTCATTTTACAGATAGGATTGGCAGCAAGGATGGGAAATGTCATTATAATGGGGGACTTTAATTATCCTGATATAGACTGGGCAGAAGGAACTGCACACTCAGCCAAGGCTAGGCAGTTCCTAAATGTTTTGCAGGACAATTTCATGGGTCAGATGGTGAATGCACCGACAAGAAACAATGCGGTACTTGACCTACTGATTACCAACAATACAGACCTGCTCACGGATATAGAAATACGGGGCAACTTAGGAAACAGTGACCATAGGTCAATACGTTTCAGTATTAATTACAGTAATAGGAAACAGAGGGGTAATATAAGGACGCTGAATTTCAAAAGAGCCAATTTTCCAAAACTGCGCTCGCTGCTAGAAAATATCAATTAGGATAGAACCCTGGGAACAAAGAACACATAGGAAAAATGGGAGTGCTTCAAGAGCATACTTAACAAGGGGATTGACCAGTGCATTCCAAAGGGAAATTAATTTAAAAGAGCAAAACTAAACCCTGGGTGGCTAAACTCCAACATAAAAATGCATATTAGTGCTAAAGAAAAGGCCTTCAAAAAATACAAGACTGAGGGGTCATTGGCAGCATTTAAGCATTACAAAGAGTGTAATAAGAAATGTAAAGACGAAATCAGGGCGGCTAAAATAGAACTCGAGAGACATATAGCGGAGGAGAGTAAAAAGAACCCCAAGAAGTTATTTAAGTATATAAACAGTAAGAAAGCGAGGCCAGAACACATTGGCCCCATAAAAGATGACAAAGGAAATATGGCCACTGAGGACAGAGAAAAGGCGGAAGTGTTAAATAATTTCTTCTCTTCAGTCTTCACAAAAGAATCGGGGGGCTACACGAACCTAGCTTGTAAGGCCGAACTAAACAACACCCCTCAGGAAATACCGCCATTGCTAACAGAAGATAGACTTAAAACTAAACTAGAGAAACTTAACATAAATAAATCACCGGGACCGGATGGCTTGCACCCGAGGGTTCTTAAAGAGCTCAGCCAGGTGATTGCCAGACAATTATTCTTGATCTTTAAGGATAGTTTACAGACGGGTATGGTGCCAACTGATTGGAAAAAAGCCAACGTGGTAGCAATATTTAAAAAGGGGCCGAGATGTATCCCGGGTAACTATAGGCCGGTCAGCTGTAGCTCTAGTACAATCTCAGTATTTGCGGATGGTACTAAACTAAGCTTGCCAATATCTTCTATGCAGGATGTGGAAACCTTACAAGCGGACCTGAACAAAATAACGGGGTGGGCAACTACATGGCAGATGAGGTTTAATGTTGAAAAATGTAAAGTAATGCACTTGGGGGCCAGAAACCAGAAAGCAAGCTACTCACTAGGGGGGGAACCTCTGGGTGAGTCTAGGATGGAAAAAGACTTGGGGATACTGGTAGACAACAGGCTTGGCAGTGGCATGCAATGCCAAGCCGCTGCAAGCAAAGCCAACAGAATACTGGGATGTATAAAAAAAGGGGTTCATTCCAGAAATAAAGAGATTATTCTCCCGCTCCTCAAGACTCTGGTCTGGCCACATCTGGAGTATGCTGTCCAGTTCTGGGCACCGGTCCTCAGGAAGGATGTGCTGGAATTTCCACAGTCTTGTAGCCCTTACTGTAAAGCACACCCTGCGTATCCTGAGGTTAAAACACTTCTCCTCTAATCGCATTGTATGGCCTCGTGTCCTCATGCATTCCTTGCACCTGAATAGTTTTTGTTCTATGTTGAGATCACCGTTGAGGTATTTGTAAATCGCTATCATATCCCCTCTCAGGCTTCTCCTCTCCAGGGAGAATAAATCAAGTGCTTGTAAGTGGTCTTCCAATCCCCTAATTAGTTTAGTTGCCCTTCTCTGGACTTTCTCTAGCTCCAACACATCCCTTCTGAGGACTGGAGACCAGAACTGGACAGAATACGCCAGATGTGGTCGGACCAGTGTTTTATAAAGTGGTAGGATTATAGTTTTATCTCTGGAATACATCCATACAGCTGTATGTTGTAACATAGAGTGGCTTAGTTATAACCTTACTGAATTCTTTGAGTACTCTTGGATGTACGCTATCCGGGCCTGGTGATTTACTTGTGTTAATTTTATTCTTTTATTTATCCTTTCCCTGATTTCACCCTCTGTTAGCCATATCGGCAAGTCCAGTGTAGTATTGCTAACCATACAGAGATTATTCTCCCTCTCTACAAGACTCTGGTCCGGCCACATCTGGAGCATGCTGTCCAGTTCTGGGCACCGGTCCTCAGGAAGGATGTGCTGGAACTGGAAAGAGTCCAGAGAAGGGCAACAAAAATAATTAGGGGAATGGAGGACATCAGCTATGAGGAAAGACTACAAGCACTGAACCTATTCTCTCTGGAGAAGAGGCGATTGAGGGGGGATATGATATCAATGTACAAATACTGTACTGGCGACCCTAGCATAAGGAACAAACTATTCAGAGAAAGGAGATACAATAAGACACGTGGCCACTCACTAAAACTAGAGGAAAGGCGGTTTAACCTTAAAATGCGTAAGGGGTTCTTCACTGTAAGAGCGGTAAGGATGTGGAATTCTCTTCCACAAGCAGTCGTATCAGCAGGGAGCATTGATAGTTTCAAAAAACTATTAGATGGGAACCTTAGAGACCACAACATACAGGGGTATACAATGTACGGTTAAAAGCAAACACACACACACATCATAGGTTGAACTGGATGGACTGATGTCTTTTTTCAACCTCACCAACTATGTAACTATGTAACTATGTAACTGATACTGGGGTCTCTTGCCATTGTCTGTATAATAATGTGTTCTCTTTTTATACTTAGGATAATGTGTAATTTTGTATTTTGTTTTAGCTTTGTTGCCGGGCAGTCTTGTCATCCCAGCTGGTTTAAGTGCGCTGAGTTAATTAGCATGTGAATGATAACCTTGTCTAGATGGGATTAGCCATGGGTCAGCTGTACCTCGTTATCTAACCATTGTGTGATGTTTTGGGTAAATATTCGGGTCATTGTTCATGTAGTGACTGACATACTTCTCAAGTGTATAAAAGTCTGTTTCTTGTTCAATAAAGGAGTTAGTTGTTTTCAGACACATACAAGCTAAGTTATCAAGCTAGTTTTGTAGGTAGGGGGACTGGAATATCTGATACTATATCTATGTTCAATACTGTAGGAAGCCGTATACTGACAGAAGTCCACAAGTACAGTGTGAGCTGCCCGGTTCGTTACATTGTATAACAGTGAAAATTTGCTGTCCCCTCAAAATATCTCAGCACACAGCCATTAGTGTTTAAACTGCTGGCAGCAAAATTGAGTACACCCCCTAAGTGAAAATGTCCAAATTGGGCCCAAATAGCCCATTTCCCTCCCCGGTGTCATGTGACTCGTTAGTTTTACAAGGTATCAGGAGTGAATGAGGAGCAGGTGTGTTAAATTTGGTGTTATCACTCTCACTCTCTCATACTGGTCACTAGAAGTTCAACATAGCACCTCATGGCAAAGAACTCTCTGAGGATCTGAAAAAAAGAATTGTTGCTCTACATAAAGATGACCTAGGCTATAAGAAGATTGCCAAGACCCTGAAACTGAGCTGCAGCAAGGTGGCCAAGACCATATAGCGGTTTAACAGGACAGGTTCCACTCAAAACAGGCCTCACCATGGTCGACCAAAGGAGCTGAGTGCACGTGCTAAGCGTCATATCCAGAGGTTGTCTTTGGGAAATAGACGTATGAGTGATGCCAGCGTTGCTGCAGAGGTTGAAGGGGTGGGGGGTCAGCCTGTCAGTGCTCAGACCATACGCCACACACTGCGTCAAATTGGTCTGCATGGCTGTCGTCCCAGAAGGAAGCCTCTTCTAAAGATGATGCACTAGAAAGAATGCAAACAGTTTGCTGAAGACAAGCAGACTAAGGACATGGATTACTGGAACCATGCCCTGTGGTCTGATGAGACCAATATAAACTACAGTTCATTGAGGGAACCATGGATGCCAACATGTACTGTGAGTCTGTGACATACTTAAGCAGACCTTGATCCCCTCCCTTCGGGGATTGGGCTTAGGCAGTATTCCAACATAACGACCTCAACCAGACCTCCAAGATGACCACTGCCTTGCTAAAGAAGCTGAGGGTAAATGTGATGGACTGGCCAAGCATGTCTCCAGACCTAAACCCTGTTGAGCATCTGTGGGGCATCCTCAAATGGGAGGTCTCTAACATCCACCAGCTCATCATGGAGTAGTGGATGAGAACTCCAGTGGCAACCCGTGAAGCTCTGGTGCACTCTTTGCCCAAGAGTGTTAAGGCAGTGCTGGAAAATAATAATGGCAACCCAAAATATTGACACTTTTGGCCCAATTTGGACATTTTCATTAAGGGGTGTACTCACTTTTGTTGCCAGTGATTTAGACCTTAATGGATGTGTGTTATTTTGAGGAGACAGCATATTTACACTGTTATACAAGCTGTACACTCACTACTTTACATTGTAGCAAAGTGTCATTTCTTTAGTTTTGTCACATGAAAAAATATAATACAATATTTACAAAAATGTGAGGGGTGTACTCACTTTTGTGAGATACTGTATTTTATTAAATCTTTTTATGTGACAACATTGAAGAAATTACACTTCGCTACGATGTAGTAAATGTAAAACTTGTATAACAGTGTAAATTTGCTATCCCCCCAAAATAACTCAACACACAGCCACTAATGTCTTAACCGCTGGCAACAAAAGTGAGTACACGTATTGGAGGAGTGAAACTGAATGGACTTTATTGGCACTGACAACCAGACAGTTAAGTCATAAAACTTTGAATATTTTATTTAGAAAATGTTAAAAAACATATATAAGAATGTGTATCACCACAAGTGCAAGACAAGAAAAACTTCAAACAAAAGATATAATAATAAATCAAAAAACAAACCCTTAAAAGGCGTATATAACCTAAATAACCATAGCCTCTATAACCACCCTAATGGACAAGATATACCATATATGGAGCTGTAAAAACTAAAAATACTAAAGCAGCCCTAGGGCTTTTCCTGGTATAACAAAATGAGATGTTAGGACCAAATCTATCGATGGTAAGATTAGGGAGGCTCGGTATTTTGGTACTATATTCCGGTCATAGGCAAACTCTACAAGTTTCGCGCGATTAGCGCTTCTTCAGGAGTTTATGTGAAGGCTGTGACAATTCAATGTAACAGTATTGGTAGCACAGTGTACAGAAACACTGTTTTTTGTTTAGTAGATGCCGATGCCTGTGGTCACGGGGCAGACACAAGGGCGAAAGTCCAAAGGCGTGCCACTAACACCCCAAAGAGAGGGGGGTGTATGGTGGAGGTGGGGGGATATTTAGAATATCAATCCTTAATCCCTTAAGCCCAGAAAATGTAGAGGCTTAGGAGGTCACGGCCACTCCAGCCGGCATTATACCCTTGATACATCTTTGCAAGTTTGGGCAGTTTTACAGGCTTACTTTATGCCCTATTGGTCAGTAGGGGATGTCTGCTCAACAGCAAGTTGTTTATATGTTATCATAATACTCTGTGATACTCGTGATTCAGAACACACATTGAGCAAATATAGAGTTACTCACTTGGTATCCATTTCGACCACATTTGACTGCGTTTATGCACCAAAATATCCATTTATACTTACCGTGACCTCATCTACATTTTCTGGGCTTTTTTTTTTTTTTTTTTATTTAAAATTTTCAAGTTTGACAAAATGCAAAACAGAGATAGACAAGTATCGAGAGACAATAAAATCAACAGCATATAAGGAATAACTGGGGCAAGGATATCGCCTAAGGCAGGAGGGAAGGGGGGGGGGGGAAGTGGGGAGGGGGCGCGGTCAGAACTCAATGATCCAAGCATAGGTGGGTCTGGGGATAGCGGAGATCACTTAGGGCGGAGGATTGCATATCGTGAAAGTAAATCCATCAAGGGGGTAGTCCAAGGTTTTAGACAGATGCTGAAGAAAAACGTTCCATTTAGCCTGAAAGGCGTTGGTCGCCGAGGGCGATGTAAAGTCTGTGTTTAGGCGGTCAATGGAAAGGAGTTTGGTTAGCTCTGGTTGTAACATAGAAATGTGAGGAGGGGTAGTAGCAATCCAGTGCTTCAATATCAGTCGTCTGGCAACGAGTAGAGTTGTAAGTATCCATAGACGAGGAGGCTCGATCGATACACTTGACCATTTCTGAAGACGCTTGTCCCAGTAGCCAAATAGCAGAAGAAGGGGGTCTTTCGGAGCAGATAAGTTAGTAACAGATTCGATGAAAGCAAGGACTTTTTCCCAAAATGACGAGATATCTGCACAGTCCCAAAACTTATGAAAAAGGGAGGGACGTACAGTAGAGCAAAGAGGGCATTTTTGAGCTTCCGGGATCGTCTTGTCAGATAGGAAAGGGATATGTGCTCTGTGAAAGATCTTGAGCTGGGTTTCCTTCCAGGCAGAGTTTGGGGTAAGGCTGAGAGTGGTCCGGAGTCCGCTGATGATCTTGGGCAGGGTGTCTTCCCCAGGGAAATCCTTAAGCCAGTTCTTAGCGGAGGAAGTAAACGAAACCGGTGGGCATGTCTGCAAAAGAGGTTTGTATATGTCCGATATGGTAAACTTGCCTGAGTCTAGAAGGGTATCAATGAGTGAAGGACGGAACCTTTGTTCAGGTTTAGTCGAAGTATTACGAATAAAGTGGCGACATTGCGCTAAATAGAAAGAGTCCGAAGGCGGCAGTTCGTATGCCCCGGATATGTCCGGGGTTGAAAGCGGGAGTCCGGTTTGTACATCACAGAGGTGGGCAAAAGTGACTATCCCTTTTAGTTCCCACCGTTTATAAACCACATGGTCCATACCGGGGGGGAAGGCAGGAGTACCTCTAATCGGCAGATATTTCGAAAAATATAACGGTAATTTCAAAAGTTTCCGCACTTCCCTCCACGCGATAACCGTATCCCTTAGGAGCAGGTTATGACGCAGTTCGGGTTGGAGTTGTGCCCATCTGACATGAAGCAAGGCTGACAGCGAGAATGGGCTGGACATCTGAGATTCCAACTCGTGATTCGAGAAATGAGAGGTCTGAGATATCCAGTCCATGGCCACCCTCAATAAACAGGATAAATTGTACAAACGCAAATCAGGGAAGTTGATGCCGGCATCTCGCCTGGGGAGGGACAGTTTTTTAGAGGAAATGCGGGGTCTCCTCCCTCTCCACAAGAAACGGGAAAAGGCTCGGGAGACCTCTTGGACGTCTTTATGTTTGATCAATAATGGTAGGGTTTGCAGGAAATACAGTATACGTGCAAAGCTCACCATTTTAATTAGGTGGCATCTCCCCAAGAGAGACAGCGGCAGTTCCCTCCAGTTTTCCAGTTCTCCTTTGATTTTGGCAAACAGCGGGGGGTAATTGAGGGTATAGATGGAGGCGGGGGTCCTCCCAATTTTTATCCCGAGATAGGTTATAGACTGCGAAGCAATTTTGAAGGGGGAACCTATTTCCCAGGCGCGATGGTTGCCCGACCCCAGGGGAAGAATCTCGCTCTTGGAGTAATTTATTTTTAGGCCCGAGCATTTCCGAAAAGCGTCGAAAGTAGAGACAATCGTGGGAATGTCGGCAGAAGGGCAGGAAGTGAATAGGAGGACGTCGTCTGCGAACAGGGAGATCCGTAATTCCTGTGTACCCAGACTGATACCATGTAGGGGTGCTTTAGTCGAAAAAAACCGAGACAAGGGTTCCATTGCCAAATTAAAAAGTAGCGGGGACAGGGGACACCCTTGACGTGTACCCTTGAACAGTCTGAATTCCTCAGTCAGGGATCCTCCTACACATAGTCTGGCAGTCGGGGAAGCGTACATAGATGTTATCAGACGCACAAACGGGCCTTGAAACCCCATAACATCAAGGACCTTGCGCAGCCAAACAAAATTAACATTGTCGAATGCCTTTTCGGCATCCAACGTCACTATCGCCAGGTCTTTGGTGGGGTGAATACGCGCTTGTTCCAGTACTAGCAATACCTTTCGGATATTTGCTGTGGCCGAGCGTCCCTTTGTAAAGCCGGATTGGGCCGGGTGTATCAAATGTTGCATGATAAGTGCTAAGCGCGAGGCAACAATTTTCGATAATATTTTCACATCCAGATTAAGTAATGAGATCGGACGATACGATCCCGGTTCTAGGGGGTCTTTCCCTTTTTTCGCCAGCAATTTAATTATGGCCTGGTTACCCGTCGGCAAATAGGGCCCACCTTCCCAGATGTGGGAGTAGACCTTTACAAGTGTAGGAACCAAGCTGGCTGGGATGGATTTGTAAAATTCCCCTGTGAGACCGTCAGGTCCAGGTGATTTATTGGCTGCCAAGTGCTTTATCGTACGTTCGACTTCTTCCGCCGATATCGGGGCGTTTAAGATGGCTAGCTGCTCTGGGTCAATAATAGGAAGTCCCGTGTCCGACAGGAACATGTCACCCGCCGCATCCTCTACATTTTCCGGCCCATATAACGTGGAATAAAATTCTCTCATGATGCGCTGCACGCCGAGGGGAGAAGAGTCGACGGCGCCCGCTGGATCTCGCAGTGACCCAATATGCGTGGGAGATGGCCTACCCTTGCACATCCTCGCCAACAGTTTGCCAGCCTTATTGCCGAACCTGTGCAGGGACGCGGCACAGTGAGCCATGCGAATATGCTCAACTTTATCAGCCCAGTCGTCAAAGTTTTTCTTCGCTAGGAGCCAAGTTTCCGTGGCTGCTGGGGTATCTGACAGAAGCAAATTCCGCTGTGCCGTGCGAAGGCGATCACTCGCTAATTTATACCCGCCGTTAGCATGTCGCTTGTAAGCCGCCGCATATGAGATTATACGACCTCTCAAAAACGCCTTGCCCGCTTCCCAAAATAGATGGGGGGACGTGGAATGCGCTGCATTGGAATCTGAATATTCCTGCCACGCACGATCTAGATATGATTGGAAGTCAGCATTTTTGGCTAAAAAGGAGGGGAACCGCCAAATAAGGGGGACAGTCGGGTGACCGGTGAGATCAAGGGTGAGGGAGATAGGAGAGTGGTCCGAAATCGCCATGTCATGGATGACTGCATCGTGTGTCAGAGGGAGGAGGGAGTCCGAGCAGAAAACGTAGTCTATTCTCGAAAAAGTTTTATGAGGGTGGGAGTAAAAGGAGTACTCCCGGTCAGTCGGGTGAAAGTGGCGCCAGGTGTCCGTCAGTGATAGAGAGTCTACGAACGTGGCTAAAGGCGTAGTAGTGCCGACCGTGCGGGGATATGACGACGAGGGGGACAGTGATTTGTCAAGAACTAAGTCCATAACCGCGTTGAAATCGCCCCCCACCAGACGCGGAAGATGTGGAAGGGTTAAAGCTCGCGTTGATAACGCCGAATAAAAGGACTGATCATAGACATTAGGGGCATACACATTAGATATCACGAGTTCTTTGCTGTTAATGCGTACGTGCGCCGAAACATATCTGCCTTCCGCATCCGCGTCCACCGAGAGGATATCTACTGGGAGGCGTTTATGAAATAGAATGAGAACACCAGCCCTGCGCCCTATCGCCGCCGATCCAACTACCTTACCCACCCAAAGTTTCTCCATACGGGCCATATCTTCTGCTGGAAGGTGTGATTCCTGGATAAGAGCGATATCAGCCCGGAGGCGTTTGAGGTGCCTCAAAACTTTCATCCTCTTAGCCGGGGATCTGAGACCCTTAACATTCCAAGATATAAACGTCATAGCTTACCTAGAGCGCAGAGATTTGCACAGTGCCTACAACATAGTCTACCAATAGTTACAGAGAGCGTTGTGTTCGAACACTCCAGTTTTTGCCGCCAAGTGATCAGGAGGGTACGCCAAGCGGTTTTCGCAGCCTGGGGAAGATTGATCTCTGAGGGGGAGAAGAACAGGGTGACAGGGAATAGGAAAACTGGGGGGAAAACATAATAAACAGTACAAGCACAACAACATAACATCAGTGTCTTCACTTTTTTCCGCATGTGTATGCGATAGAGCACAGCTCCCCACGTGTGACTCCAGAGACGAAGCAGAGCCACAGAGGCCCAACTAGAGATCGTGTCTGCAGAAACCTGGGACGCGACCTACGACAGAGCGTGGTGCAGCCATGGCATATGATGCGTTCCAAAGGAAGGAGCACAATAGCAATAAAACAAAAGTATAGCAATGATTAAGCAATACACAATTATCAGACTCTAATAACAGAGGATGATCTTACGGTTTCCGCCGACCAAGCGGCAGGAGCCACCCGGGACATAGCCCGGAGAAAACCACTCCTGTGGCCCACTTAGGCAAAAGGGAGCGCCGAGAGGACCTGAGGATGTTCAACGGGGGGGACCAGAGCGGCCAGAGCTAACCACCTCCGCGTATCGTTGCCGTTTAGGGGATTCCTTCCTGGGGCTGTGGTGGACGTCCAGTCTGGGAAAAGAAAGGGTTTTTGAAGCAGTAGAGTGACCTGAGTCGCCTTTGTGTAGAGAGCGGACAAATTTTTCAGCTTCAGAGGGGTCCTGAAAGGACAATTGATTGCCGTTCGGGGCGCGAAGGCGTAACGTCGCCGGATAGGCCAGGGTGAATTTCAGACGTTCTTGGTGGAGTTGTGAACAGACGGTCTGGAAAGCCTTGCGTCTTTTTGCGACGTCAACCGAATAATCTGCAAAAATTAGAACTTTCATACCTTCGATCTGAAAATGGGGAGTTTGGCGAAACTTCTGCAAGATGGCGGATTTGTCCGCATAGTTCAGATACTTCGCTATAATGGGGCGAGGGGTCTTACGTTCTTCAGAATAGAGACCCATTCTGTGAGCCCGTTCTACTACGCAAATCCCTTGCAGACCCAGTGCAGCTGGTATTTTCCGTGCGCACAATTCAGGGATGGCTGAGGGTGCAACAGTCTCCGGGATCCCTATGAAACGCAAGTTGCTCCGCCGAGATCTATTCTCTAAATCCTCAAGTTTGTCCATAATTATGCGGTTTAGCTTATCCTGTGACTGCTCAGTACCTTGCATTTGGTAAAGTTCATCCTCCATACTAGAGATCCGACTTTCTGCTTCGTTTAGGCGGTGTGAGTGAGACTCCAGCTCCTTCCTAATGCAGGCCATGCCAGCAGCCACGGCCTGTTCCACAGAGGCAGAAATGGTGGGGGTGAGCAGGTCCACCACTGCCTTAGCTATTCTGTCCGTGGAGGGGTCTGATGCCGAGGTAGGTGGCATGGGGGGCATCCGGGAGGTCTCCTCTGGCTGTCTGGAGGTGTCCATGTCCGCTGGTACGGACGAAGCTCCGGAGCAGGCCGCGACCGCGGCCTCGATTTGCGGCGGACCCGGCGGAGGTCGCGCCGCCGGTTTTTCAAGAAATCGCTCCATAGCGAAACTTATGGGGTGCAGTCACCGGGTCCTGGGAGGTTCCGAGGGCAGGTGGGGGGTTGTGGAGGCAGGCAGGAGGCTTTGGGCCGGTTTTATATGCCGTTTTAGGTGGTCACACTGCGGGAGCTGCTAAGTGCCCAGCTAGTGCATGCGGCGCCGGAACCGGAAGTTCCCCAAAGATGCTTAATAGGGTTTAGGTCTGGAGACATGTTTGGCTAGTCCATTACCTTTACCCTCAGCTTCTTTAGCAAAACAGCGGTCATCTTGGAAGTATGTTTGGGGTCGTTATCATGCTGGAATACTGACCTGCAGCCTAGATTCCGAAGGGAGGGGATCATACTCTGCTTCAGTATGTCACAATACATGTTGGCATTCATGGTTCCCTCAACGAACTGTAGCTCCCCAGTGCCGGCAGCACTCATGCAGCCCCAGACCATGACACTCCCACCACCATGCTTGACTGCAGACAAGACACACTTGTCTTTGTACTCCTCACTTGGTTGCCGCCACACATGCTTTACACCATTTGAACCAAATAGGTTTATCTTGGTCTCATCAGACCACAGGAAATGGTTCCAGTAATCCATGTACTTAGTGTGCTTGTGTTCAGCAAACTGTTTGCAAGCTTTCTTGTGCATCATCTTTAGAAGAGGCTTCCGTCTGGGACGACAGCCATGCAGACCAATTTGATGCAGTGTGCGGCGTATGCTCTGAGCACTGACAGGCTGACCCCCACCCCTTCAACCTCTGCAGCAATGCTGGCAGCACTCATACATCTATTTCCCAAAGGCAACCTCTGGATATGTCGCTGAGCACGTGCACTCAACTCCTTTGGTTGACCATGGCGAGCCCTGTTCTGAGTGGAACCTGTCCTGTTAAACCGCTGTATGGTCTTGGCCACCGTGCTGCAGCTCAGTTTCAGGGACCTGGCAATCTTCCTATAGCCTAGGCCATCTTTATGTAGAGCAACAGTTCTTTTTATCAGGTTTTCAGAGAGTTCTTTGCCATGAGGTGCCATGTTGAACTTCCAGTGACCAGTATGAGAGATTGAGAATGATAACATTAAATTTAACACACCTGCTCCCCATTTAAACCTGAGACCTTGTAACCGCAACGAGTCACATGACTACGGGAAGGGAAATGGGCTATTTGGGCCCAATTTGGACATGTTCACCTAGGGGTGTACTCACTTTTGTTGCCAGAGGTTTAGACACTAATGGCTGTGTGTTGATTTATTTTGGGGAACAGAAAATTTACACTGTTATACAAGCTGTACAGTCACTACTTTACATTGTAGAAAAGTGTAATTTCTTCAGCGTTGTCACATGAAACGATATAATAAAATATTTACAAAAATGTAAGGGGTGTACTCACTTTTGTGAGATACTGTAAGTGTTCAGTAAGCAAGTGGTTAAAGTGATTGTACACCTTGGTGTTTTTCTTTTAAACGGTAAACATCCCAAAAAGTTGGGATGCTATATAAAATCTACATAAAACAGAATGCAATCATTTGTGAATCTCTTAAACCCATATGTTATTCACAAAAGAAATGAGAAAACATCAAATGTTTAAACTGACAAAATGTACCCATCTAGAAAATGTCTTTTTTAGGAAAGGCTTTGCATATTTCAGTAGGACAATGCTAAACTATATACTGCATCTATGACAATAGGATGGCTTCAAGGTAGAAGGGCCCAGGTGCTCAACTTACCTGCCTGCAGTCCAGACCTTTCACTAACTAAAAATATTTTGCACATCTTGAAACGCAAAATATGACAAAGAAGACCCAGGTTTGTTGAGCTATTAAAATCAGAATCAGGCAAGAATGGAACAACATTCCTCTTGCAAAACTCGAGCAACTGGTCTCGTCAGTTCCCAGACGTTTACAGGGTACTGTTAAAAGAAGATGGGATAGCGACCGTGAATAGCCCCATTCTGAAGAGGATCCGTCAGGCCTCAAGTAATGCTCCTCCATCCGATCCTAGCCCAAAGGACTTCAATCTTTTCCCCATTGATGCAATGGACTAAGAGCGATAACCCGCTGAAGTAATGACCAGCTGATACCCCACAAAATGAGTGGGTTTATCAAGCCTGTAGGCCGCGGTCTCCAAGCAAAATGTCAGGAGACGGGGCCTACATGAGCAGCTGCACCCGATCCTCTCCAAGGCCCCAGCGGAATGCCACACCAAGCGAGCCAATCAGGCAGTGGGGAATCCTCAGGAAGCTCCTCTCCCTCATCTAGGAGCCCCATGAAATGTAAACCCTGCGCGTTGTCTCCCACAAGGCCAACACAGGCCTTCAACATGGAGGTGAGGGCTACAAATCAGCCACAGGCCTCAGCCATGGCCTTACATGCAGACCCCTTCATGAACTGCCACACAAGGGCAGCCCATCTCGGACACCACCCTTAAAGAGGTGCTCATCTCCCTAAGGTCTTCATTGCAGACTAACTGAATGGAACAAGAGTGGCAAACGGTCTCACGAAAGAGGTCCTCCAAAAAATCCTCATCTTAATCTGGAGGCTCGGGACACAACCTACAAATGTCCAACTAATCTTGGGCAATAATAAAGAAAATATTCAGCACTCAATCACTCCCTGACCAAAAAGAGCAGCTGGACACTTAATTAAGGTCAAACCAAAAAAACCTCAGTATGAAACAAAAGCAGAAAATAGTGCAGCGCTTAAAATGATGACAATAATAATAATAATAATAATAATAATATAATAAAAAAGTCCATAAAAGTCCATAGAGGATATCAAAGTAAAGATGCCTTTAGTGTAAGAAAGGGGTGAGTAAAACACCAATTCAGTGAAACCTTCCACCAGTGAGTAATACTGCCTCTCACCTCCAGCACTCGACCACTAAGGGTCATCAGGCAACAACAAGCATGGATTGCTGACACAGATCCTCTACCTAAATCCTGGGCTTCCACACACTTAACCACTAGGGGTCATCAGGCAAGACGAGCAGGAAAATAAAATAAACCCTCTACACAGATCCTGGGCTTGGTATGGATGAGTCATCAATACAGGGAAAGAAAGAAAACAATCTAAGTGCTCTGTCTCCCTTATAATTTTATTAGATAAGATTAAAAGCAACTTACAAACAAAGCACTGACTCGTGCTTAATGCAGGCATAATGCAGGCAAATGAACGTCTTCCACCGTGGGTGGCCGTGGGTGACGCCAAACTCCTCCCCCCGTACGCGTTACGTCACTGGGCGTGACTTCGTCAGCGGGGCTGGAGTAGTGTCTAACCCCCGCTCATTAAATATACTGTAGCCTAGCAACATGACGTTACAGTGAGTTCTCCAGAAAGTGAGGGAAGCAGCATCGCTGCATTCTCCTAATACTGGGACCCGCCCTGTATTATTGACCCCAGGAACACTTTACAACAAAGAAGCCTGCTATAATATTGGCCAAATTGTATATTTAACTCCAAAAATACTAAAATGGAGAAAAATATGGTTGAAACAACCTGACACCTTCTTTCCAGAAAAAGGACATCATATCTCTCCTAAAATAATTTTTTTTAAAAACAGCATATATATTAATAAAATCACATAATAATATATAATACTGAGTATGACGTGAACCACGGCCATCCATTTACATCAAAAAAATGTGGAAGAAGCAATTCCTCAGATTATTAAAATCATTTAAATAGTTAAAATAACCAATAATTATGTGACAATAATAAACAATATTGTACAGATAATATATAATAAGAGAAAAACATATATATAAAATCCAATAAAATTAAAATGCAAAATAAATAACTAAAGACACCTATGCCCATAAAAACTACCTATTAGAAATGAAGCAATTTAAATCAAAATCAACATTTAAACCCCCAGGTGACAAAACATGTGTACGGTAAATCCAATAGGATTCTCTCTGGCTTAGCTTGCGGATGAAGTTCCCACCCCTCCAATGGCGTGCCACCTTTTCCAAGCCCCAGAATTTTAAACCTGAGGGGTCACGCTGATGACAATTCTTGAAATGCCTGGGGACACTATGATTTATTTTACCCTGTCTTATTTTGCTTATATGTTCCCCCAGTCGTACATGAAGGGCCCTGGAGGTTCTCCCAACATATTGTAGCCCGCATCCACACTGCAGCATGTAAACTACACCTTGTGTAGCGCAGGTAATAAAATATTTTATCAGGTGCGTCTCTCCGGTAGCAGTGGCTGTGAACTCCTTCCTTTTCTTCATATTCGTTTTAGAGTTCCTGCATGCTGCACACTTGCCGCATGCATAAAAACCGTTCAAGATGGGAAATAGTCTCCAATCTACAGCCACTGGGGGGTCAACCACCCCTGGTGCTACCAGATCACGTAGTGAGGGGGCCTTCCTGTATATAAATTTAGGTCATACTGGGAGAACAGAGCCCAAAACACGGTCATTCTTTAATATAGACCAATGCTTGGCCACAATGTTTTCAAATTTTCTATACTGGACATTGTAGTCCAATATTAGACTAAATTCATTACTCGTTACTGACAAAATTCATTACTCGTTGCTGTCCTGCGAGACCCAGCAAGAATCTCCTTCCTTTCAATAGACCTTTTCTATTTCTTCACTGATAAAGGAGGGGTCATAACCCTTATCCAGAAATCTAGTTGCCAACATCTGTGACTGCGAACGATAATCCACATCCGAGGAGCAATTGCGTTTAATGCACATAAATTGCCCCCTCGGGATGTTACACAGTTGGTGGTGACAACTTTTTCTGGAAATATAAGAGTTACGATCGGTCGGCTTGAAGAAGGTGCGGGTATGAAGTCTATCACCTTCCTTGAAAATTTTGAGGTCCAAGAAAACCATTTTCTCTGTACTGACATTCCAAGTTAGTTTAATATTCCTACTATTGGCGTCCAACCTTCCCATAAACTGTTCAAGACTTGGTAGGTCACCCTTCCAAATCAGGATAAGGTTGTCTATGAAACGCCGGTAGCAGCTAAGTTGAGGGGGTCGGTTTTTGAAGATGGTTTCTTCCTTCCAGTGTGCCATAAAGATATTTGCTACACTGGGAGCAAACCGAGCCCCCATAGCAACTCCTTTGGTTTGCAAATAGAAGTCTCTATTGTACCAAAAATAGTTTTTAAGAAGGCAAAAGTCTAAACTCTCCAACAGAAAATGGAGTGCTTGCGTGAAAGATCAGAGCCAGATAATGCCCATTTCACTGAGGCTAATGCATCCTCATGATTGATGATAGAAACAGCGACCCTACGTCAGCTGTTACTAAGATACTATCAGACACATCAGACAAATTGTCAAGCAATTGGATAATGCGCTTATTGTCTTTAAGGTAAGCGGTTGTTTTCACTACCAATGGCTGAAGGAAGTGATCGATATACTGACCCAATCTTGCTGTCACGGAATCAATTCCATTCACGATTGGGCGGCCAGGGGCCTAGATATGGCTTCCTACCCTGTTGCCCCCTAATCTGACCTTAATGCAGCTTTGTTGTGCTATTCTTTCTTCAGAAAACACCTTTTTATTAGTTCTTTGTTTTTGTTTATATGGTTCAGCTACCGTTATACCTTCCAAGACCTGCAGTACAAGTACAACCAAGAGTACAACCCTGATTCTATATTCAAAGTCATACCTTAGTGCTTATATTCTAACTACAACCTCCTGCTGACGACCTCGCTTAGAGGACCAATGGAATGTCACCATTTTGAATGCATATTCTGATACTTGCATCTACCACAGCCTACAACCTCCACAACTATCAGTATGTCATTGAAGTGTATCTCCATTTATCTTAAGGGTCTAAACCACAGGTGTTAAACACAAGGCCCCAGGGCTGAATGCGGCCCCCCAAGCCATTTTATGTGGCCCTAGCATCTCTTCTGCAGCTGCGGCACCCCCGTTGTCCCTGCCCCCACCTTGTCTCAGTAGTCGGAAGCAGAGAGGACAGAACTCCTCTGCCAGATCCTGCGTTTCTCTGTGCAGCTGCAGAAAGGCTCATCTTTGCTCACCCCCCTCTTCTCAGCAGTCTGCAGCAGATAGGAGGGCAGAACTCCTCCTATAGATCCTAAATTTCTCTGCGCAGCCACAACACCAATTTGTCTCTGCCTCCCTGGTTTCAGCATTTAGCAGACTCTGGAAGCTGACTCCAGCGCTCCTCCAGACCTTGCACTTTCTTGTTCCCAGATACACCCACATATTTTTCCTGGCAGCAGCACAAGGTAAGGGGATGCATTGTGGTGTAAGGAAGGGTGGTTGACTCGTCTTGACTTTTGATGGTGGGGGGGCTCTTGACATCTCATAAAAGGGTGTAAGGGGGCATCTAATCTTACAGATGTAACCGGCCCTTTGAGGGCAACCATAATGCTAATGCGGCCCACGATGAAATTGTTTGACACCCCCGGTCTAAACCATTCTGCCAAATGCTTTTCATTATGGAAAGGAGCATCAAGATCAAAAGCGGATATTGTTTGCACACAAGAAACACACTTCCACAAAGCTGCAACACCCAAATGCTTCCACAGGGACTATCCTCACATATTTCTGGCCAGCACACTAGAGAAGAAATGCAGAGTTGTAGTGGCTATTGGAAAATCAGTCAACTTTCAGCTGAAAAACTCCTATCTAGATGAAGAGGGCCACTACATCATAAACACAGGGAACTTAAACAACACTCCTCATACTTTGGTATCAGTTTATGCTCCGAAATCCCACAAATTTGCGATTCCTGTGGAGACTCTTCAAGCTTATCGCTCAGGTCAAGCATGGGAGGTTTTTGATTTGTGTGGACTTTAACTTGATTGTGGATCCCACTCTGGACACTAACTTGCCAACTCTGAGATGACCACACATGCTAAAAGATTTGTTTCATGCTGAAGAGGTGTATGATGTCTGGAGGTGTCAACATGCTAACGAACGAGACTACACTTTCTTCTCCTCCAGACACCATACATACTCTTACATTGACTTATTTGTGGTGGACAAACGGCTATTACAAAAAAAATCCTCCCCTTCTATCCAGGACATTACTTGGTTTGACCATGTCGCATTAATGGTAATGATAGAGGTGCAGGTAAGGGTTGACAGATCATCACTATGACGCTGTAATGTCAAAATTTTACAGGAAAGGGGGTCATCTGAGGCCATCTCTCAGCTTCTCAAAGAATTCTTTGCCAATAACTCGGATTCAGTATCTGATCCCTTTATTCTCTGGAATGTTCACAAAGCCTTTATCAGAGGCATTTGCATTCAACTTGGAGCCAGAATTAATAAGGCTTATGCCTCAAAACTCAATAACCTGTCAGAAATCCACACACCAAAACCAAAAACAAAGCTGAACCATCTCCAACTGTTTCTCACTAGGGATGATCGAACTTTTCAAAAGTTTGGTTCGACCAGAACACCCGAACTTCCCGAAAGTTCGGCCCGGATTTCAGAACCCCATTGAAATCAATGGGACCCGAACTTCGGTAATCAAAAAACACCATTTTGAAGCCCTAAAGCCCAATAAATGCCCCTAAAAAGTGCCTAGGGTTCTGGGTCATGCCCCAGGGACTATTAATCACACAAAAAAAGTTCTTAAAAATTGTCATTTTTGATAGAGAGACAATTATTGAAATAATTATTGAAAAAAAAAAGAGATTTCTTTGGATTTAGTGTCTGGGGGTCTAAAAGTGTACCTGTGAAGTTTCAGCTCTGTAGCATGTCCAGAACCAGAAAAAAAAAAAGTTACTTTGTATTAGAATTAATATAGAACAGGGATATGGCTCCACTATTTTCACACCTTGCCGGTTTTGTAGCAAGCGCTTTTTTGGGCATTTTATGGGGGTTATTGGAGGCAGGCAAAACATCTGAACTTCTGCATAGGGGTATATATACACACACACTTATATGTATTTATACACATACACACATATAGGTGTGAAAGTAGCAGAAACCTATGCTTGCGCTAATGAAATAATTAACACCCATATGGCTTCTCTGCTATAACACCTATATATGTGTATGTGTATATATACATATAAGTGTGTGTGTATATATACCCCTACAGAAGTTCTGATGTTATGCCTGCCCCCAAAGACCCCAAAAAAAGCCCAAAAAAACACTTGCTACAAAACTGGCAAGGTGTGAAAATAGCGGAGCCATATCCCTGTTCTATAAGTGTTCTAAGAGAAACAATCTTTTCTCTATAGCGGTCACCCTGACATGGAAGGGTTTGGTCACCCTGCCATAGCAGTCAGAGTCAGTTAACCCTACACTACACTACGGTCACCCTGGCACTTAACACTTTCCCTACAGAAACTAGATTTTTGAATCTAACTAAAGTGGAAAATAGCACCCTAACTACACTAAATATCCCTTTCCTCACATTAATAATTGCTAAATGACACTTTGAGAGCAGAAGTAACAGAACTGCTTCCACTCTCTTCCACATCCCTGTATTACAATGCTAGGAATTTGGCGGGGCTATCTTATATACTGGGGGGGCATATTCACTAATGATTGGCCTCTGGACCCCCTAGTCACTCCAATCACATTCCTAGCATTCTCCTGCCCCCTCAATTGGCTTTTACTGATGGTTCTGGTCCAATCACCATCACCATTTAAAGCCCATTTCCTGTCCCATTGCATTTTGGTCGGTTCTGGTTGCCGAATTCCGAACTTTTTCAGCAAAAAGTTCGGAATTTGGCCGAACCTCGAACAGTCAATGTTCAGGTCGAACCAATGGTCGAGCCGAACCGTTCGATCATCCCTATTTCTCACTCCCTCATAAAACTGAGAGAAGAGTTGAGATTACACCTCATAGACCAGTGTGACAAACAGCTGCATCGCATCAAATTAAATCATTATGCAGGGACCAAAGAGACAGGGAAATATTTAGCAAACAAAATTAAATCCATACAGGCAAGATCTAGGATCACACCTAATTCACCCCACTCTCAAACACCACATCACCAACCCAAAGGAGATAGCAGATGAGTTTGCAAACTATTATGGGGCTCTATACAATCTCCGGGATGACCCCAACACCCCAAAGCCCACTCCCCCAGATTTTCAAAAATTTCTATCCTCTATCAAACTCCCTACCCTGTCAGGAGCCCAGCTCGAGGAACTTAATGCCCTTATCTCAGGCCCGGAAAAAGCCAAAATAATTAAGGTTCTTCCCAACGGCAAATAACCTGGCCCCGATGGTCTGCCTTATGAATATTATAAGGTCTTTGGCCCCATATTAAAACACCATCTAAAGGATGTAATTAACATAGCAGCCAACAAATCATTGTTTCCCTCAAAGATGATGAGAGCCCTTGTGGTCACCTTACCCAAACCCAGGAAAGACCCGATAACTCTGGCCAACTTCCTTCCAATCTGTTACGAACCTCAGCGTAAAAAGGGTTAAAACCGTTTAGGAGATCTTCCCCTTCCAGGGCTACAGGCACAGCTACTTGCAGGACACCAAACTCCCGAACTGGATACAAAATAGCACTCCAACCTGGAACCTCACGAATAGCTGCTAGCAGACGAACAGGAAAAGCATACATCAGCTTACACTCCTAGCAATCAGTCTCCAACAGCATACAGTGAATCCCCCCAAGAACGAGACAAAGCTCCAAGTTGAGGGTAAAACAGGAACAACATCAACATTTATTGGAAGAACACAGCACACTTTTATACAGAATTTGGAACATCCTTCCCCCAACAACCGCTTTCCCATTGGTCAATTTCACAGTACCTGCAGTCCCCCATAAGGTCCTCTCCAGACATGCAAATGAGGGCTCGAAAATGAGTCAGTAGTGATTGGTCAGATAGCTTGACCAGGAGGGCTGCTATGCAAATGAGGACTTGAAAATGAGTCAATAGGGATTGGTCAGATAGCTTTGACCAATGCAAGGAGACAGAAGCCCCAGGGGGCAATCAATGTAAACTATAGTCAGACACAGAACAATGGTTCCCTAACGAGCCCTCAATACACATTACTCTGAGTGTCAATACCTCCCTTAGCAGACAACAGGTGAGGTCATTAGCACACTTGACAAAAGGTGAATGGGGAGCCACCTTAGCCAGTCCGTCTCCTCAGAACTTCCTGGAATGACCATATTAGGAGTTGACTTCCTGTTCCTTACAGTTTACAGGAATAAGTTTTAGCTTCCAGGATAGAGACAAGACTCCATTAGCCACATTGGTTAAAGAAACATAAAAAGACACAAAAATGCATAACTCCCAGTCTACTGAACAGAACCCCCACTTTCAACCCATCCCCAGATAGCCTGGATCTGAGCGCTCAACATATCCAAACAGCGCTCAGATGCCACAAACATAGTCAAATTGCCATGGGGTTTACGTTTGGCATGGGCTGATGAGAGGGTCCATAGTCACCTTGCAGGAGGCGAGCAACCAGGCTTCTCCAATGCCCAGTGGCGAGATTGGTCTCGTCACACAATCTTTCTACTAATCTCTGACACCAAAATATATGCAAAACTCCTGGCTATGCGCTTGATGAAGGTACTTCCTTCACTAATCAAAAAAAGATCAAACAGGTTTTATTTCCGGAAGACAAGCATTGGATGCAACCAGGAGAGTTATAAACATCATACACCACGCAGAAAAGACTCAAACGCCCTCTCTTCTGCTAGCAATTGATGCAGAGAAGGTGTTCAACAGAGTAAACTGGTTATGTATGAAAATGACACTGCAGAAATTCGGATTCCAAGGTCCAATTCTAGCAGCCATCATGGCCCTGTACTCTAGCCCATCTGCCCAGGGTAATGCTTCGGGTATACTATGCAAACAATTTGAAATTTCCAATGGTATTCGACAAGGATGCCCTTTATCCCCCACTATCTTCAATCTAATGAATGAGCCCCTAAGAGAGGCAATAAGGTCCAATTTAGCTATAACTGGCTTTCAGCTCCAGAATACCACACACAAAATAAACATGTTTGCCGATGACATTATCCTCTTTCTGACTAATCCCCAGTAATCACTCCCAGTGGCCTATTAAATATTAACTCAGTTTGGCAATATTTCATTTTACAAGGTCAATGCAAAAAAATCTCGAATTCTCAACTTGGAGGTCAGAAAGGACGAAAAATCCTCCCTCCAAAAACTCCTACCTTTCTCATGGAGCGATGACAGTATCCCATATCTAAGAATAACCCTAACAACTTCCTCTCACTCAATAGTTTACAAACCTCTCCTCTCCAAGATAACAAAGGACCTGGACCAGCTAACCCATCATGAGATATCCTGGTATGGTAGACTGTGCCCCCCCAACCCCCCCCCCAAATGTCTTTTTTTTTTTTTCTCTCTTTACAGGTAAGTCTGTTTAAATACTTCACTACCGTTTTACCAACCACTTACTCCTTTTCTATAAAACCATAATATTTCCTATATTCCAATCTGAGAGCTATTCTCTTTCACACAATGCATCCCCATCCATAACACCCTAGCCTCCCACCTTTCCAAACCACGCATTCCAAACCATACATTTCACAAGTCACTCTCTTCACATCTGTTAACCCCTTAACCACCTTCCCTAACTGCTTCTACACTTCTCTAACATAACCACACTCCCAAAACAAATGTACTATACTTTCAATCCTCATAAACCACTCTCTCTCAGGCACACCTCACTATTTACATAACCTCTCCTCTGAAACCCTCTAGTTGGCCATTGCTCAACACCTTATTACACACATTCTTGCACACTTTCTCAATATCAAATGCATTCAACCCCCTGACCCTTCCAACATTTCTCTCTTTTCCGAGACATTTATCACCTTCTTACTCTCATACCACATTTCCTATGACACACCTATCAAACCCCAGCTTCTTACACACCTTCCAATCCTCATATAAAACCATGGCACAAATAAAAATGCTGGTTTTCTTTAATTACTCAGACACAACTTATACTTCTTCAGAAAGCTCCCACTTGCATACCTCACGATACCCCCTGTCAAACTCCCCTTACTTAATTTCACACAAATACCTAAATACATATTTCAACATCAAAAATCTCTCAAAATCAACCACATCGTACAACTAAAACAATCTAGCCACCATCCACCTTACCTTTCCCCATTGATTCCCTCCTCAATTTTTCCATCCTGGATGATCAAAAGAATGTAAAAACCACCATACTAATTTGCTTCAATGCTCTATCGAAATAATTAAAAATAACAAAATAGGCAACAATAAAGACTTGATAATCAACACAACAAGGAATGGACAACTACATGGCAAATTAGGTTTAATATTTATAAGTGTAAAGTCATGTACTTGGGGGCTAAAATATGAATGCAAGTTGCTCACTAGGGGGAGATGTCAAAAATTGTGGTTGTTGGGGTTGGTGCGGACCTAGGATAAAATACCTGTGTCTGTGTATACACCTAAGTGTATTCAGTAAGTATTGTATTCACCGTCTAAACCAAAATAGCATACATGGGAAAAGTGTTCTGAATAGGTCGCAGAAAAAAGTTGGTTATATGGAGGGTGAATGATGCACAAGGTAACACATAAATGATGTGATAATAGGTCAATTTATTATGATAATTGTGTGTGAAATGCACACTGTGCAGTACAAGTCATGATGTTTCAACGATAAACAGAAAACAAGAAGGACAACATGTAACAAAAATTCAAAAACCGGCCGGTACAAAAAATGACTTATCAGGGTGAAAAATAGGGGATGTGGGAAGTTCACATGGAGTGTCTCAATCTTGAGCTTGTTCCTCTCACATAATTGTGTATGGCCTGATAAGTTCCTTGTGGAAGCTCGGGTGCGACGGGTGGAGTGATATCACTTAATGTATGGTGCAGAGGGGCTGATCCGGTAAGACGGGGGTTAATTGGAGAGGAGTTTGATCCGGATGGAGGATATGCTGGAGGGATAGTTAATCATTTTGCATATTCCTCTGCATTGCCTACCAGGGCTGGGCTGTATAGCAGTTGGGTGTCCTGGTATGTGGGTAATGCCTAGAGGGTGTATGCATGCATTGCGGCGACAGTGAGCAGCTGAGTGGCTGGTGTGTATGCAATTGCACTGGTATGGTGCCAGGGTTTCTGGGGGACGTTGTAAGGTACAATGGTCCTGCTGACAGTGTAGCTTATACTCAGTGTATGTACCTGTAAGTTCTGGCTGTGTCTTTGCCCCGCAAAAAGTACCTGTCCTGTCGGATGTCCTGTGCTTGTCTGCTTGCTGAGCTGCTGCTGCTGCTGCTGCCTGCCGCTCTCCTTCCCTTTCTTACGGTCGGTGTCCTCCTGACTCGGCTGTCTCAGTCTGTGAGAACTGTGCGCTCCTTTCCCTCGCATCCGCCATCCACTACAGGAGTGTAGTGTGTGTACAGCCGGGCTGATGACGTCAACTAGTTTCGCTGGGCGTGGCGTAGCTTCGTCTGGACGTTCATGAGGTCGGCAGCTGGTCCCTTATAAGTAGTCTTCACAGCTGCACGAACTCAAGTAATCAAGTGGATGGGGAAGTTTCTGCAGTGTTTTTTTTTTTTTTTTCCTCCCAATAAATGCTTGGGGCATGTCTGGATGATTCAGCAGGTAGGGGTAAATGCATTCTTTGCATTTAAAAAGGACATTAGATGGATTCCTCATGTAGCAGCAACAAGATGATACAGAAGACATCCTTAAAGTGGTAGGGGGTCATTATCATGGAAAATAAGAGAGGTGCTGAGAAACATGTGGGTCAGCATAGGATGATAAAAAGAAAGGATGTGAAAATACAACATGAAAACCATGACAACATGACAGCAAGACAACAAGGGGGACACGGCCCACAGACACATAGGTACTGCACCTAATCTATAAAGGGGGTACTATATGTGTGTAAGAGGCATCGACCACTGTAAAGAGACGTCTATAGAGGTCATTAAGACCGCTTAATAAATTTGGCTCATGCAAAGATATAGGTCGGTGGTCGTGTCATGATGTGTGGGGGCCTAGGTTGGTTGCGTGTGTGTGGTCCAATCAAATCGATTGTAGCTAACCATGGAGTCAACTCTGGAGGGGGCCGAACAAATGGCAAATAATGCATATCAATGCTGTCTTGTTAGGGAGTAAAGCCCCGTACACACGTACCGATTGTCGGCCGACAATATTCGGCCGACGACCGATCGGCCGATTGTAGGCTTGTTAGTATGATGCTTCCGACAGCCGACAGCGCATTTTTGGCCGAACAAAATCTGTCGTGCAGGCATTAAAATTTTTGTTGGCCAACACCAGAACGGCCGATTGTTTGCCAGTCAGTACAGATTTCGGCCGACAGACAGCAGATTTGCAAGACTGGGCATGCTCAGAAAAGAAAAAAGACAAGGAAAGTTAACCATCACATGACATCACTTCTGCAGTCGGTTGTTGGCCGACAAAATTCGTGTGCAGTCTTTTGCAGTTTTCAACAGACACGACAGCCCTGGACAAAAGACGGCGGATCGTTCGGCCGACGATCGCTACGTGTGTACGGGGCTTTAGTGTTGTAGCCTGATGAAGGGGATGAGTATCAGGATGTCTACTAAAGAATATGGTATAACTAACTAGGAAATTCAGTATTATTGTTCAAGAAAAACTTGGAGGTTCATCTCTGTATTTAAGCCTAAAGGAATTAGGCTATTCAGGTTAAAAATCCACCATTTCTCTTTTTGTAGTAATATGCGATTAAAATCGCCTCGTCTGGGGGATATTTTCAACTCGTAGATACCTTTGATTTTGGCTCCTTCCAATTTCCCCGCATGGTATTCAGTGAAATGTCTAGCTAGAGGCTTATCTGGGTTTTTCTCTCTGATTTTACGCATGTGCTCACCGATGCGCACTTTTAGCTGTCGTTTCGTCTTTCCTATATAATTCTTTTTGCATGGGCAGGTGATCATATATATTGTTTTAGTGGTGGAACAGTTGATTAGGTTTTGTATCTTGAATTATTTTTCACTCGTGGCATTGTGGAAGGTATCTGTTCTATCCACATATGGACAGATCTGGCATTGTCCGCAGGCGAACATCCCTCGGCTTCTGGGGTATTCCTTAAGCCATGTGCTGTCAGTTTCTTTTGTGAATTGCGACTTCGTGAGTATGTCGCCTAGGTTCCTGGCTCGTCTAGCTACCATGTTCGCGTGGGGGCTAACTATGTCTTGTAGTGTTGGTGTATTGCATAGAATGCCCCAGTGTCTTTGAAGAATCTCACGGACTTGTTCCCATTGACTACCGTATTGGGTGATAATACGTGTGGTTCCTATCGCATCTTTGTTAGTGGTGGTTTTATGAGTGAGTAAGTCATCCCTTGCTTGTCTATTGGCTTTTTGTTTGGCTTTTCTTAGTTGGCGATGTGAATAACCCCTCTCCCTGAATCTTTGGTAAAGGTCCTCACTTTCCTTAAGATAGTCCTCTTTATTTGTGCAGTTGCGCTTGATCCGAAAAAATTGGCCTGTGGGGATGCCATTTTTGAGCCATTGAGGATGGTGGCTGTCGGCTTGTAGTAGTGTATTTGCCGCTGTTGTCTTGCGGTATGTGTTGGTGACTAGTTGGTGGTTTTCCACTCTTATCCATAGGTCCAGGAAGGATATCTTGTGTTGGTCACAAGTATATGTGAGGCGGATGTTCCTATAATTGTCGTTTAGAGTATTGATGAATGTTTGAAGTGTTGCATGGTCTCCTTTCCATACCATGAGCACGTTGTCTATGAACCTGAGCCAGGTGTGGGCGTATTTTTGGAACATCTCGTCATGATATACTATTTCTTCTTCCCAGAGGCCTAGGTGTAGGCAAGCATAGGAGGGTGCCCATGAGGCTCCCATGGAGGTGCCTTGGATTTGTTTGTAGTAATGTGATAGGAATTGGAAGTTGTTATTATGTAGTGCAAAGGACAAGTTTGTTTTGATGACCAAGTTCGGGGAAAGTCTTTTCAAGGAATGTTTCGACTGCCTTGATTCCCCATGCATGTGGGATCGAGGTGTATAAGGATTCCACATCTATCCCAACCAACCAGACTTCATCATCTATTTGTAAAGTGTTGATTTTTTCGAGTACGTCCCTCGTATCCTGCACATACGATTCCAGGTCCCTGACCATACTTTTGAGAAGTGAATCTAGGTATTTTCCAGTCCTTTCCAATGGGCCATGTATTGCTGAGACAATTGGTCTTCCTGGGGGGTCGGTTAGGGATTTGTGGACCTTGGGTATGATGTAAAAAATTGGCGTGTTATATTCCTGTACGTTTAGATATTCGTATTCACGTTTGGTCAACAGACCGTCCTCTCTGGCCATTTTCAGTTTACGATTTAATTCGCTGACTAACCTCAGGAAAGGATTGTTGTCTAGTCTCTTGTAGGTGTTACTGTCTTTTAGCAGCCTGTTGATCTCTTTTTCATACTGACTGGCTTCCATTAGCACGACGTTCAGGGCCGGATTAAGAGCATCATGGGCTTGGTGCTGAGGATTTTGAAGGGCCTTAAGGGCCGTGCCTTGGCATGCACCCAGAGGAGGAAGGGTGCAGCCATGCATGCCTAATTCAACATGGGATGCTGTCTCTGAAGCCCATAAACACATCCATGCATCGGCAACTGTCCCTCCTTGTCCGGCCTTCGAGCTGTGTGGGGAGGTTCTGAGGGAGCTGCCTGGGGAAACGAGCATAGAAGCCAGACTTCTGTGTTTACAAGTGACAGAAGAGCGGTAACAGTGAATATGGCCAACCCGGGGCCTATATAAAAGGTAGGGGCCTGGAGCTGCAGCTCCAATAGCCCCTACGTTAATCTGGCCCTGACGACGTTGCCGCCTTTGTCACTGTGTTTGATGACTATATGTTTGGCTTCATTTAGTTCACTAGGGGGAGAACCTCTGGGGGAATCAAGGATGGAAAAGGATCTGGGGAGCCTAATAGATCACAGGCTCAGTAACAGCATGCAATGCCAAGCTGTAGCCAGTAAGACAAGTAGGCTATTAGCATGCATAAAAAAGTGTATCTACTCAAGAGATAAGACTGTAATTCTACCACTTTACAAAACTCTGGTTTGGCCACATCTTGAGAATGCTGTCCTGTTCTGGTCACCAGTCCTCAGGAAGGATGTCTTGGAACTGGAGAGAGTCCAGAGAAGGGCAACAAAGCGAATAAGGGGACTGGAGGACCTCAGTTAGGAGGAACAACTACAAACATTAAACATACTCTTACTGAAGCAGGGACACTTAAGAGGAGACATCACAATATTCAAATATCTAAATGGTGATTGTAGCATAGGGAGAAAATGATTCAGTCTAAGCTCGCTTAACGTGGACACTCAATGGACTAGAAGTGCTTTAACCTTAAACTGTGTAAGGGGTTGTCTACTATTAGAGCGGTAAGAACATGGAACTCCCTTTCAAAATCGGTGATTTCAGCAGGGAGTGTTGATAATCTCAAAAAAACTTTTAAATGGGCATCTCAGCTAACACAATAAACAGACAAATGGAAGAGACATACTATAGATACACACACCAATGCAAGTTGAACTGGATGGACTGATGTCTTTATTCATCTTTACCAACTGTGTAACTATATAACTATGCAACAACCAGAAAACACTAAAGCTCAAGCACCAACTCTAACCTATGGTAAACCTATGAGAAATGAAATAAAAATCTAAAAACTTGAACTAAAAGTTAATAAAAATAAAACAACAAGACCAAAAAAAAATTGCAAGGGGGTAACAGCAACTGAAATTGCTGCTGATACACAGAAAAAGGTAGTCATAAGTAAGACTGTTGAATCTATTCACTGTGAACACAGTACTCAATATTATGGAACCCTAAACTGCAATTCACAGTAATGTATCACTGTATTGCAATACAGAACAATGAACACGAAGGTTCGGGGGTACAGACTATGTAGCTCAATATACTGCAATTCTCTGTAATAATGTAACACAATAGAGCGCTTTGCAGTACTGTATATAGCACACATTAGTGGCACTACAAAACAATAACTATCTCTCTCTCTCTGCAAACAATACTCTGTCAGCTCTATCCCATTATTGGCCCTTCTTAGCCACCTGACCACATGTCAAAGGCCAAGAAGTGCATAATTGGTAGTTGGTTGCTATGGCATCAAACTGTTGCATGCGTTTTCAGTTTTCCCAAATCACTCAGTTTAAACTGTGGTGTTAATACCAAGGAAATAATCTTATTGTCTACATTATTTTCTATTCAGTAAATTTACAACATACCTTCTAAATTTAAAGCTGTTGTTTTATTGGTAAAATTACATGTTTATCAAGGTGGATGATGCACAAATGCAATTTTTTTGATCTCTTTGTTCAGGTATGAAACGGTAAGTTAAACTTTGCAATATATCTGAGTAAGTTTATCATTTCTAATGGAAGTTTAAAAGCAGCAAACCATATTTGTATGTAGTATATTAGTATTGTTTTTACAAACACTCTAACTGTATTGGCCTTAGTGTACTGTAACTGTATCAGTCTAAGCAACTGAATAACGGAAGGGCAGCTGTGAATCTTAGAAGTTCAACAAATTCATGTTTACTTATTTCCCCTGCAGATGGTTAGGTTTTCAAAGTGAACATGCATTTTATTTTCACATAATTGCATAATTGAAATGATAATTCACAAAATGTATTGTGTGAAGATTCTCAGCTCCTTTAGTAAATCATTTGTACATACATCTCTACAAGGTTAGACAAGTCTTGATTAGCTAAATCAGGCTTTTCTGGTACAGGTTTTTCTAGTACACATCAAACAATATTCTTATTGCCCTTTATTGCTTTCAAAGCTTCTGTTATCTCATGGCTTTTTAATAATGCCAAAGTGAATGATAATCACCTATAACAACAAGACGTGAGGAAATAATACAAGTCCATTTATTATAATTCATGGATTTCCAACTTCCAATACCACAGTAAATAAATGGAATGGAAACACATTTCAGCTGTTTTGGCATGCTACCTTACTAGTACAAATTGAAGAAATGTCTCTTCCAGAAAGAATTTTTGTTGTGGTTGAGTGCAAACCACTTTTTCGGAAAGTACAGGTCCTGGAGTCTTAACATCGAGAAAGGAGAAAGACTGATGAGGACTGCTCTTAGTCTTCTGTTACTGACATTTTGGATTGACTTCAATGGTTTCCGCAGTAACTTCATTGAGTGATTCTTTATCCTCTATTGGAAATATAGAGGATATTTGCACCTATTAATGAAAATGTATAGTGGAATAAGAAGGTTAATGTGCAGCAGAGACGTGTAGTGTCTGTGTTTTATGGATGTCCAGCCAAACCTTTTCTTTCTTTGTTTTGCACACAGTATGGTTTTTACTGCTATCCAGGTCTCCATTAGAAAGAATTACCCTTACTTCCATGTCGTGCTGACAATATTTTACCAGACAAGAAATAAGGGAAACTCTCCAACAGCAATGCATACAGACCTAAAAATGGTTTACTTTGTGGCACCCTAGGACCCCATCAGATTTGTATGTCTGTTTGTGTCCCTTTTGCATATTCTTCTTCACTTCCTATGTGTTTAAACTTTGCAGCAGGACAGGAAGAGAGGACAAATCTCTGTAGCAGAGTTTCAGACAGCAAAGAAAACCTGACAGGAGTTTTCTCTATTCAGAGTGATGTTTTCAGCTGGACATACACTTTAAGGAATAGTGCTAGGACTGCATCTAGGGCAGGGTTGCTCAGCCTTTTGAAGAGCGGGTCACTTAAGTGATTTGGTAACTGGTCGCAAACCACAATTAAATTAAATGGCTCAGAATTTAATTATTTTTTTTATTTTAAACAACAATCAGGATCATCATCAACCAATCCCCATTGGATACTTACACAATGTTTAATCCCAATCACAAAAATCGAATTGTTTATTACCCAAATCACCATTAATCCCATTAATGAACCAATGTTGCAGCCTTCATTATATGAGAGTCTTTGCAGCAATGCCTTGAATTGCCAAAACAAGGACTGTGGAAAATCTAAAAAAAAAAACAGACAAGAAAAGTGCTTGCCCTAATAGTACAATAAACGTCTTTATTCTCTCGGAATGACACCAAGCTCATCACACAGCTGTGGGAGTCCAACTTCGGAGCCCCTGTATGGATGCGACTAGATGTAACCACTTGACTAAAGGCTCCTCTCCCTGTGTCTGTGTGTTAGGAAAAAAAGAGTGGGGAGTCGGCTGCAATACCAGACTGTGTATGACAGCCGCCATGATTATGGAGGACCAGCAATCATTCAGTAGAGTGGGGCGGTATGCACCTAAGGAAGCTGTGCCTGTTGCCATAGGTTTGAGGTCGCAGGTCACATCAGATGGCTCCACGTGCCACAAGTTGAGAATGTCTGATCTAGGGCTTATGATAAAACATTAGATCCCTAGACAATAGGAGGAGTTGTTGGTGTGGAGGAGGAGTGTGGAAGAGGAGCAGTGCGAGTGCAGTTATGCAGCTGTGAGGGGAGGAGGAGCTGAGAGAGACACGTGCGGGGGAAGCCGCACAAGGAAGCTGGGTGTCTGGTGCGAGGACCTCAGGGACCAGTGACAGAGCAGCGGTAGCTGCAGGGAGGCAGCGGGGGATGGCGGAGGATGGACCTCACAGGACTTCACACGACAGAGGACAGAGGCAGCAGCGGGACATGAGTAGGGGACTGCGGGGAACTACAGCGGGGACGTGAGTAGGAGACTGATCAGCTGATCGGGGGAGGGGGGAACTACAAGAGACTATAAGAGGCTAAGAGAGTGTGAGCTGGAATAGAGCTGCAGTGGGCTTATCTGCTCTGCTCACTCTAATCAAGGAGGCTGCGTGGGACAATCCAGGGGGGGACTGGCATAACTGAAGGGTCGGCAGGGGAGGGCCTTGCGACTGGTTGGTCGCCTTGCGACTGGATGTAACCGTGTGACTTAGTGTACCTGCAACTGGGAGCTACTGTGTGTGTCTGGGTGTACCTTGCGGCTGGGAGTACCTTGTGACTGAGTACCTTGGGATTGGGAGTAACTGTGTGACTAGGAGTACCTTGCGACTGCGAGTAGCCTTAGCGACCTGGAGGAAACTTAGAGACTGGGTATAACCTTAGTGACTGGGTGTAGCCTCAGTGACTGGGTGTAGCCACAGCGACTGGGTGTAACCTTAGCGACCAGGGGTAACCTTAGCGACTGGGTGGAACCCTAGCGACTAGGAGCAATGTTAGTGTCTGGGAGCAACCTTAGTGACCGGGAGCTACTAGTGACTGGGAGTTACCCTGTGTCTTGGTGTACCTTGTGACTGGGAGTAACCCTGTGACTAGAGTACCTTGCGGCTGGGAGTACCTTGCGACTGGGACTGGGAGTAACCATGTGACTAGGAGTACCTTGCGACTGCAAGTAACCTTAGCAACCAGGAGAAAACTTAGCGAATGGGTGTAACCTCAGCGACCTGGTGGAACCTTAGAGACTGGGTGGAACTTTAGTGACTAGGAGCAACCTTAGCGACTTGGAGCTACTAGTGACTGGGACCGGGAATACCTTGTGACTGGGAGTACCTTAACGACTGGTGGATATCCCTAGCGACCAGGAGGACCTAGTGACTGGGAATACCTTGTGACATTGTGACAGGTAAGTACCTTAGCGACTGGTGAGTACCTTAGCAACTGGTGAGTACCTTAGGTGACTGGTAAGTACCTTAGTGACTGGTGAGTACCCTAGGGTTAGTACCAGGGGAGATAGAGGTAGTGTAGGTAATGAATAGCAGGTCGTTATACTAATTATCCTCATAGAGTAGAGGGTAATAATGTCCGACAGGATTGGGGATGCCACTCAGTGCGGCATGTATGCGTTCCTTGATGAACCAATCGAGGGCAAATACTGCTGTGCAAGATGTGAGCGACTTGTTTCTCTGGAAGCTCAGATCCTGGATCATGAAAACAAGATGGCAACACCGCATAGCATTAACAACCTGGAAAGAAGCTTGGACATTACCCAGCAGGTACTGGCAGGGGCCGGCATAGAGGAGGGAGGAGAAGCGGAGACGCAGGCACCAGAGGTAGGCAGTTGGGTGACAGTTAGAAGGAGGGGAAGAGGGAATAGCACTAGGGAGGTCAGTCCTGAGTTGGTACACCCAACAAATATGCCAAGTTGCATGATGATGGGGATATCAGCTCAAGGGTGACAGTGCTGGAGCAGGCGCCCTCCCCCAGCTGCCAGGGGAGCGGCAGCTCCAGGAAGGAGGGGGGCCAAGACTCAGAAAAGGTTAAAAAGTTTGTGGTAGTGGGGGACTCAATTATCAAGAGGACAGAGAGGGCAATCTGTCAGAATGATCGTGGTAGCAGAACAGTATGTTGTTTACCGGGCGCTCGAGTTCAGCACATCGTGGATCGGGTGAACAGATTTTTGAGCAGGGCTGGGGAGGACCCAGCGGTCATGGTGCATGTAGGCACCAATGACCAAGTAAGAGGAAGGTGGAGGATCCTAAAGAATGATTTCAGGGACTTAGGGAATAGATTGAGAACCTCCCAAGGTGTTTTTTTTCTGAAATACTGCCTGTACCTCGAGCCACACCAGAGAGGCAGAAAGAGATTAGGGAACTGAACAAGTGGCTGAGGAACTGGTGTAGGAAGGAGAGGTTTGGGTTCCTGGAGAACTGGGCTGACTTCTCAGTTTGCTACCGGCTCTTTAGTAAGGACAGGCTGCACCTTAATGGGGACGGTACAGCTCTATTGGGGAATAAGATGGCCACAATGTTGGAGGGGGTTTTAAACTAGGAGTTGAGGGTGAGGGCTCAGAGGTAGAGTCAGTTAGGAGGGAGCAAAGGACAGAAGGTATTATTGGCATCAGCAGCGACAGTAGGTCCATAACTTCTACAATTGGGGGGTCTGTGAGGACAAACCTCAGACCAAACAGGAATAAACTTAAGCACTATTCACTATCAACTTCCACAAAACTAAGAGGGGTATATGCAAATGTCAGGAGCCTAGCTAATAAAATGGATGTGTTGAAACTGTTAGTACATGAGAAGGACATAGACCTTGTGAGAATAACAGAAACTTGGTTCAACCCCTCACACGACTGGTTGGCCAATATGCAAGGGTATTCTGTGTATCGAAAGGACAGGGAAGGAAAATGAGGGGGAGGGGTATGTCTCTATGTCAAGAATAATGTAAGGGTGGTAGAGAGGAGTGATATTATGGAAGGGATGAGTACGGAGTTAGAATCCGTGTGGGTAGATCTCCATAGGGAAGGAAAAAAGGGGGAAATGAGGTGGTGGGGTTTGTTATAGGCCACCCAACCAAAGGGAGGAGGTAGAGCTGGAATTTATATCAGTGTTGGGTAACGTGGCAAAGCTGGGATCAGTCAGCATATTAGGGGACTTCAATTATCCCAACATTGACTTGGAAGAGGGGACTGCACATTCACTAAAGGCCTGTCTCTTCATGGAAACCTTACAGGACTACACGTCTCAGTTGGTGGATTCTCAAACTAGAAAGAATGCAGTGCTGGATCTATTAATTACTAATAACCCAGATCTAATCTCAGATTTAGGAGTCCAGGACAACTTGGGGTCTAGCGATCATAGGATGATCACATTTAGCTTAAATCACAAAACAGCAAGGCAAGAGGGGAACATAAGAACCCTAAACTTCAGAAGGGCAATCTTTCCCAAACTGTGCTCATTAATAGAGGAAATAAACTTGCACCAAACCCTAGGAACACTGACCAGGAAGGAAAAATGGGAATGCTTTAGGAACATATTAAACAAAAGCTTCTCACAGTGCATTCCTATGGGAAATAAATTTAGAAGAGCCAAAGCCAAACCTGGCCGGCTAAACCGCAATGTAACAAAACTTATTAGGGAAAAAGAAATGGCCTTCAAGAAATATAAATCGGAGGGAACATTATTGGCTTCCGATGATGGGAGGATGGTTACAGAGGACACTGAGAAGGCAACCGTGCTTAATGCTTTCTTCTCCTCAGTCTTTACACAAGAAAAGGAGGGGTACACTGACCATGACTGTATTACATAGTTACACAGTTACTGAGGCTGAAAAAAGACATAGTCCATCCAGTTCAACCTATGATGTGTGTGTGTGTGTTTGCTGTTAACCATACATTGTATACCCCTGTATGTTGTGATCTTTAAGGTGCCCATCTAATCGTTTTTTGAAACTAAAGGTACTCCTTGCTGATACGACTGTTTGCGGAAGAGAATTCCACATCCTTACTGCTCTGACAGTGAAGAACCCCCTACGTACTTTAAGGTTAAACCACCTTTCCTCTAGTTTTAGTGAGTGGCCACATGTCTTATTGTATTCCCTTTTTCTGAATAGTTTATTCCTTATGCTAGGGTCGCCAGTACAGTATTTGTGCATTGATATCATATCCCCCCTTAATCGTCTCTTCTCCAGAGAGAATAAGTTCAGTGCTTGTAGTCTTTCCTCATAGCTGATGTCCTCCATTCCCCTAATTATTTTTGTTGCCCTTCTCTGGACTCTTTCCAGTTCCAGCACATCCTTCCTGAGGACCGGTGCCCAGAACTGGACAGCATGCTCCAGATGTGGCCGGACCAGAGTCTTGTAGAGAGGGAGAATAATCTCTGTATGGTTAGCAATACTACACTGGACTTGCCGATATGGCTAACAGAGGGTGAAATCAGGGAAAGGATAAATAAAGAATAAAATTAACACAAGTAAATCACCAGGCCCGGATAGCGTACATCCAAGAGTACTCAAAGAATTCAGTAAGGTTATAACTAAGCCACTCTATGTTACAACATACAGCTGTATGGATGTATTCCAGAGATAAAACTATAATCCTACCACTTTATAAAACACTGGTCCGACCACATCTGGAGTATTCTGTCCAGTTCTGGTGTCCAGTCCTCAGAAGGGATGTGTTGGAGCTAGAGAAAGTCCAGGGAAGGGCAACTAAACTAATTAGGGGATTGGAAGACCACTTACAAGCACTTGATTTATTCTCCCTGGAGAGGAGAAGCCTGAGAGGGGATATGATAGCGATTTACAAATACCTCAACGGTGATCTCAACATAGAACAAAAACTATTCAGGTGCAAGGAATGCATGAGGACACGAGGCCATACAATGCGATTAGAGGAGAAGTGTTTTAACCTCAGGATACGCAGGGTGTGCTTTACAGTAAGGGCTACAAGACTGTGGAATTCTCTACCACAAATGGTAGTAACTGCAGGGAGTATGGCTACTTTTAAAAGACTCTTGGACATACATCTCAAGGATCACAACATATATTCAGGGGTATGTGAAATGATTACGGCCACACACACCTACACAGGTTGAACTGGATGTACTATTGTCTTTATTCAACCTCAACTACTATGTAACTACGTAACTATGGGTGTAACTATGTAATTTATTTAAGGAAGTGAAAACTTCGAACACAATCCATTGAGTGAAGAACTCCTCTAAATATACAATCATGTGAAAAGCAAAGTCATGTTCATTTTGAATGTTTAAAAGTGATGGTGCGCTTTTCTTAAATGTGAAAAATCATATATTGAACAATATATAACAAAAATGGGAAAAAAAAAACCCAATCGAAATCACAGTAATGGGTGAGTAGGTGTAAATTGAACAATCAAAATTATCAAATAACACTCAATGTGACTATACAAATAAACATTAAAATAAAAGTCCATTGAATAATGTGATCCAAAATGTGAAAAATGGTGAAGAGAATCCAATTAAAAATCAAGGTGATGATGTAGTGTTCCCTCCACCGGGTGAAATGCCTCCTTACCTGGCGGAAAGAAGGTAAGTGCCTGATAATGATATGGAAAAACCAGTGTTCTAATTCCACCTGCACACGTGCAAGGTCACCCGGGTGATAAATAAATACAAGCCTCTTACCAGATGTAAGAGACAATCAAGCCTCTAAATATCCTGATCATGAGGATGCTTCCTTAACACCATGGATGGATGAAATCATTCACACTTTCTTCCCTCTGTATAAGCCAACGTGTGTCTCCTATCCTTTTGGGGTAATAGACTCCCCGCGATGTTCCAAAGTACATGAAAGAATGGATGGGACTAATAGTGCATTACCTTTTATATGCAATTTATTGATATACAGATTTGCACTTACAGTTGGGTTGAATGATCGGGCAGAAAATCATATAATGACAGGCTGAGGATCTCTAGGTGCATCGGGTCCGGCTGCAGCACGGACCGCCGATGACGCAATGACGGCACGCCTCCCTCCTGACGCGTTTCCTCCAATAGGGCTTCAACTTGAGATGGGAGATAGGCGCGCGCCGTCATTTACGCCAATTTATACAGGTTAGTGTTGTCCTCCTCTTCCGGTGTCTGCAGAGAATGTCCCGAGCGCCGGAAGTGTCTCTTTTATTTCACGGATAATATATATACTATAAAGATCACTTATATTTTCACTCTTACAGTATTCTACAAGGAATGTTTGTAATTAAAGTGATATTTGGCGCTTGGACTTCAGTTTTCCTGCATTTATAAGGGGATGTGACACCGGAGGAGGGTATCAACTACTTCCTGTTTACATTTCATTAAACCTTTTCTATAACTAACAAATTAATGAGTATGTATAAGAATTCAAACATCTTAGTATGCATAACTGTAAACGGTCACAAATATTCAGTGAATAATGTTTAAAATCAATATCAATAAAATTAAAAATTAAAAATAAAATTAAATATTTAATACTGAATTATGTGCCTAAAAAGATAAAAATCTTTATTAAAATGTATACTAAAAATTTAAAATGTTAAAATTTAATAAAATTTCATAAAAATCATTTTATTTAATTAAATTCTTAAAATCATGTCATTTGATAATATAGAGGTTGGTATGAAAGTTTTAGAGCTTCGGGAATTTATATTAGCTGTTGTTAATGTGGGCATTAATATCCCATTCTATGTTATGTCCTCTAGGTTGGAAACATTTTAATTCAAAAATCCAAAAAGTTTCCCTCTTTGAAATCGTCCTTTTTAGATTACTCCCCCTCCAATGTGGGGTGTATTTTTCAATAACGGTGATCTTTATTTTTTTAGGATTTTTACGGTGGCATTGGGCATAATGTTTTGAGACACTGTGTCCTGGGAAGGCTTTGTAAATATTAGTCAAGTGTTCTCCTATCCTAATACTAGCTGTGCGAATCGTTCTTCCTACGTACTGTTTGTTACACTCACACTGTAACAAATAGATGACTCCTTTAGTATGACACGATATGAAATCCTTAATCGGATATTCTTTTCCAGTCACACAGGATGAAAATTTCTTTGTTCTAACCGTATTGGCTTCTTTGCATATCCTGCATTTGCCACATGGGTAAAACCCATTCATGTCTGGGAAGATTTTCGTTATTGTTGGTTTCTCCACAGGATTTTGGGCTACTAAATTCTTAATGTTCGCCGCTTTTTTGAAGATGATTTTCGGTTTTTGGGGTATCACAGGTCCTAGGACCTTACCATTCTGTAGTACCCCCCAATATTTTCGAAATACATGATTGAGCCATTTATAACCTGAAGAAAACTTCGTAACGAAGGCGAACTCGTGATGAGACCGAGTTTTTTATAGTTTTGTTTTCTTAACTGGTCAATGCAGATTGTTCAATGAGGCTCATTTTCTGTATTTCCTCATCCATCTCTCGTGGGTCATACCCTTTTTCCACGAATCTTCCTTTTAAAATCAATGCTTGTTCCTGAAAGTCTGTTTTTTCTGTGCAATTCCTTCTTATACGTCTGAATTGCCCTTTAGGGACTGCGTTGAGCCATGTAGGGTGGTGGCAACTGTCTAGGGCAATGAAGCCATTTTTGTCTGTCGGTTTAAAATAAGAACGGGTGGCAAATTTGTTCCCTTTTCTAAAAATGGTTAGATCTAGAAAATTAATGGAACTTTTACTGTATTGATATGAGAATCGGATTCCCCAACTGTTACAGTTGAGGTTCTTCATAAACTTCTCAAGAGATTCTTCATCCCCCCGCCATATTAACAGTGTGTCGTCAATATATCTTCTCCATATCACTAGTTCCTTCACTTTTTCTGAAAAAATATTGCGATCTTCCCATAAGGCCATAAACAAGTTGGCCAAGCTTGGAGCAAACTTGGCCCCCATTGCAACGCCCGTTTTTTGTAGATAAAACTCGTGATTATAGTAAAAATAATTATGTTCCATCCCGAAGACAAGTAGGTCAAGAATAAATATTTTTTGTTTAAAAGGAATTTCTAAGTTTGCATCTAAAAATGTCCTCACCGCTTCATAACCCAGTTCGTGTGGAATCACAGTATAGAGAGATGTTACATCTGCTGTAACTAGCAGTACATCTTCTGATATTTCTAATTCTGTAATTTCTTTGATACACTGGGATGTGTCTTTCAGATACGCGGGAGTTTCCTGTACAAGCGGCTGAAGAAAGAAGTCCACATATTTGCCAATTCTTGAAGTTACTGAATCGATCCCGCTTACTATAGGTCTTCCCGGGGGTTGGGTTAGGCTTTTGTGAATTTTAGGGAGATAATATATAGTGGAAATTCTTGGGCACAAAGGGACCAGGAATTCTTTCTCTTTTTTGTTCAAAATGCCTTTCTTATGACCTTCTTCAACAAGTTTTTCAAGTTTCTTCTTGAACTTAACGGTGGGATCTTTCTTCAGTACCTCATAAGTTTGTTTATCGGATAAAAGGTTGTCCATTTCTTTTATGTAATCTTTCTTATGTAACAGGACGATACCTCCCCCCTTATCCGCTGGTCTTACTATCAACTCTTTATTTTCACACAATTCCTTTACGCCTTTGTTTAAATCATGTTGTGAGTTCCTTTCCATTTCTTTTGCTTCTAATTCCTTAATCACCAAGTCCCGAAAAATAGTCACTTGTTGACTGTGTAAACCTGGAGGGTTGAATAATGAAGCATTTCTTAATCCCGAAGGTATTGAAGAAGTTGGCTGGTATGAAACATAATTCCTTTCACCAGCTTTCGAGAGGAAATGTCTCTTAACATTTAATTTCCTCACGAATTTGTGGATATCCACAAAGGTTTGGAACTTATTCAAGGCTTGTTTTGGGGCGTATTTAAGTCCTTTACTTAAAGTGTGTTCTTCGGACTTCGTTAATTCGATGCCACTCAAATTAAATATGCCCTGTGTGTTAATAGGACCTTTATTCTTTTTAGAGCCACCCCTATTTCCTCTCTTGTTTATTTTCTTTTTTTGCCTTTCTTGTGGCCTTGTCCTAAAAAATTCTTCTTATTCTTAATGGGTTTTTCACTTCGTGGGGTATCAAAAATATCTTCTCTGGTTTCATACCTTTCATTCCTCAGAGGTTCAAACCTGTTCTGAGAATTTTGAGGGTAGAACCTGGGAGTGTGTGGAGAATCGGAATAATTTCCCATATAGTCCATCGGGACCCTTTTGGGAGATCTAGATCGAGATCGTCTAGGTTGTCTCTCTCTGGAATAATATCCATGTTCTTGTTCTCTCCTATGTGGTTCTGGACCCCCTGAACGGGAGCTGTCCCTTTTCTTTTCTGCTTTCTTCTTCCCTTTGTTATTGGATGAGTTCTCCTTTAAAGGTTTAAATTTTTGGGGATAATTCGAAGTCTTAACTTCTGTGGCACTTTTAGAAGTGGAAGCTTCTTGATTATCCACTTTTTTGGTTTTGGTTGCCCCTTTGATTTCTCTAAAACCCAAAGGGACAGTGCTTTTTTCCACCGTATTATCATTCGTAGCACTTTCCATTTTTCTCTGTTTCTTCTTCAGTTTCAATATTGAGTTGCCATTTGAAGACTCTACCCGCTTGGTAGTCTTCTAGATCTCTGAAATATTTTTTCCTTAATTTTGAATACCCAATCATGGACAGATGTAATATGCAAACAGACATTTGCTTATTTCATGATTGAATAATGGAAGTGTAAAGTGTTTTTTCTAATTTGACAAGTCCAAGGCAATAGCTAAAAGCAAACTGTTGCAAACCGTCATCAATTACCACCTATTCTGGACGTGATGTCACCGACAACATGGACGTAACAGCAGCTACCCAACCTCAATTAATTTTAACAATAGGCGTCATCAGGATGATGCCTATTGGTGAAATGCTTTGAGGTCAGCTCGTTGGTGTTACTTCCGTGTTGTCAGTGAAGTCATGTACGCAATAGGTGGAACAAACGCCAAATCCCGGTGGGGCAGAACACTGTTAACACTGGCTGTTTGTGTTGGTGCCGCTTTTGGCATAGAATAATGTAAGTACATTTAGTTGGCTTGGTTTTGATTTGGTGTATTTAAATAAACATGCTGCACTATCCATCTACTTATATCTTTTTGGATTCATAAATCCTGTTTGGATGTGAGAGAGGAGCTGTATAGGAGGGCATATTATATGATAAAATTATTTCACCTTCCTTGCTGCTATAATTCCAAGGCTGAGAAGGTGTTTATGGCAATGTGAGTCTGGTGAGTTGTTCTGTTTACCATACGTGGTGGAGAACTTTATTTTTGAGTGAAGATGCACAGTTTATGGGACTATTTCACATATAATGTATATGGACAGTGGTTGAATTGCACAAAAATTATCTGCTGAAATAGTAGAAACTATCTCATAGGTAGTAGACCTATGTAGAAACTATCTCTATATAAGCACTTTTCTTTGAAATATCGTGGAATATCTTGAGAGGATTCACCCCGATCTAGATAAGCTCCTGTCTGTGGAGTGGGTAAGAAGAGGAGTGGAAAAGGAGAGCCATATGATTATAATTACAAGGCGCATTTCTTTATATATTGAGGTGAGCGGTTAGCACACCCCTAGGGGGTTCTAAGGAGTAAGAAGCACCCCTATTATCACTTGGTGAAAGGTAAGGGTCAAATAGTGAAGAAGAAAACAGAAGAAATTCCGCTTATGCGGGTTTAATGATTTGGACATTATTGGGACACTATAAGCACCTTTATTCACTTATAAGCACTTTATATTTACCTGCTTTCTATATATGTGCATTGAATGAGCACTTGTCACTTTATTTCACCTTCAGTTTATCGATTTATAGTTAAGTTCATTTTTTGTGATGACAACACTAGAGCACTTTATATAGATTGTATGATATATTGGAAGCATATACACCTTTATTGTTTTATTGATTTTAGGTGATTTTTTAAGTGTGTAGATTTATGATTATTTATTGACTTGGCACACCATTATAGAGATAATTTATTCAAATTTTATATCACTATATAATTTTTACACTGTTGTATGAGAATCATTTAAGTCTTCCCTGAAGCGCGATCCCCCCCCCCTTTCAACTTGTTTATACACTGTCTGGCTCACAAAACGGGTATACGCAGCTTTAAGAGGTGTTTTATATACAGACTTAATCCTCTAGATAGCGCTAGACTCACATCACTATCTATAAACCTATGAGATAGTTTCTACTATTTCAGCAGATAATTTTTGCGCAATTCAACCACTGTCCATATACGTTATATGTGAAATAGTCCCATAAACTGTGCATCTTCACTCAAAAATAAAGTTCTCCACCACGTATGGTAAACAGAACAACTCACCAGACTCACATTGCCATAAACACCTTCTCAGCCTTGGAATTATAGCAGCAAGGAAGGTGAAATAATTTTATCATATAATATGCCCTCCTATACAGCTCCTCTCTCACATCCAAACAGGAATCATGAATCCAAAAAGAATAAGTAGATGGATAGTGCAGCATGTTTATTTAAATACACCAAATCAAAACCAAGCCAACTAAATGTACTTACATTATTCTATGCCAAAAGCGGCACCAACACAAACAGCCAGTGTTAACAGTGTTCTGCCCCACCGGGATTTGGCGTTTGTTCCACCTATTGCGTACGTGACTTCACTGACAACACGGAAGTAACACCAACGAGCTGACCTCAAAGGGGGTTCTAAGGAAAGAGAAGCACCCCTATTATCACTTGGTGAAAGGTGGAGGTCAAATAGTGAAGAAGAAAACAGAAGAAATTCCGCTTATGCGGGTTTAATGATTTGGACATTATTGGGACACTATAAGCACCTTTATTCACTTATAAGCACTTTATATTTACCTGCTTTCTATATATGTGCATTGAATGAGCACTTGTCACTTTATTTCACCTTCAGTTTATCGATTTATAGCAAAGTTCATTTTTTGTGATGACAACACTAGAGCACTTTATATAGATTGTATGATATATTGGAAGCATATAAACCTTTATTGTTTTATTGATTTTAGGTCATATTTTAAGTGTGTAGATTTATGATTATTTATTGACTTAGCACACCATTATAGAGATAATATATTCTAATTTTATATCATTATATAATTTTTACACTATTGTATGAGAATCATTTAAGTCTTCCCTGAAGCGCGATACCCCCCCCCCCCCCCCCCCTTTCCAACTATCTCATAGGTTTATAGATACTGACATAAGGATTTCTAGTTGAGAGAATAGTTTGGAGTATTTTGGTATATTGGTATACGAAAGAGTTTGCTACATGTTTTGTATTTTGTAAAGTATCACAAGAAGGTTTTTAATATCTTTTAGGTGTGTATGCACGAGTATTATATTTACAAACCCCCTTGGCATCTATAAGATCTGACAAAAAATCTTAATTGTTTTTTTTTTTTTTACCAAGATTTTCTTGTGATTTGCATATTTATATCTCTAATAAATAAAAAAATACAGTAATTTCTCTTTATACCCGGGTCACTTTTCCAGCTAATTCAGCATATACTGAAGGGCAATTCTTTTGGTATAGGTGCTCCACCAATGTCTTACTTCCAGGGACCATTGTTCTATGAGCCCCTCGATTTGCATAATTCCAGAGGTGCAGAGCATAACAAGTGTCAAATGTCGGTTCTTTGTCCCAAACCTCATAGTACCGATTTAATGATTCGGGTCCAATAGGATAAAAATGTCCAGGGCTCAAGATAGTGATATTGCCACACAAAAAATCCTCTTTTCCAGTAAAGGAAGCCATATTACAAAACTGATTTCGAATACGAGTAAACAAAAGTGGCCCTTGGTAGCCCCATATTTCACCATGATAATTTTGAACAAAGTCTTCCATACATTTCCAGGTGAACTTATGGTGGGAAGGGAAACCTAAAACAGCATTGCTAGAATATTGCTTTGACTCTGCAGCCAGAAAGTTGTGATGTGGTATGGGTCGAAGTGATATGAAATCAGTGTCCATGTAAATGCCACCATGTTTCCAAAGCAAGGCTAGCCTGCAGGCATCAGAACTGACATGAGCCCAGTATATTTCTTTTGCTGGATCAACCTGCAAGTAAAATTGAGAGCCAATTAGAAATAATTAAAAATAAATAAATAAGAACCAGGTTTCCAGTATTTGAATATATTAATAGCCAAAATGTATTGTTGCACTTTTTAGCTGTGACCAAATGCATCTCCTCCCTTGTGTATAATAGGACTGTCACATTAAGAATACCTAAAGTTGCTGACACATAAAAAGTACAGGCATGTAACCTGGAGTTGTCCCAGCAACTGACTCTTAGCACTTGGCATCTTACAGAAAGAGTACACAACACTGCGCATGTGCCTCAGGCCGTGTTCAGAATTTGTTAACAGGAAGCTGTTTTATGGCTGAAGGAACTTAAAAAGTCCTTTCCACTAAAAAAAAATAAACCTCTACCTGCTAGCATTTTTTTGAAGTTTAATTCTGATTTTAGGTCACATCAAATGGTTTGAAGGGTTTAGGTGCAACAGATGACAGGGAATTCTATAGAAAGAGGGTGTACATGAAGTGTTCCTAGGCAGACTAGGTAGAGTAGATGAGCAGGTAGGAGAAGTCTGGCACAAAATGGTGATGTACAAATCTATGAGGGTTAGAATTATAAGTTAGAGCATTTGTTTTGTAATTGTCACCAAGTGGAGGAAATTAAGGAAGTAGAAAGAATAAAAGAATGTGTGTGTGTGTGTACACGTGTATGTATGCATATGAGATATACATATATACACTATATTACCAAAAGTATTGGGACGCCTGCCTTTACACTCACATGAACTTTATTGGCATCCCAGTCTTAGTCCGTGGAGTTCAATATTGAGTTGGCCCACCCTTTGAAGCTATAACAGCTTCAACTCTTCTTGGAAGGCTGTCCACAAGGTTTAGAAGTGTGTCTATGGGAATGTTTGACCATTCTTCCAGAAGATCATTTGTGAGGTCAGGCACTGATGTGGAAAAGAAGGCCTGGCTCACAGTCTCCACTCTAATTCATCCCAAAGATGTTCTGTGCAGGCCAGTCAAGTTCCTTCACCCAAAACTCACTCACCCATGTCTTTATGGACATGCTTCGTGCACTAGTGTGCAGCCATGTTGGAACAGGGAGGGGCCATGCCCAAACTGTTCCCACAATGTTGGGAGCATGTAATTGTCATAAATGTCTTGGAATGCTGACACCTTAAGAGTTCCCTTAACTGGAACTAAGGAGCCAAGCCAAACCCCTGAAGGACAACCCCATACCATAACCCCCCCCCCCCTCCACCAAATGATTTGGACCAGTGCACTGCAGAAGGTTCTTTACACGGTACAAATGCGCCCTTTTACAGGCAGACTAAGTAGACCCCCCAGGCACTATACTTAAAGCAGAGTTCTACCCAAAAATGTAACTTCCGCTTTAAGGCCTCCTGACCCCCTGACATGCCACATTTGACATGTCATTTTTTTTTTGGGGGAGGGGCGGGTACCTAGATTTGACAGGTAACCACTCTCACTTCCGCTCCGGCCACCTAGGCAGCTCAAGCAGAAGTTCTCTTCTCCCCCTCCCTCCCTGCAATCTTCTGGGACACGTCAGAGGTCCCATAAGATTGCCTGTCCACTCAGGACGGGCAGCGTGACTCGCGCATGCGTAGTGCACACCTGGCTGTGAAGCCGCGAGATGTCACAGCCAGGTGCCCACACTAGAGATGCTGGCGCCATGGGGAGAAGAGGGAGAGAACCAAGGCTCCAGCTGGCCGCATCACTGGACTGTGGGACAGGTGAGTGTGTGTTTATTAAAAGTCAGCAGCTACACTTTTTGTAGCTGCTGACTTTTAATAAACACAAAAAGGGGGTGGAACTCCGCTTTAAAATATTTTTTAATTTTTGTTGTTTCACTTTAAGCATCATTAAAATCACTGCTCCTTTAAAAGAGATCTTTTTTAAAAGTATTTTTTCACATCGATACATGTTCCCCAGGGCGGTACCTGGACCCCCATACCCATTCTATGGCTAATAACTTGCATATAAGCCTTCAAATTGGGGACTTTTGATTTTTTTATGTTTAGGTCCCAAAGACTTAAATAGAGTTTGCGGCTCGGGTCCAAACTATTTCCCTGTTTGGGCGTTCTGTTGCAAACCGAACCAGGGGATGTTTAACCCATCACTATTCAGGAGTTCTGACAGACGTTGGTGCCAGCTGTCAGAATACATTTGAACACACAGCATATTCTTTCATCTGCACTGTATAGTGTGGATGAAGGGATCTGTTAGATTTTTTTATTCAGCTTACAATCTATCAGTGTATGACCAGCTTTACTGTGACCCTGTTAAAGTTACAGGAGAACTGGAAAAAGGGAGTATTTACTGCCTCTTTTTAAAGCAAGAGGGGCTTTAAAATAAATTGTGAATGGGTCAGTTAAAAAATAACCATTAAAACAGAATCACTGTTTAACCAGTTGCCGACTGCGCACAGTATATTTACTGCGGCAGTCAGCCCCGGCCAGGCAGAGTGACGTAGGTCTACGTCGCTCGCCTGTCACCGGGTTTTGAGCCAATAGCAGGCACAAACTACACTACGATCGTCGGTAGAGCGGGAGAAAGGCGGAGCGGCTTATGTAAACAAGCCGCCTGTCATTCTCCCCTGTGTAAAAATGGAGATCAGACTGTTCTACTATGTAGAACCGTTGATCTCTGTTTTTACACTAGTAGCCATGTCCCACTACAGTTAGAATCACGCCCCTAGGACACACTTAACCCCTCCCTGTCCAATACAGTTAACCCCTTCCCTGCCAGTGTCATTTTTGCAGTAACAGTGCATATGTATAGCACTGATTACTGCAGTAATGTCACTGGTACCCCCAAAAGTGTCAAAAATGTCAGTCAAGGGTCCGATCTGTCCGCCGCAATGTCACAGTACCGCAAACAAAATCGCAGATCTCCGCCATTACGCGTAAAAAAAAAACAACAAAAATGACAAAAATCTTTCCCTTTGTTAGTAAACGTGATAACTTTTGCGCAAACCAATCAAAATACGCTTTTTGCGATTTTTTTTACCAAACATATGTAGCATAAAACAAATTGGCCGAAAATGTTAAAAAATTTAGATTTTTACATTTTTTTTGGGGGGGAATTTCATATAAAAAAAAGTGAAAAATATTGTTATTTTTGCAAAATTTACTCTCTTTTTTTGTTTATAGCGCATGATCAAAAAATCGCACAGGTGATCAAATACCACCAAAAGAAAGCTCTGTTTGTAGGAAAAAAAGGACGTGAAATTTGTTTAGGTACAGCGTCGCACGACCGCGCAATTGTCCGTTAAATTCACGCAGTAAAAAATCACAAAAAATCGCAAAAAAACCCCTGGTCAGGAAGGGGGTAAAATCTTCCGGGGCTTAAGTGGTTAAACAGTAGTTTTTCAAGTTGACAATGTGGCATTAGTACTATTTTAACTGTCTCATAATAGGAAAAAGCTCTAGAGCCCCAACAGCCTTTGACAACCAAGCATATAGCAGTCTTTTTATATCAAAGACTTCTCTATCATTATCCATTTGATTTTCTCTCCTTATTCGCCAAAATACGTAAGATATGGCAAACCAATATATTACTAGTCCTTAGATGTGGTGGCTGCATTCATTTTCTTTTTTGAGGATTTTTCTTTTATTTTCACCTGGTGATCTTGACAGTAACACACTTCTTTTCCTACACACCTCTCCTTCATAGTTCATATGGGAAGGTGTTTTGTTAATCCACAGTGTGAAAGGGCAACAATATTAAAAGATAATAGTCAACAGAGGAAGAGAGCGCAGAAGTTGCAAGCTCTCAAGATTTCTGGCAGGATGAACAGCAATTTTTTATGCCCTTATCAAACAAAGATATAAACAAATATTTTAAATGCTATATTTTTTTAGGCCAAAAGAGAGATATATATATAGAAAAAGTTCATTGTTGGGGTTTCCATATGTTAGCAGCATGGGGTAACTGCATGTTGACAGATTTGTACTGTTTTACATGTGGGTTGGTGCTACCTCATGTCCAGAAGCCAAACTACTTAACTGCGGTCCCACATAGAGAAAGATAATGTCTTATACACATGCCAGTGAAACGTGTCCTGATGCTGACAACAGAATCATTTTAAGGGGAATATCATTGAGCGCTGATTTCCCTCCACCAGCTCTTCTCACACTGTACACATTAAACTTCATTGTTCCAGCTCCAAGGCAAGGGGTGAAGCCACCATGCCTAATTTGCAAGGCTTTGCACGCAAGTGATTCCAGGCCCAGTCTCTAGGAGGGTTCCATTCCGCAGCAGGCCCTAAGATAGGGACTCAGCCACTGGTAGGATATGCCAAGTCCCAGACTACCCCTTCCTAAAGAACCTTCGTCACTGGCCACCATCGCTTCGTCTCCAGAACGGCCTGCTCCTCCTTTTTACTCTCTTCGCTCTACAACCCAAAGGGTTAATGTGTATACTTGTATTCTTATCACCATTACTCCCGTCTCACATCTTGACACAAATCGTCCTCACTGATCACCTCGCATACACGGACAGACCATAAGGTCTGACCTCCTGCTGCATATATCACCTCATAAACAGGAAGTGACACACTCAGGGAAGGAAAACTACAGCAATGAATATTAACCCCTGCCACACGAAAGATTAAAGGGAAACTCCAGTAAAAAATGCATTTTTTCCTATTAATAATATGTTAAATATCTTTATCTTTGATATTATTCTTTTTCTTGGTAGCTGCTTGTGTAGCTTAAAAATCCTTATCTAAACTAGACAAACAGCTTCTTCCTGTTCCTCACCACCTATGCTATCTCCCTTTATCTGAATTTGATAAGCTTTCTTTCACTTCCTGAAAAGGTTGTCAGTCTTTTTAAGATAGGCATGACTTGCACTGCCCAGCCCCGCCCCGCAGAACATGATCTCCTCCTGTCTTCATAGCTTTGTTTAGCTAACAGCCTCTCCTGAATGAGAGTGAGATATAGAGGGAGAGAGAGAGAGAGTGGGAAAGGGAGGGGGGGGGGGGTCACGTGACCGGCGCAATATATGAAAGGAATAAGGTACAAAGGAACATTTTTACAGATCGATTTCTATTGCTTATTACATGTGAGTAGTAAGTTTTAGGCTCTATTTCCACTAATAAGACTCGTCATGCGACTTTGGACGCATAAAGTCGCATGGCAAGTCACAGCCCATTGATTTCAATGGCACCCGTTCCCATCTATGCCACTTTGAAAATCAGTGACTTTGAAATGCTGCCTGCACTACTACTTTGATGTGACTTTGATCCAGAGAGTGTAAAATTGGATCAAAGCTGCACTCAAAATCGCACAATGTAAGAGTTGCACTAGTGGAAACGTAGCCACTAGGCTAGAGTGTGACTTTGAGGGCAGGTTTGATCCAACTTTACACTCTCCAGATCAAAGAGTGTCTTTGGAAGATTGCTGGATGGCCCAATGGGACCTCTGGAGTTTTAAATTGGGGTGGTAGAGGATAGGGCATGAAGACTGGTCTATGTCTTGGTGGATGAATGTATGGTCAGCCAGTTATTAAAGCGGAGTTCCACTCAAAAGTGGAACTTCCACTTTAGGTGGTCCTGACCCCCTGGCATGTCACATTTGGCATGTCATTTTGGGGGGGCAGGTACCTAGTTTTGACAGGTACCCCCTCCCACTTCTGCTCGGGCCACCTAGGCTGCTCGGGCGGAAGTTCTCCCCCCCCCCCCCTTCCTCCCTGCAATCTTCTGGGACTTGTCACAGGTCCCAGAAGATTGCCCATCCATTCAGGACGCGCAGCACGGCTGTGAAGCCACAAGCTGTGACAGCCGGGTGCCCGCACTAGAGATGCTGGCGCCACGGGGAGAAGACGGAGAGAGAACTGAGGCTACCGCCGGCCACATCGCTGGATCGTGGGACAGGTGAGTATGTGTTTATTAAAAGTCAGCAACTACACTTTTTGTAGCTGCTGACTTTTAATAAACACAAAAGACAGTGGAACTCCACTTTAATTTGCAGCAGTGGATAGGAGTAGGAGGCTTTAGGAGTTGAGGGCAATGTTGAGAGGGATGGAGGCTGGTGGGGATGGAGGAGGTTGGAGCTGGAAAGACATAGGGACAGAAGTGACAGTGGGCAGAGGGAAGGAGGAGACTAAGAACCCAACAACACATTACTGCCAGCACTCCCCACAAACACCTCTGCATACTGTAACCCCTCCCACACCTGCACTCCTATCCCAAATACAGTAGGTTTCCCCTGCCAGCTCTGCACTTCTCCTTTCTACCACTGCCATCAATACTCCTCTTGCATACCTCTGTACCCCTAACAAATCTCAGCCATAATTCTTGTCACCACTGTACCATCAGCACCATGTTTTTCCACCACCCAGGTCACTTATACTGCCTGCAATTACTTTGGGACTTACAGTTAAGAGATCTTCTTCTTTCTGCAGTCGGACTGCCCAAAACAAGCTGTGCTGCTGGGAAGGGTCAGGAGCAGGGTGTGGTTATCTGCAGGCTCCTTGCAGGGATTGGAACTTATCTACAGACCTCCCCGCTGCCTCGCCACAGATCTGATCTGATCCTCAGTGTCTAGTCACCATGGTGACCAGGAGAAACAGCAAGAACTGCACATTGCTGAAAATTGGGACCCAGCCCGCCAGGACACAGTCATCCTAGGACAATGGACCAAGGCTAGGCTGATGCATGCAAGATGAGAGAGAGGAGTGAGCGGATACAGTGAAGATAAATCCAAGCTTACGTCACTTCCAGTATCTGTTTTGGGTATCAAAGCATTTGCCTGCGCAGATGCTTAGTATTGGCATTGATACCAATGCCAGTATCAGTATCGGTGCAACCCTAGTATTAAAAAAAAAAGTGCACAGATCTTTTTTTGACAGGTTAGGCAGGATAGGTGGGGGGAACATTTTAAAGAATAGGTATAGTTAAAAACGCTGTCTCGGTGCAGCCATCTTAGACGTGGGCATCTGAAACCGCAGTGTAATCTGCTGTGTCCTTCCTCCTGATTCCAGGGAGTGTTTGGGAGTTCTTCCTGATTCCAGCCTCCTGGGTGTGATGACAAACAGCTCCCAGGATGCAATGCAAAGGCGGATGTGATGTCGGTGGCCGTGGCCACAGAGGGGGGAGAAGGAGGAAGTACAATCAAAAATGCCCTGAAAATAAGGTAAGGAACCCCCGAAAAAAAATTAAAATGCCCAATTGTTGATCAGCATAGCGATAGCGAGCACTCCAGGAATCACTAAAGTTGCAAAATAGGCCGGAACTCCGCTTTAAAAATGTTTTAAACTTTTTTTTTTTTTTTTTTCCAAAATGTGGACTTTTTAAGTTTTATCTTCTCAAAGAAAAATATCCCACTCTTCACAATAAAGCTTTATTTATGTTATCAGTATTTAGAATGCACATATATTTGTGGGCATCTCTTTTTAGGGATGAGGCGTACAAAGGGCAAAATAGAACCAAAATATCTGATTAACATCTTGAGAATTCATTGAGTATTTCCACTACATTCATCAAACCAGATATTGATATGTTAGATTATCAAAAGCAATGTCAAATATCACACTAGTATTATGTTGCCCTCTTTTACTTTTGTAATAAAAAATACTACAAAAAAAAAGAAGTTTTATTACTCAGATAGGTACATTTAACTATATCAGTGATAGTGAACTTGTGATCTGCCTGACTTTTTCTACACATCAGCTATCCTTATTGTTAGAGTATTGTGTATGTGTAGCCCAAGACAATTCCTCTTCTTTCAATGTGGCCCAGGAAGGTCAAAAGGTTGTTATAGATTAACATGAATGATTAACAGTAGGTCCAGTTAAAACTTTTTTGAAAAATATTATAAAAATATAAAATATTATAAAAATATAAAATATTATCCATTCGGTAGAAACAATGTAATAAACAACTGACCTTTTGGTACCAGGAGAGAAGTGGTGTGTCTGCTAAAATCGCCTCCATTTGCAGAGGAAAGAAGTAGACATTCTTAAGAGATGAAAATACTGAAAGGTGTTTCTTTTGAACTTCCTCAGCATTTGTTTCAGTCAGTCCTTTCATGTAAAAGACCACTGATCTGTTAGGATAGTGGTGAGCTGCTGATTCAACGGCACATAGCACCAGTGATGTTGGTGGCAATTTATCTGTAGTTTCCACAAATATGATAGAATCACCACCTTTTAAAACATCAGAAGGGCTTAAATCTTTGGAGGGAATATTCGATATTGGGATTACTTCAATAAATTTTTTTTCCAATGATGTTTTGTTCTTTTCGTGGTTTTCAGCATCCTTTGCAGTCAACACTTCAGTAGTTTTTGTTTCTGCAGGCTCATGATTGTTCTGGGGTGGTAACAATTTTGACTTTAAAGTTTTGATTGTATCATTTTCAGAGAAAAAAGATACATAGTGCAAGTATTTATTGTTAAATTTGGCTTTGTATAAGAAACCAACGGCTAACAAAAGAAGGACGATCACTATCTTCTGGGTTTTTATCATTGTTGTAAAGTATGCTTGTCAGTCTGCAAAAGAAAGCATAATTATTCTTCAGAAAAACATGACATGCTCATACATGTAATAGATGATTACAAATTGTTTGTATGTGCATAGGTGTTATATAAATATGTGATATCCAAAGAGTCTTTCTATAGTCAACACATTTTTTGTTGGATAAAGTAGAAAAGGATCAGAACCTTTTCCAGGTTTTATTGCTGTTTAGTGCTCTATTAGAAAGACTTCTCCATACTTACTGTCCCTGGCAAGCTTTTAACCAGACAGAAAGTGAAGTGATCTCTCAAACTGTAACACAGACAGAAATAAAAGTGTATTCTGTTTCATTAGTTAGGTAGGGTGTAAGTTATTCCTAGCTTCTCCACATGGTCAAACCTCCAGCTAGTAGTCTACAGTAACAATATTGCCTACACTTGGAATGAGCCAATGGGTTAATTTGGCCTACTGTTTGGTGGGAGCTATGCATCAAATACAGAAGCAGTATTTCTTCCACTTCTATAAATGACAGCTTCCCACTGTCACTGGTTCCAAAGGAAGCCATGAGTGCTTGGGAAGAGGTCCTTGTCCTCATCAACATGGGAACAAGATACTTTGCAAGGGGGTGCCTCAGAGCATGGGGAGGGGGGGGCTGGTTTAGAAAGGAGAACCATGGGCTGCCCCCCCTTTCCTAAACATCCAGGCTGCATGCTCAAATGAAGGGTCTTGTAGACCTCATGCATATTTTTTGTTATTTTTTTTGTGTGGAGTTCCCCTTATAAATTGTAGCAGACCTGAAGGGCCTGGTATGGATTTTCTTGGTGAACTCACGCATTTTCTATTTATTTATTTTTTAGCTAGGTACCCTCCTAAATTACATACCAGACTCAAAGGGCCTGGTTTGTATTTTGGGTAAGCTCTGCACAATTTGTGTTTTAATTCTTGCAGTAGGATGTGCTAAAGTAAAAATGATGGTTACAAAGAAAAGCAAGACACAGTTTACACTGCAAACAAATGGTATTCACTGACAGATTCCTAAAAAAAGAACGACCACCCCCTCCCCTATATATAGATTCTTAAGAAAAAAAAAGAACAACAACCCCCCCTCCAAAGGTCCCCCAAATAAAATAAATAGCTTTTAAACATAAAAACAGGGATGCCTTATCCTGATTTATCTTATCCTGGCAAAAAGCGCATGAGCATATACCTAGCTCTGAAGTATGCACATACAAATTCACTAATAAAAATGCTCACATGACTGTAACAGCCTGTTATTGAGTATTTATTTCTGAGAACAAAATCTGTGTTTAGGTCTGTGGAAGAGGAAGACTGTGTTTGGCTCTAACATAACTAAATTGGAATTAGCCTTTCATCTTTCAGGTTCTGCTCACATCTAGCTTTATTGAAGTGTGCATTTTTGGTTTTGTTTTTTGCACATTTTTTTGTGCCAAACTCCTGGGGCAGTCCATTAACAATTAATGGCACTGCAAGGTGTGCAGAGCAAGGTGTGTATTATTCGTGTTCGTACCGAATAATTGGATTTTTTGTACCCTAACACGGACACGGACACTTTACTGTATGTTCGGGTAAAAATCCGTGTTCGGTCGTTTTATTTCCGGGTTTTGCATGTTTTGGCGCTCTTTTCATGGCGGGCTTTCAACAGCCAATCAACAATCGTTTAACTGGTGTGCCTTAAGCCATCCCAGCCATGCCTGCAAATGTCTCAGTAGCTGTGATTGGCCGTCAGTAGCTGTGATTGGCCGTCTGAAGCATGTGACCAAGTCTTTATAAGTTCCAGGCAGCCGCAGCGTCTTCATTCTGCTGCTTAGATCAGGGACAGAGCACACATCAACGTGCTGGCTGCTGATTAGGGAAAGACAGGCAGGAAAAAAACATTTGTGTCCGGATAGAATTGAGGGACAGGTCGGAGTGTTTAGGCAGGGCGAGTTGTAGGCATTTTAGGGATAGAGTCTGCTGAATTATAGGGTCAGTGTCTTCTACAAACTACAATCGATATTGCTGTGTGGGGGGTGGGGTCTGCACTCAATCCTGATCTACGATCTCTTCTCAATCCTGTTAGGGAGAGGCTGCTGCTGAATTTTAGGGTCAGAGTGTTCTACAAACTACAATCGATATTGCTGTGTGGGGTCTGCACTTAGTCCCGATCTACGATCTCTTCTCAATCCTGTTAGGGAGAGGCTGCTGCTGAATTTTAGGGAAACTGTGTTCTACAAACTACAATCGATATTGCTGTGTGGTGTGGGATAGGAGATAGGCAGGTGTCAGTGATCCACATCCATTTTTCTGTGTGTGAGCTGCAGTGAACACAATCTTTTTGGGCTGCAGTGAACACAATCTTTTTGGGGTGCAGTGAACAACGTCCTTTTTGGGGTGCAGTGAACAAAATCTTTTTGGGGTGCAGTGAACAAAATCCTTTTTGGGGTGCAGTGAACAACATCCTTTTTGGGGTGCAGTGAACACAATCTTTTTGGGGTGCAGTGAACAAAATCCTTTGTGGGGTGCAGTGAACACAATCTTTGTGGGGTGCAGTGAACACAATCTTTTTGGGGTGCAGTGAACAACATCCTTTTTGGGGTGCAGTGAACACAATCTTTGTGGGGTGCAGTGAACACAATCTTTTTGGGGTGCAGTGAACAAAATCCTTTTTGGGGTGCAGTGAACACAATCTTTGTGGGGTGCAGTGAACACAATCTTTTTGGGGTGGAGTGAACAAAATCCTTTTTGGGGTGCAGTGAACAACATCCTTTTTGGGGTGCAGTGAACAAAATCCTTTTTGGGGTGCAGTGAACACAATCTTTTTGGGGTGCAGTGAACAAAATCCTTTGTGGGGTGCAGTGAACACAATCTTTGTGGGGTGCAGTGAACAAAATCCTTTTTGGGGTGCAGTGAACAACATCCTTTTTGGGGTGCAGTGAACAAAATCCTTTTTGGGGTGCAGTGAACACAATCTTTTTGGGGTGCAGTGAACAAAATCCTTTGTGGGGTGCAGTGAACACAATCTTTGTGGGGTACAGTGAACAGAATCTTTGTGGGGTGCAGTGAACACAATCTTTGAGGGGTACAGTGAACACAATCTTTTTGGGGTGCAGTGAAAAAAATCCTTTGTGGGGTGCAGTGAACACAATCTTTGGGGGGTACAGTGAACACAATCTTTTTGGGGTGCAGTGAACAAAATCCTTTGTGGGGTGCAGTGAACACAATCTTTTTGGGGTGCAGTGAACAAAATCCTTTTTGGGGTGCAGTGAACAACATCCTTTTTGGGGTGCAGTGAACACAATCTTTTTGGGGTGCAGTGAACAAAATCCTTTGTGGGGTGCAGTGAACACAATCTTTGTGGGGTACAGTGAACAGAATCTTTGTGGGGTGCAGTGAACACAATCTTTGGGGGGTACAGTGAACACAATCTTTTTGGGGTGCAGTGAACAAAATCCTTTGTGGGGTGCAGTGAACACAATCTTTGGGGGGTACAGTGAACACAATCTTTTTGGGGTGCAGTGAACAAAATCCTTTGTGGGGTGCAGTGAACACAATCTTTGTGGGGTGCAGTGAACACAATCTTTTTGGGGTGCAGTGAACAAAATCCTTTTTGGGGTGCAGTGAACAACATCCTTTTTGGGGTGCAGTGAACACAATCTTTTTGGGGTGCAGTGAACAAAATCCTTTGTGGGGTGCAGTGAACACAATCTTTGTGGGGTACAGGGAACAGAATCTTTGTGGGGTGCAGTGAACACAATCTTTGGGGGGTACAGTGAACACAATCTTTTTGGGGTGCAGTGAACAAAATCCTTTTAGGGTGCAGTGAACACAATCTTTGTGGGGTGCAGTGAACAAAATCCTTTTTGAGGTGCAGTGAACACAATCTTTGTAGGGTGCAGTGAACACAATCTTTGTGGGGTACAGTGAACACAATCTCATACTTCTGAAGATTTGAGGGTGCTGCCTGTTCCATACTCCTCCTCCTACTGCTCAACCATCCTTTTAGGGGTACAAACAATAGTAATTGGGGCCTAGTGTGGTGGTGTACGTGTGAGATACATACACTTTCTTTTTGATCATATTTTCTATTCCGCTATTCAATTAAAACCTTTGGGGATCAATTAAATTGCGTGATAGTCTGTGTCGGTACGTGTGAGATCCACCTTTCCAAGTTTTTGGGGTTCATCTCATACTTCTGAAGATTTGAGGGTGCTGCCTGTTCCATACTCCTCCTCCTACTGCTCAACCATCCTTTTAGGGGTACAAACAATAGTAATTGGGGCCTAGTGTGGTGGTGTACGTGTGAGATACATACACTTTCTTTTTGATCATATTTTCTATTCCGCTATTCAATTAAATCCTTTGGGGATCAATTAAATTGCGTGATAGTCTGTGTCGGTATGTGTGAGATCCACCTTTCCAAGTTTTTGGGGTTCATCTCATACTTCTGAAGATTTGAGGGTGCTGCCTGTTCCATACTCCTCCTCCTACTGCTCAACCATCCTTTTAGGGGTACAAACAATAGTAATTGGGGCCTAGTGTGGTGGTGTACGTGTGAGATACATACACTTTCTTTTTGATCATATTTTCTATTCCGCTATTCAATTAAAACCTTTGGGGATCAATTAAATTGCGTGATAGTCTGTGTCGGTACGTGTGAGATCCACCTTTCCAAGTTTCTGGGGTTCATCTCATACTTCTGAAGATTTGAGGGTGCTGCCTGTTCCATACTCCTCCTCCTACTCCTCAACCATCCTTTTAGGGGTACAAACAATAGTAATTGGGGCCTAGTGTGGTGGTGTACGTGTGAGATACATACACTTTCTTTTTGATCATATTTTCTATTCCGCTATTCAATTAAAACCTTTGGGGATCAATTAAATTGCGTGATAGTCTGTGTCGGTACGTGTGAGATCCACCTTTCCAAGTTTTTGGGGTTCATCTCATACTTCTGAAGATTTGAGGGTGCTGCCTGTTCCATACTCCTCCTCCTACTCCTCAACCATCCTTTTAGGGGTACAAACAATAGTAATTGGGGCCTAGTGTGGTGGTGTACGTGTGAGATACATACACTTTCTTTTTGATCATATTTTCTATTCCGCTATTCAATTAAAACCTTTGGGGATCAATTAAATTGCGTGATAGTCTGTGTCGGTACGTGTGAGATCCACCTTTCCAAGTTTTTGGGGTTCATCTCATACTTCTGAAGATTTGAGGGTGCTGCCTGTTCCATACTCCTCCTCCTACTCCTCAACCATCCTTTTAGGGGTACAAACAATAGTAATTGGGGCCTAGTGTGGTGGTGTACGTGTGAGATACATACACTTTCTTTTTGATCATATTTTCTATTCCGCTATTCAATTAAAACCTTTGGGGATCAATTAAATTGCGTGATAGTCTGTGTCGGTACGTGTGAGATCCACCTTTCCAAGTTTTTGGGGTTCATCTCATACTTCTGAAGATTTGAGGGTGCTGCCTGTTCCATACTCCTCCTCCTACTCCTCAACCATCCTTTTAGGGGTACAAACAATAGTAATTGGGGCCTAGTGTGGTGGTGTACGTGTGAGATACATACACTTTCTTTTTGATCATATTTTCTATTCCGCTATTCAATTAAAACCTTTGGGGATCAATTAAATTGCGTGATAGTCTGTGTCGGTACGTGTGAGATCCACCTTTCCAAGTTTTTGGGGTTCATCTCATACTTCTGAAGATTTGAGGGTGCTGCCTGTTCCATACTCCTCCTCCTACTCCTCAACCATCCTTTTAGGGGTACAAACAATAGTAATTGGGGCCTAGTGTGGTGGTGTACGTGTGAGATACATACACTTTCTTTTTGATCATATTTTCTATTCCGCTATTCAATTAAAACCTTTGGGGATCAATTAAATTGCGTGATAGTCTGTGTCGGTACGTGTGAGATCCACCTTTCCAAGTTTTTGGGGTTCATCTCATACTTCTGAAGATTTGAGGGTGCTGCCTGTTCCATACTCCTCCTCCTACTCCTCAACCATCCTTTTAGGGGTACAAACAATAGTAATTGGGGCCTAGTGTGGTGGTGTACGTGTGAGATACATACACTTTCTTTTTGATCATATTTTCTATTCCGCTATTCAATTAAAACCTTTGGGGATCAATTAAATTGCGTGATAGTCTGTGTCGGTACGTGTGAGATCCACCTTTCCAAGTTTTTGGGGTTCATCTCATACTTCTGAAGATTTGAGGGTGCTGCCTGTTCCATACTCCTCCTCCTACTCCTCAACCATCCTTTTAGGGGTACAAACAATAGTAATTGGGGCCTAGTGTGGTGGTGTACATGTGAGATACATACACTTTCTTTTTGATCATATTTTCTATTCCGCTATTCAATTAAAACCTTTGGGGATCAATTAAATTGCGTGATAGTCTGTGTCGGTACGTGTGAGATCCACCTTTCCAAGTTTTTGGAGTTCATCTCATACTTCTGAAGATTTGAGGGTGCTGCCTGTTCCATACTCCTCCTCCTACTCCTCAACCATCCTTTTAGGGGTACAAACAATAGTAATTGGGGCCTAGTGTGGTGGTGTACGTGTGAGATACATACACTTTCTTTTTGATCATATTTTCTATTCCGCTATTCAATTAAAACCTTTGGGGATCAATTAAATTGCGTGATAGTCTGTGTCGGTACGTGTGAGATCCACCTTTCCAAGTTTTTGGGGTTCATCTCATACTTCTGAAGATTTGAGGGTGCTGCCTGTTCCATACTCCTCCTCCTACTCCTCAACCATCCTTTTAGGGGTACAAACAATAGTAATTGGGGCCTAGTGTGGTGGTGTACGTGTGAGATACATACACTTTCTTTTTGATCATATTTTCTATTTCGCTATTCAATTAAAACCTTTGGGGATCAATTAAATTGCGTGATAGTCTGTGTCGGTACGTGTGAGATCCACCTTTCCAAGTTTTTGGGGTTCATCTCATACTTCTGAAGATTTCAGGGTGCTGCCTGTTCCATACTCCTCCTCCTACTGCTCAACCATCCTTTTAGGGGTACAAACAATAGTAATTGGGGCCTAGTGTGGTGGTGTACGTGTGAGATACATACACTTTCTTTTTGATCATATTTTCTATTCCGCTATTCAATTAAAACCTTTGGGGATCAATTAAATTGCGTGATAGTCTGTGTCGGTACGTGTGAGATCCACCTTTCCAAGTTTTTGGGGTTCATCTCATACTTCTGAAGATTTGAGGGTGCTGCCTGTTCCATACTCCTCCTCCTACTCCTCAACCATCCTTTTAGGGGTACAAACAATAGTAATTGGGGCCTAGTGTGGTGGTGTACGTGTGAGATACATACACTTTCTTTTTGATCATATTTTCTATTCCGCTATTCAATTAAAACCTTTGGGGATCAATTAAATTGCGTGATAGTCTGTGTCGGTACGTGTGAGATCCACCTTTCCAAGTTTTTGGGGTTCATCTCATACTTCTGAAGATTTGAGGGTGCTGCCTGTTCCATACTCCTCCTCCTACTGCTCAACCATCCTTTTAGGGGTACAAACAATAGTAATTGGGGCCTAGTGTGGTGGTGTACGTGTGAGATACATACACTTTCTTTTTGATCATATTTTCTATTCCGCTATTCAATTAAATCCTTTGGGGATCAATTAAATTGCGTGATAGTCTGTGTCGGTACGTGTGAGATCCACCTTTCCAAGTTTTTGGGGTTCATCTCATACTTCTGAAGATTTGAGGGTGCTGCCTGTTCCATACTCCTCCTCCTACTGCTCAACCATCCTTTTAGGGGTACAAACAATAGTAATTGGGGCCTAGTGTGGTGGTGTACGTGCGAGATACATACACTTTTTTTGATCATATTTCCTATTCCGCTATTCAATAAAAACCTTTGAGGATCAATTGAATTGCGGGATAGTCTGTGTCGGTACGTGTGAGATCCACCTTTCCAAGTTTTTGGGGTTCATCTCATACTTCTGAAGATTTGAGGGTGCTGCCTGTTCCATACTCCTCCTCCTACTCCTCAACCATCCTTTTAGGGGTACAAACAATAGTAATTGGGGCCTAGTGTGGTGGTGTACGTGTGAGATACATACACTTTCTTTTTGATCATATTTTCTATTCCGCTATTCAATTAAAACCTTTGGGGATCAATTAAATTGCGTGATAGTCTGTGTCGGTACGTGTGAGATCCACCTTTCCAAGTTTTTGGGGTTCATCTCATACTTCTGAAGATTTGAGGGTGCTGCCTGTTCCATACTCCTCCTCCTACTGCTCAACCATCCTTTTAGGGGTACAAACAATAGTAATTGGGGCCTAGTGTGGTGGTGTACGTGTGAGATACATACACTTTCTTTTTGATCATATTTTCTATTCCGCTATTCAATTAAATCCTTTGGGGATCAATTAAATTGCGTGATAGTCTGTGTCGGTACGTGTGAGATCCACCTTTCCAAGTTTTTGGGGTTCATCTCATACTTCTGAAGATTTGAGGGTGCTGCCTGTTCCATACTCCTCCTCCTACTGCTCAACCATCCTTTTAGGGGTACAAACAATAGTAATTGGGGCCTAGTGTGGTGGTGTACATGCGAGATACATACACTTTTTTTGATCATATTTCCTATTCCGCTATTCAATAAAAACCTTTGAGGATCAATTGAATTGCGGGATAGTCTGTGTCGGTACGTGTGAGATCCACCTTTCCAAGTTTTTGAGGTTCATCTCATACTTCTGAAGATTTGAGGGTGCTGTCTGTTCCATACTCCTCCTACTCCTCATCCATCCTTTTAGGGGTAGAAACAATAGTAATTGGGGCCTAGTGTGGTTTTGTACGTGCGAGATACATACACTTTTTTGGATCATATTTCCTATTCCGCTATTCAATAAAAACCTTTCTAGGGCAAGATCTTAAATTACAGAAATATGAGGAGACCGTCAAATAAGGGCCGTGGCCTGGGTCGTGGTGCTGCTGGTAGAGCTCCTGTTGCAAGGAGAGGACGTGGTCGATCTGTGCCAGCTACACGCACAAGTGAAACACCTTCCTCAAGTGTGAGTAGGCGACAGAACCTGCATCAGTATTTGGTAGGGCATCATACGCCCCTAAAAGTGATGAGGCCAGAACAAGTGGAGGCGATAGTAGATTGGTTTGCTGCTGACAGTGCCTCCAGTTCCTTCACATTGTCTCCCACCCAGTCTACTGCAGAAAGGTCACAGTTGGCACCTGCAGCCGATGTCCAACCGTCTTTCACCTCACCCCCTTGCAAATCAGGCAAGCAGTCTGAGCCCCAAGCCATACAGCAGTCTCTTCTTCTTTTTGATGACTCTGTCAGCAGGGTTTCCCAGGGCCATCTACCTAGCCCTGCCCCAGAAGTGGAAGAGATTGAGTGCAGCGATGCCCAACCACTTATTTCTCAAGATGAGTACATGCAAGGATCATCGCAGCACGTCTCCGATGATGACGAAACGCAGGTGCCAACTGCTGCGGCGTTCAGCATTGTGGAGACCGACAAGGAGGGCAGGGGTGAAGACTGGGTGGAAGATGATGTGGAGGACGATGAGGTCCTCGACCCCACATGGAATGAACGTCATGCAGGTGACCTGAGTAGTTTGGAGGAAGAGGCGGTGGTCGCACAGAGCCACCAGCACAGCAGAAGAGGGAGCAGGGTGCAGAAGCGGAGTGGCCGTGCCCTAGACACTACGCCCGCTACTGCCCAACGCAGCAAGGGAACGAGCGCACCAAAGTCAGCTCAAAGGAGTTCTCTAGCGTGGAAGTTCTTTAGAAAATGTACTGATGACAGGACACGAGTGGTTTGCACCCTGTGCAATCAGAGCTTGAAGCGAGGCATAAACCTTCTCAACCTGAGCACAACCTGCATGATCAGGCATCTAAGTGCAAAGCACGAGCTGCAGTGGAGTACACACCTTCAAAACCAAGAAACGTCTCTGGCTCATCCTGCTTCCTCTTCTGCTGCAGTCTCGGCCGCTCCAGCCACATCTGTAGTTATACCGGCACCTGCCACCCCGCAAACAGACGATCTGTCAGCAACACCACCACCTGGGTCACCAACAACCATCTCCCCAATGTCCCGTGGAAGCGTTCAGCTTTCCATCTCCCAAACACTTGAGAGGAAGAGGAAGTACCCCCCTACCCACCCGCGATCCCTGGCCCTGAATGCCAGCATTTCAAAATTATTGGCCTTTGAAATGCTGTCATTCCGTCTGGTGGAGACACACAGTTTTAAAAACCTTATGTCGGTGGCTGTCCCACAGTACGTCGTGCCCAGCCGCCACTACTTTTCCAGGCAAGCCATCCCTTCCCTGCACAACCAAGTGGGGGAAAAAATCAGGTGTGCACTGCGCAACGCCATCTGTGCCAAGGTCCACCTAACTACCGATACGTGGACCAGTAAGCACGGTCAGGGGCGTTATATCTCCCTAACGGCACACTGGGTAAATGCAGTGGCGGATGGGCCTGAGGCGGATAGCAATTTGGCGCATGTCCTTCCACCACCAAGGATTGCAGGGCGCTTCAGTTTGCCTCCTGTTCCTAACTCCTCCTACTCCGCTTCCTCATCCTCTACCGCCTCCTCATCCGGACAGCGTAACACCTTCACCACCAACTTTAGCACGGCCAGGGGTAAACGACAGCAGGCAGTTTTACAACTTGCCTGTTTGGGGGACAAACCACACACCGCGCAGGAGTTGTGGAGGAGCATGGAACAGCAGACAAATGAGTGGTTGCTGCCAGCGAGCCTCAAGCCCGGCCTGGTGGTGTGCGATAACGGGCGAAATCTCATAGCAGCTCTGGGCCTAGCCGGTTTGACGCACATCCCTTGCCTGGCGCATGTGCTGAATTTGGTGGTGCAGAGGTTCCTTAAAAACTACCCCGATATGTCAGAGCTGCTGCAGAAAGTGCGGGCCGTTTGTGCGCACTTTCGGCGTTCTCACCCTGCTGCTGCTCGCCTGGCAGCGCTGCAGCGTAACTTCGGCCTTCCCGCTCACCGCCTCATATGTGACGTGCCCACAAGGTGGAACTCCACCTTGCACATGCTGGAAAGACTGTGCGAGCAGCAGCAGGCCATAGTGGAGTTTCAGCTGCAGCACGCACGCGTGAGTCACTCTGCGGAACAGCACCACTTCACCACCAATAACTGGGCCTCCATGCGAGACCTGTGTGCCTTGTTGCGCTGTTTTGAGTACTCCACCAACATGGCCAGTGGCAATGACGCCGTTCTCAGCTTAACTATCCCACTTCTATGCCTCCTTGAAAAAACAATTCGGGCGATGATGGAAGAGGATGTGGCACAGGATGAGGAGGAGGAGGAGGATGAAGAGGTAACATTTCCAAGGCTTTCAGGGCAGTAATTCGCAAGGGGCTCCGAGGGTGGGTTCCTGCACACACAAACGCCAGGGACACAATTGTCCAGCAGGGGCACAGTTCTGGAGGATGAGGAGGATGAGGAGGAGGAGGAGCTGGAGGAGGAGATGGAACCATGTTCACAGCAGGGTGGCACCCAGGCCAGCTCATGGCCATCACTGGTGCGTGGCTGGGGGGATACAGAGGACACGGACGATACACCTCCCACAGAGGACAGCCTTTCGTTGCCTCTGGGCAGCCTGGCACACATGAGCGATTACATGCTGCAGTGTCTCCACAACGACCGCCGAGTTGCCCACATTCTAACTTGTGCTGATTACTGGGTGGCCACGCTGCTGGATCCCCGTTACAAGGACAACGTACCGTCCTTAATTCACTCACTGGAGCGCGATCGCAAGATGCGCGAGTACAAGCGCACGCTGGTAGACGCCATGCTGCTGGCATTCCCATCTGACAGCGGGGCCGCAGTGGAAGCACAAGGCAGAGGAGGAGGAGGAGGAGGAGGAGGTCGCCAACGCAACCAGGGCACCCCCAGCACCTCAGAAGGCAGGGTTAGCATGGCCGAAATGTGGAAAAGCTTTGTCAGCACGCCACAACAAACAGCAGCACCAGCAGCTCAGATGGAACGTCTTAGCAGGAGGCAGCATTTTACCAACATGGTGGAGCAGTATGTGTGCACACGCCTACATGTAGTGAATGAGGGGTCTGCCCCCTTCAACTTCTGGGTCTCCAAATTCGGCACATGGCCTGAGCTTGCCCTTTACGCCTTGGAGGTGCTGGCGTGCCCTGCAGCCAGTGTATTATCTGAACGGGTATTTAGCACGGCTGGGGGCGTTATAACAGACAAGCGCAGCCGTCTGTCCAGAGACAATGTGGACAAGCTCACGTTCATTAAAATGAACCAGGCATGGATCCCACGGGACTTTTCCGTACCTTGTGCAGAATAGCAATGGATACCGACCTTACCCACCCATTGTTCCATTTTTGCTCTTTCTCACTCTTTTGGGGTGTACCCTCATTTAAAATTTGTGAAAAGAAGCAGTGTTGGCTACCTCGTCCTCCTCCTCAGGGCCAGATTAACGTAGGGGCTATTGGAGCTGGAGCTCCAGGCCCCTACCTTTTATATAGGCCCGGGTTGGCCATATTCACTGTTACCGCTCTTCTGTCACTTGTAAACACAGAAGTCTGGCTTCTATGCTCGCTTCCCCAGGCAGCACCCTCAGAACCTCCCCACACAGCGCGAAGGCCGGACAAGGAGGGACAGTTGCCAATGCATGGATGTGTTTATGGGCTTCAGAGACAGCATCCCATGTTGAATTAGGCATGCATGGCTGCACCCTTCCTCCTCTGGGTGCATGGCAAGGCACGACCCTTAAGGCCCTTCAAAATCCTCAGCACCAAGACCATGATGCTCTTAATCCGGCCCTGGTCCTCCTCCACCGCCGCTTCCACCTACACCGCCCATAGGTGTGCGCAGCCTATTGCATTAAGGTGTGCACCCCAAAGTTGAAATACACATGCATGTGTTTGCCAGCAGGGAGAGTAATGTATCGGGGCCATGTACCTGTAGGCAAAGAGAAATAGAGCAGAGCAGGTCCGAGGGAGATCTTTCCCATCTCCTCACTGGCAATGCTATGTGCCCTAGGTGATTAGGGTGTGCCCAGGCACACCCGGCACACCCTGTGCGCATGCCTATGTCACCGCCACATCCACCACCACCTCAACCTCCCTCCTACTCCATATGGGCCTCGTCCTTCAGAGATGAAGAAGAACATTGTTTTATTTTTCTGTTTTTTTTTGTTGTTTTAAGTTATTTCCCTATCCACATTTGTTTGCAGAGCACTTGCCATGCTCTTAATTACGTTTTGCTGCCATTTGCAGCACTCTAGCCCTTTCCTTTGGTGTTTTAGAGCCATTTTAGTGCCTTAAAGTTCGGGTCCCCATTGACTTCAATGGGGTTCGGTGTCCGGGAAAAGTTCGGTAAAAGTCCGGGACACGGACCCGGACTTTTTTTTAAAGTTCGGCCGAACCCGTCGAACACGGACATCTAGGTGTCCGCTCAACCCTAGTGATAACTGCATTTGTTTTATTCTTTTGGGCATTTTTTCCTTTATGTGCTCCAGTAAGTCTGTTATTTTTCAACTTCCTTTTTTAGCTTGTTTGCAATCCTGTTAGAAATGTACAGTTACGCTTACATTTCTGGCACAGTGCCAGTGTACTGAGAAGAATGACTCTCAAGCATGCTCATCATCCCACGCCGGCCATGAATGACATCATCCCATGCCGTCCACGCAAGATAGCTTCAGACCAGTGTAGAATAAGTACGTATTTGTTCCTTTAGTTCCACTTTAACAGACCAAACTGTCCACCAATAGTGTCAGTTGGTGGGCTAAGACAAACAACTTAACACTGACAGGGATCCTTACATTGGTCAACTTTTTTTCATTTAGTCAGAACCTTTGTCCCAAAAAGGGGAAAAAAACCTGTTTCTGTAACTGCTTAAAAAGTATTAGCTAGAGTTAGGTAGAAAGTGTACCAATGGCCGGATCCCCACCTAAAATAAAAGTGAAAAAAAGCCTACAAATGAAAAATAAAGCAGCCACCATATCTAAGGACTGGTAACAACATATAAAATGTATATAATTTTTGATGACTATATAAAATAAATAATATTACTTTGATGAGATGAGTTTCTTTGTGTTGACTGAACTTGTGGATTGGTATGAGGATATCATTAATGAAAGAAAAAACGAATCCTTAAATATTTGGCTACATCTTGTTTTCAAAAGTAGACTTTCCATACTTCAAACTGATGCTACCTTGGATAGCCAATTTGCAATGCAAATTTTTGGTAAACAGTCGTTTTTCAAGCACTGGGGCTGCAGAACAATATACTAGTGAGAGAATTTATTTGAGTCCATAGAAATTTCAGAGAATGTGAATTGTTTTTGACTCCTGTAAACTAAGTGCCGGTTCACACTGATGCGATCACAGAGATTGCATGTAATTCGGAGTGCACTGCTCCTAAAATTACATGCGATGTCTGTGCGGTGCAAATTCAGCCATACAGTTTATATGGCTGAATTTGCACCGCAATCGCAGTGAACACGCACAGGGCCCTTTTTTTGGTTCGCAGCAGAATCGGATCGCATGGTGGTTCGAGCTGGGGGTATCGTTAGCTTTGAATTGACACCCCCAGCGTATCGCATATGGCAGTGTGATTTGCCTGTGCAGCGGATGCGATGCAGGAACATGCAGATATATTCGCAGTGTTCCCGCATCACATCAGTGTGAACCGGCACTAACTCCTAATTTAGGGCAAGCAGTTAACCAAAAAAATATGTATAAAGCTCTTCAGAAAAAGAGTGTGTCAGAGAGGCATCTTTTTTTTTTTAAATCCAAGATTATGTAGAAAAGCTATAGACAGAATCAAATGTTAAACAATCTGTCCCAAACTCAGTTTAGCAAAAAAATTGAAAAGTGTGCTATTTTGGGGCCAATTTCAGCTGCCTACAGTAAAGAGCTGTGAAGTGGTTAAGCTTAAAGCCATATTAAACCCAAAAACATTTATTATATTGCAGCTTACCAATTCTTAGATGAGATAGCTGCATTTGTGTTCTTTTTTAAGCCTACTTTATTTTTTTTTCAATTGGTATTATGGCCAGTAAGCCTGTTGCTTTTCAACAGAACAAGCTGTCCTACAGATGTAGTAGTTAGAGGGTTGAGACAAGTGTAAAACTGTTGCTGTTACTGCCTAAAAGAGAAGTATGGGGGTTCACAAAAAAAATATATATATATTTTTTTTTTCCTCAGTCTCTGCTTCTGAGACTGAGAACTGAGTGTTCAAAGACCTCTGATTTCTAGTATCTCAGTCTTCAGTGAGCAGAGAGACAGTCACCGTCAGTCACCAGCTCTCTGCTCTGCTCCTTCAGCACTCACTAAAGCGCTTGGCTATGGAGGAGCAGGAGCAGCTGGCTCTGGCTTTCAGCAGCTCGCTGAGAGGCTGAGCAAGCTTTTTGAAGTAAAGAGCTCTGTAAAGTTAAGAATGATCCAGAGCCTAGACTGGCTAAGTTATGTCAGCCGACAGTGGGTGCCTGCTGTCGGCTGAAAATGAGTCACAGAAGTGCAGGACGAACTGCACTCCTGTGATCCATAGGAGAACTAGGGCCAACAAAGCCTTTGCCATACTTCTCTAACAGGTGTTAGCTGGAGTTTGGCTTTAATTTGTTAGTGTATTTAAATTTGTTAGTACATTTAACACTGCCTCGTCCTAGACTGACAATGCTGCTGTCCAAAGGTGTCTCTGTTTCCCCTTCATTTAGAATGCATGCATTTTAATACAGGAGGTTTGTTACTGGTCAGATCGCCAGGTGACAAAAGAAGGCAATAAGCCTACAAAAGAAAAATAATTCAGCCATCATACCTAATGCTTGGTAAGCTGCAAAATATAATTTATGTTTGGTCTTGGGTTTAATAACACTTTGAAGCCTGGTTCACACCACCGCTCGACCATCCCAGCTCGACTTCGGCACCAAAAGTAGTGCAGGAACCTTTTTGTAAGTCGGAGTGACTCAAGGTAGTGACTTGTCATGCGACTTGTGCTTTCACCAGTGTGAACCAGGCCTAAAAGGAGTTACAAAGAAAGCAAAAACAAAGAGAGACCACATGCACAATCTACTGCTACAGTCACAAATTATACGTAGGTCAGATTAAGAATGAATGAAATATATCTCTAAAATAACATTTAACATTTTTTGGTATTATACAAAAAGTTTATATAATTGCATTAGTGACCGGTCAAACTCTGGCCCCATCCCAACTCTAGGCCTGGTTCCAGATTCAGACACCCCCACACCCCTTGGAGGAATTTATGTTATGCTATACCTGAGTTGTGACTAGTGAGAAGCTGCCCTGGGTTTAGTTCAAGCATGTAACATTTTTCAGCACCCCTTAACCTCTGATTATATCCCCCCTCCCCCTAGTGACAGTGGGTGGGAGTAGCACTCGGCCAGCTTTGGAATTGCACATGCGCAGTTTCAAAGCAGACTGCGACCATATTTTTTATAAATACTTGGTGCCCATTTCCAGACGTTTGCAGACATTTGTAAATTTGCAGGAAGTTGACAACCCTGGTGGAGGGGGGTTGAAGTGGTGAAATAACTGACTAAATATGGCTATGGCCATATTGGGTCTATGTGTTTTCCCAAATATGGCCAGTGGCCATATTTGAGAAGTGGTGTCATCACTGTCCCTTTAGTAACAAGACAGGAATTCCTGGCGATGCCAGTGGCTCCTAGGGACACAGCGAGTACAATTGCCAGCAGAAAGCCATCATATATAGAAGTGATAAAAATAACGCTTATATATATATATATATATATATATATATATATATATATATATGTGTGTGTGTATATATACAGTATATATATATATATATATATATATAAGATGCAGAACCAGAGAGATGGCCTACCACCTTGGAAATTACATATAGACTGCTCCTGTGGGCCTTGCGATTAAAGTGTTACTAAACCCACAACAGTAAGATCAGTCTGTATATGCACTAAAACATGCTTGTTATACTCCCTGTGGAACCTAAGGAGTTAATCCTCTTCATTGTGTAAAAAGGCTGCTTGATCCTGGCTTCTCTGATCCTCCCCTCCTTCCACTGTCCCCTAATAATTTCCTGATAACACAGAGTCTATAGTGTCAGGCTGCACAGTTTGGTGTGTATTGCAAGAGCTTTTTTTTTTTCCTTGGGAGGATACATGTGATCAGCACAGGGCTGAGCAGCACTGTCCAGACAGAGGGTTAGAGGTCTTGCAGTATCATAGGACAATTTGGTTTAGTAAGTAAATTCATCAGGAGCTTGAATAAACATCCCCTCACAAATACAATATTACAATTTATATTTTTATTTTTAGATTCATAATATTTATTCAAGCTCCTGATGAATGGACGGAGGTCCATGAAACGCGTCGAGCCTACAAATTTACTCCTATTTTATTATGAATTGTGATACAATGCAAGATTGTTGACACACACAGATTTGGATATTTTATTGTATTTATAGAAATGTATTGAGTGATCCATTGTGATCCATTAAACGTTGTTATTTATATTGATGCAATATGTATTGTTTAATCGTCTGATTGCCCTCATTCTGTGTGTGATTATTAACAATGTTTTCATAGTATTATGTATATTATATGTAATCATTAAATTTTTATGTCCAATTGACCTCACTCAAAGTCCCATACCTCTTTCTTTGTTCTATATCCATAAAGGGATGGAGACAATTGGACATCTGATGTGGCAAATCATGTATACCTACATTTTTTCTGCATATTTGGGTGGAAGACACCCACTTTTCCATGTTTTGCCACATTCATTTTAGATAATTTTTCATATATTCCCTACTATCATTATCAAAATTTTCTCTTATTAAAGTTTTTATTTTTATTAATATTGAGCTTTTTGGTATTCATCCAATTTGGAGTGAGGTTGATCCGAGCTGTCTCTGTCTCCCTATCCGGGGCTGCGATGGCTGGCTAACCATCTCCCCCTCCAGCTTGCCTCTGTCGATTCGGCATCCAGGCTGGGGGCGGGGCTTGACTCCTCCCATCGGCGTCATGCTCTCTATGCTTGGTGCGTGATGCCCTCGGCATCATGGTACCATGGCAACTTCTCCATCTGACGTCAGGTGCGGTCCGTTCCTACTGATGTCCGGCCTTAATTGGACCGGATGTGGAAGGTTCTTTGACCCTACATATACTGACGTTCAGCATGGCGTTGGCGTGTATTCGTTCTGACACCTGGAGATGCACGGTTTGGAATGGATCAATACTTACTTTCATCTGTAACTTTCATTGGAACCCGGTACTTTGGAACTCTGCTTTTTACCTTTCTATTCCCCCTTTCATGCACCTCTATTTATTTTTACTTTCTTTGCACTAGCTTCAGCTATGCTATGGTCACTTTTCTCTTGCCTATTCACCACTCCAGTGTTCCCATCTGGTATCCCCTATAGTAATTATGGGGGTCCTTCTTTTCTCGCCTACCCATCACAGTTTTCCCATGCACTCTCTAATACAACAATTTTCCTACTCTCCCTCTGGACAACCTATTCTGGTGTTTCTCCCTTGGTGTTTCCTCTGGGTTTATTTGTTCGCATTTACTCCTTATAATATCAGTTTTTATCATTTACAAAATGTCCTTATAGCATATTCATGCAAGTCTATACATTTTTTTCAGAAACTTTTTTGGCCCCAGTGTGTGCCCTTTAATAATATTTATTGGATTGATGCCTTCGAATTGCCATATCACTTTGATCCTTGGCCCTTTCCTCTCTGTTGCCCCTGTGTGTTGAATGGTTTCATGCCTCAGCCCCGGGTGGGGTATTTCTGGATCAGCTCTGGTCTCCCCTTCCATTATTGGATCTCTCGTGGATTTATGACACTGCTCAAGGTAGTGTTTATTCCACTATATTTTTTATTTTTAATCATCATCCCCTCACAAATACAATATTACAATTTATATTTTTATTTTTAGATTCATAATATTTATTCAAGCTCCTGATGAATGGACGGAGGTCCATGAAACGCGTCGAGCCTACAAATTTACTCCTATTTTATTATGAATTGTGATACAATGCAAGATTGTTGACACACACAGATTTGGATATTTTATTGTATTTATAGAAATGTATTTAGTGATCCATTGTGATCCATTAAATGTTGTTATTTATATTGATGCAATATGTATTGTTTAATCGTCTGATTGCCCTAATTCTGTGTGTGATTATTAACAATGTTTTCATAGTATTATGTATATTATACGTAATCATTAAATTTTTATGTCCAATTGACCTCACTCAAAGTCCCATACCTCTTTCTTTGTTCTATTTATCTACATAGTTTATCTTTCCTCACAGAAGTGAGTTTTGCACACTTCTTAACAGGTTGCATTTAGTTTATTTTGTATTAACTAAGTATTAAATATTTTCTTCTTTTATTTATGTACATCAAACTATTTTTAGGTAACAGCAAGGTCTTTTTATACAGAAAGGCTCAAAGTTCATCTGAAATGCTAATGGCCACTAGAGGAAAAATCGGCCAAATCTGTCGCATCTGTTTTATTTTCCAGAAAGGCATTGCAATAATCCTAAAACATGCTAATAGAAAATGCACTATACAGTATTTCACAAATACGAGTACACCCCTCACATTTTTGTAAATATTTTAGTATATCTTTTCATGTGACAACACTGAAGAAATTACACTTTTCCATTATGTAAATTAGTCAGTGTACAGCTTTTATAACAATGTAAATTTGCTGTCCCCTCAAAACACTTCAACACACAGCCATTAATGTCTAAACCTCTGGCAACAAAACTGAGTACACCCCTAAGTGAAAATGTCCTAATTGGGCCCAAAGTGTCAATATTTTGTGTGGCCACTATTATTTTCCAGCACTGCCTTAACCCTCTTAGGTATGGAGTTCACCAGAGCTTCACAGGTTGCCACTGGAGTCCTCTACCACTCCTCCATGACAACATCACGGAGCTAGTCGATGTTAGAAACCTTGCGCTCCTCCAACTTCCGTTTGAGGATGCCCCATGGATGCTCAATAGGGTTAAGGTCTGGAGATATGCTTGGCCAGTCCATCATCTTTACCCTCAGCAGAGGTGTATTTGGGGTGGTTATTAGGGATGATCGAACGGTTCGGGTCGACCATCGGTTCGACCCGAACATTGACTGTTTGAGGTTCGGCCGAATTTAGAACTTTTTGCTGAAAAAGTTCGGAATTCGGCAACCAGAACCGACCAAAATGCAATGGGCCAGGAAATGGGCTTTAAAAGCCTGTGATTGGACCAGAACCATTAGCAAAAGCCAATTGAGGGGGCAGGAGAATGCTAGGAATGTGATTGGAGTGACTAGGGGGTCCATAGTCCAATCATTAGTGAATACGCCCCCCAGAATATAAGATAGCCCCCGCCAAATTCCTAGCATTGTTATACAGGGACATGGAAGAGAGTGGAAGCAGTTCTGTTAATTTTACTTTAAAAGTGTCATTTAGCATTTATTAGTGTGAGGAAAGGGATATCTAGTGTAGTTAGGGTGCTCTTTTACACTTTAGTTAGGTGCAAAAATTTAGTTTCTGTAGGGAAAGTGTGAAGTGTCAGGGTGACCGTAATGTAGTGTAGGGTGAACTGACTGCTATGGAAGGGTGACCAAACCCTTCCATATCAGGGTGACCGTAATGTAGTGTAGGGTGAACTGACACTGACTGCTATGGCAGGGTGACCAAACCCTTCCATATCAGGGTGACCGCTATAGAGAAAAGATAGTTTCTCTGAAGTCACTTTCGCTGCAGTAATATGGCTTCGCCCCTGTCAGCTTGCTTTTTCGCTGCAGGCGTCTATAGGGATTTTTTGAGCACATGTTTTGAGTCAGGCATGACATCTGAACATGTGTATAGGGGGTATATATACACACCCATGTATGTATATATACACCTGAACATATATAGGTGTGAAAGGAGCAGAAAACACTACTTGCGCTAATGAAATAATTAACACCAATATAGTTACGCTCCTATCACACCTATATATGTGTTTGTGTAAAATACATATAAGAATGTGTGTATATATACCACTATACACAAGTTCAGATGTTTTGCCTGCCTCCAAAGAACCCAAGAAAATGCCCAAAAAAACGCTAGCGTCAAAAAAAAAAAAAAAAAAAAACGCCCAGGTGTGTTGTTGCAGGCATTTTTTTGGGGGTTTTTGGAGGCAGGCAAAACATCTGAACTTGTGTATAGTGGTATATATACACACATACTTATATGTATGTTACACTTAGACATATATAGGTGTTATAGGAGCGGAGCCATATTAGTGTAAATGATTTCATTAGCGCAAGCATATATTTCTGCTACTATCACACCTATATATGTCTAGGTGTATATATACATATAAGTATGTGTGTATATATACCCATATACACAAGTTCAGATGTTTTGCCTGCCTCCAAAGAACCCCAAAAAAATGCCAAAAAAAACGCTTGCTACTAAACCGACAAGGTGTGAAAAGAGAGAAGCCACTAACCTGTTCTATAAGTGACCTAATACAAACAATCTTTTTATGGTTCTGGACATGCTACAGAGCTGAAACTTCACAGGTACACTTTTTAGACCCCCCAGATACTTTTTTTTTATTTTTATTTTATTTATTTATTTTTTTTTCAATAATTGGCTCTCTATCAAAAATGACAATTTTTAAGAACTTTTTTTTGTGTGATTAATAGTCCCTGGGGTATGACCCAGAACCCTAGGCACTTTTTAGGGGCATTTATTGGGTTTTAGGGCTTCAAAATGGTGTTTTTTGATTACAGAAGTTCGGGTCCCATTGATTTCAATGGGGTTCTGAAATCCGGGCCGAACTTTCGGGAAGTTCGGATGTTCTGGCAGAACCGAACTTTTGAAAAGTTTGATCATCCCTAGTGGTTATCATGTTGGAATACTTGCCTGTGACACGGTCTCTGAAGGGAAGGGATCATGCTCTGCTTCAGGATGTCACAGTACATGTTGGCATTCATGGTTCCCTCGATGAACTGTAGCTCCCCAGTGCTGGCAGCACTCATGCAGCCCCAGATCATGACACTCCCATCAATAATGCATGACTGTAGGTAAGACACACTTGTCTTTGTACTCCTCACCTTGTTGGCACCACACATGCTTGACACCATCTAAACCAAATAAGTTTATCTTGGTCTCCTCAGACCACAGGACAGGTACAGTAATCCATGTACTTAGTCTGCTTGTCTTCAGAAAACTGATTGTGCGCTTTCTTGTGCATCATCTTTAGAAGAGGCTTCCTTTTGGAATGACAGCCATGCAACCCAATTTGATGCAGTGTGTGGCGTATGGTCTGAGCACTGACAGGCTGACCCCCCACCCCTTCAACCTCTGCCGCAATACTGACAGCACTCATACATCTATTTCCCAAAGACGAACTCTGGATATGACACTGGGCACGTACACTCAACTTCTTTGGTTAACCATGTCAGGCCTGTTCTGAGTGGAACCTGTCCTGTTAAACCACTGTATGGTCTTGGCCACTGTGCTGCAGCTCAGTTTCAGGGTCCTGGCAATCTTATTATAGCCTAGGCCATCTTTGTGTAGAGCAACATTTCTTTTTTTCAGATCCTCAGAGAGTTCTTTGCTATGAGGTGCCATGTTAAACTTCCACTGCTCAGTATGAGTGCGATAACACCAAATTTAACACACCTGATCCCCATTCATACTTGAGACCTTGTACCACTAACGTGTCACATGACACCGGGGAGGGAAAATGGCTCAATGGGCCCAATTTGAACATTTTCACTTAGGGGTGTACTCACTTTTGTTGCCAGTGATTTAGACAATAATGGCTTTGTGTTGAGTTATTTTGAGGGGGCAGCAAATTTACACTGTTATACAAGCTGTACACTATTGTAGCAAAGTCTCATTTCTTCAGTGTTGTCACATGAAAATATATAATAAAATATTTACAAAAATGTGAGGGGTGTACTCACTTTTATGAGATACTGTATTTTTTCTTTAAAGATCATAAAATTCTATGCAAAATGTCGATATAAACTTTACAGCTCTGCAGAGAAACAATGGGAGAATTTACCTAATACAAATGAGACTTTCTTAATGGAGCGTTGCTAAAGTTTTGCATGAATACACCAACAATTCTAGTAAGCTGGAAAGCTACATCCATGGGAACTTTTTGCTTTGAGCTTCTAGAAGTTAGTATTCTATAGTTCGTTTTGTTCCAAATAAATATTCAGACAAATTGTTTGTTATTCTGAGATTCGGCTATATCCGAATACCCGAATTGCAGTTTAAACAAAGTTTAAATTGAAATTTGAATCAAATTTTACATCGAATTCCAATTGAATTCAAAATGTAAACACATTTCTAAAATCAAAAACTGTGTGAGTTATTAGAGTACCATTTTGAAATAATGCTGTCTTTGTTAAGCTAAGTCATTGTAATAATTTGATGAAGATTTTTCTTTTGTTTGTTCAATTTGCCACATTCAAAAAAAAAAAAAAAATCTTAAGTGTTAGATTCAACCGATTCACAATTTATTGATTTGAACGTTTAGAATCGAAAAAAATCTGTAAAAAAAAGTAATTCAAAGAAAATTTGAAAAAGACATAAAACAAATTCCGAATATGAATTCCAAATACAAATACTGAGTATAAATTGAACCGAATCAACCGAATTTAACAAAACAAAATAACTAGATTAACAAATCTAAATGAAACAAAACTATTTTTTTTTCATCCTGCACATGTCTAGTATTCTAGTATACTCTAAAATGGATGCCATTTAAAGTGGAGTTCCCGGCCACCAAAAAAAAATTTAAATGAAAATACCCCCGGGACAGTCAGGGCGAGTACATTCCACAATGGATAGCCTCTGATCTGTCCCGGTTCGCACTTACCTGCAAGAAGAAATACTCACTTTTAAAATTTCTTCTCCAGCGCTGCCATCTCAGGTGTGGGCAGCTTGAAGCCAGCGCGATCCTCTTCTGCGTCCTCTTCCGTCCTCTTTGGTCCCACAATGCACTGTGCCCGCCCCGCCGTCACTTCCGGGGGCCGCAGCGTCATCCCTGCAAAGCTTCTGGGCATGCCCAGAAGCTGTTTAGCAAGGTATGACGCGCCTGAACCGGAACTGACGTCGGGGCCGGTGCAGGCGCATTGATTCCTGGGAGCGATGACGTTCAGCTCCCAGGAATCATTGCAAAGCGGAAGTGATGGCGCGGGCCGCGGCCGCCGAGGGAGGAAGTGGAAGAAAGGTGAGTATATTTTTCTGCAATTACAAGGTAAGTAAAAAAAATCGTAATTATCCATTTCTGTTTCAGGTGACCTATAGCAAGCAGATGGCCGGAACTCCGCTTAAATACCAGTGATCTCCTGACAAAACCATTATTATTTTTTTCTTTAGATAAGAACCTTGATCATGTTTTAACCACTTCCATACTGCACGATTTCTGGCACTCCGCTCCAACATGTAAAAATCATAATTTTGTTTGCTAGAAAATTACTCAGAACCCCCAAACATTGTATATATTTTTTTAGCAGGGACCCTAGGAAATAAAATGGCGCTAATTGCAACTTTTTATGTCACAGGGTATTTGCTCAGAAATTTTTCAAACGTGTTCTTTTTGGAAAAAAAAGCTGTTTTACAGTATGAATTAAAAAAAACGAATCACTTAAGTTAGCCCAATTTTTTGCATAATGTAAAAGATGATGTTACGCTGAGTAAATAGATACCTAACATGTCACGCTTTAAAATTGCGCACACTCGTGGAATGATGCCACACTTTGGTACTTAAAAATCTCTATAGGCGACGCTTTCAAATTTTTTACAGGTTACCAGTTTAGAGTTACAGTGGAGGTCTTTGGCTAGAATTGCTGATCTTGCTCTAATGTTTGCAGCAATACCTCACATGTATGGATTGAACACTGTTTACATATGTGGCCGGGACGAATGCATGTGTTCGTTTCCACGTGCAAGCACGCAGGGACGGAGGCACTTTAAATTTTTTATTTTTTTTTTATTGCTTATTTTTTTTTTTACACTTTTCCTTTTTTTTTATCACTTTTTTTCCTATTACAAGGAATGTAAACATCCCTTGTAATAGGAATAGTGAATGACAGGTCCTCATTATAGGAACATCTGGGGTCAGTAAGACCTCAGATCTCTCCTACAGCCTAGAAAGCCTAAAATAAAAAAAATATAAAAACGATCTCGGCTATTCAGCTGAGATCAGTGCAGTATTGAAAACTGCCAGGCCGGGCGTGACATCATCACATCGGGCCCAGGCCTCCGAGAGTCATAGAGACTGCCGGGGACCATCTGGTCCTCGTAGTCTCTATGATGGCATGTCTGCCAGGTGCAGATTCCTTCTCCGCATGTAAGAACGATCAAGCAGCTGAACAGCCGCTAAGATTGTTCTTATGGTGAAGGGAATCACCGGCTGAAAAAAATGATATCTGAAGGCATCGTTCAGATATCCCCACTTAAAGCCCAGGATGTCATATGATGTCCACCTAAGGGGAAGTGGTTAAATCAGAACTCCAGGATCAACAAAGAGTGTGTCAATATAAGAGGCACGTGTGTTCCTAATTGAATCTTGATGTGTGTTTGTATTTCTTCCAGACCTGTGCAGTAATCTAGCATTAAACCTTTCTGTTGTGCAGGAGCTTCCTGCAATAAAGACAGTTCACTGCTGCTCTCTCTTCTCATTCAGGTCGACATACTACTATGTGTGCTGGGCTAAAGGCCCATTATTGTGAAGAAGTGAGAAAAGATCGAAGTTGTGACATGAAGTGATATGGTGACTTTTAGAACATATTTCTCTGTTTTTCCATGCTTAATCAAAAGACTTGGATAGGGACAGAGAAAAACATCCGAAAACCACCAACGCGTTTCGAATTTAAATTCAATGGAGTGCCTTTATCAAGGATATCACCATATCTGAAAAGTACAATAATATATGTTCAATACCCATATGCAACCCAAGGGACAATTTCCATTGGGGCAGTGTGATCAAGTACACATACACGATTCATTTGCCCAATCCATGCAGGAATGCCGTTTTCTCTCTGGTCCCCGAATCGCATTGAGAACTATGTGGGAATGCTGGTTCTGAGAGTAATATATAATTCATGGTTAGTGTTCTGTCATATAGATGACATGTGCTATGTAGTTTACAAACTTGTATTACTCACTGACAAAAACTGCTAAATTTTGCAGTTGTGCTGGGGAGTTCCTAAAGCTTCCTTATAGTGTAGAGTCAAAAAGTGTCTTTCCAAGGAGCTATCAAAAAAAATAATAAGTGACAATTTTGCATAGTGATTGAATAGTTTATTTCAAAGAAAACCATAGAGTGCAGTGAAAAATACTTCTCCCTTACTTTTGGAGGCGTTGCAGGCATGGTTCCAATTGTAAACTCACTTTTGGCAGTCTTCCAGAATTGTCAGTCAGAGAGCGCTTCCCAGGGTGTTCATCTCTCCCTCTCAGCAAGGGAAATGACACTCTGCTTAGTTTCCCGGCTCTTTATAGTGGTCTGCGCATGCACAGTACTGCGCTGCGTGATACCACGTGTCACGGCCGTCACGCGGCTGTGTTCCCATTGTGCGTGCGCCATGGATTGCTGCGGGCGCAGCTGGGGGACCGCTCAGCCATGCACTGCTACAAGCTCCGCCGACAAGTAGGGAGGAGCTGAGATCCGGGAGGATCATGGAAGGCAAGGTGTGCCACCCTCCTATGCTCCAGAAAGCCCCAGTTTGTGTATACTGGGGCTTTCTGTGCCGGGTGCAATTACGGATGGACGATCTAAGGGGAAGACGATTGGTCTCCATATTAGGATCGGCATTAGTATAGTACAATGCAGAACAATAAATCAATCTGTCATATTTCAGAATATATATCTCTTATTGAGAAAAGTATGCATTTATATTTACATTCATGTTTTAACAGCAGTAAAAAAATATATGGATTCAGGGGTAAGGAACGACACATGCCAGTGTGTCATGGGAGGTTGCGGACAGGGGGAGAGAGGATAGTCTGGGTTTAGGAGATTACGAATCTACAGAAACATGGAGTATATATCCTTATGGGAGAGTGGTAGTAGGGATTAGCATGTTTGGAAAATATGTTGGTTAAAACTATCAGAGTAGGTGGAAAATGTCAATGGACTTGTTTTTACCCATGCAAGGATCATAGAGAATTGAGGGAGTTGTTGGATTGGGAGCAGATGTGGTCTGTCTGCCTGTCAGAAATCTTCTAGGGGATAGATGTTCTTAAAGGACACTGGGAGATTTCCAGCTTATTGCGGCTCGTTGGTCAGGGAGTGTTTTGGTGAATGGATCAATACTTTGGTTAGATGTTATTATAGTATTCACATTATTTTGTGGTACTAATCTGTTTTTCCTGAAACAAAGCCCTCCAGGAATGGGCGGAAACTTTCCGCTTCATTTAGACCTGGGGGTGATGTGGCTTTTAGGAGTCTGATCCAGCACATTTCAAGTTGGAGGAGCATTTTATTCCAGTCTCCTCCTCTGAATGTGGTCTTAGGCATCCTATGATTATGGATGCGTGCGACATGTCTTCCTAGGGGAGGTAAAAGTTCCAAATTTGCATACTTTGTAGGTGCTTGTTGACCCTCTTCCCAAATTATTGGCGTGTTTTGCCCAGGTAAACGATTCCTTTTGTCTTGCAGTTTGCAAAATGTTTGGGTTTGAATAGATCTCCATTTGGAAGTATTTTTGTGGTGCATTTGCAGATTACTTTACATTGTGCACAGATTCCACAAGGGAAGGTTCCCTTGTCTTTACATGGGTCCTTTTTAGATCCTTCCTTGTGCTCGGTATACACTAGAGTTTCTTTTATGGATCCAGCTTTCCTGAAGGTGACCAGCGGGTGTTCTGGAACAAGATCTTTTACACTTGGATCTTCAGTTAGTATGGGCCAATGTTTTTATAGGATATTCCGTATTTTATGATGTTCATTTGTATATCTCATTATGATTCTTGTTGTTTGCTTTTCTTTTTCTTTGGGGAGTCCCGTATTTTTGTGCAAAAAAGCTATCAGCGCAGTTATGTGAAATAAATAAAGAAAAAAAAATGTTTTGAAAAAAATATATCTGGCAGCCACCACCAGATAGTGTTATCCACTTCCACAATATAAGTAATTCAAAACAAACAGGTGCTGTGCCAGAAAAATGAATAGTGAATATGTGAAAAAAAAAAAAAAATGTGTATAATGACAATATGTGTAAATAATAAGCAAACTCAATGACCTTAAATCATAAGAGCCGGTTCACATTACCGCAACCAGAAAGTCGCCCCATGAAGGAGCGACTTTTTAGCGTGACTTTGAAGAGACTTGTTTAGAGACTTGGAAGAGACCTGGAAGAGACTTGTGCACTACTTTGAAGAGACTTAAATGCTAGGCGACTTTGTCTGTGGGGAATGCCTGGCTAATCTTTTTCTTCTTCCCGGAAAGTCTGATAACAAGTCGCTTGAAAATAGATAAGGATCCGACTTAGAGGCTACTCCCATTGAAGTCTATGTGCACAAGTCGGATACAGGTCGCCTTGAAGTAGTACAGGAACATTTTCTGGAGTCGGAGCGACTTCTGTAGTGCATATTAAGACGGCTCTCATTCATTTACATTGAATTTGTGATGACAAGTAGAGATGGCCTTGCGGTTCGCCCGGCGGTCGGTTAGCGGCAAATTTTGCTTGTTCGCTACCCGCCAAATTTTCGGACACATCACGTCGTTCGCGGCAGCCATATTTGTTTACATTGGTGAGAACTTTGACCCATGACACAGCCGTCAGGTGAAACGGGACAGCCAATTGAAACATTCCAGAACATGGACAGTCCCCCTACCCTATAAATAGACCCGATCTGGCGGCCATTTCACATTCCGTTTTCTGCCAGTGTAGGGAGAGGTCTACTGTGCTCATTAGGGAGAGTTTGCTAGACACATATAGCGCTGTGAAGATCCACCAAAGCCCTTTTCAGGGCTGGTATTTCGGTATAGGCCTTCTACAGTCTCTTTTCAGGTTAGGGAGAGGTATCCAGTGGTTGCTTTAGGGGCAGTTAGAGATCGGCTGCAGTCACAAATCGCTATGTCAATGTCCACAAAAGTCCTTTTGAGGGCTGGTATTTCGGTATAGGTCTAGTATCTTTAGAGCTTAGGGGCAGGTATCCTGTGGTTGCTTTAGGGGCGGTTAGAGATCGGCTGCAGTCACACACAAATCGCTTTGTCAATTTCCACCAAAATCATATAAAATGCTCCAATGTCGTTTTAGGGTCTATTATAGTCTCTTTACTATAGGGCCAGGTATCCTGTGGTTGCTGTAGGGGCAGTTAGAGATCGGCTGCAGTCACACACAAATCACTTTGTCAATTTCTACCAAAGTCATTTAAAATGCTCCAAAGTCGTTTAAGGGTCTATTACAGTCTTTTTACTATAGGGGCAGTTATCCTGTGGTTGCTGTAGGGGCAGTTAGAGATCGGCTGCAGTCACGCACAAATCGCTTTGTCAATGTTCACCAAAGTCATTTAAAATGCTCCAATGTCGTTTTAGGGTCTATTACAGTCTTTTTACTATAGGGGCAGGTATCCTGTGGTTGCTGTAGGGGCAGTTAGAGATCGTCTGCAGTCACACAGAAATCGCTCTGTTAATGTCCACAAAAGTCATGTAAAGGGATTTTTTGGTATTGCTGTGCAGTGCACTAAAAAGGGGGGGGGGGGTAATCCACAGTATAATATACTTTGTAGAAAGCATATTATAGTGGATAAGTACTATTATTGTGCACTGTGCAGCATTGTGACAGGTGTGGTGGTGAGACTGAGCGTTTTTGCAGCAACACTACACACAGTGATAAAAGCACTTATAATATATTATAACTGGTGTGATAAACCAATTGCCCCCCCCCCCCCCCCATGCCACATATTGAAGTGGGGTGTTCTCTGAGTAAACTTTTTCAAGGGTATTTGTGTCATGCAACAATATTGCCTGGTTTGCTGAGTGAAGTCTGGTACACACAGCACCAAACTCACTGGCCAATTTTTGGAACTGGTGTGCTACACCAATGCTCCCCCCAATGCCACATATTAAAGTGGGGTGTTATCTGAGTAAACTTTTTCAAGTATATTTGTGTCATGCAACAATATTGCCTAGTTTGCTGAGTGAAGTCTGGTACACACAGCGCCAAACTCACTGGCCAATTTTTGGAACTGGTGTGCTACACCAATGCTCCCCCCAATGCCACAGATTGAAGTGGGGTGTTCTCTGAGTAAGCTTTTTCAAGTGTATTTGTGTCATGCAACAATACTGCCTAGTTTGCTGAGTTAAGTCTGGTACACACAACGCCAAACTCACTGGCCAATTTTTTGAACTGGTGTGCTACACCAATGCTCCCCCCCCCCCAATGCCACATATTAAAGTGGGGTGTTATCTGAGTAAACTTTTTCAAGTGTATTTGTGTCATGCAACAATATTGCCTATTTTGCTGAGTGAAGTCTGGTACACACAGCGCCAAACTCACTGGCCAATTTTTGGAACTGGTGTGCTACACCAATGCCACATATTGATGTGGGGTGTTATTTAACAGTATAATTTTCTAAGAGTGTGATTTAGTCCGGCAATAATGTGGCCTCTCGCTGTGTAAACAGTGCTACACACAGTGACAACAGTTACTGGCCAATTATTTGTAGAAGTGGTGCAATAAACCTGTGCCCCCCCCCCCCCCCCCAATGCCACATATTGAATTGAGGTGTTATTTAACAGTATACTTCACTAAGATTGTATTTTAGTCCTGCAAACATTTGGCCTCTTTTGCTGTGTTAACTCTGCTACACACAGTGACAACAGTTACTGGCCAATTATTTGTGGAACTGGCGGACTGACGGACCGGCAGATAGGGAGGAGAGACAGGCAGAAATTGCATTGAAGAAGAGGTAGAAAGCAGACTGCAAACGTATCAGGAGCGAGCCATCAACCATGTACAGTCACATCTGGTGCTCCCAGGACGCTGGCACATGGCTCCGCAGTGTGGGCTTTTATTAATGTGTCAGTTTCTGACACCAGTGTTGCCATCTGCAGCCTTTGCAGTCAACGCATAAGTCGCGGTAAGCCCAACACTCACCTAGGGACAACCGCCTTAAGAAGACACCTGAAATCCCATTACCAAGCCCAGTGGGAGCAAAACTGTCAGAACCCACAAAGCCACACTCCATGCTCTCACCATCCAGCCTCTTCTCCTTCTCCTCCCCCTTCTCCTGTCTCCTCACAGTTGTCCAACACTCCACCTTCCATGATGCCATTGTCACATTTTTCTGGAAAAAGGCAGGCTTCTGTGGCTTAAATGTTGGAGCGTAAAAAAACGTGTCAGTTCAAACCATGTGAGCTCATGTTTGCGGCCTAAACAGCCCGCCACCAACTTGTGTATACTGTGAATGCCTACTGTACCTCTAGCAATCATATACTACGTTCTTTGCTGTCAGTTCAACCCATGTGAGCTAATTTTTGCGGCCTATTCAGCCCACCACCAACTTGTGTATACTGTGAACGCCTACTGTACCTCTAGCCATCATATACTACGTTTTTTGCTGTCAGTTCAACCCATGTGAGCTCATGTTTGCAGCTTAAACAGACCGCCACCAACTTGTGTATACTGTGAACGCCTACTGTACCTCTAGCAATCATATACTACGTTCTTTGCTGTCAGTTCAACCCATGTGAGCTCATGTTTGCGGCCTAAACAGACCGCCACCAACTTGTGTATACTGTGAACGCCTACTGTACCTCTAGCAATCATATACTACTTTCTTTGCTGTCAGTTCAACCCATGTGAGCTCATGTTTGTGGCCTATACAGCCCGCCACCAACTTGTGTATAGTGTGAACGCCTACTGTACCTCTAGCAATCATGTACTACGTTCTTTGCTGTCAGTTCAACCCATGTGAGCTAATGTTTGCGGCCTATACAGCCTGCCACCAACTTGTGTATACTGTGAACGCCTACTGTACCTCTAGCAATCATATACTACGTTCTTTGCTGTCAGATCAACCCATGTGAGCTCATGTTTGCGGCCTATACAGCCTGCCACCAACTTGTGTATACTGTGAACGCCTACTGTACCTCTAGCAATCATATACTACGTTCTTTGCTGTCAGTTCAACCCATGTGAGCTCATGTTTGCGGCCTTTACAGCCCGCCACCAACTTGTGTATACTGTGAACGCCTACTGTACCTCTAGCCATCATATACTACGTTCTTTGCTGTCAGTTCAAACTATGTGAGCTCATGTTTGCTGCCTAAACAGACCGCCACCAACTTGTGTATACTGTGAACGCCTACTGTACCTCTAGCAATCATATACTACGTTCTTTGCTGTCAGTTCAACCCATGTGAGCTAATTTTTGCGGCCTATTCAGCCCACCACCAACTTGTGTATACTGTGAACGCCTACTGTACCTCTAGCCATCATATACTACGTTTTTTGCTGTCAGTTCAACCCATGTGAGCTCATGTTTGCAGCTTAAACAGACCGCCACCAACTTGTGTATACTGTGAACGCCTACTGTACCTCTAGCAATCATATACTACGTTCTTTGCTGTCAGTTCAACCCATGTGAGCTCATGTTTGCGGCCTAAACAGACCGCCACCAACTTGTGTATACTGTGAACGCCTACTGTACCTCTAGCAATCATATACTACTTTCTTTGCTGTCAGTTCAACCCATGTGAGCTCATGTTTGTGGCCTATACAGCCCGCCACCAACTTGTGTATAGTGTGAACGCCTACTGTACCTCTAGCAATCATGTACTACGTTCTTTGCTGTCAGTTCAACCCATGTGAGCTAATGTTTGCGGCCTATACAGCCTGCCACCAACTTGTGTATACTGTGAACGCCTACTGTACCTCTAGCAATCATATACTACGTTCTTTGCTGTCAGATCAACCCATGTGAGCTCATGTTTGCGGCCTATACAGCCTGCCACCAACTTGTGTATACTGTGAACGCCTACTGTACCTCTAGCAATCATATACTACGTTCTTTGCTGTCAGTTCAACCCATGTGAGCTCATGTTTGCGGCCTTTACAGCCCGCCACCAACTTGTGTATACTGTGAACGCCTACTGTACCTCTAGCCATCATATACTACGTTCTTTGCTGTCAGTTCAAACTATGTGAGCTCATGTTTGCTGCCTAAACAGACCGCCACCAACTTGTGTATACTGTGAACGCCTACTGTACCTCTAGCAATCATATACTACGTTCTTTGCTGTCAGTTCAAACCATGTGAGCTATTTTTTTCTCCTCCTCCTCCATCCTCCCTCTCCTCCTCGGCTGACTCCTACTGTTCCGCTGCTACCGTCTCTTCTCCTGTGCCGCTCAAGATCCCCAGAACCTATTCCACATGCCAGGTGAGACGTTGCCATGCTGTGCTGTGTCTGTTGTGCCTGGAAGCCAAGAGCCACACTGGTCCTGCACTCCTTTCAGCTTTGCGTTCACAGGCAGATCAGTGGCTGACACCGCTGAATTTGTCAGTTGGTAAAGTGGTGTGCGACAACGGTGCTGAAAATGGGCAAAATAACACACTTGCCATGCATGGCACACGTCCTGAACTTGGTCGTGCAGCGATTCTTTGCCAAATACCCTGGGGTCCAGGATGTCTTGCGGCAGGCCAGGAAAATCTCGGGCCATTTCCGAAGATCTTACACAGCCATGGGTCGCCTTGCTGCGATTCAGCGTCGACACAACCTGCCCCTCAGGCGTCTTATTTGTAACTTCCCGACGCGATGGAACTCAACTTTGCATATGCCACAACTTGTGTATACTGTGACCGCCTACTGTACCTCTAGCAATCATATACTACGTTCTTTGCTGTCAGTTCAACCCATGTGAGCTCATGTTTGCGGCCTATACAGCCTGCCACCAACTTGTGTATACTGTGAACGCCTACTGTACCTCTAGCAATCATATACTACTACGTTCTTTGCTGTCAGTTCAACCCATGTGAGCTCATGTTTGCGGCCTTTACAGCCCGCCACCAACTTGTGTATACTGTGAACGCCTACTGTAGCTCTAGCAATCATATACTACGTTCTTTGCTGTCAGTTCAAACCATGTGAGCTAATTTTTGGAGCCTATCTGAGTATACTTTTACAAGTGTATTTGTGTCCTGCAACAATATTGCCTCTTTTGATGAGTGAAGTCTGATACACACAGTGCCAAACTCACTGGCCAATTTTTTGAACAACTGGTGTGATAAACCAGTGGCCCCCCAATACCACATATTAAAGTGGGGTGTTATCAATCTGAGTATACCTTCATAAGTGTATTTGTGTCCTGCAACAATATTGCCTCTTCTGCTGAGTTAAGTCTGGTACACACAGTGCCAAACTCACTGGCCAATTTTTTGAACAACTGGTGTGATAAACCAGTGGCCCCCCAATACCACATATTGAAGTGGGGTGTTATCAATCTGAGTATACTTTCATAAGTGTATTTGTGTCCTGCAACAATATTGCCTCCTCTGCTGAGTTAAGTTGTGTCATTGATCAAGCCATCGAGGAGCAGGAAGATGAGGAAGTCGCAATGTTGGATGAATTCCCAGGGGGTGCTACTCCATCTGAGACAAATCAACAGCAGGAGTCGGAAGAGGAGTCAGAGGAGGAGGATGGCGCTGGGGGGGGGGGTGAGGAGGAGCAAGAAGAGCATGCTTTAAACCTTTCTGGGATCCCTGGTGTTATCCGTGGATGGGGGGGAGGAGAACGAGGACAACATTATCCTGGATGATGAGCTGGAAGCAGGCCACTATACCGGTTCCAGTTTAGTGGTAATGGGGGCCTACATGCTGCAATGTTTTAAGGGGGACCCCCATATAAAACGCATAAAGGCCAAGGACCAGTACTGGGTGGCAACGTACTTAGACCCCTGGTACAAACACAAAATGGCGAATCACAGAGGGCGGTCAGAATGCAGCACTTCCAGGCCTTGCTGCGGGAAATGCTGCATTCTGCTTTTCCTTGCGCTGGCAAAGGAATTTCCAGTCACAGAGAGACAGTTGCGGGTAGCAATCCAACAGCGTCTACAAGAAGAGGGCGGTTGGAAGATGTCTTGGTCACTTCAGATATGAGATCCTTCTTTCAGCCAAACCATCGACAGCTGTACTCCGGATCCAGCATGAGGGAAAGCCTAGGCTGAAAGGTGTCCGACTACATCGGGTTAACGGCCGATGTGGACGCTCTGAGGAGTGATGAACCCCTGGACTACTGGGTGGGCAGGCTTGACCTCTGGCCAGAGCTTGCACTATTTGCAATGGAAATGTTGGCTTGCCCCCCGTCCAGTGTCCTGTCCGAAAGGACATTCAGTGCAGCCGGGGGGATCGTGACCGATAAGCGCACTCGCCTAGCTCATGTCAGTGTAGACTACCTCACATTTATAAAAATGAATGAGGCATGGATCTCTGAGGAATTCAACACATGTGACCAGTAGACCAGGTTTCATCAAAATTCCTCCACCCCCAACAAATCCTGGTCCTTGGCTTCGCTACATACAGTGGCATAAAAGGCATTTCATGTCCATTGAATGGAAAATTTTAGGAGACTTTCAGGGCTGACAATTATTTTTTCTGTGAATGCCTAATGTACCTGCAGCCACCAAATACTAAGTTCTTTGCTGTCAGTTCAAACCATGTGAGCTAATTTTTGGAGCCTATACAGGCCGACACTTACAGTTCTGTGTACTGTGAAAAACTACCATACCTCTAGCCATCAAAAACTACGTTTTTTGCTGTCAGTTCAAACCATGTGATCTAATATTTGGAGCCTATACAGGCCGACACTTACTGTTCTGTGTACTGTGAACGCCTACCATACCTCTAGCCATCAAAAACTATGTTTTTTGCTGTCAGTTCAAACCATGTGAGCTAATTTTTGGAGCCTATACAGGCCGACGCTTACAGTTCTGTGTACTGTGAACACCTACCATACCTCTAGCCATCAAAAACTACGTTTTTTGCTGTCAGTTCAAACCATGTGAGGTAATTTTTGCAGCCAATACTGTCCGACACTTACTTCTGTTACTTGTGAATGCCTAATGTACCTTCAGCCACAAAATACAACGTTCTTAGCTGTCAGGTAAACGCATGTGGGCTAATTTTTGGGGCCTGGAATGGCCGACACTTACTTCTTTATCCTGTGAATGCCAGATTTTTCAGACTGGAAATGAAAAACAATGGGTCTGTAAAGGTTCTGCCAAATTGTGGAATGGATGCGTACCCATTTTACAGATGTGTGAATGGACTCAATATGTATTAGACGATGTATTTACCGGCTGCTGTCAGTTCTGGCTGATTTATGAAAAAAAATATATATATTTTTTGCTGTAAAGAAAAAAAAAAATTTAGGCCAACTATTTCAATTGCAATACTTCTGTTATGACATTGTCCATGTGCTGGGACTATTTGTGCACAGCTAGTACGCTTTTGTGGCTGCAAATATGACCTAAAGGTTTTTAAAGTTCGCCTCCCATTAAAGTCAATGGGGCCCGCCGCGAACGCGACTTTTGAGAAAATTTGCGGCTGACGTTCACAAACCGCCCCGGCCGATGTTCGTCCATCACTAATGACAAGTGACTTGGGGCGACTTGAGGGCACACAAGTCGTGTCCCAAATCGGAGTAGTGTGAACTGGCTCTAAGTGCTTCCCAATATCACACAAAAAATCAAAAAATAAATAAGTGTCAATAAATCAATATGTGCATACACTCAAAATCATGCAATTAAATGTCCATAAATAGGTGCATTCCAATCCTCAAAGTAATGGCCACCACAGAAGTGATTAATATATGGTATTGTGCTTCACTTCACCGCCACCAGAGATCAAAGCCTCTCACCTTAAGATTTGACCCAGAACACTGAGTCAAAAAAAGCTTTTTTACCGCTCTGGGGTCACAGGCAGATGTCACCAAATGGTAAGGAGGCCTCAGACGGATGCACAGGGACAAGGTAACAGTGATGGTGCCGCTTTCACACAGGACACATAGAGATCACCACATAAGCAAAGAAGCAAAAAGAAATCTAATGCTCTCCATGCAGATAAGCTGGTAACAGCCGTTTATTAAAATCAATATACTCACAAACAGCCACTTGGATTCATGTTTGTAACAATGAGATCGCACAGCTGAGAGGATACACCGAGCAGCAGGGAAGGCTCCATGCTGCTCGGTGTATCCTCTCAGCTGTGCAATCTCATTGTTACAAGCATGACTCCAAGTCCCGTATCTCATTGTTACAAGCATGACTCCAAGTCCCGTATTTTTGTTTCTTTTGAAAAGGATTTCCTGTCTGTCTCTTCTTTTCACCCTACAGAAAGCCTTCCTCAGGGAGGTTTTTGTATAGCCTCTTTGTATCAGACTTCTTGTGAGGGCGTCTGCTTCATTCTGAAAATCTTCGGGATTTGTACAGTTCCCTTTTAGTCGCAAGTATTGGCTATAGGGGATGGATTTTTTTAGAGGGGTGGGGTGGAAACTAGATGCATGCAGGATGGTGTTGACTGTGGTTTCCTTTCTGTATAGTGTTGTCTTCAAGTTCCCATTTTCGTCCTTATACACCCAAGTGTCCAGGAAAAGGACTACTTTTGCTGTAAAGCATAGTAAAAAAACATGTTATATCTATTTTTGTTCATCTTGTTGAGACATTTGTTTATCATTTGTTCAAGTCCATTCCAGATGATGAAAATATCATCGATATATCTTTGCCATAGCATGATGTTATTTGCGTATGGGTTGTTTTCTTATTTTGCCCGGAATTCTTGTTCCCACATCCCCAGATATGTTTGCATATGATGGTGCGCAGCTGGTACCCATTGCTACTCCAAATGTTTGAAGATAGTATGAGCCGGAGAAAGAAAAAAAGTTATGGTTGAGTATGAAGTCCAGCATTAGTATCATAAAGTCGTTGAACTTTTTTTCGTGTTTACTTTGCTGTCCTAATGTCTGTTTAACGGCTGCGAGCCCTTTCTCGCGTGGAATATTATTGTATAATGATTCCACATCTATTGTTATTAGGAAAGCATCTTTGGGAATTATCATGCTGTCCAGGATTTGTAAAAAATGCACAGTATCCTTGGTGTATGAGGCTAGTTTGGTTACGTGTGGTCTGAAATATGTATCTCTCACTTGGCTTGTTGTTTCTGAAATATTGCCATTTTCTGAGATGATTGGTCTGCCTGGAGGATTCTTTGTGTCCTTGTGTACCTTAGGTAGAGCATAGAATGTTGGTACTCTCGGATGTTTCGTCCGCATATATTCTAATGGTGTTTGTAATATCGTTCCATCGTGGAACGCTCTATCAATTTTTTGGTACAATTCCTCATTGTATGATTCTATCATTACTGGTGAGATTTTCTTATAGCATTTTTTTGTTTTCCAATATCCTCAAACACATTGATTTGTATCCGTCGTTGTCCATCAGGATGATGTTCCCTCCTTTATCCAAGGGCTTGATGGTGATCGTCTCATTGTTCTGTAATTCCTTTAGTGCTTGTCTTTGGTCTTTAGTCAAGTTGTGTGTGGTTAGATCTTCTCGTAGCCTTTCAATGTCTTTTGTTGTTTGTCTGACAAAAAAGGCTATGGCAGGGTTCAGATTAAGTGAGGGGAATTTTTGGGATTTCTTTTTAAAGTTGGGACTTTTTTCATCCTCCTCTTCTTCATCACTGTCTGTTTGTGTTGGTGGTTCTATCAAATCATCTAGGCTACCTTATTGTAGTAGGAGATTTAGGTCTCTTATGGCTCTGAATTCTGCCGCCGTGAGGGCTGGGGATTGTTCTTCTTTGGGTGGCTTTTTATTATACATACAGTAACTTTAAATAGCAGATTCCTGGCAAAGAGATTGATGTCTTTGACTGCTTCAAATTTGTCTGTATTGGTATTTTGGCAGAAAGAAAGTCCCAGGGATAGGACTTCAATTTTACTTTTTGTGAGGACGTGTGAAGAAAGATTATTATCGTTAGTCCTTCCTCTCCTCTTGTCTCATTTCTTGGTGTCTTTATTTGTTGCTTCGTGGATTGCTTCCCTAAAAAACCTCTCTGTTGTTTTGGTTCATCTTCCTTATTCCTTTTCGACCTTGTAAAGATTTGATGTGGTTTAAGTGGTTTTTTCCTCCTCCTCCCCCTTGCGTGTTGTATGATTCCTGATAGTTGCTTTCTCCTCTTTCATTATCTGTGCTGTACTTCTTCTTCTTTTCCTTCTCCGTCTGTTTGCTGGCCCTGTGTTGGGGATTTTTGGGGTCCCCTTCTTCTTCCTTTATGTTGTTCTGATCCAGATGCATAAGATGATGAGTCTGATGAATAATAGTTTCCTGCATTATTAGGTTGTCTATTTCCGTATTGAGTCTTATTCCGTGCTTGTCTGATGTTGGTCCATTTGTAGGCTCGACCCTGGCTGAATGCATATTTGTCCCGCCAGTATTTTCTTTCCTTTTCCCTTAATATTTCTTTACTATGGTCCTCCAAGTGTTCCTTTAATTTTTTCTCATGTTCGCTATAAAGCGGATCGGTTTTTAGGGGAGATAGTTGTTCGTATATGAGTTTTATGTCGTTATCTAGACTTTTTATTTGTCTTAAAATATTCTTCCTGGAGTAGTATCATCAGGCTACGTGAACATTCATTAAGTTTGCTTTCCCATTCTTTTTTCATTTGCGTAGTTATGTTTTCTAAGGTTGGGAAGATCTGGATCCTCAGTCCTACCGGGTTAATGTTCTCGCTTATGTATATTTCAAAAGATCTTATATGCTAGTGATTAGGGCAGATTTTCTTTCTAAGTGTCTTTTGAGAGTTGTGAAGAGGGCTAGAATATCAGAATCCTGAAAATTTGTCTGTATGCCTTGCATTAGACTCTCCCACTAATTCCCTATCAGATCTCCCCGATGTGCTGAAGGATTAACTAAAAACACCACTCTTGGCTTCAGGTAAATGGAGGTCCAAATATGAAGAATGTCATCTGAGAGGAAAATGATTCTTTAAATTATATAAGAATGGATATTAGAGCCCACTAAGCAGGAAATGGAGAGAGAGCTAGTAGCCCTGAGGCTACTGCATGGTGTTGAAAACCACCCTCAATACACCCTCAGTTCGAAATTAGATAAATACATTTGCAAAATTGTCACTTATTATTTTTATGATAGCTGCTTGGAAAGACAGTTTTTGACTACACTATAAGGAATCTTTAGGAACTCCCCAGCACAGCTGCAAAATTTTGCAGTTTTTGTCAGTGAGTAATACAAGTTTGTAAACTACATAGCATGTGTCATCTACTGTATATGACAGAACACTAAGCATGAATTATATATTACTCTCAGAACCAGCATTCCCACATAATCCTCAATGCAATTCGGGGACCAGAGGGAAAACGGTCTTCCTGCATGGATCATGCAAATGAATAATGTGTAAGTGTACTTGATCACACTGCCCCAATGGAAATTGTCCCTTGGGTTGCATATGCGTATTGAACATATATTATTGTACTTTCAGATATGGTGATATCCTTGATAAAGGCACTCCATGGAATTTAAAGCCAAAATGCATTGGATGTTTTCCGATGTTTTTCTCTGTCCCTATCCAAGTCTTTTAGTTAAGCATGGAAAAACAGAGAAATATGTTCTAAAAGTCACCATATCACTTCATGTCACAACTTCGATCTTTTTAACTTTTTCACAATAATGGGCCTTTAGCCCAGCACACATAATATGTGTACCTTTTAAACCCTTCTTTTCAAAATAAATTGTTTTATTATTCAAATTACTTGCATGAATTTCTACCCTCTTGCCCATAAAGCCCCACTTTTCTTTGGTCTGAGGCACCAAAAAACCCTGTATAGAGTGAAAATTGTCTCCAAAATTAACCCACTGGGCGCTCCATGTTAGAGATACTCAAGCAATAAAAATACAACTTGGAATACAGTTTATATTATAAACAGTTCACTGGTGGCTGTGCAGTAAATCTGGCTGTGCAGCAGAGGAAAGCTGTGAAGATTTCCCATCATATAATTCAATTAATATGGCTCCCTACAGGTAGGGAATAAAGTGAAGGAGGCGGGAAGGGAGGGGGGGGGGTAAGAGAAGCGGGGGAAAAGGAGGGGAGGGCAGAAGGAAGGTATAGGGGTGTGGGGAGGAGGAGATGGTTTTGGGATGGGAGCCCGTACTGAGTATTTACGGACAGCCCGGGGAGGGGGGGAGGGACAAGGAGTTTGGCAATAGCTGGGAATAGGCTAGAGGTGTATGGCTCTCATTAATTCAAAAAGTAGTGAGATTAATTATTCTTCTAGAAATACTTCAAAGTTTAGTTCATGGTTCATACCATTTGGGGAGAGAGTATCCAATTCAAAAATCCATCTTTTTCAATCTGTTATAAGACTTCATCAAAGTCCCATCTTTTTGATGGAAGTTTGAGGGCAATTATGCCTTTCACTTTTAGGCCTTCCGTTTTTCTGTTGTGGACTTCTCTAACATTTTTTACCATGGGATTCACTTTTTGTTCAGGTTCAGATTCAGATTTTTTCCTCCTAATTGCACAGATATGTTCCCTGATATGTACTCTGAGGGGCCTTTTAGCAGAGGTGGGGGACTCAAGTCACATAACTTGACTCAAGTCATCAGTTTGAGGACTTGAGACTTGCTTGACTAAAATTAATAAAAGACTCGACTTGACTTTGACTTGGTATTCATGACTTGACTTTGACTTGAGACATATGACTCGAAATTACTTTACTTTTTTAGGTTATTAAATATTTGCCTTTTCTCAAGATGTGTTAAAGCAAAATTAATGTGCCTGTTATGTTTCTGACACCACAGTCACTTAAAACAACTCAGTATGTTCTGATTTTTAGGACACTGGCTGTTTAACAATGGAAATACTTAACATGTTTTTAGTGACTGTGGTGTTGAAACATGACCGGACAAAGGATTTTGAGCTGTTTGGGCATTCAAAGTGTTTCTTTAATATGCCAAGAAAAAAGCACTAAGCAGTTTTGTTAATGTTGAAAATAAAACAAAACCTTTCCTGACCACTGACTTCTAACTGATTTAAAGGTGAAAATTGGGGTAGATCAGTATTTTGACTTTATTTGTGACTTGACCAAAATAAATGACTTGACTTGACTTGCTTGACTTCTAGCAGTGACTTGACTTGAGTCTTGACTTGCTTGCTTTTCGCCACAGTAACTTGGGACTTGCTTGAGACTTGTAGGTTAAGACTTGAGACTTGCTTGTGACTTGCGCATGTGTGACTTACTCCCATGTCTGCCTTTTAGTTTTACCAACATAGAGTTTACGGCAAGGGCATTCCAACACATAAATAACCTTTGCCTGTTGAGCAGTTAATAAGGCTTTTAATTGCATACATTTTTGTGGCCACTGCGTTGGTAAATAGAGATGTCCCGAACTGTTCGCCGGCGAACAGTTCCCGGCGAACTTCGCATGTTCGCGTTCGCCTCTGTGGGCGAACATATGCGATGTTCGGTCCGCCTCCTATACATCATCATTGAGGCAAACTTTGACCCTGAACCTCACAGTCAGCAGACACATTCCAGGCCAATCAGCATACCTCCCTCCCACACCCTCCCACACCCTCCCACCTCCTATAAATAAGCAAGGACAGCATCCATCTTAGATCATTTCTGAAGCAGTGTGTTAGTGAGAGCAGGGAAAGTGCTGCTGCTGTTAATAGCTAGGGACAGTTGTTAGTCAGTGTTCCTGGTCTTGTTAGTCAGTGTTCCTGGTCTTGTTAGTCAGTGTTCTTGGTACACTTCTGCTGTAAGGACAGCACCCCAAAAAAGCCCTTCTGGTATTTGAGGTTTTTTTTTTTTTGTATATATATATATCTATTGTCCCCAAAAAGCCCTTTTTAGAGCTGGTATTTGTGTAATTTTTTTATATATATATATATATATATATATATATTGTCCCCCAAAGCCCTTTTTAGGGCTGGTATTTGAGTATTTTTTTTCTATATATTAATCAGGCATTTTTGGAGGCAGGCATGACTTTTTTGGGATTAGCGTTGGGGGGGGGGGGGGTGGGTCTAAAAAGCGTACCTGTGAAGTTTCAGCTCTGTAGCATGCCCAGAACCAGAAAAAAAAGATCATATAGGTGTAAAAGGAGGGTTCCCACCATCCCTGCTCTACTGAAAAATGATCTTTTTTTCTGGTTCTAGACATGCTACAGAGCTGAAACTTAACTTCACAGGTACACTTTTAAGACCCCCCAGACACTAAATCACACAAAAAAAGTTCTTAAAAATTGTCATTTTTGATAGAGAGACAATTATTGGAAAAATATAAAAATAAAAATTAAAAAAAAATTTCTTTGGATTTATTGTCTGGGGGGGGGGTGGGTCTAAAAAGCGTACCTGTGAAGTTTCAGCTCTGTAGCATGTCCAGAACCAGAAAAAAAAAATCATATAGGTGTAAAAGGAGGGTTCCCACCATCCCTGCTCTACTGAAAAATTATCTTTTTTTCTGGTTCTGGACATGCTACAGAGCTGAAACTTCACAGGTACACTTTTTAGACCCACCAGACACTAAATCACACAAAAAAGTTCTTAAAAATTGTCATTTTTGATAGAGAGCCAATTATTGGAAAAATTAAAAAAAAAAAAAAAAAATCTTTGGATTTAGTGTCTGGGGGGTCTAAAAAGTGTACCTGTGAAGTCTCAGCTCTGTAGCATGTCCAGAACCAGAAAAAAAATTAGAATTAGGGTTAGGGCTAGGGTTAGGGTTAGGGTTAGGGCTAAGGTTAGGGTTATTTTTAGTGCTTAGGGTTAGAGGGGTAGGGGTAGGGTTACTAACTCTAACCCTAAGTATCTCACCGTAACCCTAACCCTATCCCCTAACACTAAACCTAACCCTAACCCTCTAACCATAACCCTAAACCTTAACCCTAACCCTCTAAGCCTAGCCATAAAAATAACCATAACCCTAGCCCTAACCCTAAACCTAAACCTAAACCTAGCCCTAACCCTAATCCTAACCCTAACCCTCTAACCTTAAACGTAACCCCCTAACCCTAGCCCTAATCCTAACCCTAGCCCTAACCCTAATTCATAATTGTTTTCTGGTTCTGGGCATGCTACAGAGCTGAAACTTCACAGGTACACTTTTTAGACCCCCCAGACACTAAACCCAAAGAAATTTTTTATTTATTTATTTTTTTTCCAATAATTGGCTCTCTATCAAAAATGACAATTTTTAAGAACTTGTTTTGTGTGATTTGGTGTCTGGGGGGTCTAAAAAGTGTACCTGTGAAGTTTCAGCTCTGTAGCATGTCCAGAACCAGAAAAAAAATTAGAATTAGGGTTAGGGCTAGGGTTAGGGTTAGGGTTAGGGCTAAGGTTAGGGTTATTTTTAGTGCTTAGGGTTAGAGGGGTAGGGGTAGGGTTACTAACTCTAACCCTAAGTATCTCACCGTAACCCTAACCCTATCCCCTAACACTAAACCTAACCCTAACCCTCTAACCATAACCCTAAACCTTAACCCTAACCCTCTAAGCCTAGCCATAAAAATAACCATAACCCTAGCCCTAACCCTAAACCTAAACCTAAACCTAGCCCTAACCCTAATCCTAACCCTAACCCTCTAACCTTAAACTTAACCCCCTAACCCTAGCCCTAATCCTAACCCTAGCCCTAACCCTAATTCATAATTGTTTTCTGGTTCTGGGCATGCTACAGAGCTGAAACTTCACAGGTACACTTTTTAGACCCCCCAGACACTAAACCCAAAGAAATTTTTTATTTATTTATTTTTTTTCCAATAATTGGCTCTCTATCAAAAATGACAATTTTTAAGAACTTTTTTTGTGTGATTTGGTGTCTGGGGGGTCTAAAAAGTGTACCTGTGAAGTTTCAGCTCTGTAGCATGTCCAGAACCAGAAAAAAAAATTAGAATTAGGGTTAGGGCTAGGGTTAGGGCTAGGGTTAGGGTTATTTTTAGTGCTTAGGGTTAGAGGGTTAGGGTTAGAGGCATAGGGGTAGGGTTACTAACTCTAACCCTAAGTATCTCACCATAACCCTAACCCTATCCCCTAACACTAAACCTAACCCTAACCCTAACCCTAACCCTTAAAGCCCAGTTCCTGTCCCATTTTGGTCGGTTGTGGTTGGTTTGCGGATGTTTGCGGTGCGTTAAACGGGGAGTTTGGTCTGTCAGAGTTTGGTCTGTCACTGTGAAGCGGGCGTAACCCTTACACTACCTGATCGATACAACATCATACCTGATCGTATACACACACTGGATGTTTTAAAGCACGTTATTCCAAACAATTTAGGAATGTTAGGTGATTTATGCCCTTTATGGATTAAAACCCAACTCTGAGTCAACTATATAATTTTCCATGGGCGTTTTGCCATGGATCCCCCTTCGGCATGCCACAGTCCAGGTGTTTGTCCCCTTGAAACAACTTTTCCATCACTATTGTGGCCAGAAAGAGTCCCTTGTGGGTTTTAAAATTCGCCTGCCTATTGAAGTCTATGGCGTTCGCCATGGCGGTTCGCAATGTTCGCCAGTTCGCGAACATTTGCCGATGTTCGCGTTCGCCGTTCGCAAACATTAAATTTTATGTTCGCGACATCACTATTGGTAAATTGTTTTGTCTTATCCACAAATGGGCATGTGCCAGAGTGTCCACATGCATCCATCCCTCTTGTTTTTGGTTTTTGGTCCTTTGGTGGGGATTTCGAAAATACAGGTCTTTAAGGTTGTTGGTTCTGTTATCCACCATCTTACGATATGTACCCACTATCCTGGCAAGTTGAGGGTTAGAAGTAAGGATATGCTAATATTTTATCAGCACTTCTCTAACAGTTCCCCATTGTGCTCCGAATTTTGTAATATAATAGACCTGGTCATTATCCTTCTTGACTTTGTTCCTTACTTGTATATAACCTGTTTGCAGTAGTTTCTCTCCTTCAACCTTATAGGCTGTTTTTTTTTACCCTTCTCAGGGTCCTGTGGGAGTACCCTCTTTCTCTGAAACATCCGTAAAGAGAAGTCCCCTCCTTTTTAAATTGTTCCAGTTCCGTGCAGTTCCTCCTTATCCTGAGGAACTGGCCTGTTGGTATTACTTGTACGAGAGGCTCAGGGTGATGGCTGGTTGCATGTAGGAGGGAGTTTGCTGCAGTCTCCTTCCTAAACATTAAATAATTTGGCTGTCCTTGTATGATACTGATTATTAGGGCAAGGAAGGGAATCTTGGTTTGGTGTAAAATGTAGGTGAGGCGTATGTTTCTGTCATTCTTATTGAGTTCACTTATGAACACATCTAGGTTCTCACTTGTCCCCTTCCAGACCACCAGCTCCCCCTCCAGAACTGCACTCTCCACAATTTTTTGACCCCTTATAAAATAAGAAGGTCAAACTACGCTTGTAATAGAATATTGTTTGGCTCCAGGTGTCCCCACAGATGATTATAACTCCAATCTGCTTTCCACTCCTCCATATAGACCACATAGTATACCTCAAAGAGGGAACATTTCATAGTGTTATGCCATTCATTGTAATGCATATATCTTTAAAACTGCAATTAGAAGCCAAAAAAATTGTGTTGGTGCTCTAAAATCACAATGTATGGGTCGCTGCTGTGCTCCTCTGTCTGAAATCATGAGCTAGGAAGTGACGCATTTAGCCCCTGCCAACGCGTTTCATCATCATCAATTATTTTACAAGGGTCAAAAAATTGTTCTGCAGGGGCTCCCTGTGGAAGTGACACTACTTTTTTTAAAGGAACACTTTAACTTTGTATGCTAAATACTTCACCAAAGACTATTTAAAGACTGTATGTATACCCACGAGGGAGGAGTTTTGTAGTTATATTACATGTACTTACTTCAAATTCTTACATGGAATACAAATTTTGATTGATGGATTGATGGTGTTTTTTTATTTATTTTGTTTATATGTTTATTCATGAAATTTTGAGGGGAGATGTTTTCACTATTTGATGTTAGATACATTACCTTCAGGTTATGTGAACAGGGTAAAGATTCACACTTCTAGCTAATATCCATTGGAAAATAATTTCTTGATATGAGGGAGGTACACTGTATATTTTTTATCACATTTAGGTTTTTGTTATTATTTCACTTGAATTTCATTGGTATTGCTCAAATAAAAGGGTGGTGAGGTAGCGCTCCACTATATACATCCTTATTATTATTGTTGTATACATTGTATCCCACTGCTGCAGGATAAATTACCGGTTGACAGCAGCTGCCTATAGTCCACTCCATATCCCGTTGCATGGAAACTGATTTAATTCAGCCTTGTATAGGTGGAGCTTGCTGGGTCCCTCCAACAGCTCTACTATGTGCCCACACAGTGAAAAGGTCATTGCTACTTTTACAAGATATTGACTGCTTTTGAAAAATATTTGGTGCCCACAGAGTGACTTTATACCCTTTGGGGTTGATTTACTAAATACATAGACTGTGCACTTGCAAAGTGCAGTTGCTCCAGAGCTTAGTAAATGAGCAAAAGCTCCGCTGACATCCATCATCCAATCATGTGGAAGCAAAAATTCCATTATATTTTTATTTTCCTTGCACGTGATTGGGCACTTTTTTGTAAAGTGAAGCTTTGCCTTATTTGCTAAGCCCTGAAGCAACTGCACTTTCAAAGTGCACAGTCTTTTTGCATTTAGTAAATCAACCCCTATTGATAAATATTTTTATGAATTGGCTTTAATGCTGTCTGTATTTATATTGACGTACATCCTTATCCTGTTCCAGTAGCAGCAGAAGTGAAAGGATATCTTTCCAACAGGGTTACACAAATGAATAAACACTTTTTTAGCGATTTGAGAAGGATGTTGAACACTGTTTTTATTGTGTCACTTTCTGTGACAATAACAGAGGTGGCTGGAACAAAAGTTAGTTTTTTATTGTTTCATGATGTCAGACTCTACTCATTTCTCACTCTGTTCAAAGGTAAAAAATAACAATTTGTCTGTTTTGGGTGTGGTAAAGTAAGTTTCTTATTTTTTTTACTGGGTATTAAGGGCTTAAAAGAGTTGTAAAGTCAGAAGGTTTTTTTTTTTATCTTACTGCATTCTATGCATTAATATAAAAAGCCTTCTGTGTGCAGCAACCTTCCCAGCACCCCCTAATACTTACCTGAGCCAATCTCTCCAGCAATGTCCACAAGTCCCTTGTCCATCCTGGACTCTCCCTCCTGATAGGCTGAGATACTGCCGTGGCACCATTGGCTCCCGTGGCTGTCAATCAAAGTAATTTAGCCAGGAGAGAGAGAGAGGGTGAGGCCGGACCGCAGCTCTGGCTCTGAATAGATACACGAAACTGCAGCTTGGCTCAGGTGCCCCCATAGCAAGCTGCTTGCTGTGGGGACACTCGACAGGAGGGAGGGGCAGGAGCCCAGAAGAGGGACCCGAGAAGAGGAGGATCTGGGCTGCTCTATGCAAAACCAACTGCAAAGAGCAGGTAAGTATAACATGTTTGTTATTTTTATTTTATTTTTTTTTTAATAAGACTTTACAATCACTTTCTTTAAATCAGCATAACATCAGGGCATTTGACAGGTGGCTTGGAGGTGTTATGTAATCTCCTTGCTACCTTTTTTATCCTCCAAAAGCTTGTACCACCATGACACAACCAAGTACATTGCACACAGTTATGGCATGGCCCCATTTACTTACATGTGTCACATTGGGTTGATAGGCAGTGCTGAGTATAATTTTTTCAACGCAGCAAAGTATCGTGCTCATGGTCAATAAAGAATCCAGCCCAAAGGCTTATGCAGCTTAACCACTTGCCGACCAGCCAGCGTCAAAATACGGCGGCAGGTCGGCAGGTTCCCACTAATCACCTTACCTGTACGGCGGTTCGCGGGAATGCTCCTGGGGGTGCGTGCGCACCGCCAGTGGCATGCCCCCATCGCCATTCGCCACAGGGGAAGCTGGTGCATGGAGACGGCGGTCGCGATTGCCGCCATTCATCCGTGATCGCTCACTGTGGAGAGAGAACGGAGGTCTGCTGATCATATTTAGAAACACAGGTCAGTGTGTTGATTCTACAAGCCTATCGCCTCACCGTTAGAAATCACCCCCTAGACTCACATTTAACCCTGGCGTTAACCCCTTCCCTGCCAGTGTCCTTACTACAGTAACAGTGCATATTTTTAGCACTGATTACTGTAGTAATGTCACTGGTCCCCTCAAAAGTGTCAAAAATGCCAGTTAGGGGTCCGATCTGTTTGCCGCAATATCTCAGTCCCGCTGAAAAACACAGATTGCCGCCATTACTAGTAAAAATTAATAAATAAATAAAAATGACAGAAATCTTTTCTCTAGTTTGTAGACACGATAACTTTTGTGCAAACCAATCAATATACGCTTATTGGGTTTTTTTTTTTACCAAAAAATGTACCAAAATACAGGTTGGACTAAAATAATGAAAAAATTAGATTTTTTTTATATAGTTAATGTTTTATAGCAGAATGTAAAAAAATACTTTTTGTTTTTTCAAAATTGTCGCTATTGTTTTGTTTATAGCCCAAAAAATAAAAATCGCACAGGTGATCAAATACCACCTAAAAAAATCTTTATTTGTGGGGAAAAAAAAGTACATCCCTTTTATTTGGGTACGGAGTTGCAAGACCGCGTGATTGCCCGTTAAAATAACCTAGTGCCGAATCGCGAAAAATGGCCTGGTCGTTAAGGGGTAAAATCTTCCGGTCCAGAAGGGGTTAAGGTAGAGTGGGGGGCAGTCAAGGGCATTAAAAACACACCTCAGCTGTCTGTTACTGCCCCCTCCCTTCCCTAGCCACAAAGTATAACCTTAGCCTAATTGCTGCTTGATGCTGGGCAGAGTGGTCTTCAAAACAACCCTAGTACAGCTGTGATGGAAGCCATGAAATCAAAGCAAACATGTATTAAGAATACTTAAAATAAAAGTGATAGTAGATGGAATAGGGAGGAAGTGAGGTTGGGAGAAAAGTAGTGAGGTTAGATTAGGTAAGAAGGGAATGAAGAAGGGAAAGGGAAAAGGGTTGACGGGAAATATCTAGCCTCGCAATGGCAGCCAAATGATCTCACCTTTGTATTGGTTGTTGATGAGATGGATCTACTTTACCTGAGTCTACAAGTTCCAGATGTTCTGAAGTGGTTGTGAAAATGTTCCAATGGAACCACTTCCGTTGTTCCTTCCCTTTAACGGTGGAAGAAAGATCCTCCATGGTTTTAGTAACATTTTTTCAGGTAAATCATTGCTGCAAGGTTGGAGGTTCATCCCTTTGTCAGTTTGCCAGAACGCGGAACCTAGCAGTATTTACCTAGGTGCTGATTTGTAAAAATGGTGATAGCAAGGAGAAGGTTCTTTCAAGCATGAGGGGCGTTTAGTCTGACTCGCATTTGAGCAAATAGAAAAGAGTTAATATTGTCACATTTCCTCAACTAATAAATTAATGTTGGAAAGCATACATTGGGGATCGAAAGTTTGGGCACCCCAGGTAAAAATTTGTATTAATGTGCATAAAGAAGCCAAGGAAAGATGGAAAAATCTCCAAAAGGCATCAAATTACAGATTCGACATTCTTATAATATGTCAACAAAAGTTAGATTTTATTTCCATCATTGACACTTTCAAAATCACGGAAAACAAAAAAATAGCGTATGCAAAAGTTTGGGCACTCTGCAGAAATTATAGCATGCACAGCCCCCTTTGCAAGGCTGAGACCTGCCAGTGTCATGGATTGTTCTCAATCATCGTCTTGGAAGACCAGGTGATGTCAATCTCAAAGGTTTTAAATGCCCAGACTCATCTGACCTTGCCCCAACAATCAGCACCATGGGATCTTCTAAGCGGTTGTCTAGAAAACTGAAACTGAAAATAGTTGACGCTCACAAAGCTGGAGAACGCTATAAGAAGATAGCAAAGCTTTTTCAGATGTCAATATCCTCTGTTCGGAATGTAATTAAGAAATGGCAGTCATCAGGAACAGTGGAAGTTAAAGCAAGATCTGGAAGACCGAGAAAAATATCAGACAGAACAGCTTGCAACCCACGTTTGACTGCACGATCCCTCCAGAAAGATCTGGCAGACACTGGAGTTGTGGTACACTATTCCACTATAAAGAGATACTTGTACAAACCTAGAAGTGAACACTTCACTGTCTGTAGAGCTAAGAAGAGAAAAACAGCTACGGAGAAGTGACTGACATCTGTAACTTCGGTAGTGACCGACATCTGCCACAAAGGAGTGTCGGGCCCGGACTGTCTTAGTGCGGTGGCTGGTTTAAGATCGCGGCTCCCTGCTGGACTTGTCAGAGAGAGGCATCACGCCATCTACTGGATCCCATTGGAGCTCCTTTGACATATCTGATGCTTGTCTTTATCTTTCCTCTGGTAAGCGTTTAGCGTGCCCTTAGCATGCAGCACTGATTGTGGAGGAAGTCACAATATATGGTGAACGATTCCTTTCTTGCACTCGGCACCCATATCTGGACTCCTTATTTTCTATATCTATATATGGACATTATGTTATGAATAGATTGATTCACTGCCATGGTTTACTAAATTGGACATTATGGTATAATTTGAAGCACAATTCACTGCTATAATATCTTTTCTAGTTTGATTTTAGTATCATTGTGTCAATTTAGCGTGGCTTTTCTTTTACATACACTTGTACAAATATGGTCTTCATGGAAGAGTCATCAGAAGAAAACCCCTTCTACGTCCTCACCACAAAAATCAGCGTTTGAACTTTGCAAATCAACATATAGACAAGCCTGATGCATTTTGGAAACAAGTTCTGTGGACCAATGAGGTTAAAATTGAACTTTTTGGCCAGAATGAGCAAAGGTACGTTTGGAGAAGAAGGGGCACAAAATTTACTGAAAAGAACCTCTGTCCAACTGTTAAGCATGGGGGTGGATCAATCATGGATCAATCATGCTTTGGGGTTGTATTGCAGCAAATCTAACTTTTGTTGACATATTATAAGAATGTCTAATCTGTAATTTGATGCCTTTTGGAGATTTTTCCATCTTTCCTTGGCTTCTTTATGCACATTAATACAAGTTTTTACCTGGGGTGCCCAAACTTTCAATCTCCACTGTATTATACTGCATATGTAAATGTGTATTAAATTGTCCTAATGTCATAAGGCTCTCTGTAATATGACAACTGACAATATTCGGTTCTCTTTTGCTGTCAAGTATAAAAATAAAAATCTGCAAAAAAAAAAAAACAAAGAACTAAAAGTGATAGTAGCACTTGACAGAGTAGAAACCCGTACAGGTAAGTCTGCTAAGCCAGGTGTACTAGACACAATCTAGAACTGACTGCTGTGAATCCTTACTTCAGTATTTCTTTTGTGTACAAAAATCTTCAACTTCAACCTTCAGCCACAACAGATGTTGCAGTACTCAGAAGAAAGGAGCACCTGTTAATATATCTGGTGAGCCAGTTTCCAATTCAGGGTGCTTCTTTAGGAATAAAGGACTCATGCATTGAGTGGAAATGGTGTGTGAGTATATCCTTTTATGGATATAGAGACGTGTTAAAAAATGTATTTTTTTTTTTTTTTTTTGTACATAAACTGATAAGGACTTACAGTATAACTTAAGGCGCACATTAGCATTTTTTATTAGCTCAAAAAATGCTAGAAAAAACATTGCTGAGTGAAAAACGCTGATAATAGCATTTTTGTGCAAGCTTCTAATATCAATTTATTATCTTTTAGCAGCTTTTAGGAGCCTTAGCATTTTATTAGTGTTTTTACAGTACATGAAGGAAAAAAATAAAACTGCTAAAAAAAAAAAACTGTTAGGGGTGTTTTAGTAGTGTTTAGCATTTTTTTCTGCAGGGAAAACGATCCCAAAAACTCTACAAAAACATTTTTTTTTCTGCTCCTAGATGCTGAAGCTCAAAAAACGCTGATAGCCTAAAGCAGTTTGTATGGACACATAGTATAACACTATTTAGCTCTAGAAGAAGAAGAAATGTTAATAACAGCTTCTAGGTGCTAGTGTGCATGGAGCCTTAAAGTGGTTGTAAACGTTTGTTCTTTTTGTTAAATAACAAACATTTCTATACTTACCTGCTCTGTGAACTGTTTTTACACAGAGCAACACCGATCCTCCTCTTCTGGGGTTCCCTGCCGGCGCTCCAGGCCCCTCCTCTTCAGGGCCGCTGTTATAAATCCTGGGGCCTCATACAGCCTACCTGATGGGGTCCTCCTCGATCGCGACCTCGACCCCACCCCTAGCCCTGTCAATTATTAGGTTATTTATTAGGCAGCTACAGAATTCACTGGTTATTGCCAGGGAAGTTCTAAAATAAGGCATCTATACTGAGAATGTGCATCATGTAAAATATACCTATAACAAACTTAATGACCATTACTATAATCTTCAAAATGTATTACACATATTTTAAAGCAGCAGAGATGTCTTATTTTAGAAACTTTTACAATTAGTAGGGATGAGCTCAGGTATGTTCGGACCCTAGTTTGAACCCGCCTCAGCTATCTTGCCGGGAAGCTGTCACAGTGCCACACCATTCAGGCTGGGTTCAAACATATGCAATGCGGGAACTAGCGTGATTCTAGTGCGGGTTCCCGCATCACATGTCTCTCGCAGGCAGTTCACACTGCCCTATTTGAACCACTGTGGGTGTTAATGCAAAGTTAATGACACCCCCAGATCAGTTCTCAGATCTCAGTGGGAACTGCCAAATAGTGCAGGAATCGGATCGCATGGGTGTGAACACCCATGCAATCGGATTCCAGTGTGAACCAGAAAAGGTCCTGAACCATTTCTGTGCAAATGCGATGCAAAATCAGCCATACAATATGTATGGCTGAATTCACATCTCACAGACATCGCATGTAATCTGCACAGCAATGCAGTGTGAATCACATGCGATGTCTAACATTGCAATAGTGTGAACCCAGCCTCAAAAGTGGAGCTGAATTGGACAGATGTCAGTCTTTTGACATCCTTGCCTGTTTGTCAGCATACTGCACACAGTAGACAGGGGTGGACTTGTGTCCACTTGCATCAGGCCACCCCTGATCTGTCACATTTAGGTCTGGAAAAATAAAAAAGGATGCAGTCCTTTTCCATATTATTTTTATTTTATGGACCTGAATAGGCAGGGAGGTAGGCGAGTGTAAACGGACATAAGGAGACCTACATGGAGCTTTCAATCAGGTCCCCATAAAAAACTGACAGGCAGACCTAATTAGAAAGCTTGGGTGAAAGGTTCTTAAAGGGGAATGGTAAAAACACAGCTCAACTGCTTGTTTGTACTGCCCCTGCAAACACAAATGTAAACTAGCATCTTGCTGTGCGTCACTATGATGATGACAGCACAGCGGGTGCTGTATGGCTCTTTCACAGTGTGTCACATGGTTGTTGGGTGCTGACTTTGTTATGTCTGAACACTGTTAGTCTCTAACACACAATACAGCCATAAGGTAACAGTCAGCACCCAACATCCATGTGACACACTGTGACAAAGCCACACAGCACCCGTTGTGCTGTCATCATCATAGTGAGGGTGTTCTCATAAGCACACAGCAGGAAGTTTGGGGACTAAGTAACCTGTGTCAATATGTTCCAAAAAAGTCCCAAAAAAGTCCTTAAGCAAGTAGCCAGTGAAGGTGCAATTTGCTTAAGTGCTCTTTATTGTACAAACTGGTGACAATCCGTGCCAAAAAGATAAGGTGCAATGGTGAGGGGGTCCACTCCCCGTGGATAATTCCACTTACCAGACTGCCAGGACCCCTTAGCAATATTGCATGTGGGTCAAACGCACTTAGTCCGGTGTGGGTCTTTTCTTTTCCTTTGAGACTAGTCTTGTGGACTCCAATACCCAATCTTTCCTCAATAAGCCAAAGAATGTGGGACCATAGGAGGGAAAAACTCAAGATAGTGTAATCCCGTTTCATAAGCTTTATTAAATAATGCAGAAAAAAACTCACATTTCAGGAGTGATAACAAGCCTTCAGTGAAGATATAATCTCCTATGCAGAAAGGACTTCCGGACTTGCAGTGACTGCACGGGTTGCGCTTGTCCCGGCTAGCGTTCCAAATTGCGTCGATGCATTTTGCCCTCCTCCAGGTCTTTGATAACGCCCTGGAGGAGGGTGAAATGCGTCAACGCAATTTCCGGCTCATGTTTGAAGCTTACGTCATTTCCGGTCTCGGTGGGATGCTAGCCGGGACCAGCGTAACCCGTGCAGTCACCGCAAGTCCGGAAGTCCTTTCTGCATAGGAGATTGTATCTTCACTGAAGGCTTGTTATCACTCCTGAAATGTGAGTTTCCTTCTCTATTATTTAATAAAGCTTATGAAACGGGATTACACTATCTTGAGTTTTTCTCTCCTATGGTCCTTAGTCATTTTTCTTCACAAATTTTGGCCAAAATTAATACGGCTACTTATCTTTGGTAAAAATAACCCAAATAAGTATATATTATTTGGTCTTTGTGAAAGTTATAGAGTCCACAAGTTATGGTGCTAATCATTGAAAATTTATCACACTTGATCACACCTGATGTACTGAAGGCCTATCTCATTTCTTGAGACACTAAAAAGTCAGGAAAGTACAAATACCCCCCAAATGACCCCTTTTTGGAAAGTAGACATTCCAAGGTATTTAATAAGGGGCATGGTGAGTTTTTTGAAGTTGTAATTTTTTCCCACAACTCTTTACAAAATGAAGATTTTTTTTTTTTTTTTTTTACAAATTGACGTATTAACAGGTTATTTCTCTCACACAGCATATGTATACTTGCAACTACAACCCAAAACACATTCTACTACTCCTCCTGAGTATGGCGATACCACATGTGTGAGACTTTTTCACAGCCTGGCCACATACAGAGGCCTAACATCCAAGTAGCACCGACCGGCATTCTAGGAGCATAAATTACACATATAATTTCCTGACAACCTATCGCACTTTTGAAGGCCCTGGAGCACCAGGACAATGGAAACCCCCATAAAATGACCCCATTTTGGAAAGCAAACGCCCCAACGTATAATTTGTGAGGCATAATGAGTCTTTTGAACGTGTCATTTTTTTGCACAAGTTTTTGGAAACTGGGGAAAGAAAATGAAAATGCATTTTTTTTTTACACAAAATTGTCCATTTATGAAATATTTCCAACACATAGCATGTACATAGCAAAAATTGCACCCCAAAATACATTCTGCTACTCCTCCTGAATATGTCAATACCACATGTGTGAGACTTTTTCACAGCCTAGCCACATACAGAGGCCTAACATCCAAGTAGCACCGTCCGGCATTCTAGGAGCACAAATTACACATATCATTTCCTAACAACCTATCACACTTTTGAAGGCCCTGGAGCACCAGGACAATGGAAACCCCCATAAAATGACCCCATTTTGGAAAGCAAACAGCCCAACGTATAGTTTTTGAGGCATAATGAGTCTTTTGACTATGTCATTTTTTTCCACAAGTTTCTGGAAAATGTGGAAAGAAAATGAAAACGCATTTTATTTAAAGCTGTCCATTTATGCAATATTTCTAACACATAGCATGTACATAGCAAAAATTGCACCCCAAAATACATTCTGCTATTCCTCCTGAGTATGGCGATACCACATGTGTAACACTTTTACACAGCCTAGCCACATACAGAGGCCTAACATCCAAGTAGCACTTTACACAAAGTTGTCCATTTATCCACTTTAAGACTGGGCCTATTTTTTATCACACCATATTTGCGCAGCAGTCTTCCAAATGCAATTTTTTTTTGAAAAAAATTCACTTTTTTTAATAAAAAAATAAGAAAACAGTAAATTTAGCCCAGTTAATTTTTTTTTTCCATAATGTGAAAGATAATGTTACGCCAAGTAATTAAATACCCAACATGTCATGCTTCAAGATTGCGCACGCTCACAAAATGGCGCCAAACATTGGTACTTAAAAATCCCCATAGGCAACATTTTAAAAATTTTTGCAGGTTACCAGCTTAGAGTTACAGAGGAGGTCTAGGGCTCAAATTATTGCTCTCGTTCTAACGATCACGGCAATACCCCACATGTATGGTTTGAACACCGTTTACATATGTGGGCGGGACTTGCATATGCGTTCGCTTCTGCGCGCGAGCTAACGGGGACAGGGCGCTTTGATTTTTTTTTTTTCCTATTTATTTTATTTATTATTTTTTTATTTTTACACAGTTTAAAAAAAAAATGTTTTGATCATTTTTATTCCTATTACAAGGAATGTAAACATCCCTTGTAATAGAAATAGGCATGACAGGTCCTCTTTATTGTGAGATCTGGGATCAAAAAGACCTCACACAACTACACTAAAAAAGAAAAAAAAAAGTTGAAAAAGGAAAAAAAAAAAAAAAAAGCGGCCCTTTAACCCGGTTGTTAGGCAACGACTTTTGACGTAGCTCCGGTCCTCCAAGACCATAGAGTCGAATGAGGGCCATCTTGCCCTCACTCGACTTCCTGTTTCTGAGGATCCGGGACCGGATATTTTTCCCCGCTGCCGGCGGGTCCGGTAAGCTGGGAAAACGTCTGGGACGCTGCGGGAGGGGGGGGGACCTCTTCCCCTGCACCGTAAGGTTAATTCCACGGCGAATCCGCCACTGGGACCACCCTTTATCTGAAAGCCGACCGCCCGCCGTTTAAAAAAATACTGGGGTTATGGCAGCTATCTGCTGCCATAACCCCAGTATTTCGCTTTTAATGGCCGACGTATATAGTCGTTAGGCGGTCGGTAAGTGGTTGCATGTATATAGCAAAAATTGCACCCCAAAATACATTCTATAAAGGAAAGTGTACAGGAATAGTCCGAGTCCATCTCCGATCCGCTACTATTAGCGATTTCAAATTCCGAATAGAATTTGGAATTGGATTTGGATACTGATGAGAGCTCCTCGGTGCTCTCATCAGTCATGGAGAGGACCTGAAGGGCCTCCTCGCTGCTTTACATCCTTTTTGACATGCTGGCTGTGATGGGCTGTGCGACGGGTGACGGTTGACTGCGGATGATCACTGATGGGGTGGCAGGTGACGGTCACTGATGGGGTGGCAGATGACGATGACTGATGGGTTGACAGATGACGATGACTGATGGGGTGACAGATGACGATGACTGATGGGGTGACAGGTGACGATGACTGATGGGGTGACAGGTGACGATGACTGATGGGGTGACAGGTGGCGATGATTGATGGGGTGACAGATGACAATGATTGATGGGGTGACAAGTGACGATGATTGATGGGGTGACAGATGACAATCACTGATGGGGTGACAAGTGACGATGATTGATGGGGTGACAAGTGACGATGATTGATGGAGTGACAGATGACGATGACTGATGGGGTGACAGGTGACGGTGATTGATGGGGTGACGGGCAATGGTCACCGATGGGTGACAGGTGACGGCCGATGGTGCACGGCGGTACTGATGGCAGTCTCTGGTGACCGGTGAACTTTAGGCTATGTTCACATGTAAGAGTAGCGATCATGGGCAGAATCACCGCGATTCTGCCCGTGATACGGAAATCATTGCAAATTGCGGGACGCCTGTGCGTTGCCCGTGATTTGCAATAGCACCCCAAACGCTGTGCGATGTTGCCGCGATTTCCGCCTGCCGAATCGCGGTAACATTGCGCAAACACCACATGACGCCCCAAAGAAACTCTTGTACCTTTTTTGGGCGTCATACGATGTTTGCGCGATGTTACTGCGATTCGGCAGGCGGAAATCACGGCAACATCGCACAGCGTTTGGGGTGCTATTGCAAATCATGGGCAACGCACAGGCGTCCCGCGATTTGCAATGATTTCCGGATCATGGGCAGAATCGCTGTGATTCTGCCCGCGATCGCTACGCTCACATGTGAACGTAGCCATATGGGTGTCAATTTCTGGGCACTGATGAGGTGACTGTTGGGTGACAGGTGCAATTGGGGGGGGGGGGGCTGAGGACTGTGTGGGGACCTTTTATTTTTGTGATTTTACATTCACAGGTGTACAGAGCAGTAACTCACTTTTTCTGGCTCTGCTCTCCTGGAAACTGTGTGAGGGGAGAAGAGCTAGTAACAGTGAGTTACTGCTCTGTGTTTACATTTTGTGATCGGCTGTGAATGGATTCACAGCCGATCACATAGTAAACAGTCACTGTCAGTGACTGTTTACTACTGACGGTGACTAGCTGTGTTCCTAGGGAACACAGCGCCACCGACATGACCGCGCTGCGTGCTCCCAATCACGCATGCGTGGTCTTCCTCCGGGCTTTCCTATTGTGATCGGCTGTGTCATTGGAACACAGCCGATCACGTGGGAAACAGCCATGCCCATTGGCTGTTTCTCCCCTGCCGGTGATGGGCTGTGTCCTGGGGACACGCCGCCACCGACAGTGCAGGGCGGCGCGCACACGATCGCGCGCCTGCCCTGCTTGAATGGAACGATGGTCGCATCAATGGTCGCACAATGGTCGCACCGCTCCGCCGTCATTTGACGGCGGGCGGCAAGTGGTTAAGGACTTTTTTGGAACTATATTTATTTATTTATTTATTTATTCATATTTAAATTATTTATGCACCATTGTATGGTATATTGATTTGCCTTCTATCATGCATATGTATTTGCACTTGATTTCACAGCACTGTATGATTCAGATTAGGATGAATTATTTAATTTATTCATTTACTATTAATTTATTCATTTACAATATTGCACAGTTTTCACCCACCTACACAAGAATTTTGGCACCGGTCACTTTATATATTCCGATTTGCGCTGTGTGTCCTTTTTTGTCATTTTTAAATTACTTTTGAACAGCAGCATTTTGGATTGAGGTTAAACATCATATATCCATAGCGCAGTATTAGTACACATTTTTGAGTATGTCACTGTCACTGTGAGTGCAGGGGACTGCTTGCCTATGCCCCTTCACCGAAAGCCCGTCGCTGCCTCGCATCAGTCTCTCAAGCTTCCTTCAGTGCTGGCACATGAGGGAGAGGAGCAGTTCGGATCTACATAGCAATCAATCTGCCAGCATTGACAGTGGACAGTGGCTGGCCAGGACTGTGCAGCTCTACATGCGGCTTAGGATTATCTGCCTGCGCCCGAAAATGGAAAAAAGTCCCTTCATTGCTGTCATCTCCTGGGCTCCACTGTGAACTTGATGGGGCCCAGTAAAATTAAATTTTTACGCCCCAGTAAGCAAGGGGGTGTAGGGATGTGTTTAAGTCCTGTTTTGTTTTTTTTTGCTAAATTAATTTTACAGCTGCCCAGGCCCCCCTGTGTAGAGCTGATGGGACCTGGGCCCGGTACAACAGGGCTGGTTGTACTGCTCTATCAGCGGCCCTGCTCGTCTTCATCGGGTGCCTCCGCAGAAAGCCTCTTTCCATTTTGGCACTCGTGCGGGCTCGCTCCCGAGTCCTGCTTCTGCATCCATTGACACAGACAGTTGGACTCAGTCTCGCCCCACGCTTCCCTGTCACAGCTTTTGATTGACAGCAGAGGGAGCCAATGGCTCCCGCTGCTATCAATCTGTCCAAAGAGGAGAGCAACAACAGCTGGAGCCGCTGCACTGGTGCATATCGCTGGATCGGCCTTAGGTAAGAGAATTGGAGGGGGGTCCGGGGGGAACTGCAGCACATAATATTTTTCAACCTAATGCATATGATATGTGTACACTGTTGTTTATACATATTTATCTCACTTTGCACTTTTTGTGATTTTTTTGTTTTATGGTAGGGTGTTGTTTTTTTTTTACTATGGCTATGTCACTTTGTTCTTTGTTTTAAAGCACTTTTGATTTTGCACATATGACTGAGGCATGTATATATGATAATAGTCCTGCATTTTATTGTTTAAATATTTTTTTTCCATTTTGGTGTGATACAGCTCCTGTGTTGGTAGGGATTTAGACTGCACTTCGGTAACATTGGTGCTGTAAACATTCCTTGACCAAGTTCTTCTTTAGCTGACTGTTCTCAGACAGAACAGAAGTGGAGGGGAAATCCAGCCACAAGGACCCACGTAACAGCAAAAACAAACTTCCAAGTAACCACGAATGATGGTGGTGTTGGTAGGGATTTAGACTGCACTTCAGTAATATTGGTGCTGTAAACATTCCTTGACCAAGTTCTTCTTTTGCTGACTGTTCTCAGACAGAACAGAAGTGGGGGGAATTCTTAGAAGTTCGAACCTCTGTGATTTCTTTTTTTTTTAATGAAGTTTTGTATACACAAGAGCATAAAGAGAACCCTACTTACAGACTTAAAGCGGAGCTCCAGCCCCCCTCCCCCCTGCCCCTTTCTAAAAATGTGAAAGTCAACAGCTACAAACACTGAAGCTGCTGACTTTTAATATTAGGACACCTACCTGTCCAGGGATCCCGCGGATTTTCAATCGGCTCTTGGGTGCTGTTGCCTCCATCCAGAGAGAGAGAGAGAGTTGCGTGGTTTGTGTGAAAGTATTTTGTGAGTCACTTTGCTACTTGGGGAATGGGAAGGGGTAGGGATTATTTTATATTTCTTTGTATTTACTATGTTCTTAATATTTGTGGGAAATTAAAATTAGCTTCTTGTTTTCTTGGTTTCATATCGTGTTAGACAGGTTGTCTTTATGTAGTAATTTATTTCCTTTATACCGGATGTTCAGAACCACATTGTTGTTGTTTCTAATTTAGTGGCTTTTTTTTTTTTTTTGGATGTGGAATTTTTTTTTTATTTGTGTGATTTTTGCAAGAAACTAGATCACCACATTAGCCCATAAAAATGTATTTCATTGTATATATCCATAGTAAAAAAGTCAACATGTTTCAGGAGTTTGTACCATGCCCCTGCCCCTGCCCCAAGTGGTTGAGTTGAAAAATGGGAGCCAGCACCTCCCTCCCACACGTTTCCAAAAATGTTATTGCTGCCTGAAAAGAAAGAGTGGTAAATTTCCTTTACATTGGCAGAAAATGCATTTAAAAACAGAAAAGTCTTCTCATTGAGGATACTTACAGAGGTTCTAACCTTAAAGAATTCTTAAATAAGGAAAAACCCTGCACTTGGTTTAAAAAGAGATTACCAACTGCTGCACCAAAAAATCCTGAATACCTGACTTTTTAATATAAAAACAGGAAAAAAAGTGCATATCTCTTTAAATCATTGAATCTTATGTGTCAATACCTATTGCAAAAATTCAGAATGTTATGTGACACTCAATAAATTGCTGCAGTGTCAAAACATACTTTTAAAACAATAATCCCAAACTTCATAAATAAAGTTCATAAATATATTGTGAATAATCCAAATCCAGGTGATTTAGAGTGCTCAGTGGTGGATACACAAACAATTGGTGCTACTGTGCTCTAAGTGCTGTCCCATAAGCCAGGCCTCCTACAGGACAGAAAGTTGCAGCAATTATGTACCCCAAAGAGATCATAATAGCAGCTCCATCCAGCACATATCAATTTAGAGCAGAGAATAGGAGAAGCCTCCTAATGCAGTACATGTTTTAAATCTTTAATAAAAAGTAATTGCACTTACAATATAAAATAATCAACAAGTGGTATAAATCTCCAAAGCACGGCTGTGGGACTCGCAAGCGTTCACGTGCGTGTGATGATGTTACAGATGCATCTCCCCCCGACAGGTTTCCCCATTTTTGGATCCTCTGTGAAGGAAGACTGAGGTTCTAAACTTGTCTTTACTGAAAACCTCACTTAATCTGATGTTAATGTAGCACTACCCTCTTGAGGGCTGCTGAGAATTACACCTTGCGGGTCCCCTGGGTTACCACTGGCAGCGACTGGTCAGCAAAATAGCATTAAACGTCTTTGGCTCAGACAATGGACAGTCCAGGGGAGTTGGTTTTTTGTGTTTTATTTTAGAACTGGGATAGGAGAAGGGATAAGTGGGATACTCCTTCTTTGAACTATGCACAAAGCTTGAGGACAACTAATTGCAGAGTATGCAGCAACGCCGCTGCTTCACTTTGACACTGTAGTGAAGATGTGACTTGTGTTCCCAATATAATTTATCTTCAGGGTTCTACCTTGGCACCCCCTTTCTCTACTTGCAGCGTGTTATAGCCCCTGTCCACCGGAGTGGTCCCCTTCCCGGGCAGACACCTGGCAAGCTTCCCGGTACTCACGGACACTGTTTTTCCCTGGGTTGCTCTGCCTTCAGCTCCACTGTCAGTATCCTGGACCTCTTGACTCAGCACCACATTCCCATTCACTAGGCCGACTGCCTGTGACCACCTTCCTTGCTGACAGGAGGACAAACAGCAGTCACCCTCCTCCTGGGACTTGGCTTTTCCCGCCCAAAGACACCCTGTCACATGTGCTCCTGGCTTTTATGACCTCTCCCAGAATGCACAACTCTGATGCCAACCCACTGGGACAGCCACAAAAGCCTGCATGTCATTGGCTGGGTTTCCTCCACTGTCCAACAGGCTTTCCTATTGGATACAGTGGGGACACTCCCTCAGACCAAGTGAATCACACATGAACACATGTAAAAGGCCTAACTAGCGATCAGACTCTCCTGATAAGCAGGCAGAGCAAAAACTATGCTTTTCCTAGCACCTACATAGGAGGGTGCTACATTAATGTTTACGTTGGTCTAAAAATACCCCTGAGCACACTGATAATGTGCAGCTGCTATATCCTATTATTATGATCATAATGGTCATGATGATAGGGTAGATACTGGAGGAAACTGTAACAGACCACCATGTCATACATTTACTGTCCAAGGTAACAGATTTTCTTTATAGTCCTACTCTTCCTAATTCTTCTCTTCCCAATGCTTCCAAACATCCCTGTTTACTTGCCACAACCCCAAGCAGAAAGACCTGTGAAAGTTCATGTTGGTCTGTGTCAAGGCTTTCACAGGCTTTTCTCCACACCCCTTAATGAAAATAATTGGACACAGCGATTGACCACTATGACCACTAAGGCAGCATGAACTGTATATGAGCCTAAGTTTCTGATGGTAATTGGGGTGGCTGTAGAGTGTAAGGAAGGCAAGTTTAAACAGCAGAGCAGATGGACTATTAAGAGAACCTGTTACCAGAATGTACTGTATATATTGTTTCTGTTTACTATCGTTCAAACAGAAAAAGAGAAAACTTTTTTTAGTCGGTTTAAATATGTTACCTTGGATATGGATATTAGTTTTCAATAAATGCAGCAGGTAAAACACTCTCCTTTTCACGTGTTTTCCTCTGCTTACCATCCATTCTAAAAATAAACAGCATTCAAATGGAATTTACATGTACCAGGGAGTGACTCATTACAATTTCTTGTCTCTTATAATTTGGCTCTATTTAAACTGATATCCGACTGTTACCCCATTAATTAGAGGGGCAAAGCACTGGACCAATTCCAGAAGTTGGCTAAACAGAAACTCACAGGACTGACTCTCTGTACTGCTAATGAAGGATACATTGTTAATGATAACTTTAATGTAGGGGGGCACCAGGCTTGGTGGGTGGACCATCCTTCAGCCCTCAGTTAATGTTTTTACAAGCTATCTAAGAGATATTAAGCGGCTTTTGTATGTTTGCCAACGTTTGAGTTGGAATGATGGGGATCTCTTGATCACATCCTGTATGATGTGTCCAGTTTATACTCATCAATTCCACACTCTCTGAGATTGACAGCAGTTTCACTTTACAGTATCTTGATCAGTACAGTGAATATTCCTTCATTCACAGAGAGTTAATTTTTTCTTCTTTGATGGGGATTTTTAACTCCAGAGATGTAGGGCAACCATGGTTGGTTTTCCTCCACTCTTGCCATCTATGGGTGCAATGTGTGCGGTGCACATGGGCCCTAAGGGGAGTGGGTCTCACTGTGTTCTCACACACTGCACCCATGTAGTAGCTGCTGCCGCTCCACCTGTCTTCTAATATGCCCCCCTCTGCTCCTATTTGCCCTCCACTCCATAGCATTGATCCCCTGTGGCTCCCCTTTTCCTCTTTTCCCTTTCTACTGGCTTAAAATCCTGCAGAAGAGCCACAGGGGTTTTAACTTAGCAAAAAGTTCCCCCTGCTCCTTGGCCTCCCTTTCCCTGTATTGGGCCCTCCCTCACTGATCCAAGGCACCCCCTCCCTGCAGCATTGCTTGTCTATGTCCCTCCTCCCCCTCCCACCAGCTTTAGCTACTGCAGGGGAGCCTTGGCGGGAATCAAATTGTTCCCCCTCCCTGGGATCAAGGTGGGTTGGTGGGTGGACCACACTTCAGCCCTTAGGTAATGTTCTTACAAGCTATGTAAGAGATTATAAGCAGCTCTTGTATGTTTTCCAAAATGTGAGTTGGGACGATGGGGATGTCTGGATCACCTGTGATGTGTCTAGTTTATACTCATCAATTCCACACTCTCTGAGATTGACAGCAGTTTCACTTTATCTTAACCAGTACAATCAAAATTACTTCATTAAGAGATAGTTCATTTAAGAATGTCCTAAATATTTACTCACCCACAATTTTTTCTCCTTTGATGGGGATTTTTAACTCCAGAGATGCAGGGCAGCCATGGGTGCTTGGGCTGCTGCTCCACCTGTCTTCTATGTCCCCCTCTGCTCTTATTTGCCCTCCGTCCCTTAGCTAAGATCCCCTGTGGCTTCCCTTTTCTTCCTTTTCCTTCTCACTGGCTTCAAGTGCTGTAGGGAAGCCACAGGGGTTTTAACATAGCAAAAAGATCCGCCTGCTGCTTGGCCCTCTTCCCCTGTACTGGGCCCTCACTCACTGATCCCTTGCACCCCCTCCCTGCAGTACTGCTTGCTGGTATCCCGCCATCCCTTTCCGCCAGCTTCAGCTACTGCAAAGGAGCCTCGGGGGAATCAAATTTTTCCCCCTCCCCATGGCACTCCAATCCCCATCCAATACTGCTCCCTAACCCTGCACTGATTCCCAGCACCCCTTCTGCAGGGCTGGGGGACAGACTGACCTCTGAGGGGATTATACTAAGGGACAGATTGACTTAGTTAGGATGGATTATACTAGGGGAAAGAACGGCCTGGGAGGGGTAATACTGGGGGACACATTGACTGTGGGGGAAGGATTATACTGGGGAAAGACTTACCTGGGGGGGAAGGATTAAACTGGGGCAAACTGACCTGGGATGTATTATACTGGGGGACAGACTGACCTAGGGGGGATTATACTGGGGGAATAGTTTTCTTTAACCATGCCCCTTTAAGGCTCTGCCACCATTAACGGAATTTGGTCACACCCAATGTTCGCCGCGCTACGTGTGCTGAATTACTCCTCTACTTTATGTGCACAAAGGGGCCCCAGATGCTTAACAATCTTTACAACACCCCTGGCACAATGAAAACCATGCACACTCTTCACTGTGTAATACTAAGCACACCAAATTTGTTAAATGAAATAATGGGGCCCAACATATGATCTTGATCACAGGTCCACTGATTTTTATAAAACACCCCTGAGTGTGCTCTTTGTGACTGCTTTTGCATGCAATTTACCCTAATAATTTCAGTTTGATTCCCTGTGATGGTGATAGCTAATGCCACAATGCAAAGATATGCATTGGGCTTTAAGGCTTCTTTGAGTATCTATACATTTTATCATTTATATTTCAGGGTGCGGAGTCTTAAAATGATTTGGAAATAATAAAAAAAAATGCAAAGAAACAGATTCCTGCTTAGTGAGCAGATCTGCACCAGCATTTCTTTTATGAAATTTCACTATTATCAGCTATTATTTTGAGCAAAATGTTGCAATTATTCATACATTTTGTGCTAGGAGATAAATCCATTGGTTGAATACAGCATCTTTATTTGCTTGTCATTGGATTGTCAACTGGATTCTAGGAGAAATTTCAACATTAAAGTCTCCCCAAGGGGGGTGGCATGGCCAAAGCGGCATGTGAGCAGACACATCTCACAGAGCTCCCGGATTACATCCTGGAAATATCCTGTTCCTGGACACCTAAATGCTCCGAATCTTCTCTCACAAGTTCACTGCTGTTTCAGGCAGATAATCTAATGTCCACAGCGGCCATGATGACCTAAAAGCATAAGGAAGATACAGCGCTGCCTGACTCCCAAAATGGCACCCAGCGGGGAAGCAAACGTGGAAGGATGCTGTGAGTAAAACCCCCAAAATGGCTCCCAGGGATAATGAAAGGGATATGAGATTCTATGCCCACAAATTATCTGGCCATGAGGAGAGGGGGGTGGGTGAGGAGTGTGCTTGTTCCCCAGAGATATCTGACACAGAACAGGAAGTGTCAGAGTGGCTGCAGCAGCATACAACTCAAGTTGACCGGGCTGACTGAGCATGAATGGAGCAGTCTGTTATGGGAGAGGGAGGGGAGGAGCCTGCACAGCCGACCCTGTCTGATATTCTGAGAGCTGTTAATAAATGTACAGCTTCTGTGGACACCTTGAAGGCACAGTTTGGGGGGCTGACAGAGGCAGTGGCCCTGATTAGGCAAGACCTCCAAAAAGTGATGGAAAGAACAACAGCAGCAGAAAGCAGGATCAGTGACATTGAGGACCAGCTGCCACCCCTGGTCAGGGAGTCTCAGTCCACAGCCAGGCTGGCCAGAGCAAAAGATATGAGAGCTGAGGATATTGAAAACCACCTCAGGCGGAATAATATACAGATAGTGGGCCTGCCACAGAAGGTGGAAGGCAGGGACCCCACTGATTTTGTGGAACGCTATCTATTGAAAGTTTTTGGCAAGGAGGCCTTCTCTGCTCTGTACGCAGTGGAGAGGGCTCATACAGTCCCCACACGACCGTTACAGCCAGGGAGACCACCGCCCACCATGCTGGCGCGACTTTTGAATTACAGAGATAAGGAAACAATTCTTCGCTTGGCCAGAGTACGACAGAACATTCAGTTTAATGGGGGTCGTATATCAATTAATCCGGATTACTCGACAGAGGTCCAGAAAAGCAGAGCTAAGTTTACATCAGTCAACCAGCATCTCCAGAAGTTGCAGGCCTCTTATGCAATGCTATACCCAGTCAAATGCATAACAGCTCAGGGGCGTGCAGTGTTTTTTGTAAAATGCCGCAGAGGCTTCTGCCTGGCTTGATTCGAATGAACATATGTTCCGTCCATCACACAGACCCATGGGGGAAGATAAATGAACAGCCATCACATTCATACTGCTCCATTTTTATACCCTGGTGAGAGCAATATAAGTATACCTACCCAGCGTTGAGGATAGTCATGGGGAAGAATTTTACTATGCTTTACAAAAAGTGATAGGAATCGGATAAATTCACTAAGAGACGGCCTTACTGGTACTTTACCTCAGGTTTATCTTTTTTGCTACCTAGTTTTTATGCCGTCCGGTTGGCTTTTGCCTTACTTGTTTTCACTCTTGTGCCTACGACAGCATGAGAAGCCAGCAGACATCACAGCGGAACATCTTCCTGTGGCCTAAGCATCACCTGTCCATTGACAGGAGAACATGGAGGTTACTGTCTGCTCGACTTACTAACAGTAGTGCAATCGTGTCAACCCTCTTGTTCGTCGGGGGGACAGGTAAGGTCTCTGCTATATACCAAGCATACACAATGGAGTTGCCTTGTTATAATGACTTTCTTGGGGTCCTACAGAGTCCAACAGAACTATGTAAGAGGGGCTACATGCTCGTTTTATACTCTGCAACACGCCTAACCTCTTTTCTGTCATGTCTACAGTAACTATAGTTTCCTGGAACATTAGGGGTCTCCATGATGCCCTTAAATGCACTAAGATACACACTTTATTTCGGAAGCATCTACCTGCGATTTGTGCACTACAAGAGACGCACCTCACCAGAGACTCTCTATCATGTTTTGATTTGGCCTGGGTTGGGAGAGCGTACCATTCCAGCCACACTGTATATTCAAGGGGTGTGAGTGTTTTGATACACAACTCCATGGACTACCAAGAGCTGGATAGTTCTGTGGATACGGAAGGTAGGTTTGTGTTTTTGACATGCCACACATATTCTCTACATTGTATTCTAGCATTTACCTATATACCACCCCCGTACAGTAATGAGATCCTCAAAACCTTACTAGCATACCAATTACACTGCCCAGAGTTACCACTGTTTATTATGGGAGATTTTAACTGCTGGCTAGATCCAACATTGGATAGACATCCCCCTGTTCCTGTAGGCCGCGATGTTTGCCGCACGGCCCTCTTGAAGCTTTCTAAGGAACTGGGATGGGTTGATCCTTGGAGGGGCATGCATCCGGGGGAGTGGGTGTTTTCCTGCTTCTCCAAGACACATACATCCTTGTCTAGGACAGACTTATGTCTATGTACCTCCCAGGCGGTGAGACATGTGAGTGACATTGTATATACCACTCAGGGAATTTCTGATCACTCCCCGATGCTGGTGTGCGTGGAGGTTCGATCACCGTCTGGGCTGCTGAAGGCCCCTTGAAAGCTTAATGCCTTTTGGTTAAACCTTATACCTGTGTGCTCTGGTATCGGGGAGGCAATATCTGAGTTCTGGCGGTTTCATGCTGATCACCCGTGTATGGAGTCTGTTTGGGATACTTTCAAGGCCTTCTTGCGAGGCTGTTTCATATCGGAAATCCAGGCCAATAAAAGGGCAATAGTGGCTCAGGGGTAAGGGGTGGAAAGACTGGTGCGCTACCTTGAAATCAAATTCATTGTTGATCCGATGGAATCAAATGGGGAGGGGTGGCTGGCGGCTAAGCAGGCATTATCCAACATAACTACTTCAACTGCCGAGAGAAAGCGCTTCTTTACCAGGTTGGCATTTTATGAGGAAAGGGAGCAGACGTGTCGCCTACTAGCTAAGCTTGCTCACCCCCACCGGTCCTTTCCGGGTATTAGTGCTTTGAGAGATCGTGATGGCAAAACAATTACCACTCAAGAGCTATCCACGACTGAACTGGTCAATTAATATTCCACCCTTTACCTCTCTAAACAATCCCACTCAGGGGACCAACTGGTACGATATGTGGATGCTGTCCCTTTGCCATCGCTCTCTTCTGTGGCCCATGACATGTTAGATGCACCACTGATGTTGGAGGAGATAAGGGGGACGACTAGTCTATTCCCTAACTTGAAGGTCCCTGAAGAGGATGGGTTGCCAATAGAGGTGTTCAAGACCTTTGGGGATGAGATCTTACCTAAATTGCTACAGGTGTTTATTGAACCCATGACCAGTGGTTGCCTTCCTCAGAGTATGACCAGGGCTAATATTATCCTGTTGCCGAAACCTGGGAAGGATCCACTGGATCCAGGGCCTACAGGCCCATTTTGCTTTTACAGAGCGACATTAAGATACTCGCAAAGGCATTGGCCCTGCGACTAAACAAGGTTATTGCGTCTAACACACATGATAATCAGGCAGGCTTTATGCCACAAAAATCTACATCAATTAACCTACGCAGACTATTCCTAAACGTACAATCTCCAAGGGATAATGTGGGTGACAGAGCGTTGCTGTCACTTGATGCTCATAAGGCCTTTGACAGCATTGAATGGAAGTACTTGTGGTCAGTAATGCATAAATTTGGCTTTGGCAAAGGGTTTATCTCATGGATTCAATTACTTTATTATACCCCAAAGGTGACCATTAGGGAAGCTGGCAGGATGTCGGCCAGCTTCGATCTTCACAGGGGAACAAGACAGGGTTGCCCCCTGTCACTGCTCTTGTTTGAGCTGGATATTGTGCATATAGCTGCGCTCATTAGATCCAATGCGAAGATTTGCGGGTTTAAATATGGACAGGTACAATAAAAAATAATGTTATACGCTGAAGATACTATGCTCGTGTTGGGTGATACTACAACCTCTCTTGAAGAAACAATGTCGGTAATCTCGGAGTTTGGCATGTACTCGGTTTGCACATAAACTGGTCAAAGTCCTCCCTGATGCACCTGGATGGGGGCCTGGAGGTTACATCACAGGTTACAGCTTACATACCAATTTCCTCTCAAATTAAATATCTCAGTATTCAGGTCACACCTCAACCTTTGTACTACATAACCCTAAATCTGACCCCCCTGCTTGCCAAATTTAGGGATAGAGTTAAAATATGGGCAAAATCTCAAATGTCTCTGGTTGGTTGAACTAAACTTATTAAGATGATCCTCATGCCACAACTGTTCTACATACTCCAAAACTCCCGGTGGTTATCCCACTAAAAATGTTTTTTATCATTAACACTATATTTACATCTCTCCTGTGGTTATCCAAAAACCCAAGGGTGAAGTTGGAACAATTTTAAAGACCTAAGGATGCAGGAGGTTTGGCTTTTCCCAACCCCTGGCTTTTTTTACCTGGCCTCCCGAATGCAGCATATTGCACGCTCCATACACTCCTCCACTAATGAAAGAGGGACCGATCCCTCTGTTAAAGTAATTACCCACACAGTAGGGGTGAAAAATGTGGCATGTGGTCTGGAGGGACTTAAGTTTTGCAAATCCAACAAACTATACCCTACTTATGCCTTAATAAAAAAAACTTGGAATATGGTTAGGCAGTTGCAAAAGATAATGGGTTTTACTAGATTTAGTCCCATCTGGAACGATGAGTACTACCCGGAGTTGGATAGGATGGATGGTGGTGCGAGATGGTCCCCCTATGGGATCACTCACTTACACCATATTTTCACTGATGGTAGGCTGTGCTCCTTCCCGGAATTACAAGAGAGGTATAAACTCCCTGCCTCGATATTCTTCTTTTACATGCAGCAATCCCATATGGTGAAAATGCAAGGTGGGCCCGATTTGTGGGTACAATCACCCGCTCTGATATTCAATTACATGTACGAGGTTGATTCATACAGAGGTTTAATCTCCTAGTGTTACTCAATGCTATTAAACAATTTCCTAAAGGAGCCCCCCATGCGTGTGGTATCCAAATGGGAAGGGGATGTAGGTTCTTTGGAGGAGGAACAGTGGGAGAAGGCTTTTCTGGCAGTCAAGCAGTGCTCCCTGAATGTGGCACAGCGTCTGTCACAGCCATATTTATTCCTACGGGTCCACTACACCCCAGTGAGGTTTGTTCCGCATGGGAAGAAGGGAATCCCCCTACATGCTTCAGATGTAATGGAGACCGGGGAGACTTGATTCACCTTATGTGGCGCTGCCCAAAGCTGCATAGATATTGGAAAGAGATCACTGCCACCATTGCCAATGTTTTTCAGGTACATATACCTGAGGTTCCCTAAATCTGTGTGCTGGGAATTCTGAGTGACCTAAAGATACAGGATGCACCCAGGCAGGCCATAGCGAGGGCATTATTTCAAGCCGGGAAGGTAATACTTCGTCATTGGATTTCTGCAGTCTCCCCTACCTCAAAGGAATGGTTAGTTCAAATGAGGGATACTCTCCGTTTAGAAAAATATATTTTTCAGCACAGAGGCTGCTATGATAAATTCAATAAACAATGGGCCCCTTGGTTAGACACACCTGGTCTAGCACCAGTGGACTTGACTATGGACCGGCTGGTCATTGGGAGAGGGTAATTACAAATTGGTTTTAGAGGTTATCCTTGGGCAATGGGGTGTGGGGTTATGGGCATATTCATGCAAGCCCTGTACCTGTTAATGGTTATGTTTTACTATGTTTCTATGGATGTAACTTTTATGCTTTTAAATCCGTATGTAATAAAAATAGATGGTACGGTAGCACTTATAGTGATAACGCCTCCATCCCTAAATCATTTACATACAGAAAGGGAAGATAGTCCTGGGACTTTAGATGAGGCGAACACAGGTGGCCACTCAATGAAGTAAATGTAATCTCAATTTAATGATTTGTATCAAAAAAATTACATCATGTAACATGGTACATAAAATGTTAACCAAGTCAAACAAAATATAGGCACAAATATAGTACATGCTTGAAGTTAGTAACTGTATTGTTGCATGGTTGTAACAGGCATCTTAATAACTTTGACGCGTTTCCCGAGCAAACTGCTCGCTTCTTCAGAAATGGATGCACACATGCATGTCTAAGAAAAAACATATGCAGAAATAGTATTGTAACAACAATCCAAAAATTAGTTATTGATGATGTTTGCAGGGTACAAAACCCATGAAGGATCCCAAGTCAGGAACCCATACTTACTAGTTGGCTGGGCCTGGACAGCGAAGAGACACTGAACTCCAGTGGCGGCATGAACGCCCGATCTGGGAGCTGATGGAAAGGAACCCAAAACCACCCAGCCGGGAGAGGATGAGGGACAGGGAAATGGTGTGGGTGTGTAGAGTGAGGTGCCAGATGTCCATGATCACTGACTAAAATAAATATTGTATCGTAAATCCGTATGTTGTATTGTATAATGACTGAGCTGGTGGCACAATTTTTCAATTGTTCATTCACTAAAATTGTATTTAAGAAGAAAAACAAAATCTCCCCAAGGATAGACAACTAGGGTGTAAATGAACTTGTCATTAACCCAAAATACTTTCAACTGTATGTTGCAGCACACAGTGGACCTGATTTACTTAAGTAAACATGAGCAAGAAAAACCTGCTATGATGCGTTTGCATTGAT